>NC_136057.1:480474695-481154695 GCF_964261635.1 Lissotriton helveticus | reverse complement strand
ATGCCAAATCTAGAACCATCATTTGGATAAGTCTAGGTCTTGCTGCAACACAAAACCGAGTTTTGAAATCTGTACAAGAGATAGAGTATTTGGCAGAGAAAGAACCAGAAAGCACAGATATTCTGAAGACAAACATGTTGGATACATACTATCCAAACAGAAGTCCACACCTTGAGAACGCTTGTCTCTATGAAGTTCTGCAAAGATATATTTATAAGAGGAACATCAGAGAAGATATCAATAATATATGCTGTGATTGGATGTGAAGGATGTTTAGTGAAACAGAAAAAAGGTAATTTGATTAATCATCAAAAATTGAGTTGTGAAAATCCAGATAAAAGAGAATTTTACTATTTGGCTCCTTTGCAACTCTTTAAGCCATGGCGTGAAGAAGAGGAACTACTTGGAGATTTTCTCTGTTATGAAGACTCTTTTAATGCAACCAAGGATACCATGGAATGTCCTGTTTTTCCAAATTATCTGCAAATGTTGAATGAAGAAATAGAGCAAGAAGCAACAATTGCTGCAGAGATTGCGAGAGACAGTTCTCAAGGCAGTCAGAGTTCTGCTTCATTGAGTCAGGATCCACTAGGAGGACCAATTATCCAAAATGAAGCTGCCACTGCCATGGATGAGGTGGAAAGAGCTATGGAGCAAGCTCAAGAGGATATCATTAATTTAGAAGATTTGGTAAAACAATTAAACTTTGAGCAGAAACAGATATATGACGAAGTCACAGAACAGGTTGAACATGGATTCAGTCATGAGAAGAAAGAGTGCTCATGTACATCATTTAAGCCTGTTCGACTGTACGTGAGTGGAGAAGCGGGAACTGGAAAAAGTTTTCTGATTAAAGCAATTGCAACTTATCTGCAGAAAAGGACTGAATCACCGCTATCTTGTGTTGTTACTGCTCCAACTGGGCTGGCAGCACAAAATATTAAAGGGATTACTTTACATCATTTACTGATGCTGCCAGTAGAGCATGATAACAAATTGCAATACCACAAGCTATCTGGAGATGTGTGCTGTGAAGTTTCGAGAATCCTGAAGAAAATGAAACTTCTTATCATTGATGAAGTAAGCATGGTCTCAAATGTAATGCTTGCTTTTGTGCATTTGAGAATGCAAGAAATTCTTAGAACAGACTATGATGTCTTATTTGGAGGAAAACACATTATTGTTTTTGGAGATCTACTGCAGTTGACTCCAGTGAAAGGTCAACCAGTGTTTAAAATGGTCACGCATGAAGATACCAGGAAGTGCCTAGGAAGCATTGGAAACGTTAATATATGGTTAAATTTCAAATATGCAGAACTACTCCAAAATATGCGGCAGGCAAAGGATGAAGATTATAAAAATATTCTACAAGATGTAAGAATCGGAAAAATAAGTCAGCATGGGAAAGAAGTTTTACATGGACGATTAATTTCTAATTTGTACCCAAATGAAAACATTCTTCCAGAGAATATTTTTAAGAAAATTAACGAGAAGAAATCTGCCATATGTTTGATGCCTACTCTGAAAGAATGTTCCATGTTCAACAACAAAATGTTGGAGTTAGAAAATGAAGAGATAGTGAAACTGGAAGCTATAGATAAAATAGAGCATATGGGAGCAACAATTATTTTGTCAGAAAATTTGAAATCAAAATTGGATTCATTAGAGAAGACTATATCTAAAACTGCTGGTTTTGAAAAGACTCTCAATGTGTGTTTAAATTGTCGTATCATTTTGAGAAGGAATTTAAATGTTGAAAGAGGTCTGGTAAATGGAGCAATGGGTCATGTTGTTGGTTGTGTGAATTACAAAAATAGAGATGGAATTGAAATTTTAAAAATTAAATTTGATGGCATTGACGAAATAGAACAAATTTGTCGTTGTTCAGCTAGATTTTTGCTTGTGAAAGACTTATATGTTCGCCGAAAACAGTTTCCTGTTTGTTTGGCATATGCAGTGACAATTCATAAATCTCAAGGTTTAAGTGTAGATAGTGCTTTGGTGAACATTGAAAGTTTTGTGTTTAAAGAGGGTATGGCATATGTTGCATTATCACGAGTCAGAACTTTATCAGGATTGTACTTGATTGAGTGTGATGAAACAAAGATTTCTGCTGATCTAGATTGTGTTAAAGAATACAATAGGTTAAGAAGAGAGTATGCTCCACATTTGCCTCAAAATCCTCTGTTTGAAAAACGTGTGGTAGGCCGAAAAAGAAGAAATGAGATTAATTGCAGTGAGGTACTAGCAAAAAAGTAAAAAGTAGATAAAAGTGTAATTGTAAAGAGTAAGAAAAAGCATTCTGTTGAAGATGTTGTTGGATTTCATTTTGAAAACAGTTCTGGTGTCAACTGCTATGCTAATGTAGTAGTTAATGTTGTTTTTTTTCTTCAAAATTTACAAAAACAGATTGTTGAAAATCGGGATCAAACATTGTGCTGTTTATTGAATTCTGTGTTAGAGAAATGTAGCAGTGATAGGGCAAAAATAGAAAGTGTTTCAGAAATTAGAAATCTTCTAGACATATGTTCTGGTCAAAATCAATTTTCACAGATAATTCAGCAGGATTGTCAGGAATTTTTAACGTATATATTTGATGTATTGCAAGATGAAGGAGTAGATATAAAAAATCTTTTTAACATTTCTTATCAATGGCAACATGACTGTGATAACTGTACTTCATCAAGTAGTACTAGAATAGACACTGAAAGATTTATATATTTGACTTTACCAGACTGCAAATCAGTGTCTTTCAATAATCTAGTTAAAGCAGCTGATCACAATATGGTGTGTACCCAATGTAAGTCTGCAATGCTGTCCACATTATTTCTACAAAGTTACGGTCACTATGTCATTTTAATGTTCCAACGATGTAGAGCTGATGGAACGAAATTGACAACTTCTATTAAAAATGTTGTGGCTTCTCAGTTATCCATTTCGGGAAGAACATTTGGAACTGTAGCTATTATTTATCATGACGGTCCTTCAACAACATCAGGGCATTACACAAGCTATTTAAAAAGTTGCAAAGGATGGACCCTTTGTAACGATACTCATTTGACTTTTAAACAACGTTTGCCTTTTGACTTAAAAAATTCATATCTAGTGTTTTTAGAACCAAAATTTAAGTAAAGGTAATTGGCGTATGAAGACGGGAGCAGTTAATTAAGGTTAGTTTGCTATTTAAAAACGGTAATTTCAGAGTTTCTTCAAATTAATTTGAAAATATGCCCATACATCTAACATTATTTGGCCTTGAGGAAATGTTAAGGAATGAGCAAAGAATCATGAGTGAAAAAAGAGTATATGAAAATAATGAAAATATTTCAGATGTTCTTGGGGCTTTTCTTCTAGAAAGTCGATGAAATGGAATTTTTAGTAAACAGCAGAGTACTTTCCAACGAGAAGCGGACCTTCATGATATACTATTTGGCCTAAAGGAAAAGTAAGTAAATCAAAGATTAGTGTATATTTGTTATTTGTAACTTTGAATGGGTTTTTTTAAAACACAATCTTTGTGATTGTGTTTTTTTTCCCCGCTGTAATATGATGAGTAGTTTGAACTCACTTTTTTAAGTGAAATTCAATATATTCTGAGAACAGCAAAAATAAACTATGTAACATGTTGTACAAGTTAATCTATAGTTTTTATTCTGTAATTTAAATTATATTCTCATTGTCTCACACTCACTTTTCTTTTTCCACCCTCTTTAAGCTCTTTTTACTCACTTATAATTTCTTTCTTTACTCTCTTTCAACCCCATTCTCATTTCAACTGTCTGCATCCCTTCTCTCCCTTGCATAACTTTTCAGCTTTCAGTCTCTCTACTTTACTTCCCTTTTCCATATTTTCTTAGTGTGTTCTTTTACTAATTTCTCTTTACTCACTCAGCGGTATAGTCGCACTTTATTACTATAAATCACCCACTCTCCCTCGCTTATCTTTGTTTACTCTTTTCTTTTGAGCTCTTCTCCCTATTTTTCGTTCACTACCTCTATGTCCTCAGTGCCTCACTCTCCTTGTGTTGTGTTCAATTGTGTTTATCTACCTTCCATCATTTCTTTTACAACAACTTCACTGCTCCTCTGTCATCGTTCTTCATCCTATTTCTTTTACTCTGGTTCCATTAGTATCCCTCATTTCCTTTCTTTCAATGTCCTTCTCTTTACTTTCATCACCAAATTAGTTTCTCTCATTACCACTGTTTTAGTCGTTTTCTCCTCTGTTTTCTTATTTTGCTCCCTTACTCATTTCCTTTGCTCACTCATTGTACTCCACCTCACTCAGTATTTCTCTTAGTGTGTCTCTTTACTAACTTCCTCACTGCATTTCCCTCAATCATTGTATATTATTCTCTCTCTCTTCATCCCTTCACTCTATGACTGTTCTTCACTTACTCTTAGTTATCTTCTATTCCTTATTCTTCTAAAATCATTCTTAATTAGAGTCTTTTCCATCTCTGTTATTATCTTTTTACTTACTACTGTTTCCTGACTTAGTTTTGCTAACACACATTCTTTTAGTATCTTTCTTACCTACAGTTCATTTCTCTGTTCTTCTCTTCCTCTCTGTCAGTGAATCTATATGCCTTACTCTTAGTAAATTGCTCTCCTTCTATTACTTTTTTTCTATTTTTATCCTTCTACCTTACTTTATTTCCCTTTTTGTGTGCTTCACTCTTACTTTATTTCTAAATACACTGTTATGATTTTTTACCTCTTCATTTGTATCATTTAATGTAAAATACGTATTTTAGTGATTATACCTTATTTTTTCTTATGTCTTTCACAGATACAAAGAGTACTTAAAAATTTTAATTAGTTACACTTATTATATGGTAAGTATGACTAAAAAAATGTATTTTGTCATCACCCTTTGCTTTAAGCTTACTAACATTTTCTCAACCAACCTCACTCCTGTGTCTTTACTCTGCTTCCCTCACTTATTCTTATTCTACATGTTTACTCCCCTTTCCCTGTTTCCCCTCTCATATTCAACATCTTTCAATCCCTATTCTTTACTTCACTTACCCTCTGTTCCCTTCCTTTGCTTCTTCACTCATTCTCTTTTTCTTAATTATTTACCTTACTCCTACACACACACCTCATTCCCCTCCCAACACATACACACACCTCTAACATACACCCCACACACACCCCACACACACACCTCATACACACAAAAAATCCTCCCACACACACTCCTCTCACACACACACACATTCCATACATACACATACATCGAACACATATACACCCCACAGTCATACACTCCTCACACATATTTCACACACCCTCACCTCCACCCACACCGAAACACCCCACACAGCCACATCCACAGACACACCTTACACACCCACACCCCGACCTACACCCACTGACTCCCTATAAGTCACACACACTGCATTACTTATCTTTCTTTGCTGTTTCACTCAAACCCATTCAGGTACTGCTTTCTTTACTCTCTTTGTCCTTTCTCTTTGTCACTCCCCATGTCTTATCCTAATTCAATTTTTCCCCCTCTTTCACCCCTCTTTACTTATACTAACTGGTCTTTTCTCACCCTCCCTCACCGTTCTTCATTTATCCTGGTTCCGCCACTACCCTTCATTCTCCATTTTTTACTGTCCTTTCTTTTTCTTTTAACAGCCACTCACATTCTCCCACTATCTCTACTTTAGTGTTCTTCCTCTCTCTTCCTTTCTTTCGCTCCTTTAGTCATTTTACTTTTCTCACTTTCATCCAATTACACCTTCTCTATTTTTTACTATGTAATAAACAATCCCTCTGTGTTCATCCTGTAGCTCTTTTTCTCTTAATATAACTCTCTTTGTGTTCTTCCCTCATGCTAACTGCTTCATTAAATTTTTTTTTCTTTTTTTGGGGGGAGATTCTTTAAAAATATAGGTTTAATTTATAAGTGAAAGGTAGTTCTAAAAAGAACAGTTTTTTCTTCTTTTTGTTGTTTTATATATTTTTTATGTTTTTTGAACATTTTGTACTTTTTTTGGCTTTTCAAAACAGTTTTATATTTTTTTGTATTTTTTATAGGGAAAAACAAAAGAAAGGGGAATTGAAAATGGCTCAACTGGAGCAAAAAACAAAAAATGGAAAAAATTACTTTTCTTTGGGGCATTTGTGCTTTACGCTCTTTTCACCATAGGCGATGAGCTTGCCACATTCAGTACATGTGATTCTAAAATTAGCAAATCGTGGCTGAATACAAGGCATCGTCTCCGTTGTTTCTGGTCCCGATTGAGTGGGTTGCTTTCTTTTGGAGGTGGTCCTTGAACACTGGGGGAGGTGACTGGCCAGTTCCCTGATCTCTGCACGAGAATAGTTGTTAGGATGCTTCCGGGTCATATGTCGAATCATGGTATTATTACCAAAGGAATATTTTTTATTTGGGTTGCCCCTTGAGAGTTCTGCACCACAGATTCGACATGTTACCTTGGCCGCATTAACTTTTTTCTTACCCTCTGGAAGTGAAAAAAACTCCCATACAATGTGTTCTTTTGGCTTGTATGGGGTATTTTGTTCAGGCAGCCATGTTCTTCCCTCCTCCTCCTCCTCTTCCTCCTCCTCCTCTTCTTCACCACCAAGGTATTGTTGTGGTGGTCCTCTTGGTGATGGTGGTGGTGGTGGTGGTGGTGCAGATGCTCCAGCTGTTGCTGCTACAATAGCCATTTCAAAGTACAAAAGAATTGTCTCTATAGCTGAAACAGGTCTTCCTCAGTCAAAGGACAAAGTCAGAATAAGAAAGAAAGGTGGGGTTTTTCATCATTTGGAGAAAAAAAACTGTCCTGAACCAATCAGAAGTGTTATTTTCAGGTCACAAAACCCAGGCTTTACTCATTGGGAAACCAAAACTGTTCTGCACCAATAGAAAGTGTTATTTTCAGGTCACAAGACCCAGGCTTTACTCATTTGGAAACCAAAACTGTTCTGCACCAATAGAAAGTGTTATTTTCAGGTCACATGACCCGACGCACTTACGCTACGCGCCCCGGGGTGCGCCCGTAGTCGCGCACCGGGGCGTGCCCGCGGGTGCGTAGCGTAAGCGCGTCAGGACGTTCCGCGATCATATGCGATCGCGTGCTTTCGGTTGCGATTACACTGTGCGTCATATGACGCATCACGCGTCTACGCGATACGTCACGATGTTGTTTTTGTTCGCGAAAATAGCGCTCCCGGGACGCTCCCCGGTACGCGCCCCGGGGCACACCGTAATATTGCGCTTACCCGTGCGTTCACCAGTACGCGCCCCGTGAGCGCCCCTGTGTTAAAAAAAAAAAAAAAAAATTAACATATTCATACAATATAAAATTCTTTTTAACATTTTTCACTTTCTATACCTATAAAGATTTGCTATTAAACAACCATTAAAATTCACTGAAAAAAACATAGGTTTCACACCAGTTATAGTTATGAATTAGCATTAAAAAAACCTATGAAATTCACTGAAAAAACCATAGGTTTCACACCAGCTATAGTTAGGAATTAGCATTTAAAAAACCTATTAAATTCACTGAAAAAACCATAGGTTTCACACCTGTTATAGTTAGCTGGAAATTTTACTTGCATAAAACCATTGAAATTCCCACGTTATAAATAGTTGGACTCACTATAACTTGCGCGTGCAATGCACTGCTGATGACTTCACATATTACATCACTCATGACATGGTCAGTGACATCACTCATGACATCACTGATGACACCATCCTTGTGACAGAGTGACAGACCTCCTTTCACTGTAATGTAACCCTTGAAACACATATTCAATAATAGAAACTAAAATTTTCAAAAAAAAGGAGATACCCATACCAGTTACAACAACCAATTCAATAATTCCACCATCTATATACACATCCACTCATTCACCAACAGTTCTATATAGTCACACATACATATACTCACTCATCATATGTAATGATACACCTATACATCCTGTTACACACCGACAGTCATCCAAAAGATACTCTCACACATACTCACACATGCAAATTAACTCTCTTAAACAATCACTTATAGAAACACATACTTATTTAAACAGGAACTCTTACAATCTCTGACTCTCACATATACTCACTTATATACATCAATATTCACATATACTAGATTAAAACATATGTAGGTACTGATAAAGACACTAGTGAGACAGTCATTCACTCACTAACACACACACATATACACACTCATCCACCTATACAGTCCTGCACATATGCTGTCTTCAAAACACATACAAAGAGAGAGTCAGTCATTCATGCATCTATGTGCTAAGTAATACCCCCACCAAACCATACAAACACTCATACTGATACTAAGAAAAACATCTAATAACCCATATACATACACATGTAGCTACTCACCAACCCATGCAGCCACTTATACACAAAGTGAAACACTAATACATATATTTAAATATTTAAACATTACTCTCTAATATATGTATTCACTAAGATACACTTAATAAACCAGTTAACCAATCAATTTTTTTTTTAAAACATCCATGTAAACACTTATTTAAACATTTATTCTTCCATCAACTTTTACATATACATATATAACACATATTTATTTTTCAGACAGACACACATTCACTGAATGGTGTCATCAGTGATGTCATGAGTGATGTCACTGACCATGTCATGAGTGATGTAATATGTGACGTCATCAGCAGTGCATTGCACGCGCAAGTTATAGTAAGTCCAACTAACTATAACGTGGGAAGTTCAATGGTTTTATGCGAGTAAAATTTCCAGCTAACTATAACAGGTGTGAAACCTATGGTTTTTTCAATGAATTTAATAGGTTTTTTAAATGCTAATTCCTAACTATAACTGGTGTGAAACCTATGGTTTTTTCAGTGAATATATATATATATATATATATATATATGACTGGAACATCCTTTGCGAGAAAAGATCAAAGGCCACAAGGGGAGTCTTGTGCAAACCACAACTTTATTCCATCAGACCCCAGCGGCGGCGGATGCATTTCGGCGTGGAAGCCTTCTTCAGTGCCCTTCGCTGCAAATGACACACCCCATATTAGCTCCTCCTGTGTAAAGTACTTAATTGCACCTGGGTCTCCTCCCCCTCATGCGATAGGCACACTCAGAAGTTCGTGAAGAAATGAAACAAACTACATTTCCCAGCAGTCACCTCGTTGGCAGCGTCGGGTTGGTGGTTTGGGGGAGTGAGTAACATCATAGGATGGGCGCAAATTACAGGTGAGTCTGGTGGGTCAAAGGTTAGGTGAAACAAGCGTGTCTGCCCTAGGTCCCCTTGCATACTGCAGTAGCCTGTCGCTCCAAGACAAACGAAGAGTGGGGGCAGTCAAATGCGAGACTGTATATATATATATATATATATATATATATATATATATATATATATATATATATATATATTACCTACTGGCGATAGCCAGTAGGTATATATAGTTAGGATTGATTTCCTTAAGGAAATCGCAACATTCTATTGGGAATAACTTTTGCGCCGGTTGAGGAATCTGCCTGAGTTTTTCAGCAACTTTGCCTCGCGGCGCTCCGGTCCTTCCCTGAAAGTTTGGGGGGGATCCGTCAAGCGGGGGCCGAGATAAAAGGGGGTCCCAAAACGTGTTTTCCCAATGTTAATTTCCATAGGGCGGTCGGTCGCACTTTTAGCTCGAACGGCTGAATGGATTTTCACCAAACTTGGCAAAATTGTAGGGACTGGTAGCCCGATGTGCCTTTGCTATGTCTCAAGATATGTGCTCCAGTGGATTTTGAGTAATTTAGGTTCAAAAAAATGTATATATCTATAGCAGCTTACGTGTAAGCTTACTGTAAGCTTACCTTTTGAGCTCGAGATGCATTCTGATTGGCTGCCAATGTCTGTCAACACTCCAAAACAGAAACTGTTGGCAGCCATCTTGTGCCTCGGTAGACTGAGGCACAGGAAAGCAGAAAAACAAACGTGTAGAACTCAAAAAAGGGGCAGGGTAAAAGCACCCCGACCCCCTAGACCTGCTCAGGGGGTCCCACAAGGACCCCCAAGGCAAAAAACATTTTTTTTTTATTTTTAAATCGCGGGGTACGCGCACGGTACGCATACCCCGACATTTACAATTTGCAAATTGCCTTTGCCTTTGGGGTCTTTGTGGGACCCCCTGAGCAGGCCTAGGGGGTCGGGGTGATTCTACTCTGGCCCCTTTGCAAGTTTCACACCTTTGTTTCACTGCTTTATTGTGCCTTGGTTCTAACGAGGCACAAGATGGCTGCCAACACTTCCTGGTTTTGAGTGTTGACAGACAGCGGCAGCCAATCAGCATGCCTTCCCGAGAAAGCTGGATGGTCATTGGCTGTCAACACTTCTAACCAGGAGGTGTTGGCATCTATCTTGTGCTAGTGTTGCCAGACAGTGACAGCCAATCAGCATGCCTTCCCGAGAAAGCTGCATGCTCATTGGCTGTCAACACTTCTAACCAGGAAGTGTTGGCATCCATCTTGGGTCTTAATAGACTGAGGCACAAAAAAGCAGAAAAACAAACGTGTAGAACACAAAAAGGGGGCTGCTCAAGTGGTCCCACTAGGATATTAATATATTTAAACGTTATCCGCTAATAGAATTAGCATTTAAAAAACCTTTGAAATTCACTGAAAAAACCATAGGTTTCAGGCCATATATAGTTAGGAATTAGCATTTAAAAAACCTTGCAAATTCACTGAAAAAACCATAGGTTTCAGGTCATATATAGTTAGGTATTAGCATTTAAAAAACCTTGGAAATTCACTGAAAAAACCATGGGTTTCAGATCATATATAGTTAGGTATTAGCATTTAAAAAAACATTGAAATTCACTGAAAAAACTATAAGTTTTAGTGGTGTTATAGTTAGCTGGACATTTTACTCATACAAAACCATTGAAATTGCTCCTATATAGTTGGTTGGACTAACTATATTTCGCGCACCCGCAATCCACTGCTGATCATGTCACATATTACATCATTCATGACATGGTCAGTGACATCACTGATGACATCACTGATGACATCTCAAATGACATCACTGATGACATCACTGATGACATCTCATTTGACATCACTGATCATATCACTGATGATATCATTCATGTGATAATACGATGCACCTGCTCACACTCTAATATAACCTTTGATACACCCAGTGTTAAATACAGACTACCATTCTTGAATCCATTGACACACCAATACCAGTTACTACATACGCACTCACTGATTCCTAGGTCTACACACACATTCACTCATTCACCCATAGAATCACTCATACATACAGTCACTCATCAATACAACACTATCATATGCACTCATACACCTATAGAGACACTCACACACTTTCACTCATCCATGGAGTTTCTCACACACCTAGTCAGTCATGCAAAAAATCAATCACACTCCCATTTCCTCATCTATACAGTTATACACACAACACCTTACTTATTCAAACATATACTAACACATACTTACTCTCTTAAACAATCACTGATACAAGTACACATTGATCCATACAGCCACTTGCATAATCACTGGCTCTCATGTATAGGCATTTATATATACCAACTCTCACATGCACTGTGTTTTACATATGCGCCAGGATACTATTTTCTTAGTAATTGAGCGCGCTACAAAAGCCTTTATAAAAAAATAAATACTTACTTGGACATGTAGCACTGAGATATACATTCACTCACCAACACACCAATGCACACAGTAAACCGCCCATACAGCTGTTTCCACACCTCCCAATCACCCACACACAGACACAGTCTCATATACGAATACTTGGGCAACCAATCAATGACCCATATAGCCACTCATATAGCTACTGATCAACACATACAGCATCTTACACAACAGCAGACATACTGATGCACACATTCAGACAGTTTAGTCACTAACCCATGCATTCAGTAAGATACATTTAATCACTCACTCACTTATACAGTCAGTCACGCACCTACTAAATCCTTCATCCAGACACTTATACATCTACTCATTCTTCAATATGTAAAACATATTTAAACTTTACAGAAACACACAGTCACTGGATGATGTCATCAGTGATGTCATTTGAGATGTCATCAGTGATGTCATCAGTGATGTCACTGACCATGTCATGAATGATGTAATATGTGACATCATCAGCAGTGGATTGCGGGTGCGCGAAATATAGTTAGTCCAACTAACTATATAGGAGCAATTTCAATGGTTTTGTATGAGTAAAATGTCCAGCTAACTATAACACCACTAAAACTTATAGTTTTTTCAGTGAATTTCAATGGTTTTTTTAAAAGCTAATTCCTAACTATATAACTCCTGAAACCTATGGTTTTTTCAGTGAATTTCAAAGGTTTTTTAAATGCTAATTCCTAACTACATAAGGCCTGAAACAATGGTTTTTTCAGTGAATATATATATATATATATATATATATATATATATATAAAACCTACTGGCGATAGCCAGTAGGTATATATAGTTAGGATTGTTTTCCATAGGGAAATCGCAACATTCTATTGGGAATAACCTTGGCGCCGGTTGAGGAATCTTCCTGAAATTTTCCTTAACTTTGCCTCGCGGCGCTCCGGTCCTTCCCTGAAAGTTTGGGGGGGATTCGTCAAGCGGGGGCCGAGATAAAAGGGGGGGTCCCAAAACGTGTTTTCCCCATGTTAATTTCCATAGGGCGGTTGGACTCACTTTTAGCCCGAACGGCTGAATGGTTTTCCACCAAACGTGGCAAAATTGCAGGGACTGGTAGCCCGATGTGCCTTTGCTATGTCTCAAGATATGTGCTCCAGTGGTTTTTACGAAAATTAACTTTGAAAAAATATATATTGGGCTACATTGGGCTATATATATGTTAGAGCCCAAATGTAGCCCAATGTAGCCCAATGTAGCCCAAAGATGGCCTCCAGAGACAAAAAAAACAAATGTAGCCCAAATATCAGCCAGATGTAGCCCAACTATAGCCCAATGACAGAATGTCCCAGAGTGTTCTAAAGAACAACTAGAGCGCTAATAACAGTCTTACTTATGACAAAAGTATGGCACACCTGAAGTCATCTTGATTGGAATAAAGTGTTAACACTTAAAACATTTAATTTGCAAAGGAACAAAATGAGGGGGTTCATTTTGCCATAGAAATTATGATTAGTGCTGAAGAAAGAAAAATTAGGGCACATTTTGAGTGACTTCTCAAATCTTCTTATATTTCATTAAAAAAATTCTGATATGCAGTCTCCCAAGATGGCCACCAGAGACAAAAGAGCCTGTGCTTAAAAACTCTGTTAGCAAAGCAGGCATTTGAGATTTAAAAAATAGTTAGGATTGTTTTCCATAGGGAAATCGCAACATTCTATTGGGAATAACTTTGACGCCGGTTGAGGAATCTTCCTGAAATTTTCCTTAACTTTGCCTTGCGGCGCTCCGGTCCTTCCCTGAAAGTTTGGGGGGGATTCATCAAGCGGGGGGCCGAGATAAAAGGGGGGTCCCAAAACGTGTTTTCCCCATGTTAATTTCCATAGGGCGGTTGGACTCACTTTTAGCCCGAACGGCTTAATGGTTTTCCACCAAACTTGGCAAAATTGTAGGGACTGGTAGCCCGATGTGCCTTTGCTATGTCTCAAGATATGTGCTCCAGTGGTTTTTACGAAAATTAATTTTAAAGAATATATATTGGGCTACATTGGGCTATATATATGTTAGAGCCCAAATGTAGCCCAACGTAGCCCAAAGATGGCCACCAGAGACAAAAAAAAACAAATGTAGTCCAAATATCAGCCACATGTAGCCCAACTTTAGCCCAATGACAGAATGTCCCAGAGTGTTCTAAAGAACAACTAGAGCGCTAACAGTCTTACTTATGACAAAAGTATGGCACACCTGAAGTCATCTTGATTGGAATAAAGTGTTAACACTTAAACATTTAATTTGCAAAGGAACAAAATGAGGGGGTTCATTTTGCCATAGAAATTATGATTAGTGCTGAAGAAAGAAAAATTAGGGCACATTTTGAGTGACTTCTCAAATCCTCTTATATTTCATTAAAAAAATTCTGATATGCAGTCTCCCAAGATGGCCACCAGAGACAAAAGAGCCTGTGCTTAAAAACTCTGTTAGCAAAGCAGGCATTTGAGATTTAAAAAATGTTTTAATATATAAAAACGTTATCCGCTAATAGAATTAGCATTTAAAAAACCTTGCGAATTCAATGAAAAAACCATAGGTTTCAGGCCTTATATAGTTAGGAATTAGCATTTAAAAAACCTTGCAAATTCACTGAAAAAACCATATGTTTCAGGTCTTATATAGTTAGAAATTAGCATTTAAAAAACCTTTGAAATTCACTGAAAATACCATAGGTTTCAGGCCTTATATAGTTAGGAATTAGCATTTAAAAAAACCTTGCACATTCACTAAAAAACCATAGGTTTCAGGCCTTATATAGTTAGGAATTAGCATTTAAAAAACCTTTGAAATTCACTGAAAAAACCATAGGTTTCAGGCCTTATATAGTTAGGAATTAGCATTTAAAAAACCTTGCAAATTCACTGAAAAAACCATAGGTTTCAGGCCTTATATAGTTAGGAATTAGCATTTAAAAAACCTTTGAAATTCACTGAAAAAACCATAGGTTTCAGGAGTTATATAGTTAGGAATATGCTTTTAAAAAACCTTTGAAATTCACTCAAAAAACTATAAGTTTTAGTGGTGTTATAGTTAGCTGGACATTTTACTCATACAAAACCATTGAAATTGCTCCTATATAGTTAGTTGTACTAACTATATTTTGCGCACCCGCAATCCACTGCTGATGATGCACATATTAGATCATTCATGACATGGTCAGTGACATCACTGATGACATCTCAAATGACTCTTGATCACTGGCCCTCTTCAAATTATACAAGAACAGCGGTTTTGGAGTGGAACACACCTTATGTTTAATTATTAGTCCCGCCTCCGTGGGCGTCAGCAAAGCAAGGCATCATGGTCTTTGTAGTATTGCCCATCGCTGCTTAGACCAATCAGTTCCATCAAAAACCCGGTTGGGCACCGCAATTCAAATTGAAAAGTTCACTAAAATGTCAACCCCAGTGGGCACGGGCTCTTGGAGGGCTGCTGGTAATTCCGCCAATGAAAATCCGGCGGTTAGGCCCCCTGCTCTCCTCACAGCGCTCGATGTCGAATGCCAAGGACCCGCAACACAGCGGTGGGACATCCTCGCGGCTAGGCTTGCCGCTAAACATAGAAGAACACAGGTTGCCCCGAATGAAAACATCGCACCAGCAGGGGTTACTGCACACAGCCACCAGCAGCAGAATCACTCAGTCATTTCCATCCAAGGTACGTGTGTGACTGCCAAACGCGTTTCGAGCGAGTAACGCTCTTGATCACTGGCCCTCTTCAAATTATACAAGAACAGCGGTTTTGGAGTGGAACACACCTTATGTTTAATTATTAGTCCCGCCTCCGTGGGCGTCAGCAAAGCAAGGCATCATGGTCTTTGTAGTATTGCCCATCGCTGCTTAGACCAATCAGTTCCATCAAAAACCCGGTTGGGCACCGCAATTCAAATTGAAAAGTTCACTAAAATGTCAACCCCAGTGGGCACGGGCTCTTGGAGGGCTGCTGGTAATTCCGCCAATGAAAAGACCCAAACACACAACGCGTTTTAAGCCCTAAAGCCCTTGTTCACGTGCAAATCTGTGCATACGCCATCTTACTTTTAAAGTTAAAAGCAGCCACACCCATTGATTGACATCACAGGTCACAGGATAGTGTGCATAAGCAAAAGACTATATGTACAACGTTTGTTACTTTAAAAAAACAAACGCATTATACAGGCATATTTAAATGATTTTGCACATTAATATTTTATATATATGTAAATATAAATAAAAACATGTTGTGTGCAAAAAACATTATTTTGTATTTGTTTTGTAACTTAACATTTTATGTTGGATAAATCCAATCTGCGCCTGTTGCAAATAGTCCTTTCTGTACAATGATTTATAATTGGATAAATCCATGTTTAATCATGTGCAAAACCTGCATATATATTTTGGGAAAATTTAATTTTTACTTTAGTTTTTTCTTTTTTTAGTGCAAAACAAAAGTGTACTGTGCAAAATAGTGCAAATATAAATATAAAGTGCTAAAGTAGACGACATATAGACAATTCAAGATCTGATGTTATTATTCTATTGATGCTGGTATACATTTCCAAAATATTTTTCTTTAAGTAAAATGTCAACAAGGGACACAATACTCTTAAAAAGCAAGTATAAAAGAATGATATATCCCTGCATTAAAAATAAACTAGTTCAATTAAAACCAGATCTAGGGGGAAAGAGAACACTATACATTTATAGAAAACCGGAAATTCATACAATTCATCAGAGCCATTCCTTATTTACTATTTTCAGTGCTACTTAGTCATACAATAACAGAGATATTCGCATTTAAAAATTATTATTCATTTATAAAAAATTACGCATATCATCCGTTGTGTTCAAACCGCTAGGCCATTTACAATCGAACTCTAAGATATATTTGGTTTCCACCCCTTCTTGATTTGGCAACAGCGTCAATTACATAGTAAGATAGGCAATTGATATCGTTAGCATGACTTCATTTAAAATGTCGAACCACAGGATAAGCTGCATCACTGTGGAGAATGGCTCTTATATGCTGCAAGATCCTGACGTCCACATGTAGCTTTGTACTACCAATGTAGTTAAGCCCACAGGTGCACGTCAGGACATATACAGCATATTCGGTTTTACAATTGTATGTCCCTTGAATCAACACTGGGGTTACACTGAACGGAGTGGAGTATTCCGACTTGTTACATCCAAATTTACATGCTCTGCATGATGCACATTTTTTAACCCTTTAATAGGCTGTAACCAGGTTGTGACTTTCTTTAATTCTGGTGATACCCTAGCTAAAACCGAACCCATAGTGCTGCTCCTTCTAAAAGTAATATTAGGTTTCTCAACTAGCCTATCACAAAGGATGTTGTCTGTAAGTACTATCGGCCTGTGTTTGTTGATTATAGATCTTACCTTTTATATATATATATATATATATATATATATATATATATATATATATATATATATATATATATATATATATATATATATATATATATATTACCTACTGGCGGTCGCCAGTAGGTATATATAGTTAGGATTTTTTCTCTATGGGTTTTTTGAAAATTCTATGTCTAATAACTTTGGCGTTTGTGGACGGAATTGGCTGAAATTTTCAGGAAAATGGAACATTTTGTTTCTGAGCAGCCCCTGAAAATTTTGGGGGGGTTCGTCCAGGGGGGGCCGAGAAAAAAGGGGGGTCCCAAAACGTGTTTTTAACATTGAGTTTTCCATAGGGCGGTTAGCCTCACTTTTAGCCCGAACGGCTGAATGGATTTGCACGAAACTTGGCAAAATTGTAGGGACTGGTAGCCCGATGTGCCTTTTGTAGGTCTCAATATATGTGCTCCAGTGGATTTTGAGAAATTAACGTTTAAAAAAAGATATATATCTGTAACAGCGGACCGGGCAGCGCTCCGGTCCGCGGACCTTAAGCGTACCGGAACTTCGCGTAGCTAAGCTGATTGGCTCTCCGGTGTCTGTCAACATTCTAAACAGTCCGGAGCGGCCGCCATCTTGTCTCTCGGTAGGATTGAGAGACAAGAGGAGGCCAAAACAAAGGGGGAAATAACCATAAGGGGGCATACTAGCTCCTCCCTGACCCCCTAGGTTTGATGTGGAGGCTTTAAAGGGGCCCCGCTAAGCAAAAAATAAAAAAAAAAATTTTATTTTTTTTCGTGGTTAGCGCCCGGTACGCGAACCGGGAAGCGTTCTGGGGAGCGTATCACAATGAAAAATGAATGATAGACTTTTCAAATGCTGTATGTTAATTGATTGTTGGTTTTGTTGATTATTTTATTTATTTTTTTTTAAGTTTTTTTTATTGTGTTTCATAATTTATTAAACTTTCTAACATTTCATTGTCAGAAATTTCATAATCATGGAATATAGATTGTAGTCTCTGAGGTTGTAAAA
Organism: Lissotriton helveticus; assembly: GCF_964261635.1. NCBI lineage: Eukaryota > Metazoa > Chordata > Amphibia > Caudata > Salamandridae > Lissotriton > Lissotriton helveticus. The sequence continues at coordinate 481,136,597 of NC_136057.1, read as the reverse complement.
TGTCCTCATTTGCAAGGAGGTTATCTACTGCTTGTACACATTGCAGTAGTTCTTGGTCCCAAGATTCATCCATAAATTCAATCTCATTTGGATCAATGATTTCTGTGTTGGACTCTGGAAGGACAATTTCAAATGAAATGTTTTGTTCACTTTCCATTTTTCCTGAAATTTGCATAAAAAAAATATATATTAGTAGAGGTAGGGCACTGTTGGGATTAATTTTAGATAGGCAGTTTTTAACAGAGAATTTATCTTTGGGCAGTGTATAGTATCAGAGTGGAAGTAGGAATATAAAAAAGTGTATCTAAATTTATAAGTACTACAGAGGGATAGTATATAACTAACAGAAAAAGTTTGCCATATTAACTTAAAGTGCTCAATATACTTCAGTTTTAAAAATAACAACTTACCTTTAAAAAGAAGTTGAAGTTATTAATGAAAATTCTAATAGAAATGTACACCAGGAAGTAGTAGTCAAAATGGCTGTGTTTCCTTCTCTTCCTTTATATATATTCGGGTACATAACCAATCAAATGTCAGGTAAAAAAAGTAGAAAATGAAAGTAACATTTTAATTGGTTGTCAATTCCAACACTTCAGATGTGTTTTGTGAAGTAATTTACCTCACGGTATTTAGTGAGTTCTATAGGCTAAATGGTTAAATGGAATTCCAATCAAATTTGTGAAAATGGTAGGGATTGGTATGTAGTATGAGCTAATCTATATTTGGTGAAATTGTCTCAAGTGGCTTTTGTGTGAACTACTTTCCCACCTTTTTTGATGGTGCGCTTCCCAGGAAGCGACCCGGTACGCGAACCGGTGAGCGCCCTGGTACGCGAACCTTAAGCGTAACGGGAGTCCACCATTTTGTGTTTCGGTCGAATTATGATACAAGATGGAGGGCAAATAATGTTCAGAATAGGTAGAAGGGGGCATGGTAGACTTATCTTGACCCCCTAGGTTTTGTGAGGGTGGCTGAGGAGGCCCATATGTGCGAAAAAAAAACATTTTTTTTTAAAATTTCGCGAGGTTAGCTCCCGGTACGCGTACCGGGTAGCGCCCCAGGGAGCGTACTTTGTTGAAAATTAGTGAAAAAAGTTAGAGTAAAATAATAATTGTGAGTGATTAGATGTAGGGTAGCTCTGAGAAGAGCTTTTGGGTTTATGGTACATTTTGGTACTTATAAGTAGGTACCAATGCACATTTTTAAATTCAGAGTGAAAACTCTGTTGCCCTCATCTGAGAAGTGAACTCCATCTCCTCTGTAGATATCTTGCATGTAGTAACGCAAGTTATTGTTGTACAGGGAGCCCATTCCATGGTCTCTCATGTAAGCTGAAACAGATTTGTTTACATGCTTCCTCGACTTCTCAATTTGTGGACAAAATTGGTTTGACCACCTCCATTTCTGTCTTTGGCATATATTTGAATATACCAAGGCAGTCTGAGGAAAAAGTGCCATTAATTGCTCAAAGGTGTCCTTTAAAAGCATTTCCAGACCTACACCAGTCAAAGTGCCCAAGTCATTACCTCCACAGTGCACAATTAACAGGTCAGGTTTGGGCAAATGCATAAAGGTTTTCACCAATGGTATCAATTGGTGACATTTTAATCCTCTGTGGCCAAACCACTTAATTTCCACATCTTGTAAATTGAGGTTAGGTAAATTCCTGCTTTCAACGTACCTTTGAGCCCAGTGAATATAACTATGACCAACAATCCAGACAGAAAACATGGTGAGAGAAGGTTCTCCTGCAGTCAGATGAAGTGTGGCAATGAAATGGCAGTTGAAAAAATGTGAGTTTGAAATGAAAAAAACTGTGGAGTTTCTGTGTTCATGAAGTAGTAACAGTGATTGGTGGATTTTGATTGATGAAAACAGAAAGTTAGGGTGTAGAGATGTGTTCTTTGAAAGATGTATTTTGAGTGGTCAATAAAAAATCATTAAATGAAAGAAAGCACTGGATATGCAGGTGCACTGAGAGTTCAGAGTTCAATTGCAACATTGTTGTGTGAATTTGCAAACACCAGAGTTTCTCCAAGAGGTGGTTGCTATGGAAAATAGGCAGAAAGGGCAGAGGGGGAAGGGTTTTCATTTGAAAAAAAGTGAGGGAAGAGTTTTGATTGGGTGACATGAGAAATATGTGTGAAGAATTACACCATTTCTGTGCTTTTGATAGCTGCAGACTCTGGAGTGCATACCTTTTGCTCTGCTGAAGACAAATTGGTGTGTTTCTGAGACTGTTTTCAAACTCAAAGTATTTGCTAAGGTGAGAAAATATTTCTTTACTTTAGATAGAGAATAGTGTGCTTTAAGGAGAAAATTATGATTTATGTGGCGCAAATTGCTTGTAAATATGCTCTCACATGTGCATGGAAAATTTAGATTTTGAATGTTTGTGTTAAATAGCTATGTTAAAAGTGACCAAACCATGCTGGGAAGGCAATCAAAAAACGCTTTCATGTGTTTTAATGACATTTTAAGTCATTTTCTGATGTGCAGTGTTTAGAAATTATGATTTTAAAATCGTTTTTGGGGAAAAGGAATTGTTTATAAAATCATGACAAGGACATAATGGTGTATGGTTCTTTATAAGGCAATTGACTGTTCCTGATGTTATTTTTCTCATTTTAGTGTAAGACCTTTCTCTGTGGCGCAAATTGCTTGTAAATATGCTCTTACATGTGCATGAAAATCTTAATTATCAATGTTTGTGTTACATAGCCATGATAAAAATGAATCAACAATGCAGGAAAACCAATCAAAAAATGCTTTAATGTGTTTCAATGACATTTTAAGTCATTTTCTCATGTGCAGTTTTTTGAAATTATGATTTGAAAATCGTTTTTGGGAAAAAGGAATTGTTTTTAAATGCATGAGAAGGACATAATGGTGTATGGTTTTTTATAAGGCAATTGACTGTCCCTGATGTTATTTTTGCCATTTTAATGTCAGACCTTTCTTTGTGGCGCAAATTGCTTGTAAATATGCTCCCACCTGTACATGGAAAATTTTGATTTTGAATGTTTATGTTACATAGCCATGTTAAAAGTGACCCTACCATGCAGGAAAGCCAATCAAAAAACGCTTTTATGTGTCTTAAGTACAATTTAAGTAAGGTTATGGATACATTTATGATGACTGGTGCAATGAAGTAGAAATCACTTACTTCATTGGTAGGCATTTACAATAAAATTTTCTCCTCTGTTTTGTTCATCAAGCGTAACTTTAATCTGCAATCCTGAGTAGGCCTCACCTTAAACAAACCTCTGGATAGGCCACATATTATTGTCATCCTGATTTAATCATTTATAATGCTAGGGATAGATTTATGATAGGTGTATACCTCTTTTGTGCCACTTAGAAAACATTCTCCATGGGGAAATGACTTAAAATGTCATTAAGACACATGAATGTTTTTTTTTTTTAAACGTTTGCAAATTTTTTGGGTCACTTTCAACATGGCTATGTGTCTGCAACAGTCAAAATCTAAATTTGCAATGTACAGGTGGGAGCATATTTACAAGGAATGTGCTTCATGGGGAAACGTTTGCAATTTTTTTGGGTCACTTTCAACATGGCTATGTGTCTGAAACAGTGAAAATCTAAATTTGCAATGCACAGGTGGGAGCATATTTACAAGGAATGTGCTTCATGGGGAAAGGTCTTATAATGTAATATGGGAAAAATGACATTAGAGATACTGAAATGTTTTATAGAGAAGCATACACCATTATGTCCTTGTCATAATTTTGCAAACCATTACTTTTCCCCAAAAACGATTTTCAAATTATATTTTGAAAACACTGCACATGTGGAAATTACTTAAAATGTCATGTACATATGGTGGTTCATCTGTAACAAGATAAGAAGCTTAGGGATACATTTATGATGACTGGTGCAATAAAGTGGACATTACTTACTTCATTGGTAGGCCTTTACATGTATTATCTCCTCTGTATTCTTCATCAAGCGTAACTTTGATCTGCAACCCTGAGTAGGCCTCACCTTAAACAAACCTCTGCATAGGCCACACCTTATCGTCATCCTGAATTAATCATTTAAAATGCTAGGGACAGATTTATGATAGGTGTATGCATCTTTTGCGCCACTGTGCGTCACTTTTGTGACGCAGTGGCGGTGCAAAAGATTTGCTATGAGGCGAGAAAATTACAAATTGATGCATTTAGGCAGATGTGTCATGGTGTAAAAAAAACGTGCCACATGAAACCGATGCAGCAGTGGATGTGCCAGTCATTTTGCGCCGCTGTTCCGCCACCCATGGTGTGCTGCATTTACAATGCGGCGCAGCATGGGGCAAAAATGGCACAGATGCGTGACGTATCTGTGCTGTAAAGGTGGCGCATTGCTGGAGTTGTATCGTAAGTGCGATGCAGCTCCAGCAAGGCTCAGGGGTGCCCCATCTATACAATGCTGCGTCAAGACCTATGCAAGCTTCAAGCAGGCGCAGGGTTTTGAAGCAGCTTTCTCCTATCTGATTGTAAATGCGGCACACCATGGGTGGTAAAACAGTGGTGCACATTAACTGGTGCATGCCTGGGGATGTGCCATTTAATATAAATCTGCACTTTAACATTTGAGTATGTGCAGGGGACACAGAGTCGTTGAGGCTTATCCAAGGTTAAGAACAGATGAGTCCTGTTCAGTGAAAAATTAGACATAGGCTTCACCTGCTCAGCATCGCTGGACATGGTTAAATAATAGCTGCAAAATGTTACTCTTGTTAAATAATTTTACTATTATAATCTGTGAGATTTGTCTCTTACTCTGCAACATCTCATTGTTGTTATCTTTCTTTAAAGATAAAGACAACCTCAACATGAGCGACAATCTGCAATCAGTTAATTTTGACCTCATCATTGAACTTGTAATTGAAACATCAGTGGATGTTGATCCATTGGATGATTTAAATCCTGAGGATGAAGAAGAGCGTGATGAGGATGCAGATTTGTCTGAATTATATGATATCGGATGGGAAGCTGACTTGCTTCAGCCTTTGGAATTATAAACATTTATTTTTAAAATTTATAATCAATAAAAAGTAAAAAGGTAAACCGTTTAATTTAAAAATAAAAACACCTTCAAAAACAGGTTATGTGTAGTGTTTTCAATAAAATATTAAAATATGCTCATAAAATTAGATCAGATTCACATATAAAATAGCATAGGTAACATAAATATAAATGTCATTTCTTTTCTGGTATTTCTGTATTGTAAAAATGGCAATGACTAAAAAATCTTCAAAATAAAATGTCAAGTAGTGTGTTATGTTTTTGATCACTATTACTGATTTACTGTTTGATAATAATGTTTAATAACATTTTTTATTATCTTTTTCCTCAGATTCAACTGCAGATCATTTCAAGATGCCTACAAAAATAAGAGAGAAAAAGGCTGCAAAACGTGAAAGACAGCAGGAGAAAAAAAAAATGCAGCAGTCCTCTAACAAAAAGATTTCTCAAGCCATGAAGAAAGCACCGGGTAAGAGCTCTAAATATTTCATAAGAAATATTTGTAATAAAAAAAATATTAGTACAGAAAATGTTTCAATCCATAATATGACAAGTAAATCAAATGGAAAGAAAAGGACAAATGAAAATGTTACTGCTAGAGCAAGAGATAAATCTGTGCATGATAGTAGAAGGAAACAACAGTTTTGGGAGATTCGTAAACGAATGTTCCGCAACAGGATAATTGGCAATTTGTTAAAAAATATTAAGAAAGGTCAACAGAAATTAGTTTTTTATAGGAGAAAAAAAAAAGTTGAGAAAGTTATTGATCAGGCTTTTGAAATTAAACGTAAGTTATTTATTTTGATAATCAATAGAATTAGGAAGCTAAACAAGGAAATTTTTGATTTCAAAAGAAATAGTAGATGGAAGAGAATAGTTAATCGTAGTAATTTTTGTGAAGTTTTTTCTGGAGAATGGATACATAGTTCAAGCTGTGAGGCATTTTTTAATGAAGAGAGTTATTTCCAGGATAATGATTTGGTGCATGCAGTTGACATCAGTGGTCGTGCTTATGAAATGAAAGATGGTTGTCCAGTTGAAAAAGAAAAACTTGTGACAACAGAGGCAGAAGAGTTGTTAGGTAATGAGGTTTTAGGAAGACGTGCTAAGGGTCCTGTGTACACCTGGAAGTGTAGTAGTATTTGCAGTGTGCGACAGGATTCCATCAATTTGCTTTGTGATTTTGTACGGACATTTAACAAGAAAAGTTTAAAGCAGAAAATAAGGTTGTTGCAAGAATTAGATCCTTGCAGAGTGAGAGAAGTGACAGGTTTGCATGGTCATTCACTGGCTTGTCTTTCCAGGAGAGTATGCCAGAGTGTTTTTCATCATTTCAGGATGCTAGCAGTGCATCATAACAAAGTGAGGAAGTTAGTTAGAATGTTGTATTATGCTAAGAGTCCAGCAATTATGCTGAAACAGTTATGCGCTGCTCTTTTGCATGGTTCTGAAATAGATGTGAGGAATATATGTGAAGAAATTGAGTTTTGTTACTTTGGAAGTAAAGAGGAGAATGTTGAAATTGAGCAAGAAATAGAGGGTCATTTGGAAGATACTGTACATGTTTCCAGTACAGATAATTTCCAGAGGGAAATTGCGACGTTTGACATGAAATCAAGTGAGAGGCCTAATTTCACTTGTGTGTGTTGTCGACGCACTTATTATAAAAATCAGACTAAGTTAGTGGATTTATATGCAAAAAGTGAAAGGGAAAATAATAGTGAATGGAAGGATTTTGCAACATACTTGATGGTAGAAAATTGTTTTGATTTGGGATTGGATCAACGTGTGTGTACTTATTGTTGTAACAAATTAAAACAAAACCAGATGCCTGCTAGAGCAGTTCATAATAATCTGGAATTGGTTGAGATTCCTTCTGAATTGAAGGATTTAAATACTTATGAATCTATTTTGATTCAAAGTGTCCATCCCTTTCAGGCTATTGTAAGAATGGAGCCAAAGACAGGGAAATTGCCTCCATCAGATTTACAGAGAGGGTTAAAGGGAAGAGTTGTTTATTTGCCTCTAGATTTGAAGAAAAACATTAACACAATTGGAGTAGAAAAAGTGGAAGAGGAACCTCTGGTTATCTTAGTTAATGGGGTTCCGACAAAGAATAAGAAAATATGGCAAGATTTAGTAGATGTTAGGAAAGTTAAAAAGGCAACATTGTATTTGAAAAAAAATAATAAATACTATAAGAATGTATATGTTGCAGAAGAGGAAGTAAGTGAGGAAGAGGATAGCGATTTGTGTGCTGGTCAAATTGAGAAAGTAGAACCCTCTACTAGTGAGGAAATATATGAACATTATAGTGTTCATCCTTTGCATTCAAAGGAAGTCATGGGGAATGCTATTGAGTTGTTTCAAATGAAACAAGCCAAAGGGAGTCCCATTAGTGTTTGGGAGGAAAGTTTGGAAGCTCGGTGTTTCCCACAGCTTTTTCCAACAGGTCAGGGAGGAAGATATGATGAGCGACCTCATCAAATTCCTGCTTCTGAATACCGGACTTTGCGATTGTATGCAGGAGATGCTAGGTTTCGACAATGCATTCCTTATTTGTTTCATCTCCGGTTTGAAAGCGATCTGTCTGGACTGTCATATGCAGTGAACCACATCTTGAAAAGTGGTATACACATGCAAAACATCTCGGCAAGTGATTTTATGGATAAAGTGAATGTCCAAGATAGTATTTTGGAATCTCACCTGATTAATCTCATGGCGTGTCAGCGTGGTACTAATGAGTACTGGTACCGTCGTCATGGTGATTTAAAATGTATGCTGAGGAACTTAGGTACTCCCACATGGTTCCTCACTCTGAGTTGTGCCGAGTATGGCTGGGAAGACTTACTTCAATTTCTACGAGAGGCAAATGCTAACGTAGAAAACATCGAATTCAAGACACCTGGAGAACTGTGCTCTTTGGATCCAGTCAATGTATGTAGGTACTTCAATCATAGATTTGAAGCTATGATGTCTTTCATCATGAATAAGAAGAATCCACCTCTTGGAGAGGTGTTGGATTTCTTCTGGAGAAAGGAGTACCAAGCAAGAGGAGCTCCTCATATACATATGTTGCTGTGGATCAAGGATGCACCTAAATTTGGAACGGATCCAGAAGACTCAGTGATGAGTTTCATCCAACAGTATTCTACGTGTGCTGTTCCAAACGCAAAGGAGAAGAAAAGCCTAAGAGAAAAAGTTCTGCGTTTCCAAAGCCATCGATGTGGAAAGTACTGCCGTCGTAAATTCCGAAACAAAGACAAGTTCTACACCAAATGTCGTTTCGGCTTCCCACGACCGGTGATTTCTAAAGGAAGAGTAAACAGTTTGATGTCTTCGCTGCGACATAATGTGATGAAGAAATCACCTAAAAACACTTACAATTTGAAGAGGAACGAAGAGTCCAAGTACATCAACGACTACAACCCGGTGATTTTGTCCATGTGGAATGCTAACATGGATATACAGTTTGTGGCTGATAACTGTATGGCTGTGGCTCGGTATGTGACGTCGTATATCACCAAAAAAGAGAAGACAGAATTGAAGGATATGTGGGAGGACATTTCCCATGAAAAGAGCCTCAGCAAGAAGTTGTACAGTTTCAGTCTGAAGATGTTGTCGCATCGAGAAATCGGAGCGTACGAATGTTCTGACCGGTTGTCTTCAGCAAGTCTCTATGCCAAGTCCAGGAGTATCGTTTGGGCGAGTCTTGGTCTTGCTGCAACGCGTAATCGAGTTCTCAAACCTGTGCGGGAAATTGAGTATTTGGCGGAAAAGGAGCCAAACAGTACCGACATTTTGAAGACAAACATGTTGGATACATATTATCCAAATCGAAGCAGTCACCTAGAGAATGTTTGTCTGTATGAGGTTCTGCAAAATTACATGTTCAAGAGGAACATCAAAGAAGATACTGAGAAAGGAGTGTATGCTGTAATAGGAAGTGAGGGATGTCTGGTCAAGCAAAGAAAATGCCACTTGATAAACCATCGAAAATTGAGTGGCGAATCTCCTGAAAAAAAGGAGTTTTTCTATTTAGCACTTTTGCAACTTTTCAAGCCTTGGCGTGCAGAAGAGGAACTGCTTGGAGATTTCCTCTGTTACGAAGACTCTTTCAATGCCGCCAAGGAGACCATAGAATGTCCTGCTTTTCCCAAATATGTAGAAATGTTGAATGCGGAAATTGAGCAGGAAGCAACGATTGCAGCCGAGATTGCCAGAGACAGTTCTCAGGACAGTCAGAGTTCTGCTTCATTGAGTCAGGATCCACTAGGAGGACCTCTTATTGAAAATGAAGCTGCCACTGCTATGAATGAGGTGGAAAGAGCCATGGCACATGCTCAAGAGGATGCGGTTAACTTAGAAGAGTTGGAAAGGCAACTCAACGTTGAGCAGAGGAAAATATATGACGAAGTTACCATGCAAATTGATCATGGATTAAGTCATGATAAGAAAGAGTGCTCATGTACGTCGTTGAAACCTGTCCGACTGTACGTGAGTGGAGAAGCGGGAACTGGAAAAAGTTTCCTCATTAAAGCAATTTCATGCTATTTGCAGGAAAGGACAGAGTCATCACTGTCTTGTGTTGTCACTGCTCCAACTGGACTGGCAGCACATAATATTAAAGGGATTACTTTACATCGTTTACTGATGCTGCCAGTGGAGCATGACAACAAATTAGAATATCACAAGCTATCTGGAGATGCTTGTTTTGAAGTTTCAAGAATCTTGAGGAAAATGAAACTTCTTATCATTGACGAAGTAAGCATGGTTTCCAATGTCATGCTTGCCTTTGTGCATTTGAGGATGCAAGAAGTTCTCAAAACAGAGTATGATGTGTTATTCGGTGGCAAACACATCATTGTTTTTGGAGATCTTCTGCAGCTGACACCAGTGAAAGGGCAACCTGTGTTCAAAATGCTCACGCATGAAGATACCAGGAAGTGCCTAGGCAGCATTGGCAACGTCAATATATGGTTAAACTTCAATTATGCTGAACTGCATGAAAATATGCGTCAGGCAAAGGATGAAGTTTACAAGACTATTCTACAAGATGTTAGAATTGGAAAAGTGACCGAGCATGGGAAAGAAGCTTTACATGCACGATTACTGTCAAATTTATATCCAGAACAAGATGTTGTGCCTGAGAATATTTTTCAGAAAATTACTGATAAGAAATCTGGAATATGTTTGATGCCAACTCTTGCAGAATGTGCAAAATTTAACAACAAAATGTTGCATTTAGAAAAGCAAGAGATTGTGAAAGTGGAAGCTATTGATAGAGTAGAGCATATGGGATCAACAATTATTTTGTCTGAGAATCTGAAAACAAAATTGGATTCATTAGAGAAGAGTATATCTAAAACTGCAGGTTTTGAAAAGACTCTGAATGTGTGCTTGAACTGCCGTATAATTTTAAGAAGGAATTTACATGTTGAAAGAGGTCTGGTAAATGGATCAATGGGTAATGTTGTTGATTTTGTGAAATACAGAAATAGAGATGGAATTGAATTTTTAAAAATTAAATTTGATGGCATTGAGGAAGTACAGCTAATTGCTCGTTGTTCTGCTAGATTTTTGCTTGTAAAAGACTTATATGTTCGCCGTAAGCAGTTCCCTGTTTGCTTGGCATATGCGGTGACAATTCATAAATCGCAAGGTTTAAGTGTAGACACTGCATTGGTGAATATTGGCAGTTCTGTGTTCAAGGAGGGTATGGCATATGTGGCATTGTCACGAGTTAGAACTTTATCGGGATTGTACTTGATTGACTGTGATGTCAGAAACATTTGTGCAGATCTAGATTGTGTTAAGGAATACAATAGGTTAAGAAGAGAGTATGCGCCACATTTGCCTCAGTTTCCTTTGTTTGAGAAACGTCTGGTAGGCCGGAAACGAAGAAATGAGAACAATACTGGGCAGGTTGTAGCAAAAAGACAAAAAGTGAATGAACCTAAAATTACAAGCAGAAACAAAGAGGATTCTGTTGAAGATGTTGTTGGTTTTCAGTTTGAAAACAGTTCTGGTGTCAACTGCTATGCTAATGTAGTAATTAATGTTTTGTTTTCTCTAAAAAATGTAAAAGAAGAGATTGTGGTCAATTCTGATCAAAGATTTTGCAGTTTGTTAAATTCTGTGTTAGAGAAATGTACCACTGATAGAAGAAACATAGAAAGTGTGTCTGAAATTAGAAATCTGTTAGATAGATGTTCAGGCCAAACACAATTCTCTCAAAATATTCAGCAAGATTGTCAGGAGTTTTTAATGTATATGCTTCATGTATTACATGCTGAAGGTGTAGATGTAGATCAGCTGTTTGGGCTTTCTTATCAATGGCAGCATGACTGCGAGAACTGTATGGTATCAAGTACTACTAGTGTAGACTCAGAAAGATTTGTATATTTAACTTTGCCAGACAGTAAATCAGTCTCCTTTAATAAGCTAGTAAAAGCTGCTAATCACAACATGGAGTGTAGCCAATGTAAATCTGAAATGATGTCCACATTATTTATACGAACATATGGCCAGTACATCATTTTAATGTTCCAACGATGTAGGCCTGATGGAACAAAATTGACAACTTTAATAAAAAAATTTGTAGCTTCGCAGTTGTCAATATCAGGAAGGACTTTTGTAACTACAGCAATTATATATCATGACGGCCCTTCAATATCATCAGGACATTACACAGCTTATTTAAAGTCTAGAAATGGCTGGTCATTCTGTAATGATTCTGTTGTAATTTTCAAAAAAAAATTGCCGTATGACCTTAAAAACTCTTACCTGGTGTTTTTAAAACCAAAATTTTAGGAAAATAATCTCGGGATATGATCTGTGGAATTTCAAGAAGTTCTAATGGCTCCTACACAATTTGGCCTTGAGGATAAGTGTAGTTCAGAGACATAACTTCTAATCATAGGATTGGACATCATGGACATGTATGTGCAGTTTAAATGAGTTCAGAAAAACTGTTTCTTTTCATAAGCTAATTAAAGCAGCCAATCAAAACATGGAGTAGAGGGAATGTAAGTCTGCAATGCTGTCTACTGTTTTACATTACTTTGTGATTAAAAGTGATGTAGAGAATTAAATAATTGTAGTACTCATAGAGGTAGTGTAAGTCTGCTTCATATTAAGCAGTATCAGTGTCATACGAAATGTAGAACATGACTGAGCAAGAAGGGGAAGATATTACTATTCCAGGATTGTGAAAATGATCTTCAACATTTTAATTCTGAAAGTTGCGGGAATGCCAAATGATGGGATTGGCTAACAAGAAATCCAAGAGTTATACATGGCTCTGACAAAATTTGGCCTTGTGGAATCTTGTGGTAGAGAGCAAGAAGTCATTTATTGTATGTAACATGTTTTTAAAAACGATGGAGATTTTCTTTCAGAAACTGGTGGGCTGAAAGTAATAACAGCACAAAAGAGTATAAGCTATTCATAGGACATCCTTGGACGTCATGGAAAGTAAGTTAACTTTAAGGAGTTCTGATTTTTGATTTCTGATCTTGTATGGGTTTTTTAAACACAATCATTTTGATTGTGTTTTTTTTTCCCCGCTGTTACATGATGAATACCTTCAAGTCACTGTTTTTAGTGAATTTTGATACATTCTGAGAACAGCAAAAATAAACCATTTAACATGTATAATTAATTCTGTAATGTTTCCATTTATGATGTATATGTAGAACTGTGTAGAAGGCATGGAGAAGGTGAGGCTTCTGTAAGTGTCAAAGTTGTTGCATGCAGTGCTGCACTTCTGCGTATTCTTTGATATGCTAGACTACATCTGCACAATGAGATACCTAAGCAAAGGAAACAGAAGTGATGTGATTGTGAAATGAGCAAAATAAATTGCATGTATTTCAATTACATCACCTGTGTTTCCTATCATTACGAATCACATTGTGCAGATCAAGTTTAGGTCTGTCCAGGGAAACATAGGAGGTTTGGACTTTGTTGAAGATTGCAGTGGACATGACTCACTTCATTGGTAGACCTTCACATGTATTATGTCTTCTATTCTCTTCAACAACTCGAAATTTCATCTGCAACCCTGAGTAGGCCTCACCTGAAACAAAACTCTGGATAGTAGACATCTTATTGGCATCCTGAAGCAATTATTTTAAATTTTAGTGTCTTGCGACACTTTTCTGAGACAACAGCAATGCAAAAGATGCACCATGTTTTAAGATAGGCCTCACTTCATCTGCATCAAGATAGTGTTACTTTAAAATGTATATCTTTAGGACTGTGTAGCTTCTGTAAGTGTCAAAGTTATTGAAAAACTGTTTGTCCTTCAATCTTTGCCCTTGTCTTTTGTAATTTTTCAATACATGTTTTTATATTTTTCAAATGTTTGTTCTCTCTTTCACAGATTGAAAGTATAAAAATAAAAAGTGAGGAATTTAACGACAATTATAAGGTAAGTATTTTGTACTCTTTTCGTTACATTTCTATCACATTGAACTACTATTAGTTCCACTGCTTCATTTCTTTAATCCTCAGTTTCCTGCCTTTGCTACTTCCCTCATTCCTTTCTCTATTACCTACTTACTCAACTCCTTCCACTTTTTTTCTCAGTCCCTCTCTTCTCATAGTTCCTCACTCTTGTTCACTCACTCCGTCTCTATTACTCTTAGTGTCTTTGACTGATCACTGTATCACTATTTGTTCATAATGCTTTCTCTGTGTAGTTGAAGCACACTAAGGGGCATATTATGAATGCAGCCAATAAAATTATTGCTCTTTTTATTGGCAGAAAACTGGTGCAAAAGCGGCTTTAGCGGCAGTTTTCTGCCGCAAAAGCAGCTTTAGCGACACATTTCTGCCTATAAAAGCTGCAAAACTTTTATTGCCTATGTTGATAATATGCCCCTATGTTATTTACATTAGGGCTATATTGTCCAGTATAACAATCAAAATTGCTCTCCAAAGACACCAGGCAAAGCAGACGCTCCCTCAAACAGATCACCAAGCGCAATTTACCCTACTTACAATCTAGCCTGTTCTCTGTCGAGACTTTAGCAATCTTTAGAGCACAAGATAAGATTTTTTTACATGGAAGAGCCATACGTATTGCAATTCTACTTAAGAAACAAGCATTGGCATAGACAATAGGTCTCGCCTTTGGGACCTTATACGTGTTTAGCCATGCAACAGTTGATGTTGCTGCACCAAGGATATTATGCTGCATAACTAAAGACTTAGAAGGTCCAAAAGTCGATACCTATTGGCTATGCCAATGCTTGTTTTTCTTTCACTTCGTTATCTATTTTGTTTTTCACAATTATACCATCTTCTGTCTGTTCTTTGGTAAATAGATCTATTAAATAGTATCTCTTCTTTACTCCCTATAGCTGTCTTTCTTGAAACATCACTCTCTGTTTACTTTCCTTATACTTACTCTTTTTTTTAAAAAAGTTTTTTTTTTGGTTAGCTCCCGGTACGCGTACCGGGAAGCTAAACCGGAAGCGAACCAAAAGAAATAGAGCTTGCCAGAGTGCTAAACATTCTAGCAATTTTTTTGGAAAGGGAAGGTAGTTCTGAAAAGAACTTTTTTTTTTATATTTTTGTTGTTTTATATTTTTTTGTATTTTTTTTGTATTTTTTGTTTTTTTTGTATTTTTTGAACGATTTTATATTTTTTTTGGTTTTTTTGGGGGGGGGGAACAACAAAAAACAGGCGTTGAAAAGGGCTCAACAGGAGCAAAAAAAAATTACTGGGGGCGGTTAGGGCAATTATGATTGTCATAAGCCAGGTTGATGGCATTAATACTCATGTTACCACATGATATCAACGCTCCACAGTGCATACAAGTATGTTTCATGTGCCCAAAATTCTCTTGGATGTTTGGCACAGTTTCCCGTGCCTCTGCTGGTGTCAATGATATTGACGATGTTGACCTGGCCACAGGAGTTGCTGTTGGGTTTTGTTCCATATCCCGTATTTCCGCCCGGCTGTAATTAAGTGGATGCTTCCTGGTCATGTGCCGATGCATGGTATAGTTCCCATAGCTATACTTTTTATCAGTCCCTCTTGATAATTTCTCTTTGCAGATGAGGCAGGTCACATACCTCGCATTCACTTTCTTTTGCCCTGGAGGGATTGAATAAAACTGCCAGATGAAACTGGCTTTCCTATGGGAAACCCGGGGCACCTCTTCCAAGAACTGTGGTTCTTCTCTCTCCTCTTCCTCTAGTTCTTCCTCTTCCTCCTCTGTGTTGGTGATCACCTGGGGAGGTGGTCCTCTCTTCCCATGAGGAGGTGGAGGTGGTGGTGGGGGTCCACCAGCTGAAGCAAGTACTGAAGTCATTTCTCAAGTATTAATAAAGGTCTTCCTCTCACAATGATGAAAGTCAGAGTGAGGAAAGAAGGAGGGGTTTTCATCATTTGGAAAAAACAATACTTCTCAACCAATGAAAAGTGTTATTTTTAGGTCACCTGACCTAGCCTTCCATAATTATGAAACTAAAAGTGAAATGAACCAATGAAAAGCTTTATTAACAAGTCACATGACTCTAACTTTCATGTTACGCGCTGCGGAACGCTCCCCGGTTAGCTTCCGGTTCGCTGCGCTTCGCGCCTCGGTCCGCGCCCGGGGACACTTCCGGGTGCGCTAACGCAGTACGTCACAAGACGCATTTCGCGGCAACGCGATACGTCGCGCTTTCGCGCCGCGGATCGCTTCCGGGGAGTTGCGTTTCGCGCCTCGGTCCGCGCCCCGGGGCACTTCCGGGTGCGCTAACGCAGTACGTCATAAGACGCATTACGCGGCAACGCGATACCGTAACTATGTTGATTTGTTACCGGTTCGCGGACCGGATCGCGGAATCGAATTGAGCTAACGGGAAGCTTCCCGGTTCGCGGACCGGGAGCGAAACAAAAAAAATATTAAAAAAAAATTATTAATAAACATATAAAATATATTTTTGGATTTAAAGAAGAATACATTTTACAGCTATAGATATTAGCTTTTAAAAAACCAATGAAATTCACTGAAAAAACCATAGGTTATAGACCATATATAGTTAGGAATTAGCATTTACAAAACCTTGAAAATTCACTGAAAAAACCATAGGTTATAGACCATATATAGTTAGGAATTAGCATTTAAAAAACCTTATTTTACTCACACAAAACCATTGAAATTCCATATATAGTTAGTTGCACTAACTATATATCGCGCACCCGCAATCCACTGCTGATCATGTCACATATTACATCATTCATGACATGGTCAGTGACATCACTGATGACATCACTGATGACATCTCAAATGACATCACTGATGACATCACTGATGACATCTCATTTGACATTACTGATCACATCACTGATGACATCAATCATGTGATAATACGATGAACCTCTTCAGACTCTAATATAACCTTAGATACACTCAGTGTAAACAGACACTCATAGACTGTCACTCATCCATGGAGTTACTCAGACACTTAGTCAGTCATGCAAAGAATCAATCACACCGCCATTTCCTCAACTATACAGTTATACACACCTTACTTATTCAAACATATACTAAAACATATTTACTCTGTTATACAATCCCTGATACAAGTTCACAATAATCCATACAGCCACTCACACATTCACTGGCTCTTATGCACAGTTATTTATATATGTCAACTTTCACATGTACTGTGTTTTACATATGTACTTACTTTGACATGTAGCACTGAGATATCCATTCACTCACCAATACACTCATGCACACAGTCAACCGCCCATACAGCTGTTTCCACATGCACTTTTGAACCCATACATCTAGTCAATCAACTGCTCACACATCTATGCAGAGAGTCATACACCTCCCAGCCACCCACACACACACTCAGTCTCCCATACAAATGCTTTGGCAACCAATCAATAACCCATACAGTTAATCATATAGCTAATGATCAACACATGCAGCAGTTTACAGAACAACAGACATAATGATGCACAAATTAAGACAGTTTAGTCACTAACCCATGCACTCAGTGAGACACATTTAATCAGTCACTCATACAGTCAGCCATGCCCCTACTAAATCCTTCATCAAGACACTTATACATCCACTCATTCTTCAATATGTAAGACATATTTTAACTTTACAGAATTATACAGTCATTGGATGTAGTCATCAGTGATGTCATTTGAGATGTCATCAGTGATGTCATCAGTGATGTCATTTGAGATGTCATCAGTGATGTCATCAGTGATGTCACTGACCATGTCATGAATGATGTAATATGTGACATGATCAGCAGTGGATTGCGGGTGCGCGATATATAGTTAGTGCAACTAACTATATATGGAATTTCAATGGTTTTGTGTGAGTAAAATAAGGTTTTTTAAATGCTAATTCCTAACTATATATGGTCTATAACCTATGGTTTTTTCAGTGAATATATATATATATATATATATATATATATATATATATATATATATATATATATATATATATATATATATATATATATATATATATATATATATTGTGTGGTTCTCCTTTCATTTGGTTATACCAGAGATTATAGACTGGTAAAACAAGCTGCTTTACTCCCCTACAAGACTTAGCCTGAAGGCTGCTCTCCATAGCTACCACTAGGATAGCTTTCAATAAAGGTTGTCTTTAACCTATCATCAATTAAAGTCGTTTGGACTGTTGCAAGGTGCCCACTTTAACTAGTGGACAGCATAAACCAGGCCAACTTCTTACAAAGATATATTATGTCTTTAAGGCGCCTTGGAATAGTGCTTCAGAATTCAATGCAGGCTCTTGCTGGAAGGAGTAAGGGGGTTATTCTGGTCAACAGCAAAGCTGGCTAGCCTGGGTGGACCACGCCCAAGTTGGTGTATACATAAACTTTTGATACTGCATCTTTGTGACTTGAGATGGTAAATGCAAAAAGACACATCTTCCCTTCCCTGGAGTATCCTCATAAACTACAGCTCATTATTACCCACAGCTTGTACCGTGAAGTCTTCTTACTACACCAAGGACTCTGATGTGGAGGGTGAGGAGGATCCGTACCCTGGAGGTACTTGTGAAATGGAGAGTGAGGAGGTAGGTGCACTGGTAGTGCTCTTGCGGTGGAGGTTGAGGAGGGGCTCCTCTGATGTGGAGGGTGAGTAGGGCCAGTACCCCGGGGGGTACCTGTGATGTGGGGGTGGCTGAGTCGAGAAACCTGGAGATACTTCTGAGGTCGAGAGTGGGGAGGGTTAGTACAGGGAGTAGAGCCCATACACTGATCCTCGGGCCTATACACTTGAGCTGGACATGCCACTGTGGTGGAGGAGGCGGCCTGGTACATTCAGCTTCACTGTGGTGTAATGGGTAATGAGCCCCACAACATCTGGCTGGTTAGTAAGGTAAAACAAGCAACATTGGGGTTTAAAGGATCCTTATAAACCAGGTACAGGTGCATTAATAAAAGGTACGCCGCTCACTCTAGAGCTGCCTTGCGAGGCTGGATTGCGCTGGCCCAGTGCAGTGGTGCACTGCCTGCAGCAGAAGAGCGCAAAACCACTGAACGGAGCTACCCTTGGTAGGCATGTAGAGCGCCCTAGAGAGGGCTGCCTCAGTGGGGGTGGGGCTCAGTGTCAGTACACTGGACGCCCCAGGTATGGTGAAGGGGGTGCAGGCCCTCTCTACTTTTTGACTTTTTACTACCATAACCATAACATCTGTCCCTGCCTCAACCCAACTCTCAAAAGTGTTCAAAGGGCCGGGCAGAAAATAGAAACACCAGTGACAGTGCTCACATCCTCCATGATCCTGCGATCAGATCTCACTTGTTCAGGCTTGCAGATCTGAGTGGCCGAGGTTTACTGATCTCACTGGTGCAGCGCTGCAGATCTCATTCCTCCAGTGCTGCGGATCTCACTTATATAGACATGCGACCACTGATCCTATACCACAAGGTATATGTCACCTGACCGGTAACTGTGCTGTTTTACTCCCTACGCCTCGAAGGTCTATGTAACATGAGTGACAACTGTGCTGTGTTATGCTTTAAACCTTAATAGTGTATGTAACATGAGTGACAACTGTGCTGTGTTATGCGCTAAACATTAACGGTCTATGTAACCTGAGTGATAACTTTGCTGTGTTATGCTTTAAATCTTAATGGTTTATGTAACCTGAGTGATTACATGAACTATAACACTTTCCTTTGCGTTAACCAATGACGGAATACATGGCTCTGCTGTGTTATTCCCAGAGCTTTGAAGGGCTGTGTAACCTGAGGGGCAGCTCTGCTGTTTTATGCACAAATCATTGACGTAATATGTCACCTGAGCTATAACTCAGCTCAGGTCTGTGTAATGTGAACACAGCTCTTGGACGACAAGAAACGCTATGCTCCCTTAGAGCATATAGTAGTAAACCTGGAGGGACTGCGTAACAAGAGCGATAGCTCTGCTGTGCCACACGTGATTCTGACATTATGTTAACCCTTGACCCGTCTTCCGGTCCCGATAGCATCCCTCTCACCCCCCCAGTCGCCTGGGTTCCATTACTATTATCTCCCCCTGGTGTCAGGAGGACAGACGTTTGCCATTAATCAATCAATCAGAGTACTTGTAGAGCGCGTTACTTACCCGTGAGGGTCCAAAGGCGCTGAGGGCGGAGGGAGTGCTGCTACTGCTCGAAGAGGCAGGTCTTAAGGAGTCTTCTGAATGCGAGTAGGTCTTGGGTCTGACGAATGGGGTAGGGAGGGTGTTCCAGGTCTTGGTGGCGAGGAAGGAGAAGGGTCTGCCGCCGGAGGTCGTTCGTTGGATGTGGGGGACAGCGGCGAGGGCGAGGCTGGCGGAGCGGAGCTGGCGGGTGGGGGTGTAGAAGCTGAGTCTGCTGTTCAGGTAGGCTGGTCCGGCGTTATGGAGTGCTTTGAGTGCGTGGGTGAGGAGCTTGATGGTGATCCTCTTGTCGACGGGGAGCCAGTGTAGGTCTCTCAGGTGGGGGGTTATGTGGCTGCGGCGGGGGACGTTGATGATCAGTCGGGCAGAGGCGTGTTGGATGCGTTGTAGTCGTAGGTGTTTGGCTGTGATTCCTGCGTAAAGTGCATTGCCGTAGTCCAGTCTGCTGCTGACGAGGGCCTATGTCACAGTTTTTCTTGTTTCGGTCGGGATCCATTTCTATATCCTGCGGAGCATGCGGAGAGTGTTGTAGCAGGAGGAGGAGTCGCGTTGACCTGTTTCGATATGGAGAGGGCGGAGTCGAGGATGAATCCTATGTGGCGTGCGTGGTCGTGGGTGGGGTGCCGTTCCCAGTGTTGTCGGCCACCAGGGCTCGTCCCAGGCTGAGGGGGTGGGTCCGAGGATGAGTACCTCCGTCTTGTCTGAGTTCAGCTTTAGGCAGCTACTCTTCATCCAGTCAGCGACGGCCTTCATTCCCTCGTGGAGGTTGGTTTTGGCGGTGTGTTTATCCTTGGTGAGGGAGAGGATGAGCTGGGTGTTGTCGGCGTAGGAGATGATGTTGAGGTTGTGATGGCAGGTCACTCGTGCGAGGGGTGCCATGTAGATGTTGAACAGCGTCGGGCTGAGGGATGAGCCTTGGGCGACGCAGCAGATGATGTCAGTGGCTTCGGATCGGAAGGGTGGGAGGCGGACGCTCTGGGTTCTGCCAGAGAGGAAGGACGTGGTCCAGTCAAGGGCCTTCTCTTGGATTCAGGCTTCTATGAGTCGTGCTTTTAGAGTGCGATAACAGACCATGTTGAAGGCGGCCAATAGGTCCAGGAGGATGAGGGCTGATGTTTCGCCGTTGTCTAGTACGCGCCTGATGTCGTCTGTGGCTGCGATGAGGGCTGTGGTTACGTCTGAATCCGGACTGGGACGGGTCCAGGATGTTGTTGTCTTCCAGGTGGCGGGCCAGTTGTCCGTTGACGATTTTCTCGATGACCTTTGCCGGGAACTGGAGCAGGGAGATGGGTCGGAAGTTCTTGAGGTCCTTGGGGTCCGCTTTCGGCTTCTTGAGGAGGGCGTTGATTTCGGCGTGCTTCCAGCTTACCGGGAATTTCGCTGTTTTGAAGGATATGTTGATGACCTTCCATAATTGGGGTGCGATGGCTGTGTCTGCTTTGTTGAAAACGTGGTGTGGGCACGGGTCTGACAGAGATCCTGAGTGGATGGAGTTCATACTGGCATACACTTTGTTTCTTTGTTATTTTGAACCACAGGTTGTGTTCTTTGGGACTCCTCCCGTCATGTGCCAGGTCAAGTGATCTCTGTCGGTAGACTCGGTGAGTTGGACCATTGACACATTCGAGCTAAATACATGATGCCTACCAGAATGGTCTCATATGAGAAACAATTCTAGAAGTAATTTGGCAGGGCGATTGTTTGCACACGTATATTTTTATAGTATTCTACCTAGTAAGTGGAAATACTTATTTCACTTTCGGGGAACTTCTTAATACAATGAGCATTGGAATATGGATGTGTAAGGGCCAGCATAGTGGTTGGTCTCTGACTTGGTTGTGACACATACATTATTTCTTTTACAGTTATGTCACCGTGTTGGCGGAATTTCCTCCACATAGCCTAATAGTGATTGGTGAGAGTGAGTGATACCCTTCCCTACACCTAATTGAGGTAAGAGGGGTAGCACATAGGACTGGGACAACAAGACGTCCTGACGAAGACCCAGGTGGCCCATCTATTAAGGGCAGATTGGGGGTCGAAACATGTTGACGAAAGCAGTGAAGGTGGGGTGGTAGTGGGCCTTAATAGCCCCCTTAGCACCACCACGTCTTAATTCTTTTAACCCTGGCCTTGGAACCTGATAATAAAATTGACTTTGGTATCTAAGAGTCAGTTTTAATTGTTACCTACTGCACTATTATTTGTCTGTCGTTGTATCCGGTCTTTAGTTGTTTTTTTTGTGGACTTCTTTGTCACGTTCAATGTTGTGTTACACTTTGTCTGTGTTTACTTTTTATTCCCCCTCCCTATGCT
This sequence comes from Lissotriton helveticus, assembly GCF_964261635.1. Lineage (NCBI taxonomy): Eukaryota > Metazoa > Chordata > Amphibia > Caudata > Salamandridae > Lissotriton > Lissotriton helveticus. The sequence continues at coordinate 481,114,595 of NC_136057.1, read as the reverse complement.
CCATCCGCTGTGTGGCTATGCATGGACGTTGTAGCACACCCTATGATGAAGCATGTCACACACATTGTGTGTGAGTGAGGGCAGTTTTTCACCACTCTCAAGTGTGCCATTGCTTGCACGCTGGTGTTGAGTTTGTGTTTTTGTCGTTCTTATCTCCACCACTATTTTGTGTGTATACTACTGGATGAAGTTCATGACCTTGCGTGTCTCATCGTCGTTGATGTTGGACCAGGAGGTCAGGCGGATGGCGCTGGTGGTGTTCTCAGAGTAGTTGGAGTCTGGCGTGGGGGTCGTGGGGGTCGTGGTGTTGAAGCTGTCGTGGATGTCAGCGATCTTGCGTTGGAAGAAGATGGCTAGTGAGTCGCACAGTTCTTGTGAGGGCGGGATGTCATTGGCGTTGGCGCTGAGGTGGAGAGTTCCTTTAAGAAGTTGAAGAGCTCTTTGCTGTTGTGTGCGTTGTTATCCAGGTGCTTTTTGAAGGAGGATCTCCTGGCTAATCTGATGAGGTGGTGGTGTCTGCGGGTGGTGTCCTCATGGGCTGTGAGGTTGTCCGGTGTGTGTTGGTGGAGCCATATTTTCTCCAGTTTCAGGCATGCGTGTTTGGAGGTCTGGAGCTCATCGGTGAACCATGGCTCTCTTGCTGGCATGGTTGTTGGAGTGTTTCTTGAGCGGAGCGAGGGTATTGGCGCAGTCGTTGATCCACTGTCTGAGGTTGGGGGCTGCGGCGTCTGGGGTGGTGGGGTCGGTGGGTGTGTTCTGGGCGAGAGTGGTGGTCAGCTGGTCTTCGGTGATTTTGCTCCCGCAGCGGCGAGGTAGCTGTTGGGTGTGGTGGTGCGTGTTTGGTTTTTAAAGGAGAAATGGAAGCAGCGGTGGTCGGTCCTGTGGAGTTCGGTGGTTTGGTCGAAGGCGACGTTGGTGCCTGTGGAGAAGATGGGGTCCAGCGTATGGCCGGCGGCGTGGGTGGGTGCGGTGACGAGTTGTCTGAGGCCGAGGTTGGCGAGGTTGTCGATCAGGGTGGTGGAGTTAGCGTCGTTGTTGTTCTCGAGGTGGAAGTTCAGGTCCTCGAGGAGGATGTAGTCCGTGGAGGCGAGTGTGTGGGTGCTGGCGAGGTCGGCGATGGAGTCACTGAACTGAGCCCGGGGTCCGGGGAATCTGTAGATGAGTGTTCCTCTGAGGGTGGTGTTCGGATCAGTGTGGATCCGGAAGTGCAGGTGTTCGGTGGTGTTGAGTGTGTCGTCTGCGTGGGTGGTGACCTTGAGGGTAGACTTGTGGACGATGGCTATTCCTCCTCCGGTTCCGTTGGCACGATCCTTGCGGGTGATCTTGTATCCATCCGGGATGGCTATGGCGATGTGGGGCACCAAGGAGTCGTTCCACCAGGTCTCGGTCAGGAAGGCCACGTCGGTGGCGGAGGTGTCGAGCAGATCCCAGAGCTTGACAGCATGTTTGCGTGCGGGGAGGGTGTTGAGGGGTATGCAGCGGAGGTGGTTGGGTCCTGTCCTTGGAGGTTTGGTGGTTCTGTCGCAGGTGAAGCTGCAGGTGCGGCAGGAGAAGAATCCGTAGGTCCATTTCAGGGTTGCCTGGAAGCAGGTGTGGTTTCGGCTGGCGTTGAGTGCATGGAGGCTGCTGGCGTCGTAGTGGAGTCTGGTGTTGTGGTGTTTGCGGGGTCCAGGGGTTCTGGCGCTGGGCAGCCCTGGCGCGGACGGGCGCAGATGGGCTTGACCATGTCATGAATGATGTAGTATGTGATGTCATCAGCAGTGCATTGCGGGGGCGCGAGTTATAGATAGCTAAACTAACTATAACAGCCAAATTTCTTTGGTTTTGTACGAGTGAAATGTCCAACTAACTATAAGGTGCCTGAAACCTATGGTTTTTTCAGTGAATTTCTAAGGTTTTTTAAATGCAAATTTCTAATTATAATGTGCCTGAAACCTATGTTTTTTTCATTGAATTTCAATGGTTTTTAAAATGAAAATATGTAAGTCTATTGTGCTTCAATTCTATTGTATTTTGATTTTCTATGTATATACATATATATATATATAAATTGTTTAAAAGTTGTGAATAATTTTTCATTAGGAAAACTATATTTCTTCTTTTTTTTTAATATAATACAGGAGTCGCGCACCCTTCATGCACCCTACACGATGGCTGCTCGCATTCCGGTAGCCATCTTGAAAAGTCACGCGGGGGTCGTGATTTCGGCGCAATTTGTAAAGTATGAAATATTTTTTACATTTCATATAAATAAATCTTTTCCTTTAAGTGTTTGTCTAAATTTATTTGTAAACGTAATTTTAAAGTATTATTTTCAATATAATATTGACGAAACTGAAGTTACGAAATGCGCGGTGTAGTCGTTTAGTTTGCACAACCTCTCCCCGCACGTATTTCCGAGGTCACGCCGTAATTGCGCCGAGATTACGCCAAAGTTGCGACTTCGGCGTATTTATAAAGTTGAAAAAAGCCTATAGAAAGTTTGAATATGATATTAGAATGAACAGTTTTGCTAACATACTTATTAAAAGTTTATAGAAATTTCTATTATATATTCTATTTATAAAGTTGAAAAAAGACTATAGAAAGTTTGAATATGATGTTAGAATGAACAGTTTTGCTAATATACTTATTAAAAATGTATAGAAATTTCTATTTATATGATTTTCGCGGGTGCGCGAAGGGTGCGTGATGAGTTTGTGCACACTATGCGACTTCATGTCAGCAAAAGAAAAAAGGAATCTGATTGGTTGAAATCAATTTTATTGTGAAAGAGGGAGGATCCATCCTCTGATATTTCCCTTAGTTTTTTACCTTGTCAAAGCGAAGACTTGTTTATTCCTACTCTTTCCAAGTCTTCTATCTCTTTTGTATGTTTCTTTATTTTAAAATTAACAATGGCTTTTAGTTTTGCAGAAGTGGCTACTCTTGCAGTTGAAGAGGAACAACGCATGGGGCAGAGGAAGTGGCAAAGAAGAGAAAGCATTGTTTGGCCTTTTTTACACTGCCGGAGGGGGAACAAAAGGTAAATGCGAGTATCTTGCATCATCTGCAACAAAATACTCTCCAGAGGCTCTCATAAAAATACTCTTGTGGCACGAGTTTCATGAAGAAGCATATGGAAACCATCCACCGTGTGCACCTTGCTAGGGAGGAAACCAAGAGACAATTGAATGCTGCTGCACTTGAAGACCTCAGTACTCCATCAACCTCTGGACAAACTCCATCGACTCCAAGGCCACACATCATGCCCGAGTTTCAAAATGCATCTATTAGTTGCATTAAGTGCACCACTGAACTCTGTTTTGGCGAGCAGTGCATAGATGTAATTTCAGTTGCCCTTAAAGTGCACAAATGTTACTTTTTTTTTTTTATAATGCGCTTTTGTTTTTGTTCAACAGATAATTTCCTGTTCTTCATTTTTTCTGTTGATTTTAAAATAAAAAACACACAAAAAAGTAAAAAAGGTTTTAAAAAATTTTTAAAATGTAAAATTGTTCCCCGCATGCCTTTCCGTGGCGGCGATGTAATTTGGGCATCATAATATGGCTGGCGGTGTAAAATACACACCGCCACCATATTATTCCTTTTCCGCCCCGGCCACAAGGTGACCGGGGCGGAAAAGCGGCGGACGGTCTTTCCGTCCGCCGAGGTCCCCCCTGCCATACTAATATGGCGGGGGGGAAAACTAGAGATGATGGCGGGAGGATTGCCCCCACCAGGATAGCGGTGGCCACCGCCAGCCTGGCGGGGGCAATCCACCCGCCATCATAATGGGCCCCTATGTGTGTGATTGGATGAATGCAAGTGTAGTGCATGGTTATTTTATAAGTGTTTGAGAAGTGGCAACGTGATTCAATGAGTTTATGGATGATAGCAGGAAAATTCGAGGAGTGCATGAGTAGTCTGTAATTGATTAGATGAGTGAATGTGTAGTGCACAAGTGATTGTAGTAGTGGATGGGTACTGCCTGGGTCATTGCATGAGTACATGGTTACTGACTGGATGATTAGACTACTGTAATGAAAGTGCATGGTTAATTTATAAGTGCTTGTGTATTGGCACAGTGATTGGTTAAGTACATGGTGCAGGATGGGTGATTAGAGGAGTGCATGGGAAGTGAAAGGGGGATTGCTGGAGTGCACAAGTACTAGCTGAGTAATTGGAAGAGTGTATAGGTGGTTAGAGATCTGCATGAGTAGTGTATGGAGAATTGTAACAGTGCATGAGTTTGTGCCTGGGTCATTGTATGAGGACATGGATAGTGACTGGATTTTTAAAGTACTGCAAAGAGAATGCATGAAGAATGTATAAGGGTTGACAGAGTGATTGTAGAACTACATAGTGCTGGATGGGTGATTGGAGAAGTGTATGGGGAGTGACAGTGTGATTGCTGGACTGTATTGGTATCACCTGAAAAATGAAGGTCTGAATGAGCAGTGTATAGATGGTTAGAGGACTGAATGTGTAGTATATGGTACTGGCTGGGTGACGGAAGGAGTGCACAGGGGGTGACAGTGTTATTGCTGGACTGCATGGGTAGAACCTGGGAAAATTAAGGTGTGAATGACCAGCGTGTAGGTGGTTAGAGGACAGCATGGATAGTGCACATGCGATTGTAGCACTGCTTGTGTTAGAGTCTGAGTCATTCTATGAGTACATAGGTAGTGACTGTATGATAAGAGTAGTGCAAGGAGAGTGAATGATGAATTTAAGTGCTTGGGTATTAGCAGAGAGATTGGATTAGTATATGGTACTGGCTGGGTGACTGGAGGTGTGCACAGGGAGTGACAGTGTGTTTGCTGGGCTGCATAGGTAGTACCTGGGAAATGAAGGCGTGAATGAGCATAGTGTAGGTGGTTAGAGGACTGCATGGATAGTGCATATATGATTGTAGCTCTGCATGTGTTAGTGTCTGGGTCATTGCATGAGTACATGGGTAGTGACTGGATGATTAGAGTACTGCAAGGAGAGTGTATGGTGAATGTATAAGTGTTTGGGTATTGGCGGAGTGAATACATTGGTATATAGTATTGGCTGTGTGACGGGAGGAGTGCATAGGGAGTGATAGTGTGATTGCTGGACTGCATGGGTAGTACATGGGTAATTAGAGGAGTGAATCAGCAGTGTGTAGCTGGTATCGATAGTGCTCAGAGAATTGTAGCAGTGCTTGTGTTAGTACCTGGGCCATTGTATAAGTATGTGAGCAGTGACTGGATGATTAGAGTGCTGTAAAGAGAGTGCATGCTGTATTTAAACGTGATTGGGTATTGGCGGAGTGATTAGATAAGTATATACTGCTAGATGGGTGATTGGAGAAGTGCATGAGGAATGACAGGGGGATTGTTAGACTGCATGGGTACTACTAGGTCAATTACAGGAGTGAATCAGTAGTATGTAGCTGGTTAGAGGTCTGCGTGGATAGTGCAAAGAGTATTGTAGCAGTGCTTGTATTTATGCCTGGGCCTTTGTATAAGTATGTGAGCAGTGACTGGGTGAATACAGTGCTGTAAAGAGAGTGCATGGTGTATTTATAAGTGCTTAGGTTTTGGCGAAGTGATTGGATATGTACATCGTGCTAGATGGGTGATTGAAGAAGTGCATGGGGACTGACAGGGGGGTTGCTAGACTGCATGAGTACTACCAGAGTATTTAGAGGAGTTAATCAGTAGTATGTAGCTGGTTACAGGTCTGTATGGATAGTGTACAGGGAATTGCAGAAGTTCTTGTGTTAGTGCCTGGGCCATTGTATGGGTATGTGAGCAGTGACTGGATGTTTACAGTGCTGTAAAGAGAGTGCATGGATAATTTATAAGTGCTTGGGTATTGGAGGAGTGATTGGATAAGTATATTGTGCTAGATGGGTGATTGATAAGTGCATGGGGAGTGGCAGTGTGTTTGCTAGACTGCATAGGTAGTACTTGGGTAATTAGAGGAGTGAATCAGTAGTGTGTAACTGGTTAGAGGTCTGTATGGATAGTGCACAGAGAATTGTACCAGTGTCTGCACCAATGCAAAAGTATGTGACTAGTATCTGGCTGATTACAGTGTTGTAAAAAGAGTGCATGGTGAATTTATCAGTGCTTGGGTTTTGGCGAGGATATTGGATTAGTATATGGTACTGGCTGGGTGACGGAAGGTATGCATGGGGAGTGACAGTGTATTTGCTGGACTGAATAAGTACCTCGGAAATTGAGGGGTGAATAAGTAGAGCCATAAAGACATGGCTTTTTATTCAGTAACTTGCACCCGCCTTTTTCCTGATTTCTGCGATCAGTTCAAACGGCTTAGTGTCTCTTTAGCGCCGGGAAAACCTTTTTGGGTAGCTGACGCGCTTTAAAAGCCCAATAAATAAATAAATAAGTAGCGTGTAGGTTGTTAGGGGACTGCATGGATAGTGCACATGTGATTGTAGCAGTGTTAGGGCTTTTGTCATTGCATGAGTACATGGGTAGTGACTGGATGATTAGAGTACTTGAAGGAGCGTGTATGATGAATTTGCAAGTGCTTGTGTATTAATGGACTGATTGGATTAATATATGGTACTGGATGGGCGACTGTAGGAGTGCATGGGGTGTGACAGTGTGATTGATGGACTGCATGGGTAGTACTTGGGTGAATTAATCTTACCTGTTTTCAAGTGGATATGAAATGTTTTCACTTCTTTTTTTTGTAATGTAAATTTAAAATATTTTAAACTTTAGTAGTGAAAGAGAAGAAAACAATTCTGTTATTACATATAATTTTATAGTTTTTACAACACAACATAATTATACAATTACATCACACATTCAATTTGCCTTTTTTGCTGTCTTCAGATTCTATTGAATTTCACCATACACAGTGATTCCAATTAATCATCAGATGACAGTGGGCAAAAAAATACAATCAATAAGATTGTTAAAAAAACATATTTGTCTTCGAAATATCTACAAGAAACTCATCTTTGTATTTATATTTTCACAATGTACATCCTTAGTAACATACAGGCACATGCATCAACCATTTTTGTGAGCGCAAACAGTGTGATTTGCAAAAATCGGCCGTTTGCGCCCGCAAAAAGGGCATTTGCGATGCATCAAGGTTCAAGGCACTGGAAATTTGAGAATTCGCAAACATTTGCGATTTCTCAAATTGCTATTGCATTTAAGGAATCCCAATTTGCGATTCCTTAAATGTAATGCAAGAACCACTTTAGAATATCGATTTCGCTAATAGGGTGTGCACATTACCATGAAGTTGAACTTGATGGTAATTTGCAAAATACTTTGAAAAATGCATGTTTGATTTTGCTCACACACATGCCCTTCAAAAATTCAATTCCATCTCTATTTGCATAACTAACAATTACAACAACTTTCCACATTGCTCCATTTACTAAACCTTTCTCAACATCTAAATTACACCGTAATATTACCCGGCAGTTTACAGATACATATAAGGTCTTTTCCAAACCAGCAGTCTTAGATATTGATTTTTCCAAAGAGTCGAATTTTACCTGTAATTTCTCTGACAAAAGAATAGTTACTCCTTCATGTTCTATTTTATCAGTGGCTACCATTGTCATTATTGGTTCATTCTCCAGTTTCAAGAGTTCTTCATTGAATGTAGAGCATTCTTTCAGTGTTGACATAAGGCAAATTATAGATTTCTTTTCTGCAATTCTTCGGTAGATTGTTTCAGGTACAGTATTTTCCTTTGGAAACAAGTTTCTTAGTAACCGACCTTCTAAACCATTTTTTCCATCCTTTGTTAAAACACCAATTCTAATATTTTGAAGAAAGTTTCTATAATCTTCATAATTTCCTTGTCGCATGTTCTTAATAAGTTCTTTATATTCAAAATGAGTCCAAATGTTCACATTTCCAAATACTTCCCAATTATTTAGAGTTTTCATGAAGAAGGGTCTTAAAAACCGGTTGGTCTTTCACAAGTGTGAGTTGTAGTGGATCACCAAATACAATTCCATGTTGTCCTCCAAATAAAACATCGTAATTGTACAATTGTACAAACTGTAAATGTATAAACGCAAGCATCAAGTTTAAGACCATGCTTACCTCATCAATTACCAGAAGTTTCATTTTCTTCAGTATTCTTGAAACTTCAAAACAAGCTTCTCTAAGATTGCTTGTGAAATTCCAACTTATTTTCATGTTCTACTGGTAACATAAGTAGATGATGTAATATAATCCCTTTAATGTTGTGTGCTGCTAACACAGTTGGAGCAGTTACAACACAAGACAAATGTGAATCCGTTGTTTTCTGTAGATAAATCGACAAACATTTAATCAAGAAACTTTTCCCCATTCCAGCTTGTCCACTGATGTACATAAAAATAGGTCTAAATGATTTACATTGGCAATCATTCTTTTCATGCAGTAATCCATGTTGTATCTGTTGTGTAACTTGGTGATATATTTATTTCTGTTCGGTATTCAGATGTTCCTCTAAGTTTTTCAAATCAATATTCTCCTGTTGTGCTTGCTACATCACCGTTTCCACTTCACTCATTGCTATTGCTGCTTCATTTTCCTAGTGGATTTTGACTTTGTGGAGCAGAGCCCTGACTATCTTCAGAACTATCTCTAGCTATTTCAGTTGCAATAGTACTTTCTTGATGAATCTCTTTGTTCAACATTTGGAGATAATTTGGAAAATTGTACATTCAATGCTATCTTTACATGCATTGAAAGAATCCTTGAAAGAATCCTCATAGCAGTCAAAATCTCCAAGTAATTCCATTTCAGTCTGCCAAGGTTTTGAAGAGTTGCAGAAGAGCTAAATAAAAAAAACCTCTCTTTTATCTGGAGTATCGCACAATTTCGTGCTGCAGCAAGACCTAGACTTATTCAGAGGATTCCTCTTAACTTTGAATACAACAGGTTAAGATGACCGCGGGAGAGGAGCTCACTAGGAGAGTTCCACTAGCTTGAGGAACACTTTGTCTAAATATCACTGTTTTTAGTGCCATCAGACGCCCCACCGACCTTGAGGAAAGAGGAATCAATCCAAGAGTAACAGGAACATTTTTTTGGCTTACCGCTGCTACAACAGGGCAGTCTGCAGGGTCTGGAGATCAGAGTGTGTCTCCATCTGGCTTGGCGACAGAGCTCGGTGCCCAGGGACAACGCTGTCATTGCTGCCGTGGACGGTCCCCACCGGAATGCCATCGAAGAGCGCTGGTCGTTGAGGGTGAGCCTCGCTCGGTTGCGGGCCCATCCGATGTGCGGGAGTAATCTGCAGGCTCTGGAGCATTCGTGAATCTGGGACGCCCCCCAAACTGATGCGTGGGGAGCTCGACAAACGGAGCTGACTCGGATGCTGGCAAGGGAGCATTCGGGAGGTCGGGACACCCTCCCGGCTAGAGGGGAGGAGCGTAACTATCGAGAGAATTCATCACGGAGTCCAAAGCTATTCTCTGATTACAGGCAGCGGAGCACAATTAAAGCTCAAGACGCCTTCCCGGCTGGCACGGAGGAGCAATCAAGCGAGATATGTCACAGCGGAGTCCAAAGCTCACAAAGGCAGTACTAAGGTACCAGTGACTGCCCAGTCTAGTGCCCTTCCGCGACCCCCTCCGCTCTCCTCCTCCCCTGTATTTTTCAGCACGAGATCCACAGACTAGCAAGTGAAATCAGAATGACCCCCCGGATCTCCACATAACAACGGAGGGAGTGATGCCAGCTCTAATCAGAGGCCAAAAGACAATAAGCCTCCTATAATGCTGTGTATCCAAGGAGCTCAGAAGACATAGTCTGAGCTCACCTCCAACCATTGTTATTTGCAGAATGAGACTGGCACATACCAAGACACAGCTGACTCATACTAAAAGCATACTTTCATATCGTAAAACTTGCCACTTGTCATGTACTCAGCCTGAGTGTGTTTGAGGGGCCCTGGCGGGACCCCTAGCCCTTATCACTTTGGCTGGGGTCTGCATGGCATCCCGGGCTTTACCCTCTTTCTCCACTCCCTTGTCACACGCTTGCCACATTGCCAAGTTCTTTCTAGGGGCCACTTGTTCTACTCCTGACTGAAGGCAAGCAGATCTATCTCAACCAGATGGCTATAATCTAGGAATCCCTCCCAAGAACCCGAATTCCTGGATAGGGGAAGAACTCAGCTGCATCTACAGATCACACAAAATTGCCGCAATAGAGCAATAGGTTAACAAAGAAAAAGGACTGCTTCCCATGAGGTCCTTTAACTGAAATAGACAGAGGACTTCCTTGCTAGCACTGTTCTAGTCAGCTAACAGAGCAGCCATCTTGGACTGACTTTACTCACAACCTTGTTTCTCTTTCCCCCTAAAGGGCAGCACTATGCATATACATCTTCCCATCTGTCTATCCCCTGCTAATCAAGCGTTACCTACATTATGGAGCGCACCGGTGACTTCACTTGCTCCATCACTTACCCCCAAACCCTTCAAAAAAAGCAGCTAAAGGTTTCAAACACAACTTATTAAAATCTCATCCTGAAACCCCAATCTCTGACCCATACTTCTCAATGAACAATGGGCTCATTAAGAATGATATCATCTTCTATACTAAAAGAAGAGCTCAATGAAGCTCTCTTTAAGGCCTCTCTCATGAAGAAAACAGCGCACTGATTCACACTATCTATCCTACCTTCCCTATTCTTCAATGCAGCAACCACCGTCAATATCTACCATAATGGAATCATCCTCATCCAATCAACTGACTGCAACCTTAATATGATAGATTACATATTTACGCTCATCAAGGAGAGAGTCACTCTAACACACCCCTCCTCTCCATCCAATCGTTCAAGAATTTTCAACTCCCATCCTGATCCTGTAGTAATTCAGGATTCCCAGCTGTCCCCATCTGCTCCATCACAAACTCTGGACCTCAGCGACACCCTACCTTAGAACTCATTCCACCTAATAACCGCCTCGCTCCTTAGCACTACCAATATACTCACTATCCCCCCTCACCCTGCACTACCTCCCCCACCCTCCCCCTCACCATTATTCCCAGCACCTCCCATCAGCCTGTCAGCCGCACCAATACTCCCACAGATCCTGGCATAGCAATCTCTCTGTCCCCTCACCCTGCACTACCTCCCCCACCCTCCTCCCACCATTACTCCCAGCACCTCCCATCAGCCCATCAGCCCCACCTATACCCCCACTGATCCTGGCATAGCCGTATCTCAGTCCCCTCCCCATCCGGCTACCTCACTCCCCCCTCCATTGACATTCACACAGAAAGAGCACTTTGCATTGTCCCCTACCACGACTCCCGCTCAAACGACACTAAAGATGCTACTACTCCGCCTACACCCTCAGGCCATCTTTCCAATAATGACACTCTCACTCCTGACCCCAGACTTGACCAGAAATTATCAGCCCTTCAGCAAGTCAAAACTGACATCCGAACCCTACACTTCCTTATTGTACAGCAAACCAAGTTCGCTCGCACTAAACAGCAATACAGATCTTTCCCACACTCCAAAACCTCCAGTCGCACCCAACATCCACTTTCAAGCTCCCAGGCTCAGGGGTCCCCACGTTGGATCACAGTTCCGCACCCTAATGCCTTATCCCGCCCTATGAGGATGATAAACCCTCTATCTGCTATAGAATTGGGGGCCCTCCTTCGTTCTTACGAGCTAATTTCCCCTCCACATAACGCTGGGCTTCCAGTTATCTCACATACAGACTCCCGAATACAATGTAACCCTATCAACACATACAGAGCCACCAGACACAACTCCAGAGTCATAGTTGAAAATAAAATCACGAGAATCCCCCTCACAATCGAACCCACCAAGCGGCTAAATTGTATTCTCCTAAACTGAAGATCTGCATCTAGACATGCAGCCGATATAGCTGACCTACTACTCACTAAATAACCAGACATTCTGATCCTGACGGAAACTTGGTTAAATGAAGCATCTACTCTCATCATGGACTTCTTGCTATCCCCTAACAATGACATCACCAGACTAGACAGAACGCACAGGTCAGGCGGTGGGATAGCCTGCATACATCAGATCAGCCTAACAGTGACCAACTCTAATGCCCCCGCTTTATCCTGTGAATACCTCTGCTTAAACATTGCCAGTAATAACAAACAAATATGTTCTTTACACACTTTCTACCACCCTCCGGAAGATAACCTCACATTCATAGAACACTTCATGGATATTCTAGCGTTAAATGACAGCCAACAAAATAAGCAAATATTCCTGGGGGACTTCAGCCTTCACTGGGATGACCAGAAGAACCCTGAGGTAAACAGCCTCAATGCTTTCCTCGCCGACCTTAATCTTAACCAAATATGTAACAGCCCTACACACGACAAAGGCACAACTCTCGACCTAGCAATCAACTGACTGCAACCTTAATATGATAGATTACATATTTACGCTCATCAAGGAGAGAGTCACTCTAACACACCCCTCCTCTCCATCCAATCGTTCAAGAATTTTCAACTCCCATCCTGATCCTGTAGTAATTCAGGATTCCCAGCTGTCCCCATCTGCTCCATCACAAACTCTGGACCTCAGCGACACCCTACCTTAGAACTCATTCCACCTAATAACCGCCTCGCTCCTTAGCACTACCAATATACTCACTATCCCCTCTCACCCTGCACTACCTCCCCCACCCTCCCCCTCACCATTATTCCCAGCACCTCCCATCAGCCTGTCAGCCGCACCAATACTCCCACAGATCCTGGCATAGCAATCTCTCTGTCCCCTCACCCTGCACTACCTCCCCCACCCTCCTCCCACCATTACTCCCAGCACCTCCCATCAGCCCATCAGCCCCACCTATACCCCCACTGATCCTGGCATAGCCGTATCTCAGTCCCCTCCCCATCCGGCTACCTCACTCCCCCCTCCATTGACATTCACACAGAAAGAGCACTTTGCATTGTCCCCTACCACGACTCCCGCTCAAACGACACTAAAGATGCTACTACTCCGCCTACACCCTCAGGCCATCTTTCCAATAATGACACTCTCACTCCTGACCCCAGACTTGACCAGAAATTATCAGCCCTTCAGCAAGTCAAAACTGACATCCGAACCCTACACTTCCTTATTGTACAGCAAACCAAGTTCGCTCGCACTAAACAGCAATACAGATCTTTCCCACACTCCAAAACCTCCAGTCGCACCCAACATCCACTTTCAAGCTCCCAGGCTCAGGGGTCCCCACGTTGGATCACAGTTCCGCACCCTAATGCCTTATCCCGCCCTATGAGGATGATAAACCCTCTATCTGCTATAGAATTGGGGGCCCTCCTTCGTTCTTACGAGCTACTTTCCCCTCCACATAACGCTGGGCTTCCAGTTATCTCACATACAGACTCCCGAATACAATGTAACCCTATCAACACATACAGAGCCACCAGACACAACTCCAGAGTCATAGTTGAAAATAAAATCACGAGAATCCCCCTCACAATCGAACCCACCAAGCGGCTAAATTGTATTCTCCTAAACTGAAGATCTGCATCTAGACATGCAGCCGATATAGCTGACCTACTACTCACTAAATAACCAGACATTCTGATCCTGACGGAAACTTGGTTAAATGAAGCATCTACTCTCATCATGGACTTCTTGCTACCCCCTAACAATGACATCACCAGACTAGACAGAACGCACAGGTCAGGCGGTGGGATAGCCTGCATACATCAGATCAGCCTAACAGTGACCAACTCTAATGCCCCCGCTTTATCCTGTGAATACCTCTGCTTAAACATTGCCAGTAATAACAAACAAATATGTTCTTTACACACTTTCTACCACCCTCCGGAAGATAACCTCACATTCATAGAACACTTCATGGATATTCTAGCGTTAAATGACAGCCAACAAAATAAGCAAATATTCCTGGGGGACTTCAGCCTTCACTGGGATGACCAGAAGAACCCTGAGGTAAACAGCCTCAATGCTTTCCTCGCCGACCTTAATCTTAACCAAATATGTAACAGCCCTACACACGACAAAGGCACAACTCTCGACCTAGTAATCTCTAAAGTGGACTCCACACAGCTCGACTCAATCCTCCCCTGCTACTGGTCTGACCATCATGTCATTACATTCCAAACCTTGGAAATGGTTAAACGACTCCCAACACAACCCCTCAGAACTAAGATCTGGAAGAGAAACCTGAAAAACGTCGGCTCTGACCTTATAGCATCAGCTAATTCAAACCTTCTATGTCCCCCGGAAGACCTAGCCAATGTCCTGGGGCTGACCAATCACTACTTTCAATCCATGAACAACCTACTAGACAAAATAGCCCCGCTTCAACTGAAAAGAACTTCCACAAAAGACTCAAAACCTTGGTATGATGGGAGGCTAAATGAAGACAGACGCTCTCTTAGAGTAATTGAACGATGTTGGAGAGCCTCAGCTGACCACCTCAAGCTTCTAAGTATTGCCAGAAACTCCTATTTATCAGAAAATCTAAAAACGTCTTTTTCAGGACTCACCAAGACCAAGCCAAGATCGGCCCCAAAAAGCTATTCGATCTTATCAAAACCCAAACCAAGAGCGTACCCAGTCTCCCTAAAGCTATCCCACTTACTCTACCCAATTGTGATGAATTTGCCACCTTCTTCGCTTCTAAAACAGAATCCATAAAATCAGATCTACTCAAGGACCTCTTATCCGCCAACGACCTCCCAAAATTCAAACTCCTAAACAATGCAACTTGGTCCCACTTCAACACTTACAGTAAAGATGTTTTAATATTATTGGGCAAGATGGCGGCCGCAATACCGGCCGTGTGAGTGGTCTGTATGCTTCCTCCTCCCCAGAGGACTACGCCAGCAGCAATCTCATCTGTTTGCGGCATGGTGATAGTGCTTTTTTCTCAGGACACTAGCAGGACATTCTAATCTCTCATCGGGGCAACATTGTATCGGCTTACCGGCTGCCTGTGACTCGCAAAAGGTCGTCTGCATAGACTGCCCGCTTGGCGGTCGGAGTGGAGTCTGTGTCTTATCAGCGTCCTCACAGCGGTCAGCCTTTCGGCCTCTCTGGCTGTTTGGAGAAAGACTGAAGGCGGAACGCGGCTCAATTAGCTGTGCAGTGAGCACAGCCATACTCCGGGAGGAATCTCAGCAGCAGAAGCATGGCTCCGAAAGGCAGAGGAGCCAGAACTCGGTGGCCTGCTAATGCGGGGAATACAAGCGGGCCAGCTGTATCTGCAGCCGCGATTGGAGCCGAAATGGCAAACGCAGGCGAATTGCTGAATTCGTAAATTGCAGCCGGGGGAGACGCCACGGAGCTGATTAGTGCAGTACCTTCTGTTGCGGCTTCGCGTGGTAGAGGCAATGGTGGGGGCAAACATCAAGTCGAGCCTGCTGCACATGCAAGCAGTTCAACAGCTGGGGCCCCAGTATCTGTTCAGCCTTTAGGTGAGCAAAGTGATGCAGGCTCTGACTCTATAATTAAAAACCCTATGGTCCCTACGGTCCCGGCAATTTTCTTTAAAAAAATTAACACTAATACAAAATCAGCGCTGTTCTAGGGGCACAGACCCCCATCACCAATAGCAGAAGCGTTGATAACCTGGCTGATAATCTGGCTCCTGCTAACGGCTCTCTAAGCACCATGGTCGAGGTAGTAAATACCTGTAAGGATAAGGAGGTGCCTCCTGTCTTGGTGAATAAAATGAGTGAGGATGTAATTGACTCTGAATCAACTACGTCAGACGGCAAGTTCTACTCAATGTCAAACTTGTCAAATGTTTCTGGGGACGACAATATTAGCACAGTTGGCAATTGGGGGGATGAAGGCGAGATGCTGGATGATGGCGAACCAGAGCAATCTTTGGCCCAGCTCACAGGGCAGTGCATTGAACAATACACCGTCAGAAGAATCCAAGCATGTGACAAAAACCCCCCCTTGATGTCCCCTCTTATGCAACCTAGATGGGAAAATATATCCCCAGATGGCGGTGAACAGGCACAAAGTGTGGAAGAAGAAGCTGATGTGGTCACTTTGAATATTATCTACAAGAGCATAATGGCACATCGCTCTGAGACTAAGGCTGAAAGTATTCGTACGCAGGGAGCAGTGCGGAAACTGCAAAATACGATTCGGCGAATGGCGAAATCTTATACTGCGTTAACTACAAGAGTCACTGAAACTGAGGAGCGTCTTTCCAGCACAGAGGATTCTCTGATAAAGCAACAAGCAGCCATAGAGACACTGCAGAAGACGAAATCGGACGTTGAGTGGAAATTAACAGACCTGGAAAATCGCGCAAGGCGTAATAATTTGCGCGTTCTAGGTATACCTGAGTTTAAAGAAGGGAAAGACGCTCGAAAGTTCATTGTTGAAGTTTTTACAGAGGCTTTCCCTGAGCTAAAAGACTGGCAATGGGAGAATGAGGTTATCAGGGCGCACAGATTTCCTTTCACTCAGCGTAAGCGCAATGGTGACTCCAGGGCAGTAGGAGGGACAAATGTTCAGCCTAGGGTGATTTTAATATGCCTTAATAATTATATATTAAGAGAGGCAATTTATGATCTGGCGCGCCCAGACAGACGTCGTACTGGCATAGGCTATGAATTCTTTGTTCGTCCTGATTTCTGTCCTTCCACCGTGCACCAAAGATGGCAATTACGGCAGCTGATTTCTTTGTTTCAAGCCAAGGGAGCACAAGCATTCCTGCTAAACCCTGCCAAATTGAAGGTGATACATAAAGATCAAACTAGACATTTTACATCTGAAATTCAGGCGCAAGACTATCTGGAATCCTTGGGTGCTTATGATATAATATAATGTAATGCCGTTTATTTGCAGCAGTTCTTAAACTGATTTTTTTTGTTGCTTTGGATTGTCCACTTTTGTCTTTTTGCTTTTCTGTGTTACTTGCACTACCACACTTGTATTTCTCTTGCTCTCCTTCAACTAAGCAATAAGGGTGGTTCTCTATTGGTTAAAATGGCTAATGGCAAATGATTTAATTAACTTGGCCGGTTGCTCTGATTAAAAGGCTTAATGCAATGGATTTATATTTTTTCGAAATGTATAATTGACTATAATTGACTATATTGGTCATTGTATAGGTTTAGACTTATCCGGCCATTCTGGCTAGCTACATTTCTCTGTAGTCATTGCTGAAAGTAGGAATAAAGGGGGGTGCTCTGGTAGGTTCTCTGTAGGAGGGTAGCACATACACACTCGCATCACTGAGGACACTGTCCTTAAGCCCTGGTGTGGGTGGTAGGGGACGGGAGGGAGGGAGGAAGGGTGGGTGAGCGTGGCTCGCTAGAGTGGGGGGGTTAAACCTAAATCAAATGCATGAGTACTTTTTTTCCTTTATTTTAAATTCTGGCTTGCAAGGTGGTGGTTGAATGACATGGTTCTGTATTTGAAAGTATGCAATGGCAGGTAGAGCTATCAGACTAGGTACAATGAATGGCAGGGGTCTGAATTCTATCAACAAAAGACAGTGGGTAGCTAGGGAACTCCAGGTGCTCCGATGTGATATTATTTGTCTCCAGGAGACGCGTGTAGTATGGGCCAAACGGAAACTTTTAACTGAGCTGGGGTACAATGTCTTAGTATGCACTAAACAAACGTGTACTTCCCGTGGTGTGGCAATATTGGCAAAGAAGCATATTGCCAGTACAGGTTGGATATTAGAGGATGGCCTCGGTCGATGGACTATAACTGTATGTGTTGCTGGATCTCTAAAATTTATGCTATGTTCCGTATACAGCTCTAATTTTGATAAATCTGCCACTCTAGATTTTCTTAATGTGGAATTAGCGGTGTGGCCTTCCCCCGTAATTCTTTGTGGGGATCTGAATATAAATTTACAACCGAATTCGTTGCGCAACGAAGGCTATCAGTATATAGGTAGAAAACCAAAAGTGTTTAAGTCATTACAAGCATTACTGAATGCACACGGGTTGGTCGACTCATGGTCTTATCTCAGGGGCAGTGATCAGGGCTACACTTTTTTTTCTACACCTCACCAGAAGCTAGTGCGGCTAGATTTTTTTTTTATTTCTCAACATATGTTATCCGACGCGCGAATACAGGTGTATCCAAGAGTTACGTCTGACCATGGTCTTGTGGTTCTGACTTTAACTTTTACTTCTGCAGCTAGTAAGCCCCGGGAATTTTCTTTTGATCGCAAATTGTTTCTGGATACAAAATTTCACGAGTATATGATGAAGTGGATTGTAGAATTTTTTTGCCCCAATAGGGAGAGCACTGAAATGGGGTTTGTATGGGATGCGTTTAAGGCCACTTTCAGGGGGGAGGTTCTGAGTTTTGGGCTACATTTGCAAAATCAATGACGGTCACATCTACAGGTGCTGTACCAAGGTCTTGGAAAGGCTGAGGAGCTGCTGGTGCAAGACATACACACATCCAGAGACACTTACGAATCTGCAGTGGAAGTGGCTCGCTGTAAGGAGAAAGTAAATCTCCAGTGGAGCCAAGAGGCCACTAAAACATATACTGTTAAGCGACAGCTGCTCTATGAGTATGGGGAGGCAAGTGGCAGGTGCCTGGCCCAAAAAATGAGATCTGAGGAAACAGCGCAAATAATTAATTCCCTTATAGACTCCACTGAGCGATCGGTAGAGAGTGAGGTTGAAATACTGGAAGTATTCCGGCAGTTTTATGCAACTTTATATGCCAGTGAAGACTATGATGCTTTCAAAGCCACAATACTGCTACGGCAATATTGTAAGCAAGATTTGGATGTGGATATAGCAGCGAAGTTAGAGGCCCCTATTACGATGCTTGAACTTGAACAGGCGATTAAGGCACTCCCCGCGGGTAAGGATAAGGGCCCTGACAAATTGCCGCTAGAGATTTACAAAAGCTTCTTCCAAGTCTTAAAGGATGATTTGTTAGCCATATTTAGGCTGCTCAGATCGGCGTAAATCCTGGGATGAGGCCAGTACAGTGGTTTTTAGGTAAAAGGAAAAGCGAGCAGATCTTCCAGCCTCATACCGCCCTATTTCACTGCTAAATACGGATGGAAAGATTTATTCTAAAATCTTGGTGGCAAGGTTGTCAGCAGTGATCATGCCACTGGTGTCTTTGCACCAGCACGGGTTTATTCCCAAACGTGGAACAACTGACCATGTTAATCGGGTGATAGCCTTAATAGATTAGGCCAACGGTACGGGTGAGGCCTTGAGTCTCATGCTTTTAGATGCCGAGAAGGCTTTTGACCAAGGGGAACAAGGCAAGGGTGCCCCTGCTCCCCGTTGCTGTTTTATTTATATATTGACCCATTTTTAAAGATGATTGAAAGCAACTCTCGGATACCGTCAGTTATAATACATCAACAAGAATATCGGGTATTGGCATATGCTGATGATGTGGCTGTCGTTTCCCCTAAACCATCGGTGGCGATGCCAGAGATAGAGCACATAGCGACTGTATTTGGGTCAGTCTCCGGTTATAAATTAAACACTGCCAAAACTCAGATTTTATGTGTTAATACCGTATCCTATGCAGACCCCAGGGTTTTACCAGAGGTGACGTACTTGGGGGCACGGATAAGAGCCTCTGCCTCTGCCTTGGTACAATCTAATTAGGAGAGGTTACTGACTGTGATTCGCAAACAACTGGACCAAGCCTAATGCTTGCATTTAACACTGATCGGCAGATACAATATTCTAAAAATGATGGTCCTACCCAAAATGTTGTACTTTTTTCGGTGTGTTCCATTGTAGAGACCTCAGGCGAGTCTCATGAAGCTTCAATCTATGTGTATGAGATTTTTATGGGCACGGGGGAAAGCTCGACGTGCCAAAAAATATATGGTTTTACCGAAGGCTGTAGGAGGTTGGGCTGTACCCGACTTTGTTCTATATTAGTATGCGTGTATGCTTCAGCATATGAACATTCTTCTCACTGGGGTAGGACCGGTAGATCCAGCCGAACAGCCCTCAATATATAACATACTGCTAGGCGCTGAAGCAAGAAACCGCCTTTTTCTTAACTTGTACTGGAATTACTACAAGCGCACTAGATTTAAGGTATTAATGGCTGCATATAAAGTTTGGAATGTTGTTAAAAAATTATACAAGATAGAAAATGTTTCCTGGTATACCCCACTAAGCGCTCCGATTTGCTTTCCTAGTGTTTTTTGGGACCGAGTTGTGGTTAACTGGCGGCTTAAAGGCTTAAACTGTGTGGGTGATTTATACTCAGAGGACGGGTTAAAATCATTCGAACAGCTCAAGGAACAATTTCAGCTTCCAACTTCACATTTTTTTAAATATTCACAAATTCGTGATTATTTGCTGAAACTCTGTCTCTGCATTCAACCCAACCCTCTTATTGAAGCAAATAAGAAAGCCGCTCGGACAGGTGTATTTTATAATTTAATGCTAGAAGCCATGCCAAATGATTTAGAAGCACATGTCAGGAAGTGGGAGAATACACTAGGATGTCATGGGATCTCACTCGAGACCTCAATTGAGTTAGCTGGACGATTACTCATGTCTGCCAATTTGGCCGCTCAACACTATAAAACTTTATTCTATTTGTATCATACGCCAGATATAATCTGGGGTGGCGATCCGGATGGAAAGTGTTTCAGATGTGGCACTTTGGCGGCTGATGCATATCTTCGGCACCTGTGTGGAATTGAGAAGTCTGTTCGGGCATGTGGGCAAGTTCCTATCCGAGATAGTGGGAACCTCTGTCCAGCTTTCACTCATGCAGATTCTATTGGGGGTAGAAATGGGTACTGGTTTGGTTCCTGCGCCTTGTAATGTCGTTTATTTGGTTTTTGTAGCCACAGCTGTGCTTTGATTATGCATAGCCTTGTGTTGGCTGCAAAAAGATGCAACCTCATTTGAAGCTTGGTGGGCGAGGTTCCTTTTTATGTTTAATATTGAACACAGTTTATATGCCCTGAAAGGGAGGCGGAAAAGGATATTGGGGAAGCAAATTTGGGGGCTGGTTAATTCGTATATGGAAGTGGATGGCTGAATATCCCTGACTCTTTTTTTGTATCTATATGTATATTGTTTAATTCTTTTTTAAGATCCAAGACATTCTGGCTCTGAAGTCTGTATAATGTATGGTATAGCTGAATTTTGTCCTTTCTAATTTCCCTCGCCTTGCAATCTGTTGATGTGAAATTGTGAAATATCGTTTTGTACTCATGCATTTTCTCTTAATAAAATAAAAAAAAAACACTTACAGTAAAGATACCATATTAAAGACGCTAACCGCTCTGAAACCCTCCAATCATTTCACAGACCCGCTCCCGGCTAATTACTTAAAAGACTTCATTGCTCTGTTACTACCTCTCTGGCCCAAGATCATGAATACGTCCCTCCTTCAAGGATCCATTTCAGACATCCTGAAAACAGGTCAGTTGTTGCCTATCCTAAAGAAAACAACAGTTGACCATTCGGACCTAAATAACTAATGTCCGATTTCTAACATGCAGCTGAACAGTCACATTGATCAATTCAACCTGCTTAACCAATTTTAATCAGGCTTCCGAGCAGGTCACAGTACCAAATCAGCCATGACACATGTAATTGACGGCGCTCTAAAAATCCTTGACCAAAACGAAGCCTGTTTACTTAACCTACTCGACCTGTCATCAGTATGTAACACGGTCAAACACAGCAACCTGCTAGAACTACTAAAACACAGAATGAGAATATCTGGAACTGTATTTAACTGGTTCGCCTCTTTCCTCCAAAATAGATCCCAAAGATTCAAGGTCAACCAATCCCTGTCCAACTCCATGCCAGTCACTTTAGGAGTTCCACAAGGCTCCTCCCTCTCAGCCACCCTTTTCAACCTTTTTATGGAACCTCTTATCGATCTTCTCAGCCTCGTAAAGATTCACTTCCATATGTATGCAGACGATGACATCAAATCGCTCAACACCACACTACAAAAAACCCAAACATGGCTGGCTGAAAACCATTTGAAACTAAACTCCCTCAAAACGGAATTCCTCTTAATTGCTCCCCGAACTAAACTCCCATTATCCTGGTTTGGCTGAAGCATTTAACAGGTCTTAAAGGACAACCTCTCATCGTCGACTCAGTGAAATCGCTAGGTGTAATGCTTGACAGCAACCTAAAGATGCAGAAGCATATCAGCGCCTCCACAAAAGGAGCTAACTTCTACTTGAAGACCCTGCGAAAGCTAAAACCTTTTCTGCCAGCCTACGATTTCAAACAAGCAGTTTAAGCCCTAGTAATCCCTAAAGTGGAATATGGGGCGGTAACCTTATGCGGCCTCCCAAGGTCATCGACAGCCCCACTAGGAGCTACTATCAACTCAGCTGCGAGACTCATCACAGGTTGAAAGAGAAACTCTCACATATCCCCAGAACTGAGAGCCCTCAACTGGCTACCGTTTGAAGCTAGAATTCATCTCAAAATCGCTTGTATGAAGCACAAGGCCTTACACCACAACTCCCCACACTACCTAGCTCAGAAATTGGTGCTCTCTGCGGGCATCAGAGCCTCCATTATTCCAAGACTCTTCTTCTAAAACCACAACGATTTGCCAAGAAAAAAACCTATAACCGATCCTTCTCTGGTATGGCTCCTAGGATCTGGAACGCTTTGCCCATTGAAACAAGAATGAACCCTTCCACTGCCTCCTTCAAAAAAGAAGTGAAAGCGATACTCATGGTTAAGTTCACGTGAACTCTCTGACTTTTTACTGTATTTTATTGCTTGTTCTATTTTTGTGCTCCATAGTTGTCCTTTTGTTGTTGCGCTAGCTTATTGTTACGTTTATGAGCTATGCATAGATGTTTCACCTATATCTTTGTGTGCTATATCTTGTTTTCTACATATGACTTGTAAAGCGCTCTGATACTCGCAAGGGTCTTATTCGTGCTATATAAAACCTTCAAAATGAATAAATACAAATAAATAAATAAATATAAACTTGCAGATGTCAATCGATCTGAACTTTCATACGATCCAATTTCTCGATGTGAAAGCATCTTCAAGCTGAAGCTGTACAATTTTTTGCTAAGTGTCTTCTGTGAAATTTCCTCCCACATTTCTTTCAATTCTGTCTTCTCAGATTTGATACTATATGACGTGACATAGCGAGCAACAGCAATTGAGTTATCTGCAACATATTGTATGTCCATATTTGCATTCCACATCTTTAAAATAACTGGATTGTAATCATTGATGTGCTTCGATTCTTCTGTTATTTTTATAATATAAGTATGTTTGAGTGATTTTTGAGTGATAGTATGCCTCACTGCTGACATAAAACTGTTCACTCTTCCTTTGGAAATTACTGGACGTGGAAAATAAATCGTCATTTTGTGTAAAATGTTTCCTTTGACTTGTATTTCCGTTGACAATATTTTTTCACATAGATGACTTTGAAACCGTAAAACTTGCTGTCTCAAGATATTTTCTCCTCCTGTTTTCAGAATCGCTTAGGTAACATAGTCTTCAATAAAAGATAAAACCGTCTCATCCTAATCAGTTCCAAATTTGGGTGCATCCTTGATCCATAAAAGCATATGTACAAGAGGAGCACCACAAGCTTGGTATTCTTTTCGCCAAAAGAAATCATTAACTTCGACAATAGATGGATTCTTTTTATTACAGATGAAAGACATCATAGCTTCAAACCTATGATTAAAATATTTGCAAACATTTACAGGATCCAGGGAACACAGGTCTCCTGCTGTCTTCAATTCAATATTTTCTAAATTTGAATTTGATTCTCGTAGAAAATCCAGTAAATCATCCCATGCGTACTCAGCACAGCTAAGTGTAATAAACCATGTAGGGGTTCCTAAGTTTCTTAACATACATTGTTGTTCCCCATGACGTCGAAACCAATATTCGTTAGTGCAACATTGACATGCCATCAAATTAATTAACAGTGATTCTAAATGTTTGTCTCTTTCTTCAACTTTGTCCATAAATTCCTTTGCAGAAAGATGTAAAAGATGAGTTCCTGTTTTAAATATGGAATACACTGGCGAAATCTTGGTTCTTCTGATTATAGTCGTAAAGTATGATATTCTGAAGCTGGAATCTGAACTGGTTGGTCATCATATTGTCCACCTTTTCCAGTAGGGAACAGCTGTGGAAAACAATAAGCATCCAAACTTTTTTCCCATACACTCACAGGAGTTCCTTTTGCTTTTTTTCTCCGGAACAATACAATAGTATCCCTCATCAGTTCTTTTGAACATAGAGGGTGTGTAGTATAATGTTCATAAATTTCTTCTTTTCTTGAATTCTCCACTTTTTCTTTTTGTCCACTTGAAATGTGTGTTCCATCTTCTAAACTAATTTCCTCTTTTTCTACATTTACATTTTTATAGTAAATATTGTTTTGCATCTATATCTTAATCTTCTGTTTTACAGTTTTTCTTCCATATTCTCTTAAGAAATTTGGTAAAATATCAATAGATTCCTGACGTATACTACAAATACTACTACAATCCCATGTCAACACTGGAGCCTGGGTACCTCTGCCTTGAACTTCCTCAGCTATTACTTCTTCAACATTTCTAGGAACTATCTTTTCTTTTTCAATTGGACAACCATTTTTCAGTTCGTAACAACGACTACAGGTATCAACTGCATGCACTAATGTATTCTGTTGAAAATAGCTTTCTTCATTAAAAAAAGGTTCTGTACTAGAGTATGGTTCCATTCCCCGGAAAATATTTTACAAAAATGTGTTCTATTTACAATTCTTCTACTTTTACATTTGTCCTTTATAGACTGTATTATTGTATTTAAAGTTTTGAATCTTTTTAAAATTAAGATAAACAATTTTCTTTTCAATTCAGATCTATTTATTTATTTGTAAAGCGCCAGAATCGACCTCGGAAGGGGTATCTCTGCGCTCTAGACGGGCCACGTGAGGAAAGACCTAACAACTAAGGATCGGAGGTAAACAAAAAGGTCTTAAGCTGTTTCCTGAAGAGGAGATGTTCTGTGCATTGTCGTAGTTGTACAGGGAGGTTGTGACAGTGGCAGGGGCCCAAATAAGATAGGGCCTTCCCACCTTGTCTGGCTCGTTTGATTCTAGGCACTGTGAGCAGGTATTTAGATTGTGAGCGGGGAAACCGCTGAGGGATGTAGGGAATACATTTATCTGCCAGATAACTAGGGCTAGAGTTGGACAAGGCCTTGTGAATGGTACAGTAAACCTGGAACTGTACACGCTTCCATATCGGGAGCCAGTGGAGCTGGTAGAGCAGGGTCCAAGAGGCCGTCCTTGGAGGTGCGTTCAGACGAGCCGCAGTGTTCTGGACAACCTGTAGTCTGTCAAGCGTGGCCTCATTGGCAGACAACAGAAGGCTATTGCAATAATCCAGGTGGCTTGATAAGAGTGCCCTGGTTAGCGTCTTCCTAGATGAATCAGGGAGCAGAGGAAGGATACGGCGCAGTAGACCCAACACGTGAAAGCATGAGCCAGCTATCTGAGTAGCATGCTCTTTCATGGTGAGGGTCTATTCAAGGCGAACACCTATGTTTTTCACACAGGTTTTTGGAGCAGGGGGAGTACCTAGATCTGAGGGCCACCACTCGGGGATCCACCGTAATTGAGCTTCCCCGAAAAGCATTATTTCCGTCTTCCCCACATTGCACTGAAGGAAGTTATTCCTCATCCACTGAGAGATGCTTCTCATTCCCAGGGGCGACCTGCACTGATGGAGTAAACTTTGCAAATGGAAAAAGCAGTTGGGTATCGTCCGCAGAAGAAACAGGGATAAACCCACTGTTCCTCAACAGATTGGCCAATGGAGCCACATAGATGTTAAACGAAGTAGGGCTTAAACAGGAGCCCTGTGAGACTCCCTTGGACAATTCTGTTGCGGTTGAACGATATGAACCAAGGTTGACCGCCTGGGAGCGAGAGGAAAGAAAACTCGTCAACCACTGAAGGGCCAAATCTCTAAGTCCGACCTCCTCCTATCTCCTGAGCAA
The DNA here is from genome assembly GCF_964261635.1 of Lissotriton helveticus. Classification (NCBI taxonomy): domain Eukaryota; kingdom Metazoa; phylum Chordata; class Amphibia; order Caudata; family Salamandridae; genus Lissotriton; species Lissotriton helveticus. Next base: position 481,088,652 of record NC_136057.1, on the reverse strand, counting down.
GTCGTATGGGAAATCGTGTCAAACGCAGCGGACAGATCCAACAGCACCAATATTGTGGAGTGGCTTCTATCTAGGGTCAACCTGATGTTATCGGTTGCCTCTAGTAGGGCTAATTCTGTGCTGTATTTTGGCAGAAAGCCTGATTGAGATGAATCAAGGCTGCCCGTCCGTTTGACATGGTTGGAGAGACAGGTGTTAATATATTTCTCCAAAAGCTTGCCCAGGAAAGGGAGGATGACACTTAGGGGCTCATTAGGATCACGGGCAGATCGCCACCGACCCTGCCCACCACCCATTTCCCCGCCATATTACTATGGCGGGGGGGCCGCGGCGGACGGAAAGGCCGTCCGTCGCTTTTCTGCCCGGTCAACTCATTGCGGGAATAGACTGCAGGGGCCCGTTGCAGGCCCCCAAGGACTCTTGGGGTGGGTGGTGTACATGGGGGGGTACCTTAGGTACCCCCCTGAAGTTTCAGGAACAACATGGCAGGCACCGTGCGGTGCCTGCCATGTTGTGCATGGAAGTGCATGACATAGCTTCCTGGCATTGTGGGGGGCAGTGCTGGGTGCACCGCCTGCCACAATGACAGGCGCATCCTAATTGCCCCCACGGGACCCCCACCCTTATGGCGGGCGGTCCCGTTTCCCGATAGGATGGTGGGAGGACAAAGTCTGCCCGCCATCCTAATGACCCCCCTTAGAATCTCCTTTATTTGTTTGTAAAATGCTGATCTCCTTTTATATTTTTTACATTTTGTTAGTAAATTTTGGAGTACTCTACTTTTATACAATCTTTTTCGAATTTCTGAAAATTGTTTCTTCCTGCTTCCAACATAATTCTTTTTCTGATAATCCAATTTTGCACTTTTTTTTACATTTTTCTTTTCCTTTCGTTTCACTGTTCTTGTTCTATCTCTCTCTTCTTTATTTTTAGAATTTGAAACACTCCTTACAAGTTTTGAAAAAAATCTTTACTTCTCTTACCAGAAGGCTTTTTCTTTAAGGATCCATGTTGTACTTGATCTTGTAGTGTAGTTCCTATTATCCCAATAGGCTCTGCGCATTGGAATAATACCTTCAATAGTATAGACCTAGACCAGACGTTAACTAGGTCTTCTACTGTCGATATTAGACTTAAAGTTTTGGGTTTGCCAGCTAGCTCAGAGTTCACTAGAAACTTTCTCGAATAGACAAGGAGGAGCTGAACCTCCCTTGATAGACAAGAAGGGATTTAGTTTCTGACAACCATAGAACATGACAACTTTGCTCTCCCCTAATCAAGAGTGTATCTCTAGAGTCGTGTGAAAACAAAAGACAACTTATTTTACTCAGTCAGTACGTGCATTCTTAGTTTCACCAGATTGTAGAGAAAAGGAAGAGACGGGCGTGTTCAATAAAAGATGTTATTTATTGATCAGTCTCTTTTCTCGTACAAGAGAAATGAATCGATATTATTGCAATACTTATGGTTAAGTAAAGTGCATACAATAAAAGCAGAAGTATAAAATAATACTGTAAAAACATTTATATGGTTTCTAAGCCATATGGTGGTTTAAAATGGATAACATAGATACATACATATAAACATATGACTAATCGTACTCAACTGGTGCTTCTAACCACGCCTACCCCAGTGTACCTGACCTAAGCCTAACACGTGGGCGGGGATAGAAAGTAGCAGTCTAAGTTAAGTTTGTTTTGCCAAGTGACTGATTCAAGAATTCTCTGCAAGGGGTTATTTAGTTCCGTACCTTGAATCTAGGATGATTGAGGGATGGTATCTCTCATCTTTGGTCTCGATATTCCAGGCTGCCTGCAAGGGCTGCTCGGAAGCGCCGGAGCTGGATTTCTCTGCAGGAGAAAGGCAGCGTCTCGTTCTCAGCGCGCCAGGAAGGCGGGGCAGCTAGTGGGCTTCGCTCTCTGCTGGGCTTCGGGAAGTCTCGCTGCTCCGATCTCGTCACCACCGCGTGTGTTTGCTTAAGGCAATATCGGTAATATTTATACCTGTAAGGTGCCGAGATTGACGTAAGGATGAACATAGATACGTCAATAAGGATGTCATACGAGCTGGTCGTTAGCGCATTCTTTTACTGAAGTTCTCGGTGAAATCAAAACAATGGCCGCAGGGTTTTTCCCAGGTTGTCATAGGTTTGATTTGTTTTGAGAACTCCGTATGCCTTATCAGGGGCTGGAGGAATATTGCTTGCCTAATTAGATGGCAAGCGTTATGACCTAATCAGATAACGCGCTCCTGTGCCGTGGTCTGGCGTAATCAGATAACGGTTTCTGCATCATGGGATGGCTGCTAGTTAACTCGTTAACCAGAATAGGGTCAGGAATAGGGGGATCGATACAGAACCTATAGGAATACATCACACCCACTCCACGCTAACTATGGCCATATTTACGAATCTAGGCATAGTAAAACATACTGTAGAGTATCGTGTATACCTTACCACCCCAAAATACACATAATGCATTTTGAAATTATGTAACATACGGGAAAAAAATAGTCATATGTACTACATGCACTCAAGCAGTAGAATAATGCTAAAATAATCACGCATATGTATACATTATTAGTAATTGAATATTAGAATTACACATGAAATGGCTCTTAATACAGAAGAAAAGTTCGAGACCACTTCATCACAGTTCAAAAATATTTATAAACATACCAGCGGGCAGCTAATGTCTATGAAGTTTCTAAAAATAGAAATTAGTTCTCTAAGAATAGTTCTTACTTTAAGCAGAAGAAAAGTGTCCCGTAAAATTTAACAAAAATATTTTGGGGCTGCTAAAAAATTGCTGTCCGTGAACTGGAGGAAAAGTCGATCTTGCTACTTTATTATTAAAGTTGAAGGCCAAATTCAAGGTGTCGGGAATGCCGTGTGCTAGCTTGTTCAAGAGTCATTATTTCTGCTCTGGTGAGAACATCATATCGTTGAGACTGCTGAAAAAGCTGTCAACAGCTTCCTGTGAGAGTTCCACTAATTCGGAAAAGGATGTAACCATGTATTCATGTGCATGATTGTCTCCATTGACGTTTTGAGTAGTATTGCTGACAGAAGGTTGTACCTGATCGATGCTGCTTTCATCTTGATCTTCACTACCCCTTAATCGTAGTGGTGAAGTTTCCACGAATGCCGTCATCAGGATTGGCAGCCGTTGAGGGCAGCACAATGCATGAGCCTTTACTGGACCCAACAGTGTTTCTGCATCCATTGGCGCATCCGATTGTAGCGTCAGACAGGTGTCCAACACGCATTCTTCTCCGCACAGCATGCACCTTAATACAGGTAAAACACATCTTTGCCATATCGGCCGAAATGAAAGAAACCAAGTCATGTTCAGGTCTCTAAGCCGGGTTAGTCCCAGGATTTTTGATATCCGGTCCCGGTATCCAATGGCTCGGATTGTTTCTTCCCTTGTCGCAGGTGTTTTGTCTGTGACACGGTTTGCCATAACGAAATATAAGGACTAAGAATAGGATTCCTGCAATTAGTCCCAAAATGAGGGGAACTCCTCCAAAAATCGAATGGACGAAGTCTGGAAAAATACCCAGTATGGCTTTGAATGGTGTTAATGCCATCGAAAATACTGTCTTAAATACATTTGAGACTCCACTGGTATCAGAAATATTTAAGATTTCATTCAGGATTTCTGCGAAATGTATGGGGGAATTAGTTGATAACAATGAGGGAATCTCTGCAGTCGTCCTTGCGACTAGGAGATCATACGTTTCTTTTGATGACGTGAGCCTGGTCGGCGTCTGAAGAAGCACTGTTTTCATTCTGCTTAAAGTATCAACTCGAATAGAAGTAATTTTCAAGTGAGGCCATGCCCTTGCCTCCCTGTCTGGAAAGGAGCTGGGGAACAATAAGCGTCCACAGCACATGACCTTCGCAGTCGTACTAACGAGATAAGGAACCCCGGGCACTAGACTACAACATCTGCGATCCACAATTAGAATGTAACTCCCGTTATAGAGTCTTTTAAATAATGGTTCTATCTCTGTTGCAGGTGTGCCTAGCTGGTGACATGAAAGGTTATTTGAGTTCCCTTCACAGGCTCCATGCAAACTAATTCCATTACACAGAAGTGTACCGCTTAGTGACATCGCACAATTATTGCCACTAAGAAACACTTTCTGTCCTTTATTACTGACACATGCATGTGAATAGGGCAAGTTCCATGTTGTCTTAATGTACCCTTTTCCCAATTTTTCGTACATGCCAGCCTGTATATATTTTTGGCAGTATTGAAACCTGAAAGTAGATATCGGAATATTAATTATCCCATGTATTATCCATTCAATGACAGGTCGTTCTGACATTGTCAATGGTAATCTCTCGAGTTTCTCAATGCTCAGGATTGTATAATCAGCACCCTTTTGTGCCATACTGATCTGTTTATCAGTAAGGTTAAAGATAGTGAATAGTGACGTTGTGTTGATTAAACGCCAAGGCACATAGCCTGAACGCAGGTTTTGTAACGTCCAGCCAAGCTGTACAATAGAACGCAAATGAGACTGACCGTGTTGTAATAACAGTAAGTCTTGCGATATTATGTCGATTGCTGATGACACAATGCTGTCCAATGAAAAGATTCTGGAGGACAGAGTCATTAACCCATTGTCTACTACAGAAAGCGATTTTTCCAAATGAATACGGTCAATTTCCCGTATACTTTCTGCTGTCTCAATTTGAGTTATCTTCCAGGCCTCGTTGTAAGCTGCATATATAGAGGCTGCTATGAAGCGTTTTTGACGCTGTTTGCGTGGTCCCATAATGAAATCACGCAAGTCAGCACCATCAGTAAGTAAAGTTAGGTGTTGCTTAATTTCTGTTAGTGTGGAAGTTTGTAGCCATTGAAGGCAGAGTTTTCCCACACTGTAGGTGGTGATTATCCCTGGGTGTTGTCTTTGGGAATATCTAGGGTCTGGCCTGGTCAATGTGAACCCCTGTGTTTTGTCCAGGAATCTGTCTTGACAGTTATTAGTATCTGTGGGCCAGATTAACCATTGTTTCCAATCAGGATTTGTTCTGTTTTGGTTTAATACATAGTTTACGTCTATCTCTTCATCTGCAGAGTTATTGCTGTTCATTGTTGGTTTTGGAATAGACGGTTTATTTAAGTCTTTGATTTTGGCTAATCCAAGACAGGTAGTTTGTTGAATAGTTTCATTCAAGAATATAATTTGTTCTGGGATCATGCAGGCTCTAAACAATGATTCTATACCTTGTACTTGCCATTCTTTTGTACCCCAAACACTTTTTACTTCAACATTTTTGTCCCAATAATCAAAACCAAATGTATTCATTTGTTCAAAAAATGAGTCCGAATATATCAATTTTGTGTTTGTAAGCATGGTTTTTGTTCCTGTCTTATTTGACAATTTGAAATAAAATGTTTCAGCATTACTTGTATTGAACCCTGAAAAGTATGAATATTTGTCATAAAAGGTTCTTGAGCTTCCTTTTGGAGGGGTTGCACAATGTTCCCATTGATTATAATTTAAAACATTTCTAGGTTGTGCTGATTTATGTAAAAAATGGTTACCATAGTGGTTGTAGCAGTACATACTATCATAATTAGACGAACCCTGCAAATAATCATGTTTGGTAAATTTAGCAGACATCACTAGATCAGACATCATGTTATTAATACTTTCAAAGTCCCAATCATCAGCAAATGAGTTTGGTTTTACAAAGTCACTCAACGAGATCTTGATTTGGTGTGGATATTTGAGGATTTCGACCGGACCATAAATTTCATAGTCAGTATTGTCCCATGCTACCCCACCCGGTATAGGATTGGCTGTGAAATTGACTGAAGAAAGTTCTCTTTTCTTGACGTGTGAAGACATGTGTGGCTTGAGGATCAAGTTGATTTTCTGGCTTGCTGTGTCCATTTTAGCATATTTTCCCTCAATGAAGCGTCCCAAACATAGTATCATGATGAGCCAAAGTATCAGGATAAATACACCAAATGACACCCAAAATTCAATCCACGGAGAAATCAGATAGGTTTCTTTCAGCTGTTTCCATATTTCCTTAGCTTTATCTTTAAAAGTTTTTGTTGATGGCTGTGTCTTTGATTCACTTAGATCTTCAGAAGAATCTTCAAAGTTGATGAAGTAGCCGGATGCCGTTCTGTCTATTGTTCCAATTGCTTCAGGATTACTGTTTCTTGCAGCTTCAGCATATTCATTTGTTACTTCATTGTAGGTTGGTGTGTCTCTACTAAATGTTTTTATTTGGGTTTTCAGAGGTGTGAGTTCCATTGCATTGTTGCATAGTCCTTGTTGTTGTTCTGTAGGCGTTTCGAATGTGATTAGCCTTTTAGTTAGCACCTCTGTACTTGTAGCAAACCTTGGTGTTCTACTACTTATAGGGAGTCCACTTGGCCTACTGTTTGTTATCGGCCACATGATTGTGGTTTTACCAGGTCGATGGATACAACTCGGTTCTCCTTTTTACCAGCAAGTGGCGGTAATACAACTGATCGTGTCCCGTTGATGGACAAGACAGGAACTGCTTTTCTGTAAGAAGGCCCAAATTCCTTCTTTACCGCGTTCTTTTCTATGACTAGATCTACGACTTTTGGAATCCAGACAGGTCTTGCTGGGACAGGTGGTGGTTCTTCAGTGGTTGTTGGCTGCTGTTTCAACTTTATGTTGCTCAGGTCTTTTCTTGTTTCGTTTAAGTCCTGTAAAATAGCCAAACGATCTTTGATATCAAAGCTTTTTTCTTTTACCACTGAAGTCTGACTGTCAAGATCTAAGACTAGCATCCTAGTTCCAAACAGTAATTCGTACGGACTGAATCCCAGAGAATTTCTTGGCAAGTTGTTTAGACTACGTTGGACACTTATTAGATGTTTGACCCACCCATCTCCCGAACCTAATACCTTTGCTGTTATAGATTGCTTTATGCCTTGGTTTTTTCTTTACACCATCCCGTATCCCTCAGGAAGGAAGTGAGAAGAATCCCGCTTCGCTATGCTCATTTGGCCATGCTTTCCCACAAGCTTGAGGGCTAAAGTGAAAACATTGGTCAAACGTAGCATGCTCCTAGTGTATATGCCATTTAGACTCGCAAATCTTTGTATAACAGTCCCGACGTCAGCCGAGTGCTGGGGTCTACATTTATAAGTGGAAACTAGTCTTTATTTGTTAATGGGACGCATTATTTACACTTGTTTCACTGATTATTGTTTAGCCCTCATTGAGTGAAACGCCATGGTATTACCCCGTTCCTCTCGCCGCTGCGATCTCTGTTGCAGCCCGGGCATTTTTTTACAAAGATGTGATGATGCAGGCTCATGCCTGGCCACCAGTACACTGATTGTAGTTCTTCCAGAGAATCTTTTAGTTTGAGGTGTCTGAGACCCTCGCCCATATGTGCGTCTGCTATTAACAAAGTTCTCCTGTCCTTGTTTGGAATTACTCTATCCCCCACTCCAGGGATTCGAGCAAAAGGAACGGAGTTCGCATCGATTATGTATGTATATTTGAGTGGGTAACTGATCGGTAACGCTGAGCAGTCGCCTTTTGATGATGTTTTCACCGCCAGCATTGTTTCATCGTCAATGTATTTTACTGCACGCTTTTTTCTAGCTACGGAAGCCGATTCAGTTGCTACCGCTGTGGTTTTCTCAGCCAATGAATTCCCTGCAACGTGAACGCCATCACGCTGATGACTCAGTGAGTGTATCACGTGAGTCTTTGGTAGTTCTTTTTTTAACAGAACTATTTGTTCCCAAAGCAGTTTTTGTTTTATTGTTGCACCTGTGTCATCTTTGTAACCGTTTTGAATCCATTTCTGCAAATCGCTGTTATATGATTTGACGCAGTAATACGAATCGGACACTATGAGTGTCGGGAATTCGCGATCTGCATTATCTAGCGCCATTTTCAATGCTATTTTTTCAGTCTGTTGTTCTGAATTAGTTTCTACTGAGTGTGTTTTTGTTAATAGAGGTCTTAGTATACCTCCGCGCCACACTTCTTTTGTAATCTCACATGTGGGGTTGTATGCTTGTTCCCCCCAAACGGATGGTTGAGCATGTCCGTCTGTATAGATTACACAAGCGTACTGTCGTAATGGCAGAATGTCGATTGGCAGAGGGAATATTCTTTCATATTCTAGATATTTTAGTTCCTCTAGTTCTGGATCAAAGTAGTATTTTACTTTGTCCATTGTAATGGAATTCACCCATTGTATCCATTCCGGATTCAATGCTGTTGTTGGTAAATTACACGGTGTTGTTAATGCCTCAAAGGCTGATTCTGCTGTTCTGACTGTGATGTGTCTACCGTCAGCTTTATCTTTTTCTCTAGCTATTGCGGTTTGAACTGCATGAACAATGTTTTCTTTAATGCTGAATTTCTTTTCAGCTTCTGTGTACAAGTGTGATTTGAATGCAATTGGTACCTTTTCTCCCTCATTCGAGGTCAGGTATGTGAATCCGCATCTTCCTGGGTTGACTCGAATCACAAGGTTGCGTGTGTTATCACGTGTTTCTAATTTTGTTTTAATTAACATATCTGTTTGTAAGGATCTCAGAATTTCTGTGTGTTATTGAGTTTAAAATCTGGTTTTATTAGATCATAAAGGGGTTTGACCCTTTCTGCGTAATTTGCAATGTATGTTCTTCCGAAATTTAGGAAGCCTAGAATTGACTGTAGGTTTTTTAGTGTTCTAGGTGCTTGGAGTACGGCACATTTCTCTAGGAAATTGTCAGCCAGGCTTTTGCCTTCACTTGATAATTCATATCCTAAGAACAGGACTGTTAGATGGGCAATTCTAGATTTTTTAAAGTTGAATTTGTAACCCTCTGCTGCGAACCCAAGTATTATGGTGTTCACTCTCTTCAAGTGAGTATCCAAGTCATCATCTGTTAGGTATATGTCATCAACATAAGATAATGCTTCGTCATCATATGTTTGTAGTAACTCTGTTACTCTCGCTGAGAATACTCCTGGGCTGTTCTTGTACCCCTGGGGTAACCGACAGAATTCTTTTTGAGCGCCATTTATTGAGAACGCTGATAAGTATCTGCTCTCTGGTGCTATATTTTGACAAAAGAATCCATTAGAGATGTCTAATGTTGTTTTATATTTTTTGCGCACTATGTTATTCATTAGTGCAGCACTATGCGAGTTTTGTACTGCAAAAGTTTTGCAACACGAGTTAAGGTGTCTGTAATCCAAAACTAGACGATATGAATTGTCTGGTTTGGAGACAGGAAACAAAGGGTTGTTCATTTGTGAGGTGCAAGTTTCAATCACCCCCTAGTATTCTAGTTGATCTAGAATTTCTTTTACCTGTTTTTTAGCTTCTTGCTTGATTGGATACTGCCTTTGTGCAGTAGGTTGTGATTTTAACTGGATTTTGTGAGGAGGAGAGTCCTCATCCCATCCTACATGATTTTTATATAAAGCAGGAGCCTGAGCTACTGGCCACTTTCTTGCAAGTGTATATTTTTTATGAATTGGAATATGATTTGAGAAGGCAGGCATAATTATTTCTTCGCCATGTGGGCACTCCCTGACGAACTCTGGTGGCCAATCTTTTTCAGCTAGAAGGATGTCATAGCCCTTGGAGAGATTATCCCAAAAAAGGCCCCTTATTTTCCTAGTCTTATCCCCTTCTATACGTAAAGTTATTTCATATATTTTGTGAGGTTTGCTAACTCTGGTGTCTGCAGTTTCCACCTGAATGTATTCATTCGTGTCCACTGTCTCCAGATGATTCATAAGGACTTTGCGTGCTATGCTCACTTCTGCTGCGCTGTCTAGCATTGTCTGAGCCCACTCTCCGTTTTTCAGCTGTGTCCTCAGTATTCTCGGCATTGTTGAATACTTTAATACTGGCTACCTTCTTTTTTGGAAACTGTAATTTTTTATTTGGATGAGCAGGTTCCTTGTCTTTGGACTTGACGTGCCCTTCCCTGGGTTCCGATCGTCCTCTTCTTTCCGATTTCTGCGAGGAAGTCTGAAAAGATTGAGAGGGACGTGTATCAAAATCTTGATATCTATCCGGTTTCTTTATGTTATCCCTATTTCTAAGGTTGTATTTTTTCACAGAGGGCTCCCTTTGGGGAGACTTGGGTCCTTGGTCCGGAGATCTTTCTCTCCGCCGAGGAGACCTTCCTCTGGACTGGAATCTCTTTTCTTTTGGATTGGATTGTTTGTTTCCATCCCAGTTCTTCTTTTGACTGTTTAGATTATTTTTAATAAATATTTTTTCAGGACTTTCAATTAGTTGGGGCTTTACTGGTATTCCTCCCAAACTATCTCTACCTAGTTCTTCATAGGATTTTTCTATAATTCTGGCAATTTCAGCTGGTTGGTCTGCTATATCTGTCTCTTTTAACCTCTGGCGGATCGCCACATTCGCTGCTTCTCCTTTTATGTTGGCTAGTAATATTGCCGAGACCTGCTTGAAGTCTTTTAGTAATTTCATACCAAGAGTTAAAGCGGGTTCTGGACCGTATTCATCTTGAATTTGTTTTAGCACATCTGGTATTACTGACATGGATGGAACTCCATGTGTTTTTGTGTAAATGGAAGCAAAGTCTGTACCCCAAGTGTCACAGTCCTCCACGTGTGGTGCGATTCCCATTGGAAGACAGATAGTCAGAATCCTGTGTTTATCCACAGGGGTGGTGTCTGGAAACACCGCCTCTATTTGGGTGATTTTTTGTGCTAACCAGAATGGTATTTGTTCCCGTTTAGCTGGTACTTTACCTAGGCAGGACTGTATGTTCTGTGGTGTAATTTTATTTGTGTTCCCCTGATCAGGGGTCAGCTGTGGGATTTTAACTACAGGTTGGATGGTTGAAGTCCGCATTACATATTGGACTAGTTGTCTATATATTTTAATTAATTGTTTTAGTTGTACTAAAACATCTGCTGCAGACATCCTTTCGATGTCTGGATGTGGTATGTATCCGGCTAGGACCGGCCACGTTGCTCCTGGTCTACCTAGTGGACCGAGCCTGGTGATGTGATTATTATGTTTTAGGGCGCCATTAAACAAGAGCAGATGCTCTTGGAATTTGAGTGGTACTTCCACTTCCTCGAAAGGAGTGTAGGTATCCGGAGGTTCCTCTATTTTATAACAGTGGAACTCCTTTGTTACAGCATTTGCTGCTGGAAAGTTTATCCATGAATAGAATACCTCTGTCTGCCGATATTCGTGTGCCTCAATTACGAATATGACTGTACCACCTCTTGGTGTCAGTCCATTTTCTATAAGTTTTAACGTTATAGATCTTATTATGTTGACCGGGATGAGTATTATATCCGGGTCTGCTTCTTGCATAGTATTATCAGCTGCTATTACTTCAGCTGCTACTCTAGCTCTCTCTCTTTCATCATCACTGTCTGGCATTTTACTGTCAGGATGGTTATTCTGTTTGTTTGCAGATCAGGTTTCTTGTGGAAACAAAGATGAGATGCACAATATTTTGGAACAGTGTATCCTTCAACGTTGATTGAACCAAGAACCATACATAGGAGTTCCCTCCTGCGAGGTTTGGCGGATTTGACCTCTCACCCACTCCAGACGTCTTTGGAGTATTATGGGAAAAAGGGGTCTGAGTGAAAAAGCACGACTGAGTTACTCTAAAGTCTTGTGTTAGTTTTATCGCCTATCCAAACACGTTGGGCGCCATGTAGTGTAGTTCCTATTATCCCAATAGGCTCTGCGCATTGGAATAATACCTTCAATAGTATAGACCTAGACCAGACGTTAACTAGGTCTTCTACTGTCGATATTAGACTTAAAGTTTTGGGTTTGCCAGCTAGCTCAGAGTTCACTAGAAACTTTCTCGAATAGACAAGGAGGAGCTGAACCTCCCTGGATAGACAAGAAGGGATTTAGTTTCTGACAACCATAGAACATGACAACTTTGCTCTCCCCTAATCAAGAGTGTATCTCTAGAGTCGTGTGAAAACAAAAGACAACTTATTTTACTCAGTCAGTACGTGCATTCTTAGTTTCACCAGATTGTAGAGAAAAGGAAGAGATGGGCGTGTTCAATAAAAGATGTTATTTATTGATCAGTCTCTTTTCTCGTACAAGAGAAATGAATCGATATTATTGCAATACTTATGGTTGAGTAAAGTGCATACAATAAAAGCAGAAGTATAAATTAATACTGTAAAAACATTTATATGGTTTCTAAGCCATATGGTGGTTTAAAATGGATAAAATAGATACATACATATAAACATATGACTAATCGTACTCAACTGGTGCTTCTAACCACGCCTACCCCAGTGTACCTGACCTAAGCCTAATACGTGGGCGGGGATAGAAAGTAGCAGTCTAAGTTAAGTTTGTTTGGCCAAGTGACTGATTCAAGAATTCTCTGCAAGGGGTTATTCAGTTCCGTACCTTGAATCTAGGATGATTGAGGGATGGTATCTCTCATCTTTGGTCTCGATATTCCAGGCTGCCTGCAAGGGCTGCTCGGAAGCGCCGGAGCTGGATTTCTCGGCAGGAGAAAGGCAGCGTCTCGTTCTCAGCGCGTCAGGAAGGCGGGGCAGCTAGTGGGCTTCGCTCTCTGCTGGGCTTCGGGAAGTCTCGCTGCTCCGATCTCGTCACCACCGCGTGTGTTTGCTAAGGCAATATCGGTAATATTTATACCTGTAAGGTGCCGAGATTGACGTAAGGATGGACATAGATACGTCAATAAGGATGTCATACGAGCAGGTCGTTAGCGCATTCTTTTACTGAAGTTCTCGGTGAAATCAAAACAATGGCCGCAGGGTTTTTCCCAGGTTGTCATAGGTTTGATTTGTTTTGAGAACTCCGTATGCCTTATCAGGGGCTGGAGGAATATTGCTTGCCTAATTAGATGGCAAGCGTTATGACCTAATCAGATAACGCGCTCCTGTGCCGTGGTCTGGCGTAATCAGATAACGGTTTCTGCATCATGGGATGGCTGCGAGTTAACTCGTTAACCAGAATAGGGTCAGGAATAGGAGGATCGATACAGAACCTATAGGAATACATCACAATCTAATTGCTCTCTTGCTATTTTTTTTACATAGGCCTCTTTTCTTTGTTCTCTTTTTCTTTGCTGTTTTCTTGTCATTGTAACTCTGTCTTAATAAATATGCAAAATATCTTTAAAAAAAGAAACATTTTATTAATAATTTAATATAATAAAAATAATTATATAAAAATATTCACATGTATAACTCTAAAAATACATACAAAGAAACTACATCAATGATTTGAGCAGTGGAACAGTGCTACCTGCATAATTGTAGGAGTGTATGAGAAGTGTGTAATATATTAGAGCACAGCATTAGTAGTACACATGTGATTGTGGAACTGCATGGTTAGTACCTGTATCATTGCATGGCTAGTCACTAATAGATTACAATACTGCAAGGAGAGTGCCTGAGTGCATTTATAAGTGCTTGGATATTGGTGGAGTGATTGGATAAGTACATAGTGCTGCATGGGTGATTGGAGAAGAGCATCGGGACTAACCGAAGGATTCCTAGACTGCATGGGTACTTCCTGGGTAATTAGAGGAGTGAATCAGTAATATGTGGCTGGTTAGAGGTCTGCATGGATAGTGCACAGAGTATTGTAGCTATGCTTGTGTTGCTACCAAGGACTTTCCATAAGTACATGACTATTAACTGGAATGATTACAGTGCTGCAAAAAGAGTGCATAGTGAATTTATAAGCGCTTAGGTATTGGCGAAGTGATTGCTTAAGTAGATAGTGCTGGATGGATGATTGTAGAAGTGCATGGAACTGACAGGGGGATTCCTAGACTGCATAGGTAGTACCTAGGAAATTAGAGAAGTGAATCAGTAGTATGTAGCTGGTTACACATCTGCATTGTGTTACTACCAAGGCCATGGTGAATTTATAAGTGCTTAGGTATTGGCGCAGTGATTGGATGAGTAGATAGTGCTGGATTGGATAATTGGAGAAGTGCTTGGGACTGACAGGAGGATTCCTAGACTGCATGGATACTACCTGGGTATTTAGAAGAATAAATCAATAGTATGTAGCTGGTTATAGGATCTGCATGGATAGTGCACAGAGGATTGTAGCAGTGCTTGTGTTAGTTCCTGGACCATTATATGAGTATGTGAGCAGTGACTGGATGATTAGAGTGCCGTAACGAGAGTGCATGGTGTATTAGTAAGTGCTGGGGTATTAGCGGAGTGATTGGATAAGCACATAAAGCTAGATGGGGTATTGTAGAAGTGTTTGTGTTAGTGTCTGGGCCATTGCATGAGTACCTGTCTAGTGACTAAAAGATTACAATACTGCAAGGAAAGTGCCTGAGTGCATTTATAAGAGCTTGAATATTTGTGGAGTGATTGGATAAGTAGATAGTACAGCACGGTTAATTGGAGAAGTGCATGGGGCTGAGAGGGAAGATTCCTAGACTACATGGGTACTACCTGGGTAATTAGAGGAGTGAATCAGTAGTATGTAGCAGTTTAGAGGTCTGCATGGATTTTGCACAGAGTATTGTAGCTATGCTTCTGTTAGTACCAAGGCCATTCCATAAGTACATGACTAGTAACTGGAATGAATACAGTGCTGGAAAAAGAGTGCATGGTGAATTCATAAGTGCTTAGGTATTGGCGGAGTGATTGCTTAAGTAGATAGTGCTGGATGGATGATTGTAGAAGTGCATGGGACTGACAGGGGGATTCCTAGACTGCATAGGTAGTACCTAGGAAATTAGAGAAGTGAATCAGTAGTATGTAGCTGGTTACACATCTGCATGGATAGTACACTGAGTATTGCAGCTATGCTTGTGTTAGTACCAAGGCCATTCCATAAGTACATGAGTAGTAACTGGAATAATTACAGTGCTAGAAAAAGAGTCCACGGTGAATTTATAAGTGCTTATGTATTGGCGGAGTGATTGGATAAGTAGATACTGCTGGATGGGTAATTGTAGAAGTACATGGGACTGACAGGGGGGTTTCTAGACTGCACGGTAATACCTGGGTAATTAGAGCAGAAAATCAATACTCTCTAGCTCATCAGAGGTCTGCATCGATAGTGCACAGAGTATTGTAGCAGTGCTTGTGGTAGTGTATGGGCCATTGCATGAGTAAGTGACTAGTAACTGGAAGATTACATTGCTGAAAAGAGAGTGCATGATGAATTTATAAGTGCTTAGGTATTGGCGGACTGATTCCATAAGTAGATAGTGCTGGATGGGTGATTGGAGAAGTGCATGTGACTGACAGGGGGATTTCTACACTGCATGGGTAATACCCGGGTAATTAGAGGAGTGAATCCGTAGTATGTAGCTGGTTAGTGGTCTGCATGGATAGTGCACAGAGTATTGTAGCTATGATTGTGTTAGTACCAAGGCCATTCCATAAGTACATGACTAGTAACTGGAATGATTACAATGGTACAAAAAGAGTACATGGTGAATTTATAAGTGCTTAGGTATTGGCGGAGTGATTCCATAAGTAGATAGTGCTGAATGGGTGATTGGAGACATGCATGGGGCTGACAGGGGAATTCCTAGACGAGATGGGTAGTACCTAGGTAATTAGAGAAGTGAATCAGTAGTATGTGGCTGGTTAGAGGTCTACATGGATAGTGCACATAGTATTGTAGCTGTGTTTGTGTTAGTACCTGGGCCATTGCATAAGTACATGACTAGTAACTGGAATGATTACAGTCCTGCAAAGAGAGTGCATGGTGAATTGTTAAGTGCTTTGGTAATGGTAGAGTGATTTGTTAAGTAGATAGTGCTCGATGGGTGATTGGAGTAGTGCATGGGGACTGACAGAAGGATTCATAGAATGCATAGATACTACCTTGGTAATTAGAGGAGTGAATCAGTAGTATATAGTTGGTTGAAGGTCTGCATTGATAGTGCACAGAGTATTGTAGCTATGCTTGTGTTAGTACCAAGGCCATTCCATAAGTACATGACGGATTACTGAAAGAATATCGATGGCAAAAATATAGAACTACAAAAATATTGAGTAAAAAATATAGAAGGCCAAAATATCGACTTCCTATCTTCAAACAGGTAAGTACAAAAATATCGAATCAAAAATATCGACCTACAAAAATATTGATAGTCAAAAAATCGAATTTTTTAAATAATTAAAAGTAATTTTAAATTAATGAAATAATAGATATAACTAACTTAAACATACTTAAAATACTTTAATAACATTAAAATAAATAAATAATAAATATATATATAAAAATGTTTTTAAATACTTACACACATATATATATATAAATAAATAAATAAATATATATATATATAAACATAGTATTAATTAAAAATATACTATATATTTACCATACGATAGAGAGAGTGTTAAATTTACTAGTCCCACTCCAGTGAGTGCAACAGTAGGGAAAGCGTTGGATAGCGGGAGGGTAAAAATTACTATTCCCATTCCAAAGAGTGCAACAGTAGAGAAAACGTTGGATACCGTAGGCATAACATTTACTATTCCCACTCCAGCATTGGATACCGGGAAGGTAAAAATTACTATTCCCACTCCAAAGAGTGCAACATTAGGGAAAGCTTTGAATAGCGTAGAGGTAAAAATTACTATTCCTACTCCAGAGAGTGCAACAGTAGGGAAAGCGTTGGATAGCATAGGGGTAAAAATTACTATTCCCACTCCAGAGAATGCAACAGTAGGGAAAGTGTTGGATAGCGGGAGGGTAAAAATTACTATTCCCACTCCAGAGAGTGCAACAATAGGGAAAGCGTTGGATAGCGTAGGAGTAAAAATTACTATTCCCACTCCAGAGAGTGCAACAGTAGGGTAAGCGTTGGATAGCGTAGCGGTAAAAATTACTATTCCCACTCCAGTGAGTGCAACAGTAGGGAAAGCGTTGGATAGCGTAGGGGTAAAAATTACTATTCCCACTCCAGAGAGTGCAACAGTAAGGTAAGCATTTGATAGCGTAGAGGTAAAAATCACTATTCCCACTCCGGTGAGTGCAACATTAGGGAAAGCGTTGGATAGCACAGGGGTAAAAATTACTATTCCCACTCCAGAGAGTGCAACAGTAGGGTAAGCGTTGGATAGCGTAGGGGAAAAAATTACTATTCCCACTGCAGTGAGTGCAACAGTAGGGAAAGCATTGGATAGCAGGAAGGTAAAATTTACTATTACCACTCCAAATAGAGCAACCGTTGGGAAAGTAAATACTTCATATGTAATTAAAAATAAATTAAATATTAATACCAATTACAAATGATTTTAAATGAATTCCCAATTGAAGATATTATAATAATTATTCAATTAAAAATAATAATATTAATGTATTTACTAAAAAATAATTATCTATTAATTCAAAATATTTACCAATAACAATAAATTATTAAAAAAATAAAAAATTATTAACAATTAATTCAAAATAAATACCAATGTATATATTTAAATTTTTAATTAATTACAATTGAATGACTTCACACCCAATTCCCCTATAAACCCACAACCCACTGCAAAAATTAAAAAAATAAAATTCACAAAATTATCAATTAACTAAATAATAAAAATGAATTACCAATTATATATTAATTAAACACCAATTAAAAAATTCAATAATTGTAAATAAGTAGCAATAAATAAATTAACATATTTAATTATTTATAACAATTAATTTTAAATAAATACCAATAAAAAAATAATTTAATTAATTATAATTAAATTACTTCCCACCCTAGTCCCCTATAAACCCACAGCCCGCTCCAGAAAATAAATGAATAAAATGAACATAATTATCAATTAATAAAATTTAATTACCAATTATATTTTAATTAATTGCCAATTAAAAATTAATTAACAATTAATCGTAAATAAATCCCATTAAATTAAAATATTTAATTAATTATAATTAAATTACTTCCCACCCTATTCCCCTATAAACCCACAACCCGCTCCAGAATTATATTACGCAAAAATTAAATTACATACATTTACTTACCTACTTACCTAAAATTCGATATTTTTGCTGTCTATATTCTGTCCCTCGATATGTTTGTTGTCTATATTCTGTCCATTCAATATTCTGTCCATTCTATTTTTTTGAATCGATATTATTGTCATTCTATTCGATATTTTTGTAGTCTATATTCTGTCCTATCTATATTCTGTCTACTCGATATTTAAAACTGGATATTTAGCTACCTCGATATTTTTGTGGTCGATATTATGTCTGTATACCGTACATGACTAGTAACTGGAATGATTACAGTGCTACAAAGAGAGTGCATGGTAAAGTTATGCATGCTTAGATATTGGCAGAGTGATTGCATAAGTAGATAGCGCTGGATGGGTAATTGGAGAAGTGCTTGGGGACTGACAGGGGGAGTCCTAGACTGCATGGGTACTACCTGGGTAATTGGAGGAGTGAATTAGTACTGTGAAGGTGGTTAGGGGACAGCAATGTTAAACCAAACACCAAAAATGATGTGGCATATTTCAACTGTACCTCTCTAGACACTTATAAAAACTAGTCTCATCAGAAATACCTTAACTCAACAGATGCAAGTACAGACATACTTCACACACATGTCCATGCACATTTTAAAACTTGACAGACTGCACTTCTATTTTGAAATGTATGGTTACTGCTGGGTCATTTTATGAGTACACACATACTGACTGGATGATTTGAGTAGTGCTAGGAGAGTACATGGTGAATTTATAAGTGCCTCTGTTTTGACAGACTAATTGAAAAAGGACATGGTCCTGGCTGGGTGATATTGGCAGAGTGATTGCATAAGTAGATAACGCTGGATGGGTGATTGGAGAAATGCTTGGGAACTGACAGAGTACCTCTCGAATAGTTTAACCTATGAGAGGGTACGTTTTTACCCTAAGTGTGAGTTTTACCATAAAGTGGCAATAGATACGAAAACTGGATTGCGTTTTGTAATTATAAACTTTTACAATAACATTCCTGTTAATAACTTACGAGACACTTTGAAAATGTTAGCGGGTGATTTACAGTATGAGTCAGACAGTAATGGAAAGGAGGTAATGATTTTATGGGGGGGTGATTTTAACTGTCCATTATGCACAAAAGGTTCTAAAGGAATTTGCGGTTTAATGTTGGAACAGGACGTTAATCTAACACATTTTAAACATACAGAGCTCGGGGACTTATTGAACGAACTATTGTTTGATCATGATTTGGGATTTGTTAATGAAATAACCCAGCAACCAGTACCTTTTCAAGCAACCTTTATTGGGAGGGGAGCATCCACCATTATAGACTTTAGCCTTTGTTCAAATGGCTACGGTCATAAGTTAATCGATTATAAAATAATGGATGCACCACTCAGTGACCACCTACCGCAAAAAATTGAGACTGAGAACCTTTTCTTGGCCCCCTATAATGATCAAGTACAGGTGGCCCCAGATGTAATATTAGGAAGACAGAATGGGTATACCCTCAAGTGGAGTAAGGTGGTACCTGAGGACTTCCTTAAAAAACTGTTAATTAGTTGCCCCGAAAATTTTAAGATTTGCCTAGATGAAGAATCTGATAGCGAAATTATAATAGCGAACTTTAATATCATTGCATCCAATATTAAAAACAACCTAAAAATGGAACTAAAAAATGGTATATTGAAGGGTACTAGATGGTTCGATAGAACCTGTACCAAGGCCCTAACAGAACTTAAACATGCATTACATAAGGATCCACGTGATGTGATACAGATAAGAAACTTAAGGAAAGGCTATAACCAGGCCCTAAAAAATAGAAGAAAAGTTATTAAAAAAGGTGTATGGGAAGAACTCTGCACAGCCTCAGAAACAAGAGATATATCTGCCTTCTGGAGGGTGGTAAACGCCCCCCTACCATATGAAAATACTAAAGCTCGGATGGAAATTGCAATTAATGAGGATGACTGGGTCGCGCATTTTTCCACCTTGTATATGCCAGTAGCTGAGACAGAAAAAATGGAGCTAAATATAGAAGGCGAAATAGTTGAGGAGGCAAATGAACTTAAGGTCACATTACCAGAGATTCTTGAAAGCCTGAGAGCCACTAAAGGCGGCAAGGCGGCCGGCCCAGACGGTATTCCGGCAGATGTGTACAAGTCAAATATTGATCTATGGGGCCCAATACTTGTACAACTCTTTAATGCAGCCCTTGTAAGGGGATTGAGCCCTTCTTGGTTTACATCAGTTATTGTACCTATCTATAAAAAGGGAAATAGGCAAGACTGTGCTTGTTACAGGCCAATTTCCTTGTTGGATTCATCAATAAAGATTCTTGGCAGAGTGATTTTAGTAAAATTGCAAAACTGGGCGGAGGAGGCGGGGGCAATAATAAGTGACAGATTACAGCCATATCTAACTCTACATATGCCTAATTTCGACAGATTATTTTTAACACGTTTCAGAGTAAACATTGTTTTTAGATTATTCACCTTCCCTGAAATGAATTCATGGTCCAAGGAACTGCCTTTCTGCCCCTGCGATGAAATATCTATACAATCCAATATGCATGTTTTATTCTTTTGTAAATTCTATACATTGCCTCGCAGAAAATTGATTATCCCTATTCTAAAGGAAATGAACTTTTATAGGTGCCGCCCCGCGTATTTAGAACTGCAAAAAATGGACAATGTTTTTACTGTGGCATTATTGGTTGAGTATTTTAAACAGGTTTTTAAACTTAGGAAGACAATTTGTTTAAACGAACTGTAATCGTGTAAATACTATGTATTGATATCTTCCCTCAATTGCTGTACTACTGAGAACTGTAAATGATATGTGAATTTCTGTTGCTTTTATGGTTATATCTCTTTTTTAACCGAATAAAGTACTTTTTGACTTTGACAGGGGGATTCCTAGACTGCATAAGTACTCCCTGGGTAATTGGAGGAGTGAGTCAGTACTGTGAAGGTGGTTAGGGGACAGCAATGTTAAACCAAACACCAATAATTATGTGGCATATTTCTGGTCGTGACATGGTGTCACTGCTGGTTGTGGTGATCAATTACATACTAATCACCGTACTGAAAGCCTACCATACTTGGCAAGTGCCATTGTGGTCTCGACTGGTGCAGAAATGGAATCTAGGGCATACTAATCAACTGCGGTGATGTGAATAACAGTTTGACTGGAAATGCATAGCCCTGCACCGCCATGATCACATGCCACAAATTGTAAACAAAGTAACCTATCGGTGAATCATGATGGTAGAACCAATGGGAAAACGGTACGTGGCCCGCGAGAGTGAATACAGGTGGCTGGGCCCCTTCCTTTCCTCCAGTGAAAAAAGAAAGCAGAAGAAAAGAATGTTACCAAATAACACAGTGATAACAACATATTAAAACAATCTTTAAAATCAAATAACAAATTTCTCTTCTCATGCACAAGAAGGAAGGAGGAATACGTTGAAAAGAATGTAAGGATGCAGCATGCATAATGAAACGAATACAACACACAATGCAATAAGGAAAAGCTAGTTGAGAGAACTGTTTTAAATATCTATTCCTCTTTCAAATGTATAGCAAGCTCCTCGTCTTGATTCAGCCCTCCCGGAGTCTTAGTTTGGAAGTCCACAATGTATTTGGACTCTCTCTGTCTTAATTTCAAGACTCAATTCCCCTCTCTCGGGTTGTTCTTAATTTGTTCCAAAATAAAAAAAACCAAAAGGGATGAGTTGGAGAAGTGCTTTTCATGAAAATGGCATGCTAAGAGATATTTTTCATCATTATTCATGATGGCTCTGCTGTGCTCTAATATGCGTTTCTTCGCCATCAGTGTTGTACTGTCAATATACCAACGTTTGCACAGGCATTCAATGGCATATATGACGAACGTAGAGCTACAAGTAAGAAACTGGGATATAAACTTGCTAACTCCATTGTATGTGACTAGGTGGCCAAATTTGCTGTTCCTGCAAGCCTTGCAGTGGCCGCAAGAAAAAAAGCCACTAAGACCATGTTCATATCTGTTGGGATAGATGGTAATATCACTATTTACCAACAAATAATGTCACCAATGATGTTGTCACATTTTAAAATGTCCGAGTTTTTTGACAGAATGCGTTTGATGTCCCTGTGGTCTGAATTATATGTCATGATCATTCTGGTACTGTTATCTGATGTATCTGTAGGCACTGTAATGGTTTCAGAAATGGTCTGTACTCTGTCCACCCCATCTGCCCTCTCTTTGACTCTTCTCAGCACCCAGTTGGGATAACCTCTTGCCCTGAAGTGGTCAATCATGGCCTTGCCTTCCTTTTGGTTACGCTTCCTTGCCATAGCAGTTTCTTTTTGCCCTTAGCAGCTCTCCATATGGGATTCTCCATTTGAGAGCCTCTGGAAGGCTGCTCAGGGCATGAAGAATGCTGTTACCCACAGTGGACTTTCTGAACATGGCAGAGTGTACTTGATTATGTTTAATTTCCAGACTAACATTAAGATACTCGGCTTTGGTCTTGCTAATATTTCCAGGAAAGGATAATGCTACCCTCATTGTCATTGAGTTTTTTATAAACTCCTTGGCATCATGTTCCGAGCCTCTCCAGACAATAAACAAGTCGTTAATGTACCTCAGCCATATCGACACATGTTCAAGGTACCCGGAACAGTCGTTATTGGCAAACATGTCTTTCTCCCAGCATCCCAGAAACAGGGTGGCAAAACTGAGAGCAAAGCAAGAGCCCATTGCGGTGATTTGTCTGTAAAGGGCACCATTGGACATGAAGATATTGTTGGTCAGGCAATACTCTGTCATATCCAGTAGCATCTGACTGTGTTCGCGAAATCTAACTGGTCTGGTGTTAAGATAGTAGGAACATGCATCAAAACCTTGTTGCTGATATATAGTAGTGTATAGAGAGTGTACATCAAGGGTGATGAGAAAAGAGTCATCGTCCCACTGCATGTCCTTTATTTTATTTAAAAAGTCTTTGGTGTCCCTGATGTAGCTGGGTAATTTGATGACAAAATCTCTCAAAAGTAGTTGACATACTTAGAAATATGTTCTGCTACACTACCCCTTGATGAAACAATTGGACGCCTAGGTGGTCTTATGGGGTCTTTGTGTAATTTCGGCATTAGATATAGTACTGGAAGTATAGGCTGATATTTCTTAAGGTAGCAGAACTCCTCCCATTCTAAAATCCCTCTGTCCTTCCACATGGTGAGCTTGTCCCAAATCATCACAATGCTGTTGTTATATATATCCTTGGAGACAGGCAGATAGAACCTGGTGTCATCTAGCTGCCTCAATGCTTCAGCGATATATTGTGCTCTGTCTAAGATGACAACATTGCCCCCTTTGTTCGCAGGATGGATGACAATGTTGGCATCTTCAGTGAGGGATTTGAATGCCTGTCTTTGGTCATAGGTGAGATTGCTTTCACCTCTTTTGGGCCTATTGATTTTTTGTTGAAAATTACAAAAGGCCTTAATGACACTGTAATGAAACGTGTCAATGTTGTCATGAGGTAAAATGGGTATAAACGTCGAACTGGGCCTAAAATCAGTGGAAGCAGACGCATCAGAGGTTATATCTAACTCCTCAAGGACTTTTGTTGTACTTATCTCATTACAAGTAGCATCACTGTCCTGTTGTAATTCAATCATGGTGATGAGAGTGTCTTTGTCTCCTATGTTGAGATTGTGCTGTCTCGTAGTGGTGTTGTTGCTGATTTTCCTGTTGTCTCCGAGTCTTTTGAGTTTGTGCCACTTTTTTATTTAAGTTTTCTGACATACTTGAACAAATCTATTCCTAGCATTGGTGTAATGAAAAGGATAGGAAGGGCAGAAAGACAGTACAAGGCAGAGTGTTTGTTTTCCTATGTCACTCATCAGTTTGTTAGAAAGATTAATCACAGTTTTATTGACCATTGTGAGATCCATCAGAAGGCCTTTCTGCAGCACTTTTTGTTGTTTCCCATGCCGCCCAGTCCTCTGCTTCTTCTGCCATTGTTGCTGGATTCTTTTCCATCTATTTCTGCATTTCCTCGCCCTCGTCCCCTCTGTCCCCTTGTCTTCGGTACTGGAGTGTCCCTCGTTGTGTGTCGGCCCGGCATAGATTAGATGCCGGTACTCGTCTAAAAAAGTCACTGGATGGGGGTTGTGTTCATCAGCAGGGGCATTGCCCACTGAAACATCATATTCACTCTTGCTTGCTGTGGAGACCTCTGACATTGGGGTTTCTCTATTGGCGACACGTGCAGTTTGTTGATTATAAAAATAGTCATATTTCCGACAAAAGATCAAAATCCTGCCACTTTCGTAGTCGCCATAGTCTCAATTTAATTTCCTCTGTTTGTGGGCTTGAACTTCTTCTTCATATTTCTTAAGACGATCTTTCATTGTTCTTAGTGCATTATTCAAGATCTCAGTCTCTACATGTGTTTTCAGATCTTCCATGATCTGTTGGATCTGTTTTAGTATTGCTTCATGATCTATCCACGCATATTTAATAAGGATTTCTAGCATCCGTTTAGAGCTTTGGGAAGCTTTTTAGACCATTCTTTAAGTATTTTTCGTTTTGGCGTTTCGTATGTGGGAATCGTAAAGATCCGCAAGCCTCTAGGTGCCATTCCTTGGTCTACATAATTTTGCAAAGAAATGGCCTCCGACCCTTTTGAGATCTCTGTCCTTGTGAACTTTTCTAATTTTCAAAGTTTCCCTTCTGTAGTTTGAACCTGGGTAGTTCTGTTCTCTGTCAAGGTACCTGATCCTGGTTTCCTTATAAAAAATAGCACAAGCAGCTGCTCTTCTTTCGTCCTCCTCTTCCATAGTGCACAATGTCAGTTCAATAACAGAGTTTGTAGTCCCCCTGTAAATAACAGGTTCTTGTTGCCATACAACAGAGTGCTCAAATTGAAAAAAGTAGCACTCGCAGTGTTGGAGTGACGTAATAGGGAGTCGCGATCCCAATGTCATAACGCTCACCCCACAATGTGGATTGTGGCATTCACTGCATATCAAGGCGGTGCCCCACAGCCCATCCTGCTGCTTCCCTGGGAAGAAAGAATGGTGCCCCCCACCGATGGGCAACACACCCTCCCCACACAAGGGGCAGACTGTCCTGACTCAGGCTTACCTCCAATCTTCCCGCAGTGTCTTGATCGCAGCTCCTCTTGTCCTACTGCTGCTAGTGTAGCATCGCCGGTCCAGATGCGGTTGTCAATTCAAATTCAGTCTCTCTTGCTCCTCCCAAACCGCCAGGGACCCAAGAGAAGTGGCGCACACGCCAGCGGAGCACACCGGCTCTCAAATCCTTCAAAACTCACAAGTGTCATGCACTCTCAGAATCTACAAACTCCGCAGCAGTCGATTTTTCCGCAAAAAGTGTTTATTAACACAACGCGTTTCAGCTTCCTCAGAAGCCTTGTTCACGTGTAATGTGCATAAAAAACAGGTAACTGATAAAGCGTAATAGGTGGCATGAACTTCAACAAGGGACAATCTCCCACATCAAAGCAACATATTGGCAATGGTGGACATGTTGTAATGGTCTTACCCATAAGTAAATTAATGTTATACACACAGACTTGCAAAAGCATAATAGCAGAAACATTGCTGTGTAGATAGTCTGCACCTTCATTATATGTTCAAAATATAAAAATTCTCCATTAAAAATCAACGTCATGGTGCGATCTAGAATGTATGCGTGCAATCAATTCACTATCATTCTGATTCCAAATTTAAAGTGTGTAAAATTTGTATCAGTCTCATGACTAGAAGAACACCGTGATCTCAAGAAACAGTGTCATAAAAGCGGCCTGCCCTGCTCAGATGTACCAAATGTTCACAATCTTGGACCAGTGCGCGCTAGCTAATATGTGCATTCGCAAACTCTATTAGTTGGCAAGTGCCTTACTTTTGCTACAAGCTCAGGATATACCTTGTGTTTTGACTATACATGGTACAGAGTTTTATTTACCTTTGGTTGATGGTGGATGGCCATCACCTTATCCTTAGAGCTACCCATATTATGATCTCAGATTTTGTCACAACTCTGAGCAACTTTCACCCAGCCATCCTTTCTATGTTGTACGCCTTACTAATTGTAGCTGGTGCCTGTCCTGCTCAGAAGTGCTAAATACTCACAAACATTGGACCAGTACACACTAGCTAATACGTGCATTCATAAGCTCTCATAGTTGGCAAGTGCCTTACTAATTATAGCTAGTGCCGTGCACGCAAACATATAACCTTCTCTTCACTCTAAAATAGCAGTGAAGAGAATCTGTCTTCACAGATGTCATGGTCATGAATGGAACCCACAGCTTGTGAACAGATGCGTTTCCCGGCAGAAATGATGGAAAGATGCATATATCCTGCGTGGTCTTGACATGGTGTCACTGCTGGTTCTGGTGATCTATTACATACTAATCACCGCACTGAAAGCCTCCCATACTTGGCAAGTGCCATCGTGGTCTCGACTGCTGTCCTTAGTGCAGAAATGGAATCTAGGCATACTAATCAACTTCGGTGATGTGAATAACAGTTCGACTTGAAATGCAGATCCCTGCACCGCCATGATCAAATGCCACAAATAGTGCACAAAGTAAAAACATTTGCTAACATTCGTGGCAAGAATTTTCAATTCTATTAAGGACAGGAGGCGAGGATTATGCTTTCTCATTTCTTTACTGAAAAAACACAGCAGCCAATAAGAACACAGTAAAGAAACAAAAAAACGACATTTCCCATGGGTACCACTAGTAACCATAGAGGCTACATACTATAAAAGGTACCATAGAGGACAACACTTCCTCTTTCTTTGTCCAGAACAGTTCAACAATAATAACAAAGTCCCAATGGAAACTGAAGAATCCCTGAGGGAGAACACGTGGAACAGACCACCGGAAGGCAGAACGAAGAAGCCGAAGCTTAAGACCTTCCGTGCCAACCACCATCAGGTAACGAAGAATACAAAGGCAGAAACCTCATTTAGGGTCAGAACCTGAAAAGTAAAGCAGAGCCGTAATACACCATACCCACCAAGGTTTTAAGTGCATAGAGAAAACCAAATAGGGAGGGAAAGAAAGAACATTGCATATAACATTATGAAACATAGCATAATACAGTTGTACACCAAATCAAATGCAATGAAGAATAGAAAAGCAGAAGCAAAACAAGGGTGGGATAATCCTCGCCTCCTGTCCTTAATAGAATTGAAAATTCTTGGCACGAATGTTAGCAAATTTTTAATTCTATGGCAGGACTGAGGCTCCGATTATGATTGTTCAAAGCTTAGCCACCACAAGTGAAGCAACATCCACAATAGGTTTGAAATAGAATGTTTTAAACACAGACTCCGAAGACCAATCAGCGGCCTTCATGATATCATGGAGACTGACACCCAAAGAAAAAGCCTTAGAGCCCATAGCACCATAAGCAGAATGGGCACCAAGGATGAAGACGTCAATGCCAGCTTCCAGCATAAGTCAACGCACCCATCTTGCTAATGTAGCAGGAGTCACAGGTTTGAAGGGTTTTTGCAAAACAATCAGCAGTTGGCCATATAAATCATGTCAAAAAGGAGCAGTACTTACCTCATAATCCTTAATGCTTTGAACCACACAAAGTTGTGGATTATGAGGAAAAGAAGGATAAGTCACAGAGGAAGTGTTACACTTAGTACGCCGAGAAATAACAAAAGTCACACCCTCAGGCGAGAATGTACGACCTGCAAGATCCAGAGCTCGAACGTCGGAAACACGTTTACAGGAAAGAAGGCACAACACCATTGTAAGTTTAGCCGAAAGTTGCTTGCGTGACAACAAAGAATTGGAGGGACAGGAGTCTAAGAAACGCAGATCAACAGACACATCCCATAAAGCCACATACTTAGGACAAGGAGGTTTCACCATCCGAATACCCTTCAGAAGTTTGGAAATTAAAGGGTGTTCCCCAATAGGCTTCCCATCGATGGAAACATGCCCAGCAGAAATGGCAGAACGAAAGTTATTAACTGTCCTATAAGCCAAACCAGACGAGGCAAGGGACGCAAGAAAATTCAGGATCAAGGCTATATCCGATGAAGCGGGATCCACTTGCCGTTGTGAACACCAATCACACCATCGTTTCCAAGCTGATGCATAACGTTTGTGTGTGTTGGGAGCCCAAGCCTCACCGATAAATCTGGCAGCATCGTTAGATAGGCCTGGGACTTGCCAGCGTCCCCCGAAATTCTCCACGCCACCAGACGGAGATGACCCGAGAGAACCAGAGGGTGAGGTTCTAGAAGAGGGTCCAGCAACAGGTTCCACCTGTGGGGGAGAAGGAGTGGCGTCTAGCAACTCATCTCCAGAAGAACTGGAAACCATGCCTGAGCTCCCCACAGAGGAGTGATTAGAATGAGCTCCGAGTGGAAGTGCCTCGTTCGTGCCAGGACCCTGGGGATCAACACAAATGGCGGAAAGGCATAACACAGCAGAGGAGGCCACGACTGGAGAAAAGCATCTGTGGACAAGGCCTCCGGATCCGGACGCCAACTGTAAAACTGGGGAAGCTGTTTGTTGAGGCGAGACGCAAACAGGTCGATGTGACAACGTCCCCAAATCCGGGACAGCGTCCGAAAAACTCGAGGATGAAGCCTCAAATCATTGTAATCCCGCAGATGGCGAGAATTCCAGTGTGCAATCCGATTGTCGCGACCAGGAAGGTATTCTGCAATAACCGTGATCTGCCGTTGCAGACAAAGATGCCAAAAGTCTTTCGCAATCTCCGCTAGGAGTCTGGATTTGGTCCCCCCTAGTTTGTTGACATATCTCATAGCTGAGACATTGTCCATGCGGAGGATTATGCAACAATTCGACGCTTGAGGGGTCAGACAACGAATTGCAAAGGAACCCGCAAGAAGTTCCAAACAATTGATGTGAAGACTCAACTCCTCTCGGACCCAACGGCCCCCCGTTGCAACCGGGCCGCACCGGGCTCCCCAACCCCACAGACTCGCATCCAACTCGATCACTACATCTGGGGTCTTCCGTTCCGTTCCAAGACCCCATGTGTTCCAGCCACCATATCATCTCCCAACGAGCATCCTCCGAAAGAGGAATGAGATCGGAATAACGAAGACCCTTCTGAAGATGCCTGATTTTGAGGCGCTGAAGAGCACGATAGTGCAGCGGACCCGGGAAGATTGCTTGGATCGAAGAGGACAACAGACCTACAATCAGAGACACAGATCTCAATGAGACCATTTGCTTGGAGAGGACCATCCTCAATTCCTTCTTGATGGTTCTGATTTTCTGACCGGGCAAGAGGAGTTGAGAAGTGACCGAATCGATTCGAAAACCGAGGAAGTCCATAGACTGAGAGGGAATGAAGGCAGACTTCTGAGGATTCACAAGAAACCCGAGAGATTGTAATAGATCTATGGACCAAGTCAAATGAGTCTGTAAAAGAAGAGGGCATTGTGCCATGAGCAGAATGTCGTCCAGATATATTATCAGGCGAACCCCGCGGGCTCGCATAGATTCCACCACTGGGCGCAGAAGCTTCGTGAAACACCACGGAGCTGAAGAGAGGCCCAACGGCAGGACAGAGTTCTCAAACCAATCCCCGAGCCATTGGAACTGAAGGAAGCGCCGATGAGGACCGTAAATCGGGACCGACAGATAGGCATCTTTCAGGTCGAGACGGACCATCCAGTCTCCGTCCTGAAGAAGGTCCCGTAGAAGATGGATACCCTCCATCTTGAAATGACGGTACACCACTCCACCGTTGAATTCCTTTAGATTGAGGACCAAACATCCACCGCCTCCCTTTTTCTCCACCAGAAAGACATTGCTGACGAACCCGTTGGGGTGCAGAGAAGTGGGAACGATCGCCCCTTTGGCCAGAAGAGACTCTATCTCCTCGGAGATGAACGCCTGATCTTGTTGGGACAAAACAAGGGGATGTGGAAGATGGTGTTGGTGAGGATCTTCGTAGAACTCTAGTCTGTAACCTTGCACCGTCTCCAACACCCAGGCATCGTTCGAGATTAATCGCCAATTGGGGAGGAAAAACCGCAACCTGCGCCCCAAAACTAACTCTGAAGCCAGAATCAAGCTCACCTGAATTAGAGGAGTCGTACGACCTCCCTGGGTTCCGCCGTATCCTCCTTTCTTGTACTGTCCTCTCCCTTTGCGAGAGGGATAGAAGTTTGACTTCGTTGAACCAGAGGAATCTTGTCCACCTCTCTGGGACTGTGAACCGCGTTGATGTTGCTGGTTGCATCCCCGGCCGGACGAGCGTCCCCGTCGTCCGGCCCGTTCAAAAACCGTGCAAAAGGCCCAACGTAAATTTGATTGTGCCTTGTCAAGGCCACTGAACGTGGCTACAAACTCCGTAAGTTCTTTCAAGAAAGGATGTCCGAAGAGCAAACCTTGGGCTAGGGAACCAGATTCTGAAGGAGCCAAATCTGTGAGTTTTGGGTCCAGCTTAAGCAGAATGGAGCGGCGGCGCTCGCACGAAATTGCGCAATTCGCGTTGCCCAGCATACAGATAGCCCTCTGCGACCAGCCCACTAGCTCATCCGGATCGATGAGAGCTCCAGACTCTTTGGCTTGGAAGCCCAAATCTAAGATCTTCGTCAGGGGACCAAGAAGATCCAACAGTTTGTCCTGGCAGGACCGCCACAACCTGTCCAAACCCTTTGAGGGGTCTTTGGCATGCTTTTTCATGTAAGTGACCATGGTTGGATCTACGGCAGGCGTATCCGCCAATTTATCGGAGAGGTCTGGACGCGGGCATTCAGAACGTAAGCGGGCGTGAACATCCTTCTCAAAAGGACAGCGAATATTGGTCTGGACATATTCGGCTACTTCCGGAGAGGAAAGCCAGGATGTTGAATTGGGGTGGACAATGTCTGAGGGATCAAAAGTGAGCAGTGGAGGATTAGAAGGTGCGTCCACAAAATGCTCCTTAAGAGCCTTCATTTTAGGGGGAGGAACCACTGGGTCAGAGGATGACGAATCCGAGGAAGAACCATCTTCAGAAGGAGAGTCTGGGGAGGGACGTGCAGACTTTGCAGATTTTTGTTAGATTGAGGGTTAGAAGACAGAGTTTTCGCCAATTTAGCAAAATCCGAGCGATGCGGATTTTTAGAAGACTTTTTTGCATGCCCCGAAGATGGAGGCAACCAACGCTTTAGTCGTGCAATGGCGTGGAACAAAGCTTGACCCATCAACTCGGCGTCTACAGAGCCTGAGGGCTCCTCTTCGTCATAATATTCATCCTCTTCATAATAGTCTCCCATTATGGCAACCTTAAGTTGTTATTAAGCCCACGTGAGGAAGAAACAAGCAATATTGATAGCCAAGGCCAATTCAGGGGGAGTGGAACCCCAAAGCAAGCCAAAGGTAAGCTCAGGTGGTAAACCTGACAGCACAAATATAATAAAGTGTGGAGGGAGGGCTTGCTTTTAAAACAATGCCACTCTAGGCAAAGCCTATGCACAATTTTACAACCCTTAAAGTAAATATTGAAAGGGCGTATAGTGAGGCAAAGTCGGACAGACCAGTGGGCATACGCTGAAGAAAACAGCTTATTTTGGTGCAGAACGCTCCCAAACGTCAGGAACTATCATCAAAAGCTCTCTGACAGGACACGGAGCAAAAGTAAACAAAAAAAGAACGCTGTCGCGCATGCGCGCTAACAGCAGTCTGCCGAACGAGAGACGCGCGAGCCTCGAGCGCGACTCTCTGCCCCAAAACTCCCGCTCCACAAGAGAAAAGCAGGCGCGGACACCGTACGCCTGCTGAGGATGGGGCCACACGCTCCCTAAAACACACGCTGGAGGAAGCAACCGGTAATTAGCCACAGGCCGAAGCCCCAACAAAAAACACGGAACAGCTGAGCAGCGATAACGCGCAAATACCGAGGACAATGAAGCTGAAAGAGCGGCGAACATAAACAAAGCGTTTTGAATATGCAAGTATTAATACGCAATAAAGTACAGTAATAAGTAGTAAAGTGCACTTAACTGGCTGCCAAGCAGCAAAGAAAGAGGAAGTGTTGTCCTCTATGGTACCTT
This sequence comes from Lissotriton helveticus, assembly GCF_964261635.1. Classification (NCBI taxonomy): domain Eukaryota; kingdom Metazoa; phylum Chordata; class Amphibia; order Caudata; family Salamandridae; genus Lissotriton; species Lissotriton helveticus. The sequence continues at coordinate 481,056,630 of NC_136057.1, read as the reverse complement.
TTATAGTATGTAGTCTCTATGGTTACTAGTGGTACTCATGGGAAATGTAGTTTTTTTGTTTCTTTACTGTGTTCTTATTGGCTGCTGTGTTTTTTCAGTAAAGAAATGAGAAAGCATAATCGGAGCCTCCGTCCTGCCATATAATTACCCATCGGTGAATCGTGACAGTAGAGCCAAGGGGAAAAGGGTAGGTGGCCCGCGAGAATGAATACAGGTGGCTGGGCCCCTTCCTTTCCTCTGTGAAAAAAAGAAGCAAAAGAAAAGAACGTTACCAAATAACGCAGTGAAAACAACATATGACAACAATCTTTAAAACCAAATAACAAATTTCTCTTCTCATATGTATATATATATATATATATATGTATATGAACAGATGCTGAATTATAGGTCGTCAAAATAACACACCGTGGCCCAATTTGCAAAAGTGATTCTTTATTCAAAAGCTTGACACACTATATATATATTCAAATACCAATTTCCTCTCGCAGAAATAATCCAGCACTCCGAGGGGATCAGTCTACTCCAATTTTATGTGAACGATGGCATCCACGCTTTCCAGCTTTCAACGCAGCCTCGTTCACAATGCATAGTGTCATTTTTTAAAACTTTAAATACACATCTAATAAAACGTAGACATTGACAAAAGACATTCCCAAATGCACATCTAAGCCTCATTTTCACAGTAAAGGTAGGCACCATCTTAGAGTTGGTTTTTACCTTTGCATTTCAATTGATTCAATGCAAGTGCATTAAATAAAAGTATTTTATCAAACTTTTTACAGTGCATGGTTATCACTGCTCATAAAATTTCAAAAACGTAAATACATTTAAAAAATATTTTTGGTTTCTAAAAATGCTTCTTAATTCACTTTTGTACCCTGTCTTTATGCACATCAACTAAAAATGTTAGTACATTTCATTCAAATGTGATAGTGTTTTAGTTATAGTGCCAAGTGCTACAGTACCAATCTAAAGTGCTAGTGCCTATATCATTTTTTTAAAAATGTTTTTTCCTCTTTTTTTATATATATAAAACTGATCATACCTCCCTATTAAAATACATGTTTTTTTTCCTCATAATTACAACCTTATCAGTATATTTCAGCTCATATACTTTCAATTTCATTTGATTTGTTTCATAAAAATAAGCGGAAGGTAAAAAAATGATAATCCATAATTAATATTTAAAGTGCCAGTGCTTAGTATTAAAGTGCATGTGTCCCTTGTCCTTCTCCGCCATGTCTAATTAACATAGTCTACAAAACAGTTCTTATGAGTACGCAGCTGTATTTCAAAATGTCTTCAATTATTTATATTTTCTATCTCACAGGCATGTAAATGAATCTTCATTAATGTTGAGCCTATTGGGCTCTCTACTATCATAATCAAGTATAAAGTAGGTCTCCAGTTTCTGTAGCTCGCTCTCTCTCTGTTGCCTCCCCTTCGTTTTCTAGTGATCTCTGCTAGGCAACTACATTTCATCAGATTTGGATCACTTTGGTGTACTTTCTCAAAGTGCCTGGCAATAGGTAGCTTCTGTCTCTGTTTATTATTGCTCATCTATGCTGCAGAATTCTCTGATGTACGGGCAAGGTAGTACTCCCTATATAGACATTATCGCATGGACACTGCAATCTATACACTACAAAGCCAGATTTGCAGGTCAAATGGCCTCTCACTTTGAAGGTTTTGTTAAATGGAGTTTTAGAATCAATGATGTTCTCACAATGCTGACAAGCTTTACAATTAAAACATTTCCTAAAACCATCCTTAATCGATAACCAAGATTCTCTTCTTCTTACCTCCTGGTATTCACTATTTACTAAGTGGTCCCTAAGGGATTTTGCTTTTCTGTATGCTCTCCTGATTTTTCTGCTCTCAGAGCCTTGTACCAGGTCCCCCTTAATCAAATACCAGTTTTCTCAAAATTGCTCGTACCTCATTGTGTTGACTGTTGTGTGTTATTATAAATCTATGGGATTTGGCATCAACGTCCTGCTTTTTTTCTTCTTTTACATGTACCAGATGACACAAAGAGTATCCTGTCTCTATCTAGATTTCTGGCTTTTTCAGAAGCTATTTGCATTATTTCCTGAGGATATCCTCTTGGGAGGAAGCGATCAGTCATCTCTCTCTCTATTCTCCTATACTCTTCCAGATTACTGCAGGTTTGTCTTACTCTATAAAATTCTCCAAAGGGTATACTTTGGATCAGAGCACTCCCTGCGTGTAAAATGGTGTTACCTGCCGTAGGCTTACAAAAGATAGTAGTTTCTAGCCTATCCCCCTTGGCAGTAGCCCACACATCTAGGAAGTCAATACATACTTTACTATATTGACCCACAAACTTGAGATTCAGGTAATTCCTAATCAGACCATTGATGAACGTTTTGATGTTATCCTCTGTGCCCTGCCACAGCTCAAACACGTCATTATTGAACCTGACTCACAACAATACATTTGTAATCCAATGCTCCAGCTCGGGCCATGGAGCACCTGCTCCTCCCACCAGCCTAGATGTAAATTGGCATAACTAGGAGCGTAGCAGGTGCCCATATCTGTTCCTTGCTCCTGCTGGTATAAATTTTCTCAGAACATTAAAATATTCTTAGTTAGGCACCATTCTATCATATATATATATATATATATATATATATATATATATATATATATATATATATATATATATATATATATATATATATATATATATATTCACTGAAAAAACATAGGTTATAGACCATATATAGTTAGGAATTAGCATTATCAAAACCTTATTTTACTCACACAAAACCATTGAAATTCGCATATAATAGTTAGTTGCACTAACTATATATCGCGCACCCGCAATCCACTGCTGATGATGTCACATATTACATCATTCATGACATGGTCAGTGACATCACTGATGACATCACTGATGACATCTCAAATGTGAAAGAAAGAACAAAAATTTGAAAAATATTAAAACATGTATTTAAAAATTAGAAAAGACAAGGGAAAAGATTCAAAATCATCCAATTTTACAAAGAAATAAAGTTAGAGATAAACATGCAGAAAGAAAGAGAAAGAGAAAGAAACGGTGATAGACAGACAGAGACAGACAGAGACAAAAAGAAATTGTAATAGAGTAAATTACTAAGAGAAAAAAAAGGAAGATACTTTCAGTGACAGAAAAGAAGGATAGAAGAGAAAACTAAATTGAAGTTGTGTAAGCTACTAAAAGAAAGTGAGTAAGGTAAACTATATAAGGAAAGGGTGAATAAGGAAAAGAGAGTGAGTGAGAGAGGACATAGAGGAAGTGAAGGAAAGAGTGTCAGATACAGACTGAGTGAGGCAACAAAGAAAGATAAATGAGTGAGGGTGAGTTATACTAACTGATTGCACCAAAAAAGGAGAACCCAAAAATATTTAATTTAGAAAACAAAGGGAGGAAAGATGGAAAAGACAAGCGAAGCAGAGGGTCTACAAGCTGGAAAATGGTGCAAGGGAGAAAAGAAAAAAGCAGAGTTGGAATAGGGAAACAAAGGTTGAAAGATAAGTGGAGTTAGAGAACAAGGGTGAAAGAGAATAAAACAAAAGGCAATGTGAGTATGTAAAGAGGATTGATAGAAGGTAGTAAAAGACGAGTGAGCATGAGACAAGACGAGTACAAATTAAAATTCACAATACAAAGTACAGAATTAATTATACATGTTAAATGGTTTATTTTTGCTGTTCTCAGAATATATCAAATTTCACTAAAAACAGTGAGTTGAAGGTATTCATCATATAACAGCGGGGAAAAAAAACACAATCAAAATGATTGTGTTTAAAAAACCCATATAACATAACCAATCAGAAATCAGAACTCCTCAAAAGTAACTTACTTTCCATGACGTCGAAGGATGTCCTATAAACAGCTTATACTCTGTTGTGCTGTTATTATTTTCTGCCCGCCACTTTCTGAAAGAAAAGCTCCATCGTTTTGACAAATATGTTACATACAATAAATGACTTCTCGCTCTCTACCGCACTTCTCCTCAAGGCCAAATAGTGTAAAAGCCATTTATAACTCTTGGAATTCTTCTAAGCAAATCCCGTCATTTTCTTTTTCCACAACTTTCAGAAAGAAAACGTCCAAGATCACTTTCACAATCCTGTACTAGTAATATCTCACCCTTCTTGCTCACTCATGTTCCACATTTCCTATGACACTGATACTGCTTACTATGAGGCACACTTACACTACCTCTATGACTACTACAATTATTTAATTCTCTTGATCACTGTTAATCACAAAGCAATTTAAAACAGTACATAAAATTATATCAACTCCTAGAATCATTATAGGCCAGTTACCTACCCTAAATTCTCTCTTCTGAAAACACAAAGTAAGAATATTTTAAGCCAAAAGGCAACATTGTTTCATAGTCAAATGGGAATCATTTCCGAAACACCAGCTTTTTTTACATTTTAAATAAGCTGTGTAATAAGCGGATGTTGTCAAAGGACCATCATGTCATATAATAGCTGCAGTTACAAATGTTCTTCCTAAAATCAACGACTGTGTAGCCACAACATTTGTAATTAAAGTTGAAAACTTACTTTCATCAGGTTTATATAGTTGGAATTTTAAAATGACATTATAACCAAAAGTTTGTACAAATAATGTGGACAGCATTGCAGACTTACATTACCTCTACTGCATGTTTTGATTGGCTGCTTGAATTAGCTTATTAAAATAAACAGTTTTTCTGAACTCATTCAAAGTGCAGTTATTTTTCCATGACGTCAAGTGTTATGGTAAGAACACCGTTTGCTTTGGGAAATACTCTGTTGTCCTTTAACTAATCCGTGCCCACCACTTTCTGTAAGAAAACCTTCTTTTTTTTCAGGAACTACTTAAAACTCAAAAAGAACTTTTCACTCTGTACTACACTTATCCTCAAGGCCAAATAGTGTAGGAGCCATTAGAACCTCTTGAAATTCCTCAGAGCAAATCCCGAGATTCCTCCCCTTAAATTTTGGTTGTAAAAACACCAGGTAAGAATTTTTAAGGTCAAAAGGCAATCTTTTTTTGAAAGTTAAAACAGAATCATTGCAGAATGACCAGCCGTTTCCAGACTTCAAATAAGCTGTGTAATGTCCTGATGTTGTTGAAGGACCGTCATGATATATAATTACTGCAGTTACAAAAGTCCTTCCTGATATTGACAACTGCGAAGCCACAACATTTTTTATTAAAGTTGTCAATTTTGTTCCATCAGGCCTACATCGTTGGAACATTAAAATGACATACTGGCCATATCTTCGTATAAATAATGTGGACAGCATTGTAGACTTACATTGGCTACACTCCATGTTTTGATCGGCTGCTTTTACTAGCTTATTAAAGGACACTGATTTACTGTCTGGCAAAGTTAAATATATAAATCTTTCTGAGTCTACACCAGTAGTACTTGATACCCTACAGTTCTCGCAGTCATGCTGCCATTGATAAGAAAGGCCAAACAGATGATCTACATCTACACCTTCATCTTGCAATACATCAAGCATATACATTAAAAACTCCTGACAATCTTGCTGAATATTTTGAGAGAATTGCGTTTGACCTGAACATTTGTCTAACAGATTTCGAATTTCAGACACACTTTCTATTTTTTTTCTATCAGTGCTACATTTCTCTAACACAGAATTCAACAAACAGCAAAAACTTTGATCCGAATTGATCACAATCTGTTCTTTTAATGTTTCTAGAGAAAAGACAACATTAACCACTACATTAGCATAGCAGTTGACACCAGAACTATTTTCAAATTGAAAACCAACAACATCTTCAACAGAATCCATTTTCTTTCTGCTTATAATTTCGGGTTCATCGACTTTTCGTCTTTTTGCTACAACCTCCCTACTATTGGTCACATTTCTTCGTTTCCGGCCTACCACACGTTTCTCAAACAAAGGATATTGAGGCAAATGTGGTGCATACTCTCTTCTTAACCTATTGTATTCCTTAACACAATCTAGATCCGCACAAATGTTTGTGACATCACACTCAATCAAGTACAATCCCGATAAAGTTCTGACTCGTGACAATGCCACATATGCCATACCCTCCTTGAACACAGAACTGCCAATATTCACCAATGCAGTGACTACACTTAAACCTTGCGATTTATGGATTGTCACCGCATATGCCAAGCAAACAGGAAACTGCTTACGGCGAACATATAAGTCTTTTACAAGCAAAAACCTAGCAGAGCAACGACCAATTAGCTGTAATTCCTCAATGCCATCAAATTTAATTTTTAAAAATTCAATTCCATCTCTATTTCTGTATTTCTCAAAATCAACAACATTACCCATTGATCCATTTACCAGACCTCTTTCAACATGTAAATTCCTTCTCAAAATGATACGGCAATTTAAGCACACATTCAGAGTCTTTTCAAAACCAGCAGTTTTAGATATAGTCTTCTCTAATGAATCCAATTTAGATTTCAAATTCTCAGACAAAATAATTGTTGCTCCCATATGCTCTATTCTGTCAATAGCTTCCAGTTTCACAATCTCTTGCTTTTCTAAATTCAAAATTTTGTTGTTGAAGATGGCACATTCTGCAAGAGTTGGCATCAAACATATTCCAGATTTCTTCTCAGTAATTTTCCGAAAAATATTCTCTGACAGAATGTCTTCTTCTGGATACAAATTTGACAGTAATCGTGCATGTAAAGCTTCTTTCCCATGCTCGGTCACTTTCCCGATTCTAACATCTTGTAGAATATTCTTGTAATCATCATCCTTCGCCTGACGCATATTTTCAATCAGCTCAGCATAATTGAAGTTTAACCATATGTTAACGTTGCCAATGCTCCCTAGGCACTTCCTGGTATCTTCATGCGTAAGCAGTTTAAACACTGGTTGTCCTTTCACTGGTGTCAGCTGCAGAAGATCACCGAAAACAATGATGTGTTTGCCACCAAATAACACATCATACTCTGTTTTAAGAACTTCCTGCATTCTCAAATGCACAAAGGCAAGCATGACATTAGAAACCATGCTTACTTCGTCAATGATAAGAAGTTTTATCTTTTTCAGGACTCTGGAAACTTCACAACAAGCATCTCCAGATAACTTGTGGTATTGTAATTTGTTATCATGCTCCACTGGCAGCATCAGTAGACGATGTAAAGTAATCCCTTTAATGTTATGTGCTGCCAGCCCAGTTGGAGCGGTGACAACACAAGACAGCGATGGCTCGGTCTTTTTCTGCAGATAACATGAAATTGCTTTGATTAGGAAACTTTTTCCAGTTCCTGCTTCTCCACTCACGTACAGTCGGACAGCCTTCAACGACGTACATGAGCACTCTTTCTTCTCATGACTTAATCCATGATCAATTTGGTTTGTAAATTTGTCATATATTTTCCTCTGCTCAACGTTGAGTTGTCTTTCCAAATCTTCTAAGTTAACCGCATCCTCCTGAGCATGTGCCATGGCTCTTTCCACTTCAATCATGGCAGTGGCAGCTTCATTTTCGATAACTGGTCCTCCTAGTGGATCCTGACTCAATGAAACAGAACTCTGACTGTCCTGAGAACTGTCTCTAGCAATCTCGGCTCAATTGTTGCTTCCTGCTCGATTTCCGCATTCAACATTTCTAGATATTTTGGAAAAACAGGACATTCTATGGTCTCCTTGGCTGCATTGAAAGAGTCTTTGTAACAGAGGAAATCTCCAAGCAGTTCCTCTTCTGCACGCCAAGGCTTGAAAAGTTGCAAAAGAGCTAAATAGAAAAACTCTTTTCTTTCAGGAGATTCGCCACTCAATTTTCGATGATTTACCAATTGGCATTTTCTTTGCTTGACCAGACATCCCTCACTTCCAATTACAGCATACACTCCTTTATCAATATCTTCTTTGATGTTCCTCTTGAATATGTAATTTTGTAGAACCTCATACAGACAAACATTCTCGAGGTGACTGCTTCTATTTGGATGATATGTATCCAACATGTTGGTCTTCAAAATATCTGTACTGTTTGGCTCCTTTTCCGCCAAATACTCAATTTCCCGTACAGGTTTCAGAACTCGATTACGCGTTGCAGCAAAACCAAGACTCGCCCAAATGATACTCCTAGATTTGGCATAGAGACTTGCTGAAGATAACCGGTCAGAACATTCGTAAGCTCCGATTTCTCGATGCGACAACATCTTCAGACTGAAACTGTACAAGTTCTTACTGAGGCTCTTTTCATGGGAAATGTCCTCCCACATATCCTTCAATTCTGTCTTTTCTTTTTTTGTGATGTAAGATGTCACATACCGAGCCACAGCCATACAGTTATCAGCCACAAACTGTATATCCATGTTAGCATTCCACATGGACAAAATCACTGGGTTGTAGTCGTTGATGTACTTGGACTCTTCGTTTCTTTTCAAATTGTATGTATTTTTGGGTGATTTCCTCGTCACATTATGTCGCAGCGAAGACATCAAACTGTTCACTCTTCCTTTAGATATCACCGATCGTGGAAATCCAATACGACATTTTGTGTAGAACTTGTCCTTGTTTCTGAATTTACGACGACAGTACTTTCCACAACGATGGCTTTGAAAGCGTAAAACTTGTTCTCTTAGGCTTTTGTCTTCCTTTGTCTTTGGAACAGCACATGTAGAATACTGTTCTATCAAACTCATCACTAAGTCATCCGGATCTGTTCCAAATTTGGGTGCATCTTTGATCCATAGCAGCATATGTATATGAGGAGCACCTCTTGCTTGATACTCCTTTCTCCAGAAGAAATCCAACACCTCTCCAAGAGGTGGATTTTTCTTGTTCATGATGAAAGACATCATAGCTTCAAATCTATGATTGAAGTACCTGCATACATTCAGTGGATCCAAAGAGCACACTTCTCCGGGTGTCTTGAATTCGATATTTTCAATGTTTCCATTTGCCTCTCGTAGAAATTCAAGTAAGTCTCCCCAGCCATACTCGGCACAGCTGAGAGTGAGGAACCATGTCGGAGTTCCTAAGTTACTCAGAATACATTTTAAATCACCATGACGACGGTACCAGTACTCATTAGTACCACGCTGACATGCCATGAGATTAATCAGGTGAGAATCCAAAATACTGTCTTGCACATTGACTTTATCCATAAAGTCCCTTGCCGAGATATTTTGCATCTGTACACCACTTTTCAAGATGTGGTTCACTGCATATGACAGTCCAGACAGATCACTTTCAAACAGTAGATGAAACAAATAGGGAATGCATTGACGAAACGTAGGATCTTCTGCATACAATCGTAAAGTCCGGGATTCAGAAGCAGGAATTTGATCAGGTCGCTCATCATATCTTCCTCCTTGACCTGTTGGAAATAGCTGTGGGAAACACCGCGCTTCCAAACTTTCCTCCCAAACACTAATGGGACTCCCTTTGGCTTGTTTCATTTGAAACAACTCAAAAGCATTCCACATGACTTCCTTGGAATGCAAAGGATGAACACTATAATGTTCATATATTTCTTCATTTTTAGAGGCTTCTACTTTCTCAATTTGTCCAGCGCACAAATCGCTGTCCTCGTCTTCACTTAGTTCCTCTTCTGCAACACATACATTCTTGTAGTACTCATTGTTTTTCATCAAATACAATGTTGCCTTTTTGACTTTCCTAACATCCACTAAATCTTGCCAGATTTTCTTACTCTTTGTCGGAACCCCATTAACTAAGATAACCAGAGGTTCCTCTTCCACTTTCTCTACTCCAATTGTATTAATGTTTTTCTTCAAATCTAGAGGCAATAAACAACTCTTCCCTTTAATCCTGTCTGTAAATCTGATGGAGGCAAATTCCCTGTCTTTGGCTCCATTCGTACAATAGCCTGAAAGGGATGGACACTTTGAATCAAAATAGATTCATAAGTATTTAAATCCTTCAATTCAGAAGGAATGTCAACCAATTCCAGATTATTATGAACCGCTCTAGCAGGCATCCGGTTTTCATTTAATTTGTTACAACAATAAGTACACACACGTTGATCCGATCCCAAATCAAAACAATTTTCTACCATCAAGTATGTTGCGAAATCCTTCCATTCACTATTATTTTCCCTTTCACTTTTTGCATATAAATCCACTAACTTAGTCTGATTCTTATAATAAGTGCGTCGACAACACACACAAGTGAAATTAGGCCTCTCACTTGATTTCACCTGAAATGTGGCAATTTCCTTCTGAAAATTATCTGTACTGGAAATCTGTACACTCTCTTCCACATTACCTTCTTCTTCTGGGTCAATTTCAACATTCTCCTCTTTACTTGCAAAGTAACAATACTCAATTTCTTCACAAATATTCTTCACATCTACTTCAGAACCATGCAAAAGAGCACTGCTTAATTGTTTAAGCTTAATTGCTGGACTCTTAGCAAAATACAACATTCTCACTAATTTCCTCACTTTATTATGATGGACTGCTAGCATCCTGAAATGATGAAAAACACTCTGGCATACTCTCCTGGAAAGACAAGCCAGTGAATGACCATGTAAACCTGTCACTTCTCTCACTCTGCATGGATCTAATTCCTGCAACAAGTTCATTTTCTGTTTTAAACTTTTCTTATTAAATGTCCGTACAAAATCACAAAGCAAATTGATGGAATCCTGTCGCACACTGCAAATACTACTACACTTCCAGGTGTACACTGGACCCTTAGCACGTCTCCCTAAAACTTCATCACCTAACACCTCTTCTGCCTCTGTTGACACAAGTTTTTCTTTTTCAACTAGACAACCGTCTTTCACCTCATATGCTTGACCACTGGTGTCAACTGCATGCACCAAATCATTGTCCTGGAAGTAACTCTCCTCATTGAAAAATGCCTCACAACTTGAACTATGCATCCATTCTCCTGAAAATACTTCACAAAAATGTGTACGATTAACTATTCTCTTCCATCTACTATTTGTTTTGAATTCATAAATTGCCTTGTTTAGTTTCCTAATTCTATTGATTACCAAAATAAATAACTTTCGCTTCATTTCCAAAGCCTGATAAATAATTTTCTCAACATTTTTCTTTTTCTTATAAAAAGCAAGTTTCTGTTGACCATTCTTTAAATTTTTCATCAAATTTACAATTATCCTGTTGCGGAACATTCGTCTACGAATGTCCCTAAATTGATTGTGCCTTCTACCGGCACTCACAGAGTTTTCTCCTGCTCTACCACTAACTTTATTAAGGGGCCTTTCCTTCCTGTTTAAATTGACTCTCTTCTTCTGGACTAAAACATGTTCTGTAGTGATACTTTTTTTTCAGGAAATGTTTCTTAGGAAAGATTTCGTTGTCTTACCCGGAGCTTTTTTGGTGACTTGACGAGTTTTTATTGTAGAGGACTGCTGCAAGCATGTACTAAGCTGCTGTGTTTGACGTTTTGTAGCCTTTCTCCTCCTTTGCCTTGAAGGCATTTTTTAATTTTGAAATGATCTGCAGTTGAATCTGTGGTAAAATATAATAAAAAATGTTATTAACCACTATTACCAAACAGTAAATCAATAACAGTCGTCAAAAAATTAACACACTAGTTGTCAATTCTACATACAATAATTTTTAGTGCATTGACAAATTTAAAACTCACAAATAGTAGCAAAGAAATGGAATGCTTCTACATTTGACTTGTGCTCTTTTATATGTGAATCTGAACTAATTTTATTAGCATATTTCACTATTTTATTAAAGACACTTCACACAAGCTGTTTTTGAAGTTGTATTTAAATTTAAATAAAACGGTTACCATGGTTACTTTTCATTTCCAGTAACTTACATTTCTTTTTAAAAGACTTTATAGTTCAATAGACTCGAGCAGGTCAGCTGCCCACCCTATGTCATACAATTCTGACAAATCGGCATCCTCATCATATTCTTCATCATCCACAGGATATAAATCATCCAAGGGATCTACTTCCACTGACGTTTCAATGACAAGTTCAATGATAAGATCGAGATCAACAGATTGCTCATTATCACTCATGGTTGATGTTGTCGTTATCTTTAAAGAAAGAGAACAACAATGAGATGTTTCAGAGTAAGAGACAAATCTCAGAGATTATAATAGTAAAATTGTTTAACAAGAGTAACATTTTGCAGATATTATTTAGCCATGTCCAGCGATGCTGAGGAGGTGAGGCCTATGTCCAAGTTTTCAGTGAACAGGACTCATCTCTTCTTAACCTTGGATAAGCCTCACCGACTCTGTGTCCCCTGCTCATACTTAAATGTAAAGGGGCAGATTTATGTTAACTGGCACATCCCCAGGGATGCACCAGTTAACGTGCGCCGCTGCTCTGCCACCCATGGAGTCCCGCATTTACAATGCCGAGCACCATGGGGCAAAAACAGCACAGATGCGTCACGCATCTGTGCCGCAAAAGCGGCGCATTGCAGGAATCACGTCGCAAGCGCGACATGACTCCTGCAATGCACAGGGGCAAGCCACACATTGCATGGTGCGTCACTCCTTATGCCTGTTTCAAACAGGCGTAAGGATTTGATTCAGCAATGCCATAAAGCTGACTCAGTGAAATCTTGTAAATTTCACTGTGTTAGTTTTACAGGGCTTTCATGCAAGTGAACACCCACCCTGCAACAAAACGCCCACATGAAACCTGACTCAGGTTTCATGTGGCGCAGGACTTTACAGCATGACACATCTGCCTAGATGCATCAAGTTGTAAATATGTCGCAACATGGCGCATCTTTTGCGCCGCCGCTGCGTCACAAAAGTGACGCAACGGCGGCGCAAAAGAGGCGCACGGCCATCATAAATCTGCCCCAAACATTTTAAATGATTGGTTCAGGATGCCGATAAGGTGTGGCCTATCCAGAGGTTTGTTTGAGGTGAGGCCTACTCAGGGTTGCAGATGAAATTTAGGCTTGTTGAAGAGTACAGAGGAGATAATACATGTGCAGGCCTACCAACGAAGTGAGTCATGTCCACTGCACTCTTGAACAAAGGCCAGACCTCCTCTGTCTCCCTGGACAGGCCTAAACCTCATCTGCACAATGTGATTCGTAATGTTAGGAAACACAGGTGATATAATTGAAAAACGTGCAAATATTTTTGCTCATTTACAATCACATCACCTGTATTTCCTCAGCTTAGGTATCTCATTGTGCAGATGTAGTCTAGCATATCCAAGAGTACGCAGAAGATGAGGACTGTATGCAACAGAGCAATATACATTACTCACCTCCCTTGACACTTACAGAAGCCTCAGTTTCTCCACGCCTCCTACACAGTTCTAAATGTATATCATTATCATCATAGTGACTATGAAACTCTAGCATTACATATTGTGAAACCTAAATGTCTTAAAGTAACGATTTTTTAACCGACAAACAAGCAAATTATTCTCCCAGATTGATGGTGAGAAGTGATATATTTATTTAAAGAAGCAGACACCTTTTTGTCATTGTCATAAATGTAAAAAGCATTCCTTTTCTTTAGGAACCATTTTCATGTCTTAATTTGAAAACACAGCACAACTCCTATGTACAAGTACACCCTGTCAGTACTTAAATTTGCCAAGCACACATGCGGGCGTATTTACAAGAGCTTTGCACCACGGAGAAATGACTTAAATTTACCAAGCACTCATGAGGGCTTATTTACAAGGACCTTGCACCACCTTTAAAGTCACTTTTAACATGGGGAAAATGACGTGAATGTAGCTCATAAGCTTTGTAAATTTGCCCCCATGTTGACTATGAAACTCTTGCAGAAGATATTGTGAAACCTAAATGACTTCAAGAAACGAGTTTTTAAACCAACAAACAAGCAAATTATTTTCCCATATTCATGGTGGGAAGTGAAATATTCATTTAAAGAAGCAGACACCTTTTTGTCCTTCTCATAAATGTAAAAAGCATTTCTTTTTAAAAAAAACGATTTTCTGATCATAATTTGAAAACACACCACAGCTCCTATGTACAAGCACACCCTGTCAGTACTTAAATTTGCCAAGCACACATGGGGGCGTATTTACAAGGACCTTGCACCACGGGGAAATGACTTAAATTTGCCAAAGCACTCATGAGGGCATATTTACAAGGACCTTTTTACCTATTTACGAGCACACTCTGTCAGTACTAATACTTCACATTTTCTCCAATTACAATTTGTCAAAGAAACAAAATCTTTTTGGAAAATATAATGAATACACTTGACACAAAACAACATTTTAAATGCACAGCTGGCTTCCTTATTTTCTCCATAAACCATACTAGTCTCTATCTAAAGTAAATGAATCTTTTCTCACCTCAGCAAATGATTTTTGAGTTTGAAAACAGTCTCAGGCACACACCAATTTTTCTTTAGCAGAGCAAAGGGTATGATCTTCTGAGTCTGCAACCAGCAATGGCACAGAAATCCTGTAATTCTTCACACATATCCCTCATGTCAGCCAATCAAAACTCTTCCCTCACTTTTTTTAAATGAACACCCTTCCCCCCTCTGCCCTTTCTGCCTTTTTTCCATAGCAACTACCTCCTGAAAGACCTCTCACACACCAATGTTTCAACTGAAATCTGAACTCTCAGTACACCTGCTTATCCAGTGCAATGTTACTTAAAATTATTTTTTCTTAACCATTCAAATTACATTTTTCAAAGAACTCATCCATGCACCCTAACTTTCTGTTTTCAGCAATCATAATCCACCAATCACTGCTACTGAATCATTAGCACTGAAACTCCACAGTTTTTTTCATAACAAACTCCTACTGTTTCAACTGCCATTTCATTCCCACACTTCATCTGACTGCAGCAGAACATCCTCTCGCCATGTTTTCTGGATTATTGGACATAGTTACATCCACTGGGATCAAAGGTATGCTGATAATAGAAATTTACACAACCTCAATTTGCAAAATGTGGAAATCAACTGGATGGGCCACAGAGGATTAAGATGTCACCAATTGATACCATTGGTGAAAACCTTTTTGCATTTGCCAAACCCTGACCTGTTAATTGTGCACTGTGGAGGAAATGACTTGGGCACTTTGACTGGGGTAGGTCTGGAAATGCTTTTAAAGGACACCTTTGAGCAATTGATGGCACTTTTTCCTCAAACTGCCTTGGTATATTCAAATATATGCCAAAGACAGAAATGGAGGTGGTCCAACCAATTTTGTCCACAAATTGAGAAATCGAGGAAGCATGTAAATAAGTCTGTTTCAGCTTACATGAGAGACCATGGAATGGGCTCCATCTACAACAATAACTTGCGTTACTACATGCAAGATATCTACAGAGGAGATGGAGTTCACTTCTCAGATGAGGGGAACAGAATTTTCATCCTGAATTTAAGACTATGTATTGGTACCTACTTATAAGTACCTAGAACTTACACAGAACCCAAAAGCTCTTTTCAGAGCTACCTTAACTATGATTACTCTTTAAAAATTTCAAATGTACCTTTTTTCACTAATTTTCACTTTTGTTCGCTTCCCGGTTCGCTATCCGGTTCGCGTACCGGCAGCTAACCTCGCGAAAAATGCAATTTTTTTTTCTTTTTCGACATATATGAGCCTCCTCAGCCACCCTTAGAAAACCTAGGGGGTCAGGAAACGTCTCCCGTGCCCCCTTATACCCATTTCCCACATTGTTTTTCCTCCATCTTGTGATTAAATTCGACCGAAACACAAGATGGCGGACTCCCGTTACGCTACCGGTTAGCTACCCGGTTCGCGTACCGGGTAGCGCCTCTACAGCGAAAAAACTGATTTTTTTTTTGTTTTGCCCCGCGGGACCCGTTAATAGCCCCCTCATCAATCCTAGGGGGTCAGGAGGGGTCTACCTTGCCCCCTTTCATTAATTTCCCCCTTCGTTTTTCTTCACCTCTTGTCTCTCGATCCTACCGAGAGACAAGATGGCGTCCGCTCCGGACTGTTTAGAATGTTGACAGACACCGGAGAGCCAATCAGCTTCGCTTCGCGAAGTTCCGTTACGCGTCAGGTACGCGAACCGGGGCGCTAACCGGAGCGCTGTTACAGATATATATATTTTTTTGAATATTAATTTATCAAAATCCACTGGAGCACATATATTGAGACCTAGCAAAGGCACTTCGGGCAAACAATATCTACAATTTTGCCAAGTTTCGTGGAAATCCATTCAGCAGTTCGAGCTAAAAGTGAGTCCAACCGCCCTATGGAAAACTGCATGGGAAAAACGTGTTTTGGGACCCCCCTTTTTTCTCGGCCCCCCCTTGACTAAACCCCCCCAAATTTTCAGTGGCTGCTCAGAAACAAAATGTTTCATTTTCCTGAAAATTTCAGCCAATTCCGTCCTCAAACGCCAAAGTTATTCGACATAGAATTTTCAAAAATCCCATAAGAAAAATATCCTAACTATATATATATTTGAGCACTATGCTTTTATTTTGTACTCCCATGTTTCCATTTATGTAAACACATTTTGAGTGATATGATTACTTCAATGATGAATTGTATGCCTATCTGCTTTTTGGATACCCTTGCGTCCTGTTTCTTTAGGCGCTTGGGCTTTTAATTTCAATTTAATGCACGTCCTACTCCTGACGCGTCATGTGATCAAGCTCCGCTCGCGGAGCGAAACGCATCAGGGAGGGCACTCGCTCTTGCACTTTAACTGCAATTAAAATGGATTGCTGGCACTGACTCTTGTAATGTGGCTTTTGTTCGTGTTTACGATCTAACTAAACACTTTTTGGATTGACAACGAGGTCCGCGCCTGTGGTTTCCGTCACGTTTGGCGGTCAGGATTCAGCGTTGAATATATATATATATATATATATCCAAATGCAAAGAACCACAAATTGGAAAGCCTCTCATTACGTGTTCACAGTTCTTTAGTTGGCATCGTGCTGGATACTGACACGGCGGTTGCCGCGAAACAAGGAGTTAAAGTGCCTTCGGCTGCCAAACGCGTTTCAGGAAACCATCCCTTGTTCACTGGCTCGGCACAAGAGAAACTGCGGAAGGTAAGAAGTGATGCTCCTTTTGCTGCGTGCTATAAGATCTTGCCATAGTGGACGTGGTCTTGGAGCATGATGGTAATTGTAGTCCCTTACTGTAAACCCCTCATGGGTACCTTCCGTAATGTTCCTTCATTCATTTAAACCTTTAGTAGGGTCACAGGAATCCTTCCGTCAAAGCATTCAGCCTTCTGTGCAGATGTCAATTAATCACGTAATTCAAACGGCGACAGTCACTTTCATCGGCGCTGCAGACCCACATGGGTAGCGGTGGGGCTTTCCGTGACCGAGGCTGGCCACAAAATGTATCCAAATGCAAAGACCCACAAATTGGAAAGCCTCTCATTACGTGTTCACAGTTCGTTAATTGGCATCGTGCTGGATACTGACACAGCGGTTGCCGCGAAACAAAGAGTTAAAGTGCCTTCGGCTGCCAAACACATTTCAGGAAACCATCCCTTGTTCACTGGCTCGGCACAAGAGGAACTGCGGAAGGTAAGAAGTGATGCTCCTTTTGCTGCGCGCTATAAGATCTTGCCATTGTGGGCGTGGTCTTGGAGCATGATGGTAATTGTAGTTCCTTACTGTAAACCCCTCATGAGTACCTTCCGTAATGTTCCTTCATTCATTTAAACCTTTAGTAGGGTCACAGGAAACCTTCCGTGAAAGCATTAGGCCTTCTGTGCGGATGTCAGTTATTCACGTAATTCAAACGGCGCCACTCACTTTCATCGGCACTGCAGACCGGCATTGGTAGCGGTGGGGCTTTCCGTGACCGAGGCTGGCCACAAAATATAGCCAAATGCAAAGACCCACAAATTGGAAAGCCTCTCATTTTTTTTTTTTGGGAAGATTTTTATTTAAAGACAAGAGATATTGAACACGGTACAGATAGCGGCTCGCGCAGGCCAGCCGGACAGCAAACAGTCAGTTTAACCAATGACTAGTTGACACAGCCATTCAGCCGACAACCCGGGGGTCCGGCGGCGAGTCTCAAGTGGATATATATGCAACCATGTGAAGTGCAGGTATTCGTGTGCGGTCTAGTTTGTTTTATCTTACGTTGTAGAGGTTTGCTTCGCAGCGACCACTTAGTATTAGAGTCATGCTCGCTATCACCCAATTTCTTGTCCGATGTGTAATAGTGAGTCGCAGGTAATCACTAGTGGGGGGGGGATCCACAGCTGATGTTGTTCCAAATCTGTGGCCGCAGTGCTTTCTATAAAACGACAAGGTGTATAACAGTATAGCTCACTGAGGCATAGTGGTATGTGATTATGTGTGGCAGAATCTGTCTGCAGCCGTTGCAGTCACGTCTCAAGTGCCTGGTAGGGTGGTGTCTACATGACCTTCCAGTATCGGTGACGGGAGGCCGTAAGAGACGCAGTGGTAACTGATAGGCAGCGCAGCGGGTCTGTTGCCAACATGGGCGAGGGCGTGCGCTAGGTCTTATCCCTCTCAAGGTGGTAGTGTCGCTGTGGCTCAACAGGGTATGTGTAACTCGAGAGCAAGAAAGCGTCGTGTCTCGCGAGTGACATGGTGCGTCTAACGTCTTCCGTTACGTGAGAGAGGAAAAGTAAGAAAAAGGAAACGGGTCTGGCCAGAGAACACGACCAGCTAACAAACAATTCCCTACGTCAATGTCCTGGCAGGGAAAAACTGGGAGGTAGGATCTGTAAGGGAGGGGCGGGAGGGGGTGGGGGGGGGTTCGTCACTGGACCTCATGTGTGGCGTTGGTCGCGGGGCAGGGCCTAGCATGGTGGCTCGTCATGCGAAATGTGCAGGTCAGGCGTGACGGAGAGAGCGGAAGGCGTGTGGGATTGTATGGGTGTCCGGTGCAGTGTTTGGCACAGTGAGTGTCTATGTTCGGCAATGTGGATCTGTTAGTCCAGTAAGGCGGGCGAGCAGTGGAGAGGGAAGCAGGGCTCTGTCAGCTTCCGATGCCAAACGGTGACGTAATGCTACAGTGCGAGCTTGTCTCAGGTTATTCCCTCTTCTAGGCAGGCGCGACGGAACGCCCTGAGGAAGTCGTCCCAGCGCTGAGCAATAGGGAACTTACGTAGTCCCGCCGTTTCCTCGCGAAGAAGCACCGTGCCTTCCGCCCGCGCCCAGTTGGTGAATGAGGCATGCCAGTGTTGCGCGTGAGGTGGAGTCACCGCCTTCCAATGCTTGGTGACCAGACGTTTGGCTGTGATAAGCCCCATGTCCCAGAACCGCGTCCGTGCTTTGTCTAGTTTAGTGTGCTTATATAGCCCTAAAATGCACGCCTCCCACGTGTGCGGCACTCGTTCACCAGTGCTGCGTGTGAGTAGCGTCACCACCTCAGTCCAGTATGCGTGAACATCGGGACAGTGCCACATCATATGCAGGAGGTCTGCTCCGTTCTGGGAGCAGCGCGGACAGGCGGCATCAGTGGTTGCAAAGTACCTGTTTATCTTGTCGGGCATCAGATAAGCACGGTGCAAGATGTAGAATTGTATTATTCTAAAACGGGGGTTGCGCGGGATGTACGTTGGCCCGGCTAAAATCATCGCCCATTCTTTATCAGTCCATGCTCGCCCCCTATCCGCCGCCCACTTGTCTCGTAGTGGCAATGTGGACGGTTGCGAGTGTGTTAGTAGGGCCTGCACCAACCAATGTATAATATGCGAGCCATTTCCCATGACGTGGAGATATTGCATAAAGGTGTGCATCGGTGGTTCGTCAGTCATATCGCCCAAGACTGTGTGAATGTGCGGAGGAGGGACGCATGTAGTAGGAACTGGCCAGCTGGGATCTCCGTGCTTGTGGCCAGGTCCGCGAAGGTGAGTAGCATTCCATCAGCGTAAAGATCTCCCAAAGTGTCTAACCCCGCTTGTGTCCAGCTAGTTAAGCGAGTCGTTGTGAGCATATCCACCGGCCCCGGAGTGCCCAGGATAGGTAGTGCCGGAGCGTATGGTGTCGTCGCTCGGGTGAGCCGTAGGCAGCGTAGGAAGCATCTGCGAGCTACCGCTAAGTGTAGTTGCAAGGGGCAGAGAGCCCGGGTTAACGGGTGGAACAGCGTGCAAATTTGTGCTTGCGACCAGGCAGCAGTGTCCGAGGCAGCATCCTCAAGGCGTTTGCCACCGAGCCATCCCGTCACCCATTGCATCTGTGCCGCAAGGTAATATAGCTCCATGTTAGAGACTGCCAGGCCTCCCTGCTCAGTTGGTATGTAGAGCTTGGTCAGCGCTACTCGGGGCCGGCCCGTATTCCAGATGAGACTGCGTAGCATAGTTTCCAGATCGCGGAATATCTTATTTGGGACGTATGTGGGCAGGTTAGCAAAATAGTACAGCAATCGGGGAGGCACTATCATCTTAGTAAGTGCTATGCGGCTCGGGACGTTTAGGGGTAAGGTGTTCCAAAACTTGATTTGTGCCCGTATCGAAGCGATGGCCCTCAGGAGGTTTCCCTCCAGAATATCCAGCGGATTCCGATATATCTGGATCCCCAGGTAGCGGAATGTGGTGGGATACCACCGCAATCTACCTCCACCCAAGTGCACGTCGCATTCAGGCGTGTCTGGGCTAAAGGAAAAAGCCCCCGATTTGGACCAGTTGACTCGCAGCCCAGACATTTCTTCAAAGGTGCTGAAGATGTCGGTCAGGGTGTCAGGGATGTTCGTTATGTCTCTGACGTACAGCAGCAGGTCATCAGCGTATAGCGACACTGCATGGAGGCCATCTATCAACGGGATCCCCCAGTCCGGTCCCTGAGTCCTGAGGATTGTGGCCAGGGGTTCCATGGCCAAGGAGAACAACAGTGGCGACAGGGGGCAGCCCTGTCTGGTTCCCCTGCGTACCCGAATATCATCCGATAGCAGCGCGCCCGTGCGAACTCGGACTGTCGGTTTGTCGTACAGCAGGCCCACTAAGGCTTCGTAGCCTCCTCCCAGTTGGTACTTTTCCATAACCGCTCCCAGGTAGGGCCACTCGACCGAGTCAAATGCCTTTTCCAGATCTAGAACCAGGCATCCCGCTCTGGGCCACTGATGGGTAGCGTATTCTTGCACACGGAAAAGGCGGCGGATATTGTGGGAGGTGTGGCGTGTCGGAACAAAACCGTTTTGATCTTGGTGTACCAGCTGGGGTACATAGGGGGCCAATCTTCGGGCTAATGCGGAGGCCAGTATTTTATAGTCAGTGTTTAGCAGCGCCAGGGGGCGGTAAGAGCCCAGTTGCGTGCTGTCCCTGTCTGGCTTCGGGATGGAGATCAGTGTTGCTTCATTCAACGACGCAGGTAACAGCGCATCTTCCGCCGCTGCGGCGTACACAGTCAAAAGTCGCAGAATTAGTAAATCTGCGCCTGCCTTATAAAATTCGTCTGGCAGCCCGTCCGGGCCAGGGGATTTGCCGCTAGATAGGTGAAAGATGGCTTCGCGGATCTCGTCAGGATCAAGCGAGGCTCCTAGTTCGTCCTGCTGCATGGTAGTCAAGTGTGGCATAAGCAGAGGGGTGAGGTAATCCGCTATGTCCGCGCGTGAGCGCATCAGTCGGGAGCGATACAACGCATCGTAGTGATGAGTGAATGCATCATGTATCTGTTGTTGCGTGTGTAATAGGCCCCTCCCTTCCGCCTGTATCGCCACTACCGGGGATGAGCGGGATTCCTGTGAGATCAGCCAGGCCAGCAACTTGCCAGGCCTGTCGCTTAAGTGATGTGTCCTCGCTGAATGTGCTGCGTAGTATTGGAAAGCCTCTCATTACGTGTTCACAGTTCTTAAATTGGCATCGTGCTGGATACTGACACGGCGATTGCCGCGAAACAAAGAGTTAAAGTGCCTTCGGCTGCCAAACGCGTTTCAGGAAACCATCCCTTGTTCACTGGCTCGGCACAAGAGGAACTGCGGAAGGTAAGAAGTGATGCTCCTTTTGCTGCGTGCTATAAGATCTTGCCATAGTGGGCGTGGTCTTGGAGCATGATGGTAATTGTAGTCTCTTACTCTAAAACTCCTCATGAGTACCTTCCGTAATGTTCCTTCATTCATTTAAACCTTTCGTAGGGTCACAGGAAACCTTCCGTCAAAGCATTCAGCCTTCTGTGCAGATGTCAATTAATCACATAATTCAAACGGCGCCAGTCACTTTCATCGGCGCTGCAGACCCACATAGGTAGCGGTGGGGCTTTCCGTGACCGAGGCTGGCCACAAAATATAGCCAAATGCAAAGACCCACAAATTGGAAAGCCTCTCATTACGTGTTCACAGTTCTTAAATTGGCATCGTGCTGGATACTGACACAGCGGGTGCCGCGAAACAAAGAGTTAAAGTGCCTTCGGCTGCCAAACACGTTTCAGGAAACCATCCCTTGTTCACTGGCTCGGCACAAGAGGAACTGCGGAAGGTAAGAAGTGATGCTCCTTTTGCTGCGTGCTATAAGATCTTGCCATAGTGGGCGTGGTCTTGGAGCATGATGGTAATTGTAGTCCCTTACTGTAAACCCCTCATGGGTACCTTCCGTAATGTTCCTTCATTCATTTAAACCTTTAGTAGGGTCACAGGAAACCTTCCGTCAAAGCATTCAGCCTTCTGTGCAGATGTCAATTAATCACGTAATTCAAACGGCGACAGTCACTTTCATCGGCGCTGCAGACCCACATAGGTAGCGGTGGGGCTTTCCGTGACCGAGGCTGGCCACAAAACATATCCAAATGCAAAGACCCACAAATTGGAAAGCCTCTCATTACGTGTTCACAGTTCGTTAATTGGCATTGTGCTGGATACTGACACAGCGGGTGCCGCGAAACAAAGAGTTAAAGTGCCTTCGGCTGCCAAACACGTTTCAGGAAACCATCCCTTGTTCACTGGCTCGGCACAAGAGGAACTGCGGAAGGTAAGAAGTGATGCTCCTTTGGCTGCACGCTATAAGATCTTGCCATTGTGGGCGTGGTCTTGGAGCATGATGGTAATTGTAGTCCCTTACTGTAAACCCCTCATGAGTACCTTCCGTAATGTTCCTTCATTCATTTAAACCTTTAGTAGGGTCACAGGAAACCTTCCGTGAAAGCATTAGGCCTTCTGTGCAGATGTCAATTATTCACGTAATTCAAACGGCGCCACTCACTTTCATCGGCACTGCAGACCCGCATGGGTAGCGGTGGGGCTTTCCGTGACCGAGGCTGGCCACAAAATATAGCCAAATGCAAAGACCCACAAATTGGAAAGCCTCTCATTACGTGTTCACAGTTCTTAAATTGGCATTGTGCTGGATACTGACACAGCGGGTGCCGCGAAACAAAGAGTTAAAGTGCCTTCGGCTGCCAAACACGTTTCAGGAAACCATCCCTTGTTCACTGGCTCGGCACAAGAGGAACTGCAGAAGGTAAGAAGTGATGCTCCTTTTGCTGCACGCTATAAGATCTTGCCATTGTGGGCGTGGTCTTGGAGCATGATGGTAATTGTAGTCCCTTACTGTAAACCCCTCATGAGTACCTTCCGTAATGTTCCTTCATTCATTTAAACCTTTAGTAGGGTCACAGGCAACCTTCCGTGAAAGCATTAGGCCTTCTGTGCAGATGTCAATTATTCACGTAATTCAAACGGCGCCACTCACTTTCATCGGCACTGCAGACCCGCATGGGTAGCGGTGGGGCTTTCCGTGACCGAGGCTGGCCACAAAATATAGCCAAATGCAAAGACCCACAAATTGGAAAGCCTCTCATTACGTGTTCACAGTTCTTAAATTGGCATCGTGCTGGATACTGACACGGCGGTTGCCGCGAAACAAGGAGTTAAAGTGCCTTCGGCTGCCAAACGCGTTTCAGGAAACCATCCCTTGTTCACTGGCTCGGCACAAGAGGAACTGCGGAAGGTAAGAAGTGATGCTCCTTTTGCTGCGTGCTATAAGAGCTTGCCATAGTGGGCGTGGTCTTGGAGCATGATGGTAATTGTAGTCCCTTACTGTAAACCCCTCATGGGTACCTTCCGTAATGTTCCTTCATTCATTTAAACCTTTAGTAGGGTCACAGGAAACCTTCCGTCAAAGCATTCAGCCTTCTGTGCAGATGTCAATTAATCACGTAATTCAAACGGCGACAGTCACTTTCATCGGCGCTGCAGACCCACATAGGTTGCGATGGGGCTTTTTGTGACCGAGGCTGGCCACAAAATGTATCCAAATGCAAAGACCCACAAATTGGAAAGCCTCTCATTACGTGTTCACAGTTCGTTAATTGGCATCGTGCTGGATACTGACACAGCGGTTGCCGCGAAACAAAGAGTTAAAGTGCCTTCGGCTGCCAAACACGTTTCAGGAAACCATCCCTTGTTCACTGGCTCGGCACAAGAGGAACTGCGGAAGGTAAGAAGTGATGCTCCTTTTGCTGCGCGCTATAAGATCTTGCCATTGTGGGCGTGGTCTTGGAGCATGATGGTAATTGTAGTCCCTTACTGTAAACCCCTCATGAGTACCTTCCGTAATGTTCCTTCATTCATTTAAACCTTTAGTAGGGTCACAGGAAACCTTCCGTGAAAGCATTAGGCCTTCTGTGCAGATGTCAGTTATTCACGTAATTCAAACGGCGCCACTCACTTTCATCGGCACTGCAGACCGGCATTGGTAGCGGTGGGGCTTTCCGTGACCGAGGCTGGCCACAAAATATAGCCAAATACAAAGACCCTCAAATTGGAAAGCCTCTCATTACGTGTTCACAGTTCTTAAATTGGCATCGTGCTGGATACTGACACGGCGGTTGCCGCGAAACAAAGAGTTAAAGTGCCTTCGGCTGCCAAACGCGTTTCAGGAAACCATCCCTTGTTCACTGGCTCGGCACAAGAGGAACTGCGGAAGGTAAGAAGTGATGCTCCTTTTGCTGCGTGCTATATGATCTTGCCATAGTGGGCGTGGTCTTGGAGCATGATGGTAATTGTAGTCCCTTACTGTAAAGTCCTCATGGGTACCTTCCGTAATGTTCCTTCATTCATTTAAACCTTTAGTAGGGTCACAGGAAACCTTCCGTCAAAGCATTCAGCCTTCTGTGCAGATGTCAATTAATCACGTAATTCAAACGGCGCCAGTCACTTTCATCGGCGCTGCAGACCCACATGGGTAGCGGTGGGGCTTTCCGTGACCGAGGCTGGCCACAAAATATATCCAAATGCAAAGACCCACAAATTGGAAAGCCTCTCATTACGTGTTCACAGTTCGTTAATTGGCATTGTGCTGGATACTGACACAGCGGGTGCCGCGAAACAAAGAGTTAAAGTGCGTTTCTGCGTTACCGCCTTCGTCAGTGTCAACTCAACGATTTAGATTTTGTGTTTAAATAAAGTTGTGCTCTACAAGAAGTTGATGGAAATAGAAAGTGTCTTAGTGATATCAAAACAAAACATAAACATTTCACATGGTGGCCATTTTGGAACGTTAAATTTACAAATAAATTATAGGTTTAAAGCTCATGTGCATAAATATAACTTCAGTTCAACACAAACTCATTTAAGATTGAAGATTTTCCGACTCATGTGCATGATTTGGATTCAACATAATTAGTTTCACAGGAATCACAATCGTATTTAATCTTATCCACTTGGTAAATACCAACCTATAAGATTCTCACTGCTACTAAAAGATATACCGCACCAGAAAGTTAATGTCACTTTCTTTTGTCTTGACTTATACCAAGAATTTCTGCCATACCATTTATTAAGCCCTGTATGGGCTGTTAAAGCAGCAGAGCTGTGCTCTATTTCCGTGATGAACACGTTCTGTAATCTGATAGATTCCCCACGTGTTCACATGTTCTAAAGGAGATCAAGCCCTGAATGGGCTTTTTCTTCAGCTATAACACGGTTCGTTTTAAAAAAAGGCTGTGTTACACCACATAGCACCCCGTATGTCTCTGCCTCCTGATACATTTAAAAGCCTAACTTTATCAAAGATAGCTGTATAGACCCATTTAACCTACATGAATCCACATCTCCTCTTCATTGTTCAAGACTCTTGGCGCTTAGGTTTGTAATTTAATGATATATCTCAATTCTAATGTGCGCAACTTCCTAACTAGATCCCCTCCTCTTTCTGACTTCTCAATTTGATCTAAACAGAAGAATGTGAGGAGACTGCTATTGCTCTGGTGTTCTGTCTGGAAATGTCGAGCTACAGGATAGTTGTGGTCCCTATTGTTAATCGCTCTTAGATGTTCTAGGATTCGGTTCTTGGTAGGATGGATGGTGCTCCCCACATATTGTTTACCACAAGGGCACACTAAGCAGTAGACAGTATGGTCTGAGTTGCAATTTAGGAGTTTCAATATGGGGGTCTTGGTTTTCTTTCCAGGTACCTTATATTCTTTTACCTCATGGCTGTTCCTGCACGCTTTGCATTTCATGCATGGGAAGAACCCCTTAATTGGAAATGTTTTTTTCGTTTTAGGTTCGTAGTAGCTCTTAACTAGATTGTCTTTTAAGGAGTTTATTTTCTATATGTTACTAACGGTTTCTCAGGCAGAAGTTTCCCCACTACACTGTCTGTTTTTAATATTTTCCAAATTCTCCTCATGATATGAAATACCTCAGATGACTTATCATTGAAATTCGTGATGATTCTGACATCTATGTCTTGAGATTTTCCCTTATCCATTAAGAGTTCACTTCTCTCTATGGATTTGCAACGAGTCTCAGCTTGCTCTAAAATGCCCCTACTATAGCCTATTCTTTGAAACCTCTGTTTGGCTTGTAGTATTGTATTTTTGCATTCAGTAGTAGTGGAACAATTTTGTTTCATCCTAAGAAATTCCCTAAAGGGGATGTTGTTCACCACACTCCTAGGATGATAACTCCCAGCGTGCAGGATTGTATTTCCTACCGTTGGTTTCCGGTAGGGAGATGTTTCTACCTTGTTTCCCTCTATGTAGACTCTTACATCTAAGTAGAACACTTCCTTGCAGCTAATGCAACTTGTAAATCTCAAATGAACTTCATTCAGGTTCAGGGCTTTGATGTATTCCTCTGCATCACTCTGTGGACCACGCCACATGATGAACAAATCATCAATGTAACGTGTCCACAGAGCAATGTTGTCCATCCATTTTTCATTTGTCCCCGCCTAGGCCACGTGCTTCTCCCACCAGCCCACGAACAATTTCGCGTAGCTGGGGCGAAGCATGTGTCCATCGCGGTACCCTTTCTTTTCAAGTACAGCTGCCCAGAGAAAGTGAAAATGTTATTGTTGGGACAAAATCTGGTCAGTTCCAAGGTTCCCTTATCTCTCCATTTTGTGATCATAGTTTGAAATTCAGCAATGCTTCTTTGGTAGTGATGCCTGCTAATGGGTGTGTAATGTTCTTTTTTATTCAATTGTGACAGGGCTTCATCTTCGTATTGTGCCTTGATAAGGATCACAACATTTCCCCCCTTATCAGAGAGTTTTATAGTGATTGAATCGTCCTCCTTTAGTTTCACAATAGCTTCCCATTGCTTTTTCGCCAGGTTCTTCTTTTTTCCATTGAACTTTTCCTTTTGTAAATTTTTGAGTTCATCTATAACTACCTCTTGGAAGGTGTCAATAACATCAAAAGGTGTCCTTGGTAAAATTCTCGATTTCTTTTTTAAATTGCTCTTGCATCCCCTTTGTGTAATGCCAGTTTCTTCCAGCATTTGTGTTGGATCGATTTCTGTGATGGTCTGATACCTTGAATCATCATCCAGTTCATAGAGTCTAAGCATGGGCGTAAAATCCGTTCCGCTCACGGATTTTGCGGATTTTCGGTAAATTCGCAATCCGCGAACTCTCGCGAACTTGCCGAAAATTCGTAAAATCCGTGCGAAGCGGATTTTTTGCTTGGTCGCACTTGCCAACTAGAATACTATACAATTTCGCGGGAGTAAATACTTGCGAACACGTAGATGCGGCGGGCAGCGACAATCTCGCAATTGCAAGATTGCAAAATTTGCAATTTCGCACAAGAAATCTACCAGCAGGCAGCATAAACCTTGAAAATTATGATTTTTATCAGAATAACTCCTCAGGTTGACATTTGCCTGCACTTTTTCTTTGCAAGGAGTCCATTTTGGGGGGTGGGGGTGGGAGGAAGGAAGTGCCCCACAGTCTCCAACTTCCTGTTCCTGTCCACCAGGCTCCTCCCAGTGCTTTCTTCATGTGCTGGTCACTTTGATTTGTATCTTGACCTGGAAGGATTACTTTTGTGGATGCTGCTGGATATTTGGATTTTTGCAAAACTGAAAGCACTCAGCAGGTGCAAAAGCTCAATCTTATCATTAGTAACCATTCCCTGTAGTGCTTCCTGAGGGGCCCCTTCAGAGTTCAGCAAATTACAGATAAGGAAGCAGGTGCCAGCCAGACTGGAAGTTTAAATTCAGTGACACATTAATCAACCCCAAATTAATTCATGTCAGTTGAAGCAGGGCAGGTGTGCTTGCTTTTTGCTTGCTTTTTTTCACCCCCATAATCTACAGTGATAAACCAACCAGAGGGTGGCAGTGATGTACCAGAGGGTGGCATGGGTGTACCAGAGGGTGGCAGTGGTGAAACAGAGGGTGCTGTGAACCTGTGATGATGAACCAGATGTAGAAACAACATAGTCGCGGCCGTTGCGAGCCGACAAGTAAGTTCGCAATTGCGAACTGGTACAGAACCCTCGCGAACTGGCAGAAATCCTTGCGAACACAAAAAAAAAGAAAATCCGCAAATTTGCGAGAGTTCGCGGATTTTGCGGATTGCGAATCCGTAAATACGCAAGTTCGCGGATTGCCAATTCGTAAAATCCGCCCATGCTTAATAGAGTGTTTGGATAGCTTGTAATTCAGCTCCTGTTCGTTCATCCATTATGTCTGATTCATCTGCTGAATGGTTCTCACCTCTCCTTGGATGTAGTTGCTGGATCTTCATTAGCTTGACTGTTCTAATAAATTGATAAATGTCAATACGTGTCTGCGTATAATCAAACATAGAAGTAGGACAAAAGGTGAGTCCCAGTTTCAGTACTTTAAATTCTGTTTCTGTCAGTTCCTTGTCTGACAGATTGATTACAGTTTTTCTTTTTTTAGGTCCAGCGTGCCCCCCGTTTGCAGCGTGTCACAATTGGGGTGGTGCGTTCTGTTTATGCTTTTTTGCCCCTCCTCGTTTTCCTCCTCTTGTTGCAGGGGGATGCGTTCATTGGGCTGGTCGTTGTCTCAAGCCCCGCATCAGTTCGTATTCTTGAAAAAAAATTGTGGATTTTTCTTTGTCCCCAATCTCTCTTTCCTGTTCCCCCTCAGACACTTACACTACTGAGGCGCTTAACTGTATTGATATTTTTTTGTTTTCTAACTTTTAGTTCTCTTCTGGGGCATCATATTTCCTGGCGAACGTCAAGATCTGGCCATTCGCATAATCGCGTTCATCCTGTAAAACTTTGTCTGTTTCCTTGTTTTGATCGTTGTTTCATATTCAATAAGGCGCTTTTTCATTGTTTGTCGTAGTTGATCATTTTTCTTAGTGTCTTTTTCACCACTTATTTTAATTTCAATGTCATTGATTTCCTCCTGTAACTTGGCTCTGTCACTTCAGGCGTATTTTATTAATATTTGAAGCACTCTTTTCGTGACTTCCGTTGTAAATTCCGCCCATTCTTGTAGTAGTGCCGGGTCCGGGTTTTCATAGGAAGGGACCGTTTAAATAGGGAGTACCCGCGGAACCCGAATGACATCCAAATACTTTTGAAGACTGGTGGCTTCCCATCACTTGCGTATTTCTTTTTCATGAGCCTTCTCCAACGATGTGTACAGACTTTTCAGCATCATGGGATGCTTTTGTTGCTTTGTCCATTACGGGTCCCCACTGCCTCTCCCTTATTCGTAAACAAACTCTCTGCTGCTGCTTATTTTTCCGTATCCGAAATCATGATACGTTGCAGAGAAAGATTATTGCTTTTGTGTGCTTGGTTCAATTATCATGCTTAACGCGACTTGCTGGGTATATGAAATAACAGAGTTCACTCACTGCGTTTCAGCCGTCCGGCTCCTTCAGTTACCGACTCGAGGATCCTAGGCGTCACAGCCACGGCGATAATCTCAGATGTCAATTTCAAAATCCGTCTTGTTTAGACGCCGTGACCAGTTCTGTGGTAGTGTCCAGTGGGGCAAACGGCTATATTTATTCAGAAACACAAGTCCACCAGCCATTGCACCTCGTTGTCGCAGGTGCTTGCTTTGCGCACAGTGGGGTGTGCCATTCATTCCTTAACTCCAGTTCGTGATTTCACCGAACCACAATATAAAGCGCACGCGAAGCAATACAAAGATCCCAAGGTTTCGAATAGATTTATTTCATCTTTCTCTGCAGGAAAGTCGACAAACGTGTTTCGACGTTACTGCCTTCGTCAGTGTCAACTCAATGATTTCGATTTTGTGTTTAAATAAAGCTGTGCTCTACAAGAAGTTCATGGAAATAGAAAGTGTCTTAGTGATATCAAACAAAACATAAACAACTGAATTTCAAATGGCGTCCATTTTGGAACGTTAAATTTACAAATACCTTATAGGTTTCAAGCCCACGTGCATGATTATAACTTCAGTTCAACTCATAAGATTAAAGAGTTTCCGACTTATGTACATGATTTGGATTCAACATAATTAATTTCACATCAATGATGAATGACAATCGTATTTAATCTTATCCACTTGGTAAATACCAACCTATAATATTCTCACTGTTACCAAAAAACATACCACACCAGAAAGTTAATGACACTTTCTTTTGTCTCGACTTATACCAAGAATTTCCGCCATACCATTTATTAAGCCCTGTATGGGCTGTTAAAGCAGCAGAGCTGTGGTCTATTTTCGTGATAACATGTTCTGTAATCTGATAGATTCCTCACGTGTTCACATGTTCTAAACTGCCAAAGTTGTGACATATGTCAAAAAAGAAATCTACAGCGTCCACCCGCTGTCCCACTCCAACCTTTACCAATTATTGGTAAACCTTTTTGAAAGGCTAGGAATGGCTAGGAATGGACTTAATAGGTGTGTGACCGGGCCGACCGGCACCCCAAGTCACGGAAGGTCAATACGGACTGGTGGTCTGTTTTACCCCGTCACCCTCTCTCTTTAAATCCCCACAGGAGGACTGGTCCTGGGAAGTTGATCGGAGCTCACCTGAGGAAAAAGAACAGGGCGCCTTTAATTGGGCTTTCACTGTGACGAGGCCCCGTCCCCTGGGAACGTCACTGAAAGAACACTGGATAAGAGTCAGGAAGTGCACAACACGGTGTGCAACGTCACCGATATGGAGGAGGAGAGCGGAGGAGCCCCGCCGATATCCGAGTGCAGCAGGAATCCTACGAAGGACAGCGAGGAGCAGCGGTCGGGAGGAGAGACCAGGACGGCGGAGGCAGTGCCAGGATGCCAATGTTTCCACTCATCCCCGAGCCACGCTCACGAAGGAGCTTGGCTTGTGCAGGTGCGGAACCGTATTTCGGGCTGGGTTGGGAGGCGGGGGTACCGCTAATCTCCATACGTTCCCTGTAGTGTTCTGTGTAACTCTTTGTTTCGCGGCAACCGCCATGAGATGTGCCATTCATTCCTTAACTCCAGTTCGTGATTTCACCGAACCACAATGTAAAGCGCACGTGAAGCAATACAAAGATCCCAAGGTTTAGATTAGATTCATTTCATCTTTTTCTGCAGGAAAGTCGACAAACGCGTTTCTGCGTTACCGCCTTTGTCAGTGTCAACTCAACGATTTAGATTTTGTGTTTAAATATAGTTGTGCTCTACAAGAAGTTCATGGAAATAGAAAGTGTCTTAGTGATATCAAACAAAACATAAACAAGTGAATTTCACATGGTGGCCATTTTGGAACGTTAAATTTACAAATAAATTATAGGTTTAAAGCTCATGTGCATAAATATAACTTCAGTTCAACACAAACTCATTTAAGATTGAAGATTTTCTGACTCATGTGCATGATTTGGATTCAACATAATTTTTTTTTTTTTTTTAAACCTTTATTGACATCAAAAGGAGAGACAAGTCGAGGCCTACAACCAAGCCGGCCGGCTGCAATGTGCAAAATAATCAGGAGTCACCAGGCAAATATTACATAATCAATCAATACAAAGCAGAGGCCGTAGAATCGCAGAAGGGGAGAAGAGATACAGAAACCAAAGGGCTAAAACACAGGAGTAAATAAGGCTTAATTTTATAATATGGGGAGAAGACCTATGACAGGCTCACTTTCAATACGGAGGCATCCGATATCCCAAACCAACCTCAACATTAATAAGGGGGCATGGGGGCAAAATATCGGGGGGATAATACAAGGCATTCAAGAAAATCAGGATACTTGAGACACAATCAGCCCCTGAGCATTATCCTCGTAACATGCCCGCCACCCAAGACACTACCAAGCCAGAACAGAGGGATCGGAAAAACAATGCATCAAAACCAGCCCGTCATAGTAACCTCTGGGACACAGGAAGGAAAAAAAA
The DNA here is from genome assembly GCF_964261635.1 of Lissotriton helveticus. Classification (NCBI taxonomy): domain Eukaryota; kingdom Metazoa; phylum Chordata; class Amphibia; order Caudata; family Salamandridae; genus Lissotriton; species Lissotriton helveticus. Next base: position 481,024,179 of record NC_136057.1, on the reverse strand, counting down.
AAAAGGGGGGGGGGGGACGAAGTGGGGAAGGGGAAGAGGAAGGGAAAGGAAAATGGAGGGAAGACAAAATAAAACAATAAAAAGAAAATAAGAAAATATGAAAAACGAAAGGAAGAAGACACGCCGACACAGGCCCCCCGTGGCGGGAAGACAGGAGACAAAAGGAGTAGCGGCCCAAGTGGGGGTATGGCGATCGGGGAGAAAGACAGCCGAAACATAGCAGGAGGATTAACGACGCCACACCCCTCACCCGAAACACACCATAGGAGGTCGGGACAGACGCGGCCTCACGAAAAAGAGATACAAAAGGGCCATAGAACCAGAAGACAAACAAAAAATAGAACCCAACCCACCCGTCCCACCCTGCACCCCTGTAGAAGGCTATGGCCCACCCTTCAAACAGTGTGCCTGTCGCCCTAAACCAGAACCCGAAATATAGCGAGAAGTAAGAAAGAAGAAAGAGACAAAAAGGGCAACAGTAGCGGAGAAAAGAAGACAGGAGGGAGGAGCAGAATAACCATAATCCGAACGGGCGGCTGCAGCCCTCCGCCCAACCAGACAAGCACAGTCAAAAACAAACCAGGACGACACCCCATCACGCGCCACAAAACATTAGGAGAAGGGGACCTCCCACCTTTCTACGATTAAAAACAATTATGCTACTAAATCGTATACCGGGAATCAAACGGAAGTCGTACATTTCACCCCCATCCCTTTCGAGCGACAAACCCCACCCACCACATGGCAATGTAAAACCACATACTAAATACGAAATCAGCATATAATCGAGTGGAATGGTGACTAGCATAGTTACGTGGGGGGTAGATAGATCCACAAGGGAGCAATAGTCCAAACAGAAAATATCGATGCATCAAATATCGCAGCACGAGCAATGAAAAACAGGAGTCCAGTTGCGCCACTGGAGCGGGCGAGGTGGCCCCAATTATAGACACAGGCAAAGTCATCGAAGCAGGCACAGGAGGCAGTCCACCAATAGTTTCAGGCAACAATGTCGAACAGGGTCGCAGTACAGCATCCAAGTCCCCGGGGTCCGAACCTTGAAAAGCAGGGCGCCCCAAAGTCACCGACACACTACACGATCTCCGATCAGTGGCGGCGACACTCAAGTCAATCGAGGGGGGCGAGGCAATGAAGTCTTCGAAACAAGAGGGCGACAAGAAGAAATGGCCGCCCAAAATGGCGGTAGATCGTGGCGTACCCACCGAGACGCCCAGGGCCAGGGAAGCGTGTAGAGATCTCAGGGCTTCCAGGATATCTCTGACCGTCGGCTCACGTCCACCAGATCCGCTCCCCACACCAATAGGCAACACGGGCCCGCCGCCACAGGGTGACTCTCGCTTCAGAGGGTCGGCCGCCATTTCGTGAATCAGCCCAATCGCCGCTCACCACGACCCCCGGAAAGAACAGTTCTCAAATGTAGGACTTTACAAGCTCCGGGGGTCCCAGCAAGGGCGGCCTTGATGCCAAAAGGATGTCCGCCCAAGACGGGTCTCTGCCAGCACCAGCACCGGTGCCCCAATCAAGTGGAGTCCGGGCCCCGAGGACCAGGGCCGCCGGACAAAGCAGCGGCGGGGAGAGACCCCTTCACAGACTCAGGTCCCCGGGCCTCTCACCCACGTCGGCCGCGCGGCCACCAGGGCAGGCCCGGGTCTGGATCGCCGGGATCTTCGCACATCGGCTCCCAACACTGGTTCTCGCTCTCGGCCGGGGCCAAGAGCCGTCGGATCCCACCGGCCAGGTCCCGGTCCAAGTCTCGCAGAGGCCCCGATCTCTCAGAGGCCACAACTCCGGAGCCACTGCACACCTAGACCCCGGGGTCGGATGGTAAGTACAAACAAGCCGTTATGTTTCCAATGCCCCAAAAATGTGTCGTCCCCGGACAGGATGGAAGACAGGATAGGCAATCAGGACGGAGGGCTGCGGGAGCCGAGCTAAAGGGCGACCATTACGGCCGCGAGCTAGGCTCCTCCGGATTCAACATAATTAGTTTCACATCAATGAGGAATCACAATCGTATTTAATCTTATCCACTTGGTAAATACCAACCTATAAGATTCTCACTGCTACTAAAAAATATACCGCACCAGAAAGTTAATGACACTTTCTTTTGTCTCGACTTATACCAAGAATTTCCGCCATACCATATGTAGGAAGGTAGATCCCTGACTATTAGTGGAGCCTCACTTCAGTACTCCATCTCAGCACCAGCCTTTTACTTTGCCAAAACACACCACAGGTAGAGATTCCCTATGGTGGAGACCCTCAGACACCCTTAGGGTGAGGGATTGCTTAGTGGACCATGAGGTAGGGGGTAACCATGCCAGTGCTGGTACTTCCTTATATGGCCACTTAGGCAATATAGGCTTACCTGTCAAGGATAGCCTTATCTCCTTTCGTTTGGGGGGGGGTTATGTAGGAAAGTAGATCCCTGACTATGGTTGCCCCCAACTTTTTGCCTGGTGTTTTGCTGGTTTTCTGACTTAGTTGACCTGGGGCCCTGCTATTCAGGACCACAGGCCCACTGCTCTCTCTGTTAAAATGGATTCCATGTACCTTAGGTACATATCTAATTGGATACTGAGTCACCTTATCAGTCCCTGTACAGTGTACCTTAGGTACCCAGGGCATAGGTGTACCCAGGGCCTACCAGGGGCTGCAGCATGTATTATGCCACCCCTGGCTGGCCATCCAAATCTGACACAACTGGCTGCACGACAGCTGGGGCAAGGTGGTGTAATCACCCTTTGTTTTAGATATAGTATACCTATATCTAACCCTAAATGGACACATGTATTCCTATCAGTCACTCCTATGGCAGGCCTTAACAATCCTGAAGGCAGAGTGCTTGGAATAATGTGAAATGGTGCTCTGGCATGAGCTGAGCCCGTTTGCAGCTTGCGGAACCAAGTCCTAATAGCTGTTCCATGATAACGCATACCATATACTCTTAAGTGCATTATAATCCTCGCGGTTATATGCCAACTCTGGTATCGCTTTATCAAAACATGTCAAGTAAGGTGTCATACGAATTGAAATACTAACCCCTCGCCAATTCTGGCGACGGGGTTAGCATTCCACCCTTCTAGAGGGACACGACATGTATGTAACCTGTAACCCTGGTTAAAGTCAGACATAGCCTCAGCTCCACAAGATGGATGCTGCCACCGAGACACAAGTCTGCCCTCCTGCTGCTGGGAGTCCTCCCAGCACAGGAGGCAAGGACAAAGGGTTTCCTGCCAGGGGCGGTGCCAGCACCGTCCCAGACAGGATTTTGTGTATCCTAGGTAGGCAGGGCTTTAGAGGAAGCTGACTGCAAGTGGCACCCCGGTGCCTACTGTGCATAGGCCGGCTTGAACCAGTTCCAGGGGCACTCCAGCCCCTGATCTGGGGAAAGCCTGCCAAAGGAGAGGGGTGTTAGCACCCCCCTCCTAGTCCCACCCATAGGGCAGGACTTAGTCGCGTGCCAGCCCCTTTTTGCAGGATAAAGGTAGGAACTGGCCCCCTTCCAAATCAGATCAATCTTTGAATCCTGAACCGACTTTCTACGAGAGGAACTCAAGACTCTTCCTAAGATTTCTCCCTTGTGACTAAGGAGTAGTCACCCTGCAGCAGCAGGCACCAACCAAGCATCGCGGTCTGCTGTAAGTCTCTCCTCCGGATCAAGACTGCCCAGCACGACGAGAACCGGCTTCCCTGGCACCTCTGACCTCAACCTGCATCATCAGCCCAGCTGTGATCCGTGGGTGTGACGAGACCTCGAGGGACAGGCCATCTTTGAAGACTGCACGACGCTTGTCCAGCACGACCACCGAGTGGCCCTCGACTGAGTGCTTTGGGGTAAGAGAAGCCCCGACCCTGAGCAGCTCCAGCACCGAAGTTCAGCCCCCTTGCATTCACGAGATCTGCGTGGGGCCCTTCTGCTCTTTGCTGCTCACCGCGTTGTCCAGGTCACTTGCCCGTTGGCTAGTGTCCCTCTTACGACGCTTCACGACGACAACCACCGCTGGTCTGGTTGCTCCAGACTAGCCCTTGCTCCCCTCCAAAAGAGGAGCACCCTGGACCCTCCTGGTCCACTCCAGACTCCATTTTAAGTCCACCGCGTGGGCTTGCATTTGCCAAGACTTGTTGCCCCAATCCTGGGTCCAGCGACGTCGACTGCAGATACCTTCGTGGGACAGCTCGCACCTCTATCCTGGTCGCCGACAACGCCTCCTGGTCCGAGAGACTGCAGAGCCCAGCAGCGCCCACTCACCTGGTCGAGGTGACTTCGTTCGGTGCCATCCTGGTGCCCACCTAAATCACTGGCTAGTGATTCAGATCTTGGTCCCCTCTGCTTACAGGTCTTCTTCTTCCCTGATCCAGGCTTGGATCACCACGAACTTCTTCACTGGCCGCCTGCCAGCAACTTCTTTCTTCGGGCTCCTGGTTCTTCAACGAGGGTTTCCGACGCAACTTGAACCCTATGCAGCCGCAGCCCCTGGGCTAGGTAAACTGAGTACTCCGGTGCTCCAGCATAGTCCATCACCCTAAGTGTTCGGATCCACTCTTGTTTTCGACCCACCTAGTCGGGTTCGCCCGAGAACAGTAACTTTGTGATTGCTAATATCCATAGACTTGTTCCCGCATTACGCGTGAGAGTTTCCACTCTGCACACGGCGTCCCTAGGCCTCCTGCTTCTAATCCAAGGGTTCAGCATTGTAGGCCTAGCGTTTCTACAGTCTAGAAAAGTATTACTTACCTGCTAGCAACTTCGCATTCCACTTCTTGTGTATATGGTTTTTCGTGCCCCTCGGGCATTTGTGTAAATTGTGCGACTTAAAGTATTTTCTTAAGAGTTTTGTTCTGTGCTTATCTCCCTGACTCATAAAGAGTTCAGGGTAGTCCTGTTATAAATAAATATCTGTTTATTTTCATAACAACTTGTGTGGTGTCCTTTCACTTGTTGTTCAAGTGGTAATGTGATGGTAAAACAGCTGGCTTAACACGCCCTCTAGAGTCTTAGCCTTAGACTGCTCGTATCCATGCTACTAGGATAGCTGGTCTATAAGGTTGACTTACAACCAATCATCAATAAGGGTTGTTTGGACTGATACAAAGTGCTCACTAGAATAGTGAACATTATATATCAGGCCAACTTCTCACATTGGTGAGCAGCGGTTGGGATTTGAGCTTGCTGTTGTTTTACCACACATATCCTAAGAATATCATTTGAAAGATCACATAAGTACTAAGGTACATATAACTTAGCTTAGAATACTCTGAGTTCTACTGAACCAGCTGTTATAGCTCCTAGGGCCTAGCACACCCTAAACTACAACTCTAGCAAGGGATCAGTAGGTAAACATATAGTGTAGGTAAGTGCACCACTTACACCTCACTAGAAAAGCATGTCTACCCATGGAGAGTCTACTGAGACTCCCCTTGTGGCTGTTGACCCTCCACAGGTCAAATCAAGATATGCAGCTCTCAGTTTCCAGGAGATGAGACAAGTGTGTACCTCCAGGAAACTGAAACAGGGGTCTAACCCCACCATTCCCTTTCTGATAGGTCTCTTAGAGACATATGATGCTAGGAAAGCCTCTCATATAGATGGGAATATGCCAGCCTTAGAGGGTACCAGTGGTGATCCAGACCTCTTTGACACTGAGAATGCAGTTGAGGAGGAGGGTCTAGAGGAACTCTCTGAGGGTGAGGCAAACAAGGGTCCTGAGTTAGTCAGCAGACTCACTAAGGCCAACTTAGACCTACTTGGGCAAGGATCTGGGGGACCCCCAATACTGACCCTAATGAGGCCTAACCTTGGAGTTAGAAGAGGTAGATCTCCTTCTAGGGACTCCAGTATATCTCTGCACTCTAATGCCTCTTCTCAGAGGAGAAGGGTTTCTCCCCAGAAGAGATTGACTTCCCCTCAGAGAAGAGAGCATGAAGCAAGGATGAAGCAGGCTAATCTGAGGATTGAAAGGGAAGAACTTGCCCAGGCCAAAGAAAAGCTTGCCTTTGCTAGAGAGCAGCAGATGAGTGGGACAGTTCCCACTGGTGGCAGCAATCTCCCAAGAGATAAGGAAAGGAGTTTAGATACTAAACACCTGACTAAGATAGTGCCCCCCTTTAAACAAGGGGATGACATCCAGAAATGGATGGCTGCTTTGGAGAGGGGCTGCACTGTCCAGTGCATCCCCCAAAGTCAGTGGGCAGCTATACTGTGGCTCTCTTTTGATGGCAAAGGTAGAGATAAGCTCCTCACTACTAGAGTTGAGGATGCTAATAATTACCAAGTCCTGAAAAATACACTGGTTGATGGGTTTGGCTTAACCACTGAGCAGTACAGGTTGCTGTTCAGGGATACCCAGAAAACTCAGTCTCAGGATTGGGCTGACTTTGTTGATTGTGCCACTAAGGCTTTGGAAGGCTGGCTACTGGGTAGCAAGGTTACTGACTTCACAGGATTGTATAATCTTATTATGAGAGAGCAAGTCTTAAATAATTGTCAGAACCAGTTATTACACCAGCACCTGGTAGACTCTGATCTGACCTCTCCACAAGAATTGGGTAAGAGGGCAGACAAATGGGTCAGAACCAGGATTAGGCCTAAGAACCAAGGTGGTGACCAGAAAAAGGAATCAACCAAGCCTCAAGAGACGGGTGGGGATAAATCTACAGAGAAAACTTCCCTAGGGCCCCAAAACTCCAAGAATGGGGGTGGGTCCCAAGACACTTCCTCTACCCAGAAGAAACCTTATTGTTATCCCTGTAAACAGGTGGGTCATTTAAAAACTGACAGCAGTTGCCCAAAGAACAACAATAAGGAGAACATACCCCCAAGTAACATTCCCAAACCCCCTGTTACTACTAGTAGTAATCCCCCAGCTGGTGGGAGTGCCCCCAAGAATTTGGGTGCATTTACTTTGGGAGTTCCTGGGGACTCTTGCCTAACCAGGTCCCCTGACTTAGATACTCTTGTCTGTGAAAATGGCATGGGGTTTGCCAACTTCACCACTTGTCCCAACACTTTGAGCAAGTACAGACAGGAGCCCCTCATCAATGGTATAAAAGTTGAGGCCTATAGAGATACAGGGGCTAGCATCACCATGGTGACTGAGACTTTAGTCCCCTCAAGGCAACTTTTACCTGGTGCCACATACCAGGTGACCAATATTGATGGAGTACAGAGAAATCATCCCATGGCAGTGGTAAATCTCCTCAGCTGGGGAGGTGTCACTGGCCACAAGAGAGTGGCAGTGTCACCAAACTTGCCTGTAGATTGCCTACTGGGGAATGATTTAGAGCTCTCAGCCTGGGCTGAGGTAGAGCAAGAAACCCATTTTAAAATGGTGAACCTCCATGGTAAGGTTAGTGGGGCAGTGATAGCCACAGCCCCAGTCCAAGATGTCCTCCCTGAACAGGTCAGGAGGGCTGTGCCAGTCACAGCCCAATCTCAGACAGCTTCCTTCCCAGAAAAGGTTAGCAGGGCTGTGATGGTCACAGCCCATACCCAAACTGAGTCCCTTCCTGAAAAGGTTGGTAGAGTTGTGATGGCCACAGCTCAAACTCAGACAGATAATAGTGTTGTGAAGCCTGAAACAATGGATCACTCCACTCAGACAGAGAGCATTGAGGAGGAAGAGAAATCTCCCTCCCACCAGACTTTAGGAAAGGATCAGCCTCCTCAGGGAACTGATCTGACCCCTTGTGAAGAAACTGCCCCAGAGGTAGTCAGGCCTAGCCTGGCAGAACCCCTGATGGCAGTGGACCCTTCCAAGGTGGGACCCAGTCTGGAGCAGGTAACCTGCCCCTCTCTACCCTGCCTCAGCCAGCCCAGGGCTGTAGAGGTCAGGGAGGCCAGTGGTGGACCCCAAAGGGCCCCCTGTCCAAAAGAACCTCCCAATCAGCAGATTAAGGGCACTGAAGCTAGTAGTCCTAGCCAAGTGAAAATAAAACAAACTCCTGAGGGATCCCCCTTAAACGTAGTTAGGGAACTCCCACAGATGGACACTGTTGGGCACAGCCAAACCTGGGACATGAGGGCCCCAAACCTGACCTGTCCCCCCAGTAAGCCAAACAGAGGGACTCAGCCTCCAGCTTTAGGTAGCCAGAGGTTGACCCTGAGAGCTCAACACAACTCAGTCTTGGAAAGAAAGGCCTCTATGGTGGATAATGATTGGAGGAAGCTGAGCCCAAGATTAGTGGAGCCTCACTTCAGTACTCCATCTCAGCACCAGCCTTTTACTTTGCCAAAACACACCACAGGTAGAGATTCCCTATGGTGGAGACCCTCAGACACCCTTAGGGTGAGGGATTGCTTAGTGGACCATGAGGTAGGGGGTAACCATGCCAGTGCTGGTACTTCCTTATATGGCCACTTAGGCAATATAGGCTTACCTGTCAAGGATAGCCTTATCTCCTTTCGTTTGGGGGGGGGGGGTTATGTAGGAAAGTAGATCCCTGACTATGGTTGCCCCCAACTTTTTGCCTGGTGTTTTGCTGGTTTTCTGACTTAGTTGACCTGGGGCCCTGCTATTCAGGACCACAGGCCCACTGCTCTCTCTGTTAAAATGGATTCCATGTACCTTAGGTACATATCTAATTGGATACTGAGTCACCTTATCAGTCCCTGTACAGTGTAACTTAGGGACCCAGGGCATAGGTGTACCCAGGGCCTACCAGGGGCTGCAGCATGTATTATGCCACCCCTGGCTGGCCATCCATATCTGACACAACTGGCTGCACGACAGCTGGGGCAAGGTGGTGTAATCACCCTTTGCTTTAGATATAGTATACCTATATCTAACCCTAAAATGGACACATGTATTCCTATCAGTCACTCCTATGGCAGGCCTTAACAATCCTGAAGGCAGAGTGCTTGGAATAATGTGAAATGGTGCTCTGGCATGAGCTGAGCCCGTTTGCAGCTTGCGGAACCAAGTCCTAATAGCTGTTCCATGATAACGCATACCATATACTCTTAAGTGCATTATAATCCTCGCGGTTATATGCCAACTCTGGTATCGCTTTATCAAAACATGTCAAGTAAGGTGTCATACGAATTGGAATACTAACCCCTCGCCAATTCTGGCGACGGGGTTAGCATTCCACCCTTCTAGAGGGACACGACATGTATGTAACCTGTAACCCCGGTTAAAGTCAGACATAGCCTCAGCTCCACAAGATGGATGCTGCCACCGAGACACAAGTCTGCCCTCCTGCTGCTGGGAGTCCTCCCAGCACAGGAGGCAAGGACAAAGGGTTTCCTGCCAGGGGCGGTGCCAGCACCGTCCCAGACAGGATTTTGAGTATCCTAGGTAGGCAGGGCTTTAGAGGAAGGTGACTGCAAGTGGCACCCCGGTGCTCACTGTGCATAGGCCGGCTTGAACCAGTTCCAGGGGCACTCCAGCCCCTGATCTGGGGAAAGCCCGCCAAAGGAGAGGGGTGTAACCACCCCCCTCCTAGTCCCACCCATAGGGCAGGACTTAGTCGCGTGCCAGCCCCTTTTTGCAGGATAAAGGTAGGAACTGGCCCCCTTCCAAATCAGATCAATCTTTGAATCCTGAACCGACTTTCTACGAGAGGAACTCAAGACTCTTCCTAAGATTTCTCCCTTGTGACTAAGGAGTAGTCACCCTGCAGCAGCAGGCACCAACCAAGCATCGCGGTCTGCTGTAAGTCTCTCCTCCGGATCAAGACTGCCCAGCACGACGAGAACCGGCTTCCCTGGCACCTCTGACCTCAACCTGCATCATCAGCCCAGCTGTGATCCGTGGGTGTGACGAGACCTCGAGGGACCGGCCATCTTTGAAGACTGCACGGCGGTTGTCCAGCACGACCACCGAGTGGCCCTCGACTGAGTGCTTTGGGGTAAGAGAAGCCCCGACCCTGAGCAGCTCCAGCACCGAAGTTCAGCCCCCTTGCATCCACGAGATCTGCGTGGGGCCCTTCTGCTCTTTGCTGCTCACCGCGTTGTCCAGGTCACTTGCCCGTTGGCTAGTGGCCCTCTTACGACGCTTCACGACGACAACCACCGCTGGTCTGGTTGCTCCAGACTAGCCCTTGCTCCCCTCCAAAAGAGGAGCACCCTGGACCCTCCTGGTCCACTCCAGACTCCATTTTAAGTCCACCGCGTGGGCTTGCATTTGCCAAGACTTGTTGCCCCAATCCTGGGTCCAGCGACGTCGACAGCAGATACCTTCGTGGGACAGCTCGCACCTCCATCCTGGTCGCCGACAACGCCTCCTGGTCCGAGAGACTGCAGAGCCCAGCAGCGCCCACTCACCTGGTCGAGGTGACTTCGTTCGGTGCCATCCTGGTGCCCACCTAAATCACTGGCTAGTGATTCAGAACTTGGTCCCCTCTGCTTACAGGTCTTCTTCTTCCCTGATCCAGGCTTGGATCACCACGAACTTCTTCACTGGCCGCCTGCCAGCAACTTCTTTCTTCGGGCTCCTGGTTCTTCAACGAGGGTTTCCGACGCAACTTGAACCCTATGCAGCCGAAGCCCCTGGGCTAGGTAAACTGAGTACTCCGGTGCTCCAGCATAGTCCATCACCCTAAGTGTTCGGATCCACTCTTGTTTTCGACCCACCTAGTCGGGTTCGCCCGAGAACAGTAACTTTGTGATTGCTAATATCCATAGACTTGTTCCCGCATTACGCGTGAGAGTTTCCACTCTGCACACGGCGTCCCTAGGCCTCCTGCTTCTAATCCAAGGGTTCAGCATTGTAGGCCTAGCGTTTCTACAGTCTAGAAAAGTATTACTTACCTGCTAGCAACTTCGCATTCCACTTCTTGTGTATATGGTTTTTCGTGCCCCTCGGGCATTTGTGTAAATTGTGCGACTTAAAGTATTTTCTTAAGAGTTTTGTTCTGTGCTTATCTCCCTGACTCATAAAGAGTTCAGGTTAGTCCTGTTATAAATAAATATCTGTTTATTTTCATAACAACTTGTGTGGTGTCCTTTCACTTGGTGTTCAAGGGGTAATGTGATGGTAAAACAGCTGGCTTAACACGCCCTCTAGAGTCTTAGCCTTAGACTGCTCGTATCCATGCTACTAGGATAGCTGGTCTATAAGGTTGACTTACAACCAATCATCAATAAGGGTTGTTTGGACTGATACAAAGTGCTCACTAGAATAGTGAACATTATATATCAGGCCAACTTCTCACACCATTTATTAAGCCCTGTATGGGCTGTTAAAGCAGCAGAGCTGTGGTCTATTTTCGTGATAACATGTTCTGTAATCTGATAGATTCCCCACGTGTTCACATCTTCTAAACTGCCAAAGTTGTGACATATGTCAAAAAAGAAATCTACAGCGTCCACCCGCTGTCCCACTCCAACCTTTACCAATTATTGGTAAACCTTTTGAAAGGCTAGGAATAGACTTAATAGGTGTGTGACCGGGTCGACCAGCACCCCGAGTCACGGAAGGTCAATACGGACTGGTGGTCTGTTTTACCCCCATCACCCTCTCTCTTTAAATCCCCACAGGAGGACTGGTCCTGGGAAGTTGATCGGAGCTCACCTGAGGAAAAAGAACAGGGCGCCTTTAATTGGGCTTTCACTGTGACGAGGCCCCGCCCTCTGGGAACGTCACTGAAAGAATACTGGATAAGAGTCAGGAAGTGCACAACACGGTGTGCAACGTCACCGATATGGAGGAGGAGAGAGGAGAAGCCCCGTCGATATCCGAGTGCAGCGGGAATCCTACGGAGGACAGCGAGGAGCAGCGGTCGGGAGGAGAGACCAGGACGGCGGAGGCAGTGCCAGGAGGCCAATGTTTCCACTCATCCCCGAGCCACGCTCACGGAGGAGCTTGGCTTGTGCAGGTGCGGAACCGTATTTCGGGCTGGGTTGGGAGGCGGGGGTACCGCTAATCTCCATACGGTGCCTGTAGTGTTCTGTGTAAAATATCCCGTATTTCTCTCCCCCCCTTTTCCCGTATTCCTCCCTCCTACCCCTGTTTTCCAGCACTTCACTCCCTCACTAGCGAGCTACCAACTTGTGCACTCAAGCACACGAGTGAACTAGGTGTCTCCTCACCCTGTTACTAGTGGGAATCAGATAGCAGTCTCCCTGATGGCCTCTTCCCTGTCTCATTCTTTTTGAGAGGACACTCCTTTCCTGGGACAGACGAGGAAGCCGTATGGAAGAAGAACCGGCCACTGGGAAACCTGGGAACCCTCTGCCATCACGGATCCAGCCACGTTTGCCGCAGAGAGACTGACAAGTAGAAATAAGCGTATGTTAAAGAAAATAAAACCTTACTTACCTCGACCCAGTTTACGCCCTGTTCATTCCACGCCGCCACACCGATGTAGATAAAAAAATTGGAAAAAAATACTGAATCGGTAATAATCGGTAAAATTTACCGATTCCTTAATCTCGAATGGTATTACTGATTCTTAAGTACTGATTCGGGAAATACCGAATCAGTAATTCAAAAAAACAGCAATTGAAGATTCATCCAATCTTGTGCATCCACATCACCTCCCAACCAGGAAGTGGCCACACCCATGCAGCTGCACTGAATCAGAATCTGCTGGAGAGTCAGGGAGTGCAGAGGAGAACACAGGAAACTGAAGGAACTTTTCTTGATACAAACTGCAGAATGGCCAACAAGGAGAGTGAAAATGAAGGTGCAGAAAGGAAAAGAAAAATCTAATTTAGTGAAAGGGAGCTGGAGGTCCTGATTGAGGAGGTGGCAAGAGAACACACAAAGCTGTTTGGTAAACAGTCACTGCAAGTGCCAGAATCCCAGAAGAGAAAAATATGGCTTGGAATACAGGACAATGTATGTGCCATTGGAGTGACCCACCATGAAATAGACGTACTCAAGAAAAGGTGGTGGAAGAAAGCCTGACAGGTGGAGGAAGAAATAGAGCACCTGCACTGACTGCTTTGTAACTGCTGGTGAAGTCCACCATTGAGCCTGAGACTGTCTGCGGGATCGGGGATGTAGACAGCTCAGCCAGAGCTGGCAACAAACAAGGTAAGAGGCATGCACACCAAGCTGTGCCCCCACTCCCTGCCGCCATTCCCCAATGAGGCAGTGTGAATCCCACTCCAATACATGTTTTAGTAAACCCCAGCAATGCATTATGGGAGATATTGTCAGTGTAACATCTATCATAACAGCCATCCCACTGAACACAAAGGCATGTGCCACACATCAGTGATAAGCAAGCAGAGGACAGTCAGATAGATTGGCAGACATGAAAATGTATTATTTAGGAAATGCTGCCAGACCAGTGAGCTAATGTACAATTTGTCTCAACAGGTGAGACATCACACAGGTCTGCACATGTCAAGGCAGGAAAGGCACCCTGGAGGGAGAGAATGGAGGAGGCCATTTCAACTGCAAGTCACACCACACCACCACCACCGGCATCAACACCACCACCGGCATCAACACCACCACCTGCAACAACACCACCACCTGCAACAACAACACCACAACCTGCATCATCAGCAGCGTCACCACCGCCATTACCGAGCCCCAGGAGGCATGCAGTTGCCAGACTCCAAGAGATGGAGTTGTCCGTGGAAGACTGCAGGGGTGGAGAACAGTCAACGGTGCAAGTGGATGGCAATAATGCAGGATCACAGTCCCCCACAGAGCGATCACACACAGGTGCCAGATGCCACAGGGCTAGGGAACCCAGTCCACCTTTACAGGGCGAGGAGCATGGTGTTTTTGCAGGTCTGGAGGTGAACATGTTAAAGGTCCAGTGCCTGCAAGGGAAAACAATACAATCAGTTCAGCAGCAGATGAGACAGGTGACAGCAAACATGCAGAAAATAGAGAAGGGCATATACTCTATGAACACAACACTGGCTGAGGGCATGAGGGACATGGCTGATGGCATGAGGGACATGTCCCAGTCAGTGAGGCTGCTGTGCAGCAAGCTTGATGAGGACAGGATGGCACGGGACAAGGAGAGGCAGAAAATGGAGAAGTATACCAAGGCGGTGAACCGCCTCTCCACTGCCACTTCTCTGCCATTTCTCTGCTCTGCAGGCGCTCCTTGGCCATGTAGGAAGGGATGGCATACTGCAGCCTTGATGTGTCAAGGAGGCTTGTGACAGTGACCACTGCACTTGAAGTGCTCCTAAATAATCAGGCTACCAATACTGATGCAGGTGATGGGGGACAGTGAAAAGACAACAAGTCGCAGCAGTGTAACACCCCCTGCAACTGAGTCCAGGAGGAGCAGCAGACGTCAAGGTACTGGCACTGGATTGATTGCCAGTGACGACAGTCAGCAAAGGGAATGCATCAGTGTTGTGCGTGTCCGAAGGAGGTAATGCACGCCACACTTAGTCTAGCTAACTGGGTGACTTAACCCATAACATCGTTGTAGGGTGTTTACAAATAGGACTGCCATATTGAGCCCTTCATGTGGTGGCGTAGTGCCAGTATATTAAACCTACGTCATTCAAATACAACAACTGGCTGTGTCTCCTCACTTACTCAAAAATAGTTGCGTGTGATCTCAGCCCGTTTTTGTCTCCCATCTGGTGCTGGAGCCACTCCTGCTGCATTGGGCTCTGGCTGTGCACATTCATCATCATCGTCTTCAGAGTCAGTTAATTCAACTGCTGTCCCTTTCTTAGTGGCAAGGTTATGCAGCATAGCACAAGTTATGATGATCTTGCAGCAGATGATGGGTAGGTACTGACGTGCGGAGGCAGCGGAACCTGCTTTTCAATAGTCCAAACATGCGCTCCACAACGTTGCGTGTTGATTTGTGCACCACATTGTATTGTCTCTCACTTGGGGTTGATGGATTTAGGTGAGGAATGAGGATGAATGACTGCACAGCATATGCGCTATCACCTAGGTGGGGAAGACAGTGCCATTAATAACAGTCACCAACACATTCATCTGCAGTATACATCAGGGTGTGTCACAGTGATTTACCTAGCAGGTATTCTTTTCCAAATTCTCCCGCAGCCAGGCGTGTGTAGATCCCACTGTTCTGGAAAATGTATGAGTCGTGGGTGCTCCCTGGAAATTTGGCCACAGTTTCGGTGATTAAGTTGGCTGCATCGCAGAATACCTGCACATTAATGGAGTGGGTGAATTTTCTGTTTTGGTAGATGTACTCAGTGGCTGGAGGTGGACAGATTGGAATGTGTTTCTCATCAATGCACCCTATAACATGCGGGAACTGTGCCTTTTGGTAAAAGTCTGTCTTGGTTTTCTGCAGTTCCGCCTGTGTGGTTGGGAAGCTTATGTAGTGATGCATTCTCTGCATCATGGCAGCAAGGAACTTGTTAAAAAAAAACGGGACAGGCAACTCTGTGACACACCACCTACCGCAGCTATCACCCCCTGGTAACCTCCAGATGCAAGTACGTTTAGGCTACAGAGCACCTGCACATGTGGTGGTATAGCGTGCGCCCTTGGTGTTGTTAGGTGTTATTAGGTCCAGGATGGTTTGAGGGTGTAGCCTGTACCTTTCATGGATCTCAGCCTCAGTCAGTTAGAAGAGTGTGATGCGCTGTCTGTAAACGCGCTCCTACCTTTTCCAGATCCTTACTCCTGCTGCCTGTAGCAGTAGCCGCCTTGCAATAACATAGAGGGCCGCCATCGTGATCACACTGTTGCATTTTGGGGCTGTTTAAATACAGTGCACCTGATTACCACCTGCTTTGAGTAAGAGGTAATTACCAACTTTTAAATACCGAATTTGTGAAAGTTCAGTATTACCGAATTTTTCTACATCTCTTTTCTCGTTTTTACCGTTTCTTATTTACCAATTCGGTATTTGGGGGTTCGGTAACTCCGAATCGGTAAATTAGGAATCGGTAATAAGAAATTGGTAAATACCGATTCCTTATTACCGATTCCTTTCCTACATTGGGGAGTGCTAAATACCGGTCGGTAACGCTGAAATCTACTGATTTTCGGTATAACCGACCGGTATTTAGCTACCTACATCTGGCCCCATGTGAGCCGATTAGGGATTCTATGTGGCAGAATGTTTAGTATGAGCTATTACCACGGTCGGAAGTAGGAAATCTCTCAAAAACTTTGCACGCACATCACAAAGAAGAAATAACTCAAATCTTTCAAGAAAGCTATCATAGAACGGACAAAGTCAATAATTCCCACTGCAATGGTATCAGTAGCTAGCCACCTTTGATTTTCAATCTTCAACTTTCAATCCCCAGCTCCCAAACGACAGGCACATAAAAGTGGCTTTCGCGGTTTTTGAGGAGAAGAATAGAAGGCGAGAAAGACAGAATAGGAGCTCACTGGAAAACCTTGCAGGCCACACCCAGACCTAGCTAGGTCACCTCCGTGAGGCCTGAGCTCTCTTTCCGCAATGGCTAACTACAGTCGCTTCACTCTCTCTCACAATCCTTAATCACTTGTGGATTTTCTGGGAATTTTTTCCTGATGGCCTCCTTATAATTGAGCTATTTGAGCTCCTTGTTCTTCCTCGCCTTAGGCAATAGTCCATAATAAGATCTGGTAGCTCTGATACTGTATGCTAGGGCTGGGAAGCTGTGGCCGGACCAGCTGCGGCAAACATAGAAACATGCACATGCCGCACCAGCCTAATGCCGGGCGTCTCCATGTGACATGCAGTGCCACAACTAGAAAGGCGGGGCTGGCATCGGCCATGCCGAAGGTATGGCAGGTGTACCGGCCCCCGATGACCATACCGGGGCGGGCCTGTCGTGTGCATTGATGACGCGACAGGTGTGCCCCCGCCATTAATTGGTCAAAGTCTGGGGGCGTGACCTGGAAGTGATTGAAAGCACTTCCGGGTCACGCACTTTGGCTAACGCCAGGCCAGTTAGAACTGGCCTCGCTGGAATCTGGGCAATAAAAGGCTGGGGAGCGGCGGAGTCTGCCTCTTTGCTCGCCGTTCCCTCAGCCTGCCACTAGTCATACCAACCTTGCTAGGAGGCTGTAATTTAATTTCCCCACCCAGCGTGCCCTAAAAGCAGGGTTTACAGGGTGTATTGTTAGGAATTTCGATTTTCAGGTTGAAATGATTAAGTTTATCATAGGTGTGATGAATTTTCTTTCCCATTGTACTATGAGGTTTTTTCCTTACACAGGTTGCTTATTGTCGTATTTTAGTGCTATTGCTTGGTCAGGCGGTAAGGTCATGATTGGTGAGCAGTAAATTGAAGGTCCTTAGAGGGCGGCGCCATTCTTGAATGGGGTCGCCCAAGGGGGAGGGACAAGTGGTCTATCCTAGAACTCCTGGGGCAGTTACAGCCGGTTGGCTGGATGGGTGCAGGGGAGGGGGAGTTACGCTTTCCGGTAGGCTGCTCGGCCACCCCACACGTGCACAATTGCGCAAATAAACGGTGCATAACTGCAAGGGCCCCATTATGGAGATAATCTACAAGGCATACGGGGGTGACCTGGGGGGGAAGTACCCCTCATAGTGAACTGGCCCCCTGCGCATGCGCACTCCGGTTGGAGTGCTTGAATAATTAGATAAGGATCTGGCACCAGTTATTGACCTTGCCGTAGGCTTACAATAGGGATACGCAGAAAATAAACATAATTAAATGTTGTTATTATGATTATTGATGATGGTATGTTTAGATTCGGATAGAAAACCCTGTATTAGAGATATGTTAAGGTTAGCCATCTAACATATCTACCTATCAATGTAATCAATGTAAGGTAATGGTTTTCTGCGTATTGTGTAAATATTGTATCTTAATTTTGTTTTAAAACATTTTTGTAAATAAATACGGCCAGAGGTTTACGATCCCCTAATCCAAAATCTTCTCATGTGATCTTGATATTGACAGGGGAAGAGGGGATCTAGGTAGTACCTGCCCATACAGGTGCTGGCTGCTGAGCTCTAGCTCCTCTGTTCTGCCTCTGCTGTCTGATCTAAGCCACAGAGCCTTGGAGCTCAGGTGCACTCACTCCCTGCACATCTCACCTTCATTTTGCATTTCTTCTCACCATGGGCGTCCGCAGGGGGGGTAAGGAGGGGCGCATGCCCCCCCTTAGCACACCTCCTTGCCCCCTAGGACGCTCATGACCATCACCACGCAGCGTCTTCAATCCCTCGTTCACCCCTCTTTTAAACCTCACGTCAACTCGTCTCCCTCCTACTGTGAGTGTCCAGCAGAGCATTGAAGTATGTCTGTGAGAGTGTCGGAGCGGGGCCAATTATGACTTAATGGGGCAATTATTCAGCTTGGTTCAGGTGCACAGACCGAGGAGTCATTGGCCTTGGATGCAGCCAGGGTCGGATTGGGAGATCGGGCAAGTACTGAGGCCGCCCAGCTATTAGGCAGTGTGTTTTACCCCCAGTACCTCGTCTGTAGTAAACCCAGCTGCCAGGAACACCTCATACAAACCACTGTTTGTAGCCAAAGAAAGGTATGTATTCCACCCAGCCTGCTCGGCCCACTCTCGCGCACAGAACGTGCGAGTCCTTTGCCCTCTCCGAACTGATCACGTCCTTTGGCCTAAGCATCCTTTAGAAGTATGGGGGATAGGGGTCGAGGTGGAATAAAGCAGTTGTGTTGCCCCGGTTGTTATGGTTTATTGGGCATTTATCAGCCCCGGTGGCATCAATGCCTTTAAGGTGGCCTCTCGGGGGGTTTCAAGCACCTCACGGAGTTTAAAGACTGAGGCCAGAGGTTGATGTGGGACAGCCCCAGAAGAGAACAGTTTTTCAACAGAATGTACAAGAACCCTAAAGGTTATACAAGCCAGCGATGCAGTCTTATGTACATTTTACTCATTTGACCTCACCTGGTGTAGTGCATGCAGGCCTGTTTCCTAAGAGTATTTACCTTTCCTAGATGCAGCGCATAACACGAGCTGAGTTGCTTGTAAGGGTTCGGGGAGCTCAGATGGTGGAAGGGGTTCTGGTGGCAGAATTGAGCTCTCCAAAGTGCAGCACAGTTCCACCGAGGTCAGGGGGCATCACCCCTTTATGGGGTGGGTGCCTTAAGTGCAGGTCTGCATTTGGGGGTGTCCCAGAAGGATGGCCCTGTCAGTCTGGGGGAGCCAGGAAGGGGTCTCTTGTCACTACCGAACACCGCAAGAAGCACAGGCAGGTCAGGAGCTGCAGAAAGAAACCTGTCTACCCGGTGCCAGTGGGTAGAAGGAGCATGAGGGTAGAGAAGGCACTGCCCTGCTCTGAGGACACATAGATGTGCATTGGTATAAACAAGCAAGCTTTCTGCTTTTCACTTACTGTACCGGAAAACATTACCCCGAGTGATAAAGTGATAAGCAAGGTGTCCTAGTAGGCCACGGTCCGTACACACTGGATGCTTTTTAGGGTGTCGGGGCCTATTTTGCAACTTCCGTCTGTTCTTTCACAGGATGTATGTAAAGCGCTCTGATACCTACGGGTCTAGCTAGCGCTATATAAAAATTTTAAAATAAAATAAAAAATACCTCTACTTTAAACAGAGGCGCAACTAGAAGAGTCAAATTTCGGAGGTGGGGGGTCTAATTCATCCAACCATTTGCAGAGTGGAGCTGCAGGGGCTCTAAGAAGTGGTGAAAACACAACAAAAGCCTCAATTACAAGTGACTGGTCTTTTAAAGACCTGTGTGAAATACTAGGGTGCCGCTGTGTGTGCCGGGGAAGCTGTCTTAGCCGGGTTGACACAAACAACAGGGGTGGGGAGGGGAAGGTGGGGGGAAGAGGGGCAGGGGCTGAAGCTCTTTGAGCGCAATGGGCTTTGCTCGCCTGACTTTAAACACTCTGCTGTGCCCTCCAAGTTCTATCCCTTCTATCATACACCACTCCTAACACCCGTGCTGCAGCGACTGAGACTCCAAGGAATGAGAGAAAAATGCCCCAAATTCAGATTGTGATGTAAGTATGTTTGGTAAGTACTGTGTCCTCGCACAAGCACATAGTGTCACAAACTCGCCTCGGTTCAGGGTGGGTATGGGTTTGGAGGTGCCATGGGTAATTTTGTGGTTCAGGGTGGGTATGGGTTTTGGGGTACCAGGGGGGTAAGTTCAGAGTTCAGGACGGCAAATGGTTTTAGGGTGCCAGGGGGTTATTTTAGAGTTCAGGTGGATATGGGTTTTGGGGTGACAGGGGGTAATTTTAGGCTTCAGAGTGGGTATGGGTTTTGGGGTGCCAGGGGGTAATTTTAGGGTTCAGGGTGGGTTTGGGTTTTGGGGTGCCAGGGCAATTTTAAGGTTCAGGGCGGGTATGGGTTTTGGGGTGCCAGAGTAATTTTAGGGTTCATGGTGGGTATGGGTTTTGGGGTGCCAGGGGGTAATTTTAGAGTTCAGGGTGGGTTTGGGTTTTGGGGTGCCAGGGGTAATTTTAGGGTTCAGGGTGGTATGGGTTTTGGGGTGCCAGGGTAATTTTAGGGTTCAGGGCTGGTATGGGTTTTGGGTTGCCAGGGGTAATTTTAGGTTTCAGGGCAGGTATGAGTTTGGGGGGGGGCAGGGGTAATTTTCTGGTTCAGGGTGGGTATGGGTTTTGGGGTGCTAGGAGGTAATTTTAGGGTTCATGGTGGGTATGGGTTTTGGGGTGCCAGGGGTAACTTTAGGATTCAGGGTGGGTGTGGGTTTTGGAGTGGCAGGGGGTAATTTTAGGGTTCAGAGTGGTAAGGAGTTTTGGGGTGCTCGGGGGTAATTTTAGGGTTCAGGGCGGGTATGGGATTTAAAGTGTCAGGGGGGTAATTTTAGTGTTCAGGGCGGGTATGAGTTTTCGGGTGCCAGGGGTAACTTTAGGATTCAGGGTGGGTATGGGTTTTCGGGTGCCAGGGGGTAATTTTAGGGTTCTGGGTGGGTATGGTTTTTGGAGTGCAAGGGGGGATATTACAGGGTTCAGGGCGAGTATGGGTTTTGGGGTGCCAGGGGGACAATTTTAGGGGTCAGGGAATGTATGAGTTTTAAGGGGTCAGGGGGTAATTTTAGGGTTCATGTGTGCTCTAATTGTTGTCCAGTTTCAAATGCAGAATTCACCACTTTTTATTCTCAGCTTGGCCTGAGCATTACCTGATCCTGGTTGTCTGCCATTTTAGCCCCACCCCTATTGATTAACATTAGCCCGCCCCTTAATTTGCCAGGTTTGCCCCCCCCACCCCGGAAACATTTCTGCGGACGCCCATGCTTCTCACTCCTTTTTCTTCACGGTTTTCCCTTTCAGTTGATTGCTTCAGTTACTGCTGAGGAGTAGGAGCTTCTCCACTCCCTGCTCCGTCACTGCCTCTTCATAATGACAATGCCGGAATATATCAGGAGTTCACTTCCACTGCGCCACAATGCTACATGGGGCAGCATAGGGGACCCAATGAGCTGTTAGCCAATGAGCCAGTGAGCCCCCAGATACCGATAAATGAGGGGCCTGATGAAGGGCCGATCAGCCAAAGGCGAGAGATGAAGAGCGGAGCGGTGTAGCTGGCGTGTTGTAGCCTTTGCCCATTGGCTCCTCCTCTTCCTGATGAAAGCAACATCAGTGCACCGGAGATAGATCCATGCTTCACACAAGTGAAGACCTTGAAAGTAATAAATAAACAATATTTCTCTAATTAGTTTGAAAGCTATACGAGTCCTTCCTTAACCTCTTAAAATGCATTCGCTGATTGATAACAAATAGATAGAAAATGTTGTCCACTTTGTATTGATAATTTTGTGGGTCGCAATTGCTCTTTCTTAAACAATGTATACAATTTGAGTCACAAGCAAAAAAAAATTATGAATCAATGCTGTGGCATGGTTACAGAAGTACAATTTGAGAGCACGCGCCAGACAGCACATGAGACTAAAAAAACACTATCAGGAAGTGCATGGAACCGATTTTCCATGAATCGGTCAGAGTAGTGCTGGGCTCATTAAGAAAGGTATGCCAAACTTTTATAATGGTGTGAGTATCCACACTTGAAAAGCAAGTCTTCAATAGTTACCATCATCATAAAATACTATTTTCAGAAGTAAATCCATTATATCATTTAATAAACCCTTATTCAATACAGAAAAACAGAAAAATGATTGACTTTTCACTCCAGACAATGGTTAAAAAGATATATTTTACATGAGGCCAGTTTTACAAGCTGCTTCTTCTAAATGTCAATAGAAGTTGAATGCCACCAGATAAATTCACAATCTTGTCAAAGGGAAATTGTATGAAATTGGGTTACTGGTTGAGAGGGGTGAACCCCAACTCAGGCAGGAGCCACAATCTTTTTTAGAGTGAAGTCACAAGCAAACTTCAAAATAACCTGTGCTCAACCCTATAGTAGCTTGGCTCAGAGCAGTAAGGCTTAATTTAGAGCAACACTTTGAACAGAAATAAAATGAAAACACAACAAAAGGAATATCCCACACCAGATTAGAAAAATAGAGTAATCTTCAATAAATACAACATGACCAGAACATCAAAAATCCAACTAGTAAAATTGGAGACATGCAATTTTAAAGATTTCAGTGAAATAGTGCAAAAAAGCCCAAAGCGCCAATTGTGGTTAACTGGTCACACTAAACTAGGACAAAGTCACAAGTTGAAGCCAACCATGATGAAGAACTGGCCGGCTACAGGTACCCAGTAAGGCCCACTGAACAAGAGGACCTTGAATTCAGGTTGCGGAGAGCTGTGACATCCCAGGTTGAAGATGCACTTTGCAGCCGAGGTGATGCAAGGTCTGGGTCGAAGATGCATCATACAGCGTCGATTTTGGTCTTATGTCACTGTTGAGAAGGCTACGGACGAGGGTGGTTTCGATGAGAAATCCTGTGTTGTGGATGCATTGCTCACTGGCTTGTTCAGAAGTAGCTGCGGGGTCTTGCAATGTCGAGCCCTGCATTGTCATTAAGGCTGCCATAGACGAAGGGCTTGCGATGTGAAGGCCTGCATTGGGGATGTGTCTCACAGCGGCTGTACCAATGAGGCTGCAGGTGGCAAGTGCGATGCAAACTCCTGTAGCTGGGAAAGTCCACGCTACAGAGGCGGTGCTTTTGTTCTACTAGGGTTTGGGCTGCACAGCAGAGGAGATGCAGGTGGGCTGGCAGAGCACCTTCAGGCCCACTTCCAAGTGTCCAGGACTGAGGTGGTTGGGTAGGACTCACAGTTACAGAGTCCAGGTGCTGGTTACAAAAGACTAGCCTCTGGAGTCACTCTGGTGATCCTCCATACAGGTAATAGGTTCCATTCCTTCTCACCTAGGCAAGAGAGCAGCAGGTCAGCACAGCAGGGCAGCAGTCCTTTCAGAAAGCAGCCCAACATAGAGGTAGTCCTTTTAGCAGCACAGCAGTTCTTCTTCCTGGAAGTCTTCCACAGGTCCAGAAGTGTACTGAAGGTCCAATGTGTATGCTTGTAGCCAACTTTGAAGTAGAGAAAGCTTCTAGATGCCCCTGTGATGTGTCAGGCATCTCCTTCTTCCCTGATCTGGTCCTAGCTACTGTGGGGGTCACAAGAGACCAGTGTCAAACCCTTAGTGAGAATGCTCAGGCAAAGACTTGTGATCTGCAAGTGTGGTAGATGACAGCCTCTCCCCCTCATTAACTCAGAGTTGCCCATCCTGACACCACCTATTCCCCCTTTGTTTCACTGTAAATACACTGAACCCTGCCCTCTGGGCTGTTTACGGTCCACTCTAGGGACTACTTATATGTGTTAAAAAGCAATGTTTTGGCATATCAAAAGATGTTTTTTGCCAAGTCGAAATGGCAGTTTGAAAACTGGACACACAGGCTGCTTTGACAGGCCTGAGACATGTTTAAAGGACTACTTAATGACTGGCACAATAAATGTTCAATGCCCACTAGTAACATTTAATTTACAGGCTCCAGGTAAAAGAAGTACCACTTTACTAGGGACTTACAAGGAATTTAAATGTGCCAATTGGGTATACGCCGATTTTACCATGCTTAGAGGAGAAATCACAAGCACTTTAACACTGGTTACCAGTGGTAAAATGCAGTCTTAAGGACAAAAAGAAAAAAAAGAACTCAGCAACAATGGAGGAGGAAGGAAAAAAGTCTGATGATCACCCTGCAGAAAGGCAAGGCCCAACAGAAATTATCTGGTAAGTTAAATATGGGAGTAGAGAGATTTAGGAGTGTTTGACATCTACATCACAAGGGTTGTTTAACATTAATTGTTTCTAGCAGGAACAGGTCTAAAGAACAAGAAGGGGCTTCTAAAACAAAAATTCCAGTGCTATTAGCGGTGTGATTTAGAGTTAAGGGTTGATGGAGAATCATATGATTATCATATGATTTCTGAAGGAAGTGCTAAATGTAGAGAAGATTCAACCAGTGGATTGTCCACTGCTTTTGGGCTCGTACCAAGGAGGAAATTTAACCAATGGATTTTCTTGTCAATTTTGTATTCACTCCAGAAATAGGAGGACCATCTATTACAATACAACTCTAAATCCGGCCCTATGCTCCTTAACCTGTTGTGCGTTGTCATAGCTTCAACACCATAGCGTAAGTTGAGAGAATGATAATTTTTGCCAATGCTGCTTTTCATAGTAAGTGGGACCTACTGCATTGGGGTCACTGGAAGTTTCTTCTGTGCTCTAAAGAAATGCCATTGCTTCCCCTTACCCAAACAATGTTTGTGTGAAAAATAAAAAACTTGAGATCCATGCGGTGCTATAAGGGCTGACATAACTTTGCTTTTTACCGTTGGCCTTCAAAGCAGCACATAATTCTCTCTTGTGATTTGCAGTTCTTTTAACATGTTTCTTTCTGCATGTTACTGCTCTGTTATGAAAAATGGTGAGCTAGTCATCCCGAAATGCCAATTGATCTTTGTCAAAAGCCAGCCTCGAAGTAAAGGTAGTTTGTTGCCAAATAGATATATAACTGGCTTTGTCTGTGTTTCCACACATGTTCTGCAAATTTCGCTTTTTAACTATGACTTCAGCCTGGATTTTATCCAAAATGTAAATGCCAATTATAGAGGCTTCACATGCCTTAAAAAATGCGAGCAGCACATTTGTCGTTCATTTCTGTCGCTCTTAGGAGACGTGCAGCGTGCTCTTTGCATGGCTGTGATGCCTTTTAGTGCAAACCCAACAGTAATGCGAGGGAGCCCTAGGATATGCTTTACTTTCAAAAGAACCGAGAAATAACATTCTTTCACGATTACAGAAGACGGAATATTTGGAAGGAACACTTTCGCAAAGTCGCAGACTAAATCACCAGCTTTAAGAAATACATATAACAAAACGTGCATTTGTATTAGTAACAGGCCAGAGTAATGGCTCAACCTACTCGAAGTCGGTTTACAGCTAGTACGTATTCTGTTATTGCAGATTGGCATACAAAATATGAGCTATTTCTTACTACATAATGAAAATTGTGTGAAGGTGTCAGACTCTGAATACAAAACACTGCATCACCTATCTGCTCTAAAGGTAGAGCAAAGACCATTTTATACACTAATTGAAATTCTGGTGTCTCACCAGCCATCTCAGTCATCCAACATTTCATCCAAACAAAAGTTCAAAATCTTCAATTTTTGACTTGCTTGAAGTTAGTATAACCCAGGGATGCATGGTCCTAATTTATTAACAGATCAGGGCATCAGTAGAAACACCAGTTTCATAGCTACGTGTCTCAGCCATGGGCATGAAAAACTGCTGAGCGAGAGGGCTCCTTCATTCATCCATTAGGCTCTCTGACTGACAACAAAGATGTCAAGTCGAACACAGCTGTGAAAGAGATTAATAATTTAGAAAACTGTGAACTCACTGGGATTAATTACTAATTTGACATGGGCAACAAATAGGCCCAGAACTAGCATGTTGGTGTCACGGATGTATGACGGTACGACGCGTACCGTCACAACGCGTGCTGTTACAACACGTCTTTTACAACGCAAGTCGTGACAACGACTTGCGTTGGGGGCGCGGATCGAGAATAGTATAATTTACTATTCTAACACCAGTCCCCGTGGACACTAGGGAAGGTGTTGGAATAGTAAATATACTATTCTTAATCCTGTAGCGCCCTCCAGCGCAAGTCGTGGTTACCCGGAGTGGGTGGCCTTCATTATCCTCAGAGTGTCTTCGATGCTGAGGGCAGACCAGCTGTTAAGTGTTGGATGCGTGCTGCTAAGAGCGGTGCGAGGGGGTTCCTTGTGGGGGTTGTTGACGCCAAAGTTGTCATAGATGGTCTTGATTTTGTGATGGAAGAAAGCGCTGAGTCTGTTGCAGAGGTCCTGGGAGGAAGTGATGTCTGTGGACTCGCTGTTGGGTTGGGCGAACTCTTTGATGATGCTGAAGAGTTTCTTGCTGTTGTGAGTGTTGGTGGAGATTCTGTCCTATAGTGCTTCCATCCTGGAGAGTCTGATGAGCTTGTGGTGCGCCACTGTGGCAGTTTTACAGTTGTTGAGGTTGCCCATGGCTTTGGAGTTCCTCCACAGTTTTTTTAGTCGTCTGCAGGTGCGTCTGGAGTCTCGGAGTTCGGTGGAAAACCAGCTGGCTTTCTTGGCGTGGGGCTGATCCAGTTGTGTAGAGTATGGGAGGCGGTGGTGGGGTCATCATCTGTGGTGGTGGGAGCGGAGCTGCTGAGGGCAGCGGCAAGCTGGTCTTCGGAGAACTTCTTCCAGTTCCTGCGTTGGAGCATGTGGGGGATGTGGATTTGAAGGTGAAGTGAACACAGCGGTGGTCCGTCCATGGGAGGTCGGAGGTGTGGCCAAAGGTGACGGAGTTCCCTGCTGTGAAAATAAAATCGAGGATGTGCCCAGCTGCGTGCGTTGGTTCGGGTACGATCTGCTTGAGTCCAATGGTGTGGAGGTTGTCCAGGAGAGTTGGGGTCCAAGCGGTTGATGAGGTGGAAGTTGAGGTCTCCTAGTAGTATGAAGTCGGTGGAAGTGATGGCATGCAGCATGATGATGTCGATGATGGAGTCGGAGAAGGGAGCGTAGGGTCTGGGAGGTCTGTAGATGAGGGTGCCTCGGAGGGTGAAGAACGGGTTGGTCTAGATCTTGAAATGGAGGTGTTCCATCAGGTTCTGTGGGCAGAGAAACTGGTTTCAACCCTGGCTTTCCAGCTTGACCAAACTGTACAAACTGGAAAATTATTGTCATCAATGTGACTTCTTTTCTGTGATAATCACTATTGAAATCACCTTGAAATGAAAGCTCGGGGTGTACACTGTATGAAAATCTCTCTTGGATATTTTTAATAGAGGATAATATTGTTCCCTCTATAATAATGAAGGCTTGTATTGGAGACACAAGACATGTGATTTGTCTTTTGGATCACTAATAAAATTGCCATCAGAGTAGAATGGATAAAGAAAATAATACCCATCCAGGGGCTGACCTGCAAAATGTGTAATCGGGAAACCTGGTTTCAATCCCTGCATCTCAGCTTGACCAAATTGTGTGACCAAAGGCAAATACTTTTCTTCATGTACCACATTTTCCATGATCATCACATTTGTGTGCACCCTGAAATAAGGCAGTTCAGGGTGTGCTCTGGTCAAATTTCTCTATAGTATATGCTTTAATGGGCCTGATGTACCAAAGGGTTTTTATATATTCCGTCTCTATCGAGAGATACTTAAGGCCATTTAATCTTGCTTCATTTATAACAAAAAACTTCTATTGGATGCACAAGACAACTGACATGCTTCTCGACTCATTATTAAAACTGTCATGGCAGAATTCATGGGGTTCACTAATTCTAATAAAGGCCACTTAGTACAGTAATGTACCCTAATGCGATAACGGTAAAGCTGAGAAAAACACTTTTTTAACTTAAAAATGTATGTTTGCTATAAATAAAGGGGTAGTCAGTGACACTTGTAGTAGCGCAGGAGGTCCAGGTTGAGCTAAGAGTCGGTTTTCCAATACGAGACTGGATGCAGCACAGACAGGGCAGCGGAAAATTCATGGGCTCCACCTAAATTACAATAATCTCCTGGCCGGGGATGAGCTCAGTAGGAGAGGTGACAGAACATAGTTTTCCTTTTCTCAGTTTCTATTCAGACACTTTGCCTGCTGCTGCTTGTATTGTTCTGGTGAATATCTTTTTAGCATGTTCATGTGTTTATCCATAGATTGTTAGTGTGAGCCCACTAACAGAGAGATGGCCATCTGCATTTGAAAGGCTATCTCTGCAGAACATCAGAAACTCAATTTTATTTTGCATTTTAAAAGTCTTACCATTGGCACTATCAAATGTAATCAGGGCAACTGGCATTGAGCATTTCTGTAGCTGCAGCAGTATGATCATGTATTTTCCTTATTTACCACCTAATGCACAATCTGTTGCATAATGTTAAGATTGCACCAAATGTTGTTTCTACCTCCAATGGATCAAAAGTTATTAAACAAAAACATTACACATAACTCTGAGCAGTAGCAAATCCTTTAGAAAGTTTAACCAATCCCTTAACCATGTTTAACCAATTTATTCATGTGTTAAACAGTTGCTATGATGTAAAAAGAATGAAATAATACTGGTGCAGATTGTGCCACATTATGCCTCATAATTCCTATTCCCAAGCTTTGTATCCTCCATTGCTGCATAATTCCAGTGGCGCTGACCAAGAATTGTCAATGGGATTATAAGCAGTTGACCTGCATACATTACCATCCACCATTCTTCGATTTCCAGCCAACAGCATGTTGAATTGTGTGGCTTTTTCTTTGTTTGAATGCTGACATTATAGGCTAAAAACTCCTGCTTGTAAAATGCTGTTGGCTAGAATGCCAAAATTAGCCTAAACTGATATTCATAACATTGAGCCACTTATCAGCTAAGTTTTAAACTTTTTCAAAGTCATCTAGTATGTTTAAAAAACCTGCCCATTTCACACATAAAACCAAAAGAAAGCTCCTCTCACATACTTTGTAAGGTTCATTGTTTCATTAACATCATGCATTAAAACATGTATTGGTAATGTGAAGTGTTTTGTGTTTTGTGTAGTGGAAAGTTTAATACCGACCTTCACATCACAACAAAGGTGCAGCATGAGTGTTGCAAAGGGCCAGTGCTATGGTGAAACCACAGTGAAAAACACACACACATTAGGGTCCACTATGTGTTAGGGTACCCCTATGATTGGCAAGACCAACCTATAAGTCCCTAGTACATAATAGGGGAGGGGGATTAAAACTACTTTTAAGTCCCAAGTATTTATTACGGCATGGCAGTTTAGAGGCCAGCAGCTCTTTGTGCACTTGCATGTGTGCACTGCTGAGAGCCTGAGGTCCTTTTAAAAGCAGCCCTTTGTTGCAGCACTACTTTTAAATGTAAATTGTGACCACACTCAACTTGTGTGGTAGGGGCACTTTCAAAATTGATAAAACTTTAATATTGTGGCATATTAGGTATCCTCAGGTTCCTCTCGCTGTCCAAGGGGTGAGGGGACTGGGGCTTATAAGGACGGTTCTTAAAAAAGATGTTTTAGATACCCTCTGGATAGAGAAATTGCATTAGATTTCACTTACCCCATTGTAGTAAAGTGCTTCCCAAAATTGACTTTTGTCTAGGAGCACTGTGGAGTGAGGATCTACATTATTTTTGCATATTCAGAACCCCTAAAGTCTCCCCTAGGTGTCCCAGGGGTGGGGGGTCATGTAGCTATAAGCAGGGTCCTTATAAATTATGTTGTATAGGTCCTGGTGCTGATGGAATCGGACATTTCATTTTCCCCATGTGGATTCCCAACCACATAGGTTAACATTGCAATAGTTTATGAACTCATAACTAATGCTAGGGATTACCAAAAAATATAATTCAAGGATTTAGGAGAATTGTATTGATAAATCCAACGATATGCTATCGGTGAATTCATCCTGAAATTTTCAGAAAAGAAGTTACTTTCTTGTCTGTAAGCCAAAATCCAGCCTTCCCGTGGTCTCCCCTGTTTGGTCAGAGTTAAGAAAATTAGCCAGGCTGCTTTGATGAAGTGATAAGTGGCACCTGGATAAAGAGGGTAACTGGAAGGACAGGGCTCTGCTACACAGGAATGCTAGAGCGGGGGAGGGGTTGCAAAACAAGAGCTCCAAAGGTAGAATGGGACAGGCAGAAAATGCCAGGTCCATCTACCTTCATCCCCTCTGAACCCAGCCAGATGGCAGGCTCAAGGAATGAATCTGCAGATGTCAGGGGGACGAGAGCTATGGAAATGAGCCATAATGGATGTTGGTTTAGCTAGTTCTTGCTCCTCTACTAAAACTTCATACATATTGAATTTCAGAGGAATAGTGCTTTCTGGGAGACCATTGTGCCACCTTTTTTGAGGAAGTTGCCATGCTCTGGGGTGTTGTCATGAACTTTATTGGATAGGAGTACCCTCCTGTATGACCCCAGAAAACACTGAATATGTATCTGAGATGGGCAGAGACTCTCAGATCAGCTGCTTGAAACTAAGAGAAGAAGGATTGCCACACTGGAAACTTGATTTACACCATCAGGCCCTACATTCTGACTGACTGCACCTGCTGCATTATCTGGAACTACAGACCTTTGGATGTGCCTTGCTTCCGGAGGAATAACGAGGGGACAACAAGCTGGAAACTTAATTTGCCCAATCAGGCCCTGTGTTCTGACTGACTGAGCCTGCTGCATTATCTGAAACGACAGCCCTTTGGATGTACCAGACCCTTGGATTGTGTTTTGGGCCCTCGAGAGGAACTTTAGGAAGACGTTCCAGAAGTTTGGAGAAGTTTTGAGCAACTTTGGAAAAAACTCCATTAGGTGACTAAGGGCTAGAATCGGTTTATTATTTAAAAATTCATATCTCTGGTTCCCTATCTTCAATTTTTGTTGTTTTGGTGTCATTTTAAAGATAAAGATATTTCATATTTATGTAAATTGGTGTTGGATTTTTATTGTGTGTGGTGTCATAATTATTTACTGAATTGGTGTTTTTAAATGCTTTACATGCTGTCTCTCAAATTAGGCCTGCCTGCTTGCATCCAAGCTGCCCAGGGTTGAGCATTGAAATAATTTATTGAGACTTGTAGTGAGCCATAGACAGTGTTAGTGGCCTTATTGTCAGTGGTAGACACATGTTTACCACTTAATAACCCACTTTCCAACATTTGGTGTCAGCTGTGGGATGAGGACTTCTGTTTTTAAAAGTACATCTTTCAGTATAGTGAATTAAGATTTTAAAAAACCTTTTAGAACAAAACGTTGGTGTTTGATTTTTGAAATTTGGTCTAAACTGTTTTTAATCCATTGGTTTAATTTTCCAAAATAGTTTAAAGCCAGATTGCAAGTTGTTGTGACCCAAAACTAGGGATACCTTGGAACAAGACCTAGCTAAACTGTCTAAACTCAAGATGGATGAGCTTAGGGTGTAGTGTAGGCTTAGGGGGCTGCGTGCCTCCAACAAGATTAGGAACGCAGGGTTGCTTAAGTCCCCACAGGCCAGGGCTGGGGTAGCTGAAGAGATTCGAAGGGGGCATGGAGGGTGATCCCCCAACTTCGCTCAGGAGGAGGGTGAAGATGATGCTCCTCCATCACTTCTAGTAGTGAGCACATAATTCCAGATGGTGAGAGGGGGGCAGCCCCATGCACAGGAACCACTGCTGTCCCTTGCAGAGTGGCAGCTTGAGGCCCAACTAGCTTTGATAGCTGTGGAGCAGAGGAAACTTGAATTAGCTAAGAGGAAATGTGAGAGGGAGGAGGCCTCAAAAAGAAATGGTGGCAGTACAAATGAAGACGAGAGTCATATGTCTAGGGGTGGTGGGTTTGACCACAAACTTCCCAAGGGAACGCAGAGGGGAGGGTGATACTTAAAAATGATTGACTGGATTTAAAAGGACCCTTGAGATGTGGGGGACCTGCCCAAGCATTGGGGTTCACTCTTGTGAGAACTGACTCCAATAGCTGGAAAGGATAGGCTCCTGACCCTGCAGGGGAATGAGGAGAAGTCCTACTCTCAAATGAGGCAATGTGTAGTTGAGAAATTTAGTTTAACCCCCAGACCAATACAGGGTGAAGTTCAGAAACACCCAGAAAGTTAGTACAAAGTATGGATAGATGTTTTAGACTCCTCACTGAAGGCACTAGAAGGCTGGATTGTTGGTGACAAAGTAGGGATTATGTAATTTGTTGTTGAGAGAACACATTTTGACTCATTGTGCTGAAGAGAAGTTACAACAGTAACTAGTGGACTCAAAACTGTCTAGTCCTAGGGACCTAATCAAGGCAGCTGATGAGTGGGTGAGAACCCGGGGTTTCAACTCAGCACCAGGTGGGTGACCAGAAGAAATGGAGGGGGTATCAACAAAAGAAAGGTAGGTTTTTTGATCCCTCAAAGGTGGGTACGTACTTTGACTGTATTGCAGGATCTCGCTCGCTGGGTTAGATATTATTTGGCGTTCCTTTATACAAATCCTACATAAAGGACTTAACATTTCTGAACTTGTTTATTGGTGTGACATTGGTTCATGGATGGTGATGTCCATGTAATAATATTAATGCAATTGGAGATTCACTAAGAAAAGATTTATTTGTGTGGCCACTTAGAGTGAATTTAATAATAATTCTGGAATCCACACATTTGTCTGTACAAACCAAACCCTGATGAAGTCCTTATGGATGAAACCCATTGGCAAGGCTGATACATTTATTTCCTTAAAGAATAATAAAAGAAGAACTTTCAACATAAATACATGACATGATATAGTGAATATGATCTGAATGTGATAGCAACTGATTTTGTAATATTAGGAGGAAGCACTTTATACATTGTTTCTTGCAATTTCCCACTGATAGGATTTGATATTGTGTGTATTTACTTTTTAGTTGGTGTTTTTAAAATCTTTACATACTTGTCTCCTAATTTAAACCTGCCTGCTTGCAGCCAAGCTACTCAGGGTTGAGAATAGGAATAACTTATTGAGACCTATACTGAGCCCTAGCCTGTGTCAGTGACCTTATTGCCAGTGGTAGATTTATATTTACCACTACTAATAATCCACTTTCCAACAATGGGCAGCAGCATAACCTTCCCTGAAACACAGACTAATTAAAAGACCGATCACATAAGCAGGAGGTACATCACACAGTTTTCTCACACATACAGAACAGGTACAATTTAGGAACCAAATACACTAAAGAAGTAGTGAGAGGGGTTAATGGACTGTTGTAAGCTCTCTGTTGACAATCATAACAAACAAGTAGAACAACAATTCTGGAAGAACAGCCTAATCTCCAATTGATTCACCAATACATTCATGTACCCACATAGGATGATGAACTTTCACCAACCTAGTGAGGTATGCTCCAACAATGGGTCCCTCAACAAGAACTGGAAAGCATCCAACAGAACTACAATTCACTGGATGTGCAGTTTTCTAGTTATGGTTTCTATAGTTTGGGTGAGGTTATGTCCCTTAATTCGAAATGGTATGTTCTCCACTTGCTAAACTCAGACCTCTGTTAAAATTGCATGTGAGTGAGTTAAAAAAATTGAGTGGTGGCTCCCAACTATAAGATTCAAAACAGGAGGATTAAGCAAAAGATTCTATTTCTCTTTTCCGTTGCTAAGTTGCCACTTGAATGTCACCCTCAAAGTATCAGGAACTTTCCTCAGGACTACAGGTCTTGGTATCTCTTCAAATATTGTGAAACATTCCTTGATTCATAGGGTTTGTTTTGCAAGTGCATTCAGTATATCCACTGTTTTTGTTCAGAAGATGGGCTACAGCAGTGAAAATATCCCTTTGTAATAGAACATGCACATTTTGGGCAGAAACAGTGTAAGCTTTAATCCATCAGAAGACAGTTTCGGCTAGAGCAGCACACGCTTTTCTCATCAAAAGACATCTACAAATCAGGTAGGAGCAGTACAAGCTTTGTTTCTTCACAGAACAAATACAGCATGGCAGTAGCATAGCAAGCTTACCTCTCTTACAAAAAGCAGATAATGCAATCTTCCATTCCACAGACCAAATCCAGCAAAGAAGACCAGTACAACCTTTCATCCCTCACAGAGCATGCACAGTTAAGGCATGAGTGACATGTAGGTTACAGACAGATCTCTGTGTGACTTCTTAAGTTACGTAGAGAAATATGAAGGTGCATGAATGAGTGAATATGAAAGTTCTTGCACCATTCTCCCTCAGATGATGTTTCATGTTATCATCTTGAAAGTCGTACTGCTGTCACTCAGTGAAGTTCTGTAACTCCTGTTCTCCTGTTGTCATATCCTGCTGTCATGCGGCTGTCACCCCTTCTAGATAGAACTCCTGCCATTCACAAGGAAATTTGTCAAAGGCTGGGCCATTGTTATACCAATACAGGAACCTTCCCTACACATGGGGTGAAAGGGGATGGAGTGATCAACATGTGCACACTGTGGCATGTTTAAAAAAAATGCCAAAACAAAAAAACGTCTCTGTGCTGCTCTTTTGTTTTTATCCCACCATTGAAGTAATGAATGAAGTAGATTTGTAAAGTGAAAAGCAGCTGCTCCAAGGAGGAGCATCCCAGCGCTAGGTTAAAAGTAAGATGCAGCAGAAGAGCAGACGTAGGAGGGACTAACCATCATTAGGCCTTTCTAAAGAGGTGAGTCTTTAGGAGGCTCTTGAATTAATTCTCTGAGGTTGCCCCTCTAATTTGATCCGGTAAGAGGTTCCAGAGTTTTGGGGCCAAGAAAGAAAAAGAGTGTCCACCTACTCTGGACTTTTTAATCTTGGGAATGCAGAGTGGGTTGTGATTGGCTGAAGGTAAGGCTCTGCGAGGAAGGTAACTTTGACTTCGTCACAGATGTACATAGAGCCTTTCAGTTGGTTGATCCGAAAAGTTAATGTCAAGGGTTTGAATTCTATTATTTGCTCGACGGAAAGGCATTGAAGGCTTTTTAAGCCATTCCACATTTATTGCCTTTTGGAAATATTCAGCACAAGTCTGGTTGCTGCTTCTGGACTTGTTGAAGTCTGTTTAGCAATGTTTGAGGAGAACCCAGGAGCAACACATTGGTGAGGGAAGTTATTTAGTTTTTTTTATTTGACTAACAGACCATGTTAGAATTGCACTTTAGAATGTGTTTAACCTGCTGTAGAAATGTTTTCACCTGGAAAATTACACACAGACGATTGTGCACATAATAGAATCATATTCAAATGTATTATTAATTTAGCGAATGATTCCTTGATTAACAATATGTAGAGAAGTGTGTAGTACTTAAACATATGCGTAATAATATAACAGATTTTTTTTTTGTACCAGGCTATCATACTTCTATGTGCCTCTTTAATTGGGTTTTAAAAGCCTTTCCTTTTGACTTTTGTCCATAGCTTAATAAACGTTATCTCGAACATTTTGCATTGCAGCAACAACTTGCTTAAGAATGTGCTGACTTCAAATCCATGTTTATTTATCTCATGCCATGTTAGGTCATTTTCCTAATACAATGAGCTGTTGTGACTACTTGAATAAATAATGATTTAGATATATTTTATGAATACTTTACAGAATATTATTCCTAGTTTTACCTCATCATGTCCGACTTGCTTTCTAGTCGCAATGGGCAAACAGCGCATCTTTTAGCTTAGGTAAGAAAGTTCTCAGGAGAAGTGTCCGGGGTCCCACAAGCCAAATTACAATACTACCACCGTGGCGGGCGCGGTCCCATTGTACAGGTTTTCCATTGCGGCCTGTGCTGCTGCCTGCAGCACCCGCCGCAATGGAAAAAAGGGATCTTTAACATATCCCAGTACTACGTGACAGACACCATGCGGTGCCTGTCACTTGTCACCATAGGTGCCCCCAACACCCAAAGAAAAGGGCCCGGGATGAAGAGGGCCCGCTACGGGCCTTCAACGTCCATCCCCCCCAGCCATTCCATGGCGGGTTAACAGCCATGGAAAGGCTGCCAGGGAGGGACATTGGGGGCCCGGAGCGGGACCCTCTTCAACCCAGGCCCTTTTCTTAGGGTGTGGGGGGCACCTACGGTGCCCCCCTGCACACCACCCACCATCAAGATCTGGTGGACTGAAAAGCTTCTTAGGATGGCGGGGAGACTGGCAATGACAGCCTGTCGGTGGCAGTCTCCCCGCCATCCTAATCAGCCCCAAAGTCTTGAAACAATGTTTTACACTGTTTCAAAGAGAATGATTACTGTGTGAATCGGATGAGGGGTTTCCATTGGAAGAGGGGAGTTAATGCCTAACAATTATTGATATATTAATGAGTGTTCCTAGCTAGTTAGAGTAGAGTAATGAGGAATGATGATGAATGAATGATGGATCATACCCAGATCCTTGTTACTGGGGGAGAATGTTTGCATTGTCCAGCATTCCGTCCATCAATTGTTTCTTTTGCATATGTCGCTCTAAGTGGGAAGGGTATGCCCAGACGTGGGTCCCGTGCTCACTACACCACTGGATTCAATCTAGCCTGGCTGATGAAGGGTGATGCCCTGAAACCGGTCCCAGGATGCTTGTTTCCGGTCCAGGGAAGACCTGGCTTGGCAGTCCAGGCTCGACTGATCCCAGAAGGAACAGGGTCAAGACTGATTTGCGTATAGCTGGGTCTGAACTGAGATGGCCAAGTGAGCTAAAGAATGATGATGGATTCAACCCAGAACTGTGATGATGAGAATGAACTTTTGCAGAATCGAATGAGAAGAAGACTGTAGCCCAGATCTCTTTATCGTGCCTGTGCAACTCTTCTACTGAAGAGTGACTTTTTTACTTTTCTTACCAACAGCTAATGCTAACGGTGACTTTATTTTTCCTTTATTTACAGGCCCTTTTTTTGATCAAAGCTGCTGCAGAGATCACTCTTTTAGTGCTGTTGCTACTGCGGCTGTAAGGAACTCAGCTGAGTTTCTAGAGCAACCTTTATAGGTAGTTATTTTCATAATCTAAATCTTGCTCTTTTCCAAAAAGAACTCTTCATGGGTTCGATTTAGGGTAAATTAGGCTCCTTAGCTAGTTTAGTGTCAATTTCCCTATGGAACACTTCATATTGATCTAAGCTGTCACTAATCAACCTTTTTTCATTGACATTTCTGTAAAACTACTAATCTGAATAAAGACAACAAAAACAATACTAATTCTTTATGATAAATAAAGATGTTGAAACTTCATCAACCTCTCATCATTGACTGAACATTAATCTAACCATTGATGATGCATTCAAAATGTATGCCTTTGTTCTAGCTCCTTTCTAATTCAGTGGCAAATGTCAATCGACCTTTCTAAGAGCCATCAGGATTTCCCAAGAGACAAAATCTGTAATCTGGGTGTTTAGTCTTAACTACCATTCTTGGACAATCAGTTTTCAATTACATACCCAGTTTTCGTTATCCCCTGATATCATGCATTCTCTATCCTTCTCACTTTCCTAATGTTCAGCACACACACTACTCTTCCTGCCAGTCTTCCCACGTTTGTATATCATACACTCCTTTCTCTCATTTTCGTTTCACATATCTTCTAGTTTCACCTCCTCACACTCTCTCAAGGACCTCATTTTCTGTCCCATATACTCATCTATACATCCTAATTTTACTCACCTGCACTCTCACACCCTCACCTCTGCATGCAGTAGTGCTCCTCCCACAAGCATTTGCATGCATTTTATTCTTTCTTTCACATCCTCTTTTCCCTTGCAAATCCTTCTTAATTGCCCTTCTCACACACTTCACTTCTATTGCATTGTGACTTCGCTTGCATATATCATGCTCTTTCTCAGCTCCTGCTTCTCACAAGCACATGTATGCTCTCTGTTGGACTTGGCCCTTTTTTCAGGGTCAACTCTAAACTTTTTGCCTTTCTCCTAGTCATTTGTCTGACATGGTGTTGGTGCTTTTAGGACTCTGTGCACTTTAGCACTGCTGTCCAGTGTAAAGTGTGTGTGCTCTCTGTGGTAAACATGGTAAGATTGATCTACACCTGTTTGGCATATTTAATTTACCTGTCAGTCCATTGTAAAGTGGTATCTCAGATACCCAGGGCCAGAAATTAAATGCTACTGGTGGGCTTGCAGCGCTTATTGCACCACCCCTCAAAGTAGCCTTTCAAACTTATCTCAGGCCTCTGCCATTGCAGAGCCTGTGCATGCAGTGCTGCTGCCGCTGTGACATGACACCTAAAGTGTGTGCCACCTCTGTGACGCCCCTTTTTACTGCATGTCAGCCAACCCTAAGGTAGGCCCTAGCATGCCCTGTGGACAGGGTGCATTGTGAAAGGTAGGACATGTACCTTAAGTGTGTGACATGTCCTGGTAGTGACAAACAGCCATTTTGGTTTCTCACTGCTGTGAGGCTGCACTCCCATCGGAAGGCATTGGGGATTCCCTGAAAAGTGTTTCAGTGGTAATTCCTAATATGAGAGGAGCAGCATGATCAAGTTTGGTATGTTTGGAATGGTAATAATAAATGCTGTGCAATGGTGTGTGCAGATTTATTATCACTATTTTAGAAATGCCACTTTGGCATTTCTGTGTGCTATGTGTCTGCCTGCCTGATGTGTATTGCATGAGTGGCTCTGGAGTTGCAGGGGCTGGTGAGGTGTGTGGCTCCAGGGATGGCAGGGTGAGTCAGCACTAGGTTGAATGGAAGATCTACATTTGGATTGGTGGGAGGAGTAGTCACCTGACTCTGAATAGGTCTGTGTCTGCCTAGGTGAATGCTGGCTCTGTCCCCCTGTGGTGTGTCTGATGACCGAGCCCAATCTGACAAAGGAGGGTGGTAGCCTGGTAAACAGAGTGCTTCAACACCCCCCAGAACTAGTTGAGACTGGTTCCCCTAAACCCTGTGCCAGGGCAGACAAAGAGAAATGTACTATAAATATTGGGGCTGCGACCCATGAAAGTGTGCTTCCTCTTGCTATTGTGGGTGCTACTTGTGCCTGCTGGGCCCCAGAAGGAGCCGACACGAGGGACTGCCTCTCTGCTGGAGGGCCATGTGAGCTGGCCTGCCTGGGCCCAGGTTTGCTTTCTGAAGCTCCTTGTCCTGGCGCCTCGTTAGAGCTGTATCTGCCTCACAGCTGCTCCAGGACAAGAGGAGCGCTGGTGTCCTGCAGCACTATACTGCGAAGTGCGCAGAGGGAATCCCAGGGACTCCCCCATGCTGCTGAGGAGCAACGCAGGAGCCTTCCCCACATTTTGGGTGCTTCTGCAACAGAGCGGGAGCCCACCCTGCATTGTGGGTCCTTGGAAACAGAGCGGGAGCCCACCCTGCATCTCGCGTTGCTGAAAAGGACTGCTGCAGCACGAGCGGTGACCCGGAAGCCAGGCAAGCTGCCTGGTTGTAGTCGAGGCCAAGAATGCAAAGTTGCCAGCCAGATGTCAGGCCCGGGTCAGCCTGAAGGTGGGAGGTGCCCCGCCTGCGGCCACGGAGAGGACAGGGATCGATGGAAACTCCGCTCTGGCATGAGAGATCCCCCATGTGCCTATCAGTGGAGGTGGCCCCCCCAGAGTCCTGCTGTGTCCAGCGAGGGGTCCGAGGCCCCGGTGAGTGGGGCACTCATCAGGCACGGTTGGTGTCGATTTTGGAAGAACATAGCTGCACCGCCTGAGTGGCGGTGGCTACAAAAAAGGGGGCATTTCTTGGTGGCGCCAGAAGGAGCCTGGTGATCGGGGCTCCTCCTGCATTGTGGGTGCCGGTGCTAAATGCTTTCACAACTGCACCGTGAGAGTGTGGGCAGCTGCAACGACAGGGTATTTATTTTGGTGATGATGAGGAAGGGTTGAGTTGCACCCCCCCGCCCCAGTGCGCTACGCACATAGGTTTTGCTGCCAAGGCAGCCAGAGCACCATGGAAGGTCCTATAATTGCGCCCTGACTTTTGGGGCAGAGGGCATTAGGGCCCCACAGAAGGCCAGTTAGCCTGGGGTCATTTTGGGTACCTGTGTGTACTGGAAGGGAGCAAGGCCCGAAAGGAATGCATAATGAGTTTATGCTAAAGGTGATATATTAGTCTTAGTTTTCCACTAGGAACTGTTGGTTTTATAATGCCATTTTAATGGTAATTTTAAACTGCTCATTTGCACAATTACCTTCGCTTGGCATTCTCGTTTTAATTCTAATTTTAAAATTGCTTATCTTACATGTTGCAATTTAGCTTGCCTGGCATTCCCGATCTAATGCCCCGTTCCGTCACGGCTGTGCCGATTCAGCGGAAGGCGTATCCGATCAAATCTGCCTTTTCCTACCTCGTACCGCACTACGCATGCATTTCCAGGTGGGGCGGGGTGTTGGTTCCCACCGCATACATCTAATAGGTGAGATGCCTGAGCGGACGCGCAGCCACTGATGGTGAGGTTGCCTCACTTTTAAAATACTATAAACTGCTGTAAGGCGTCAAACTCTTGAATCCGAGGGCCATTAGTCTTAGTTTTCCACTAAGAACTGTTGGTTGTAGATTGTCATTTTAATTGTTATTTTAAAACTGCTTATTTGCACAGTTACCTTCACTTGGCATTCTCGTTTTAATTCTTATTTTAAAAATTGCTAGTCTTAATTATTGCACTTTACCTTGCCTGGCTTTCTC
The DNA here is from genome assembly GCF_964261635.1 of Lissotriton helveticus. NCBI lineage: Eukaryota > Metazoa > Chordata > Amphibia > Caudata > Salamandridae > Lissotriton > Lissotriton helveticus. The sequence goes on along the minus strand of NC_136057.1, from coordinate 480,983,761 downwards.
GATCTGAGCACCATTCCGTCACGGCTGGTGCCGATTGAGCGGAGGGCATTTCAGATCAAATCTGCCTTTTCCTGCCATGTACCACACTACGCCCGCATTTCTGGGTGGGGCTGGGCGTTCTTTCCTGCCGCATACACTTATTTAGGTGAGATGCTTGAGCAGACACGAAGCCACTGATGGTGAGGTTGCCTCACTTTTAAAATACTATAAACTGCTGTAAGGCGTCAGACTCTTTAATCCGAGGGTCAATAGTCTTAGTTTTTCACTAGGAACTGTTGGTTTTAGATTATCATTTTAATCGTCATTTTAAAACTGCTCATTTGCACAGTTACCTTCGCTTGGCATTCTCGCTTTAATTCTCATTTTAAAATTGCTTATCTTACATAATAGCGTGGCTCAATGGTTAGAGCGGCAGACCCTGATGCAGAGGTCTGGCCCGGGACCGGGGTTCAATTCCCGCCTCGGCAACTCTTGGACTCAATCTCCCCGCACCAGATAATTCTCGCCTCGGTGCCTAGTCTAATCATGGGTCCCACTCTGTTACTCTGGGCAATAGCTTGCTTAATCTCCACAACGGCCCCAGCAGCGCTTGGATGCCTGGCTTCACCTTGGGGGTGCCCAGGAGTGGACATTTCACATGGAAAAACCAGGAAGGGTTCCACAGCGGTATGAGTGCAGCGCCGGGTCGTCCCGTCGCATGGGCAGCCGTGTGCTTTACAAATACAACACATCTACATTTTACATTTACTTAATACACTTTACCTTACCTGGCATTCCCGACCTGAGTCCCGTTCCGTCATGGCTGGTGCCGATTGAGCGGAAGGCGTATCAGATCAAATCTGCCTTTTCCTGCCACATCCCGCACTACGCACGCATTTCCGGGTGGGGCGGGACGTTGTTTCCCACTGCATACACCTACTTAGGTGAGATGCCTGAGCGGAAGCGCACAGCGGTCACGCCACTGGCATGTTGAAGGCGTGCCTAAGGCAAGCCTGTCTGCGCCTGTCCGTACTCGGGCCAGGCTCAGGGCCATAACCCTGTCCGTTTTCCGATGGGTGGTGCTCCTGGCCGCAAATACTTCAGACAGGCTTTGCTGTCTTTTAACATGGCATGTAACAGGGCAGATAATAACTCCAAGTGCGCACCATTGACTTACAGAGTGAATCTAGACACTGTAAACATTACAAGCTAACTTTCAGCTTTCAGATCTCACAAACAACCGCAAACAAGAGACACAAAGCTGATTTCGGCCCTGCTTGTTAATGCACGGTCCCTGGTTAAACACAATCTGGAATTCGCAGAGATAGTAGGGTCCCACAAACTGGATCTAGCGTTTGTGACCGAAACTTGGGCGGATAATACTACAAATGTAGATCTGGGGCAGGCCATCCCTGCGGGCTATGCTATTCTTAAAGCCAACTGGGCTGACAAGAGGGGTGGGGGCCAAGCAATTATATACAGAGATCATTTCACGGTCTTGGGTTCTGCAGTTGGAAGCACAACATATTTTGAAGCCCTTTCCTTTCGCATCACACTTAGCCCAAACTATATATTATATACAAAGGGCCTGTTGGTTTACAGGCCACCGAGGGGAAGGGGGGGGTAGAGCCATTTTTTTTAGATTCTATCAGTCCATTCAGACTTTTCCGTGCTTGCAGGTTTTATTTATCACTAAGAAACACAGGATGAAGAGGATACAGCCCTCCTGGTTGAACAAGCCACTCACAAGGCAGTACACACATTAGACAGTATATTTACATCTAACCCCAACTTAAATGTGTAAGAAGTATTACCTGTCCCATGGTCAAATCATATGGCTATAATGTTCTCAGTGAGTATCAATCAACACTCTACAATATCATGAAGCCCTGGGGTTGGAGCCAAAGGGCAGGACTGGAGCAGTATTGACACCCTCTCTTTACAAGCTTCACTAGCTAGAACCCAGCCAGACTGGATTGAAAACGCGGTCAATCATTTGGCCCCCATCAAGACCTTTTCTAATAGGTGGAATAAGCCTTCGGAACCCTGGTTGGCTGACAAATTAAGAAATCAGAAACAGATCTAGAAGGAAGGAAAGAAGGTGGAGATGTAAGTATGACACAACTGACAAAATGCAATATAAGCAATCATTGATGGATTATAAAAAAACACTTTGGGATGACAAAAGCAAATATTTTACATCAAAAATACAACAGGCAAAGAATTCAACCAAGGAATTTTTTAGAACTGTGAAAACCTTAGCTAAACACCCAGAGCCTCCAAAGATGGTTGGCAGCAAATAACTCTGCAATATATTGGCTCAATTTCTTAGGGACAAAGTGGAGGCAGTGTACAAAGATCTTAGTGAATATGGTAATACACTGATCGAGAAGCCCTCAGGGGGCATGCCATTCTCCCCTTCTCACCTGTTGACCTTTTTCTCCATACTCCCTATAGAGCAGATCATTCAGGTGGTTAATACTACCAAATCAGGGGCCCCGCAAGATCCCTGTCCTTTAAAAATGTTGCATATGGTCCCTGAAGTGGTCAGTGAACAACTATGGACCCTGTTTAAAGGGATCATTGGCTCAGCCATTTTTCCTGCTGCTTGGAAAATTGCATCAATCTTGCAGTTTCTGAAGAAATCTGAGCTGGACCCGGCTGTGCCGAGCAGCTATTTACCCATATCAAGACTACCCTTCCCCGCAAAAGTATTGGAGAAAATATTAAATATGCAACTCTCAACCTTTATCTCCTCTGAGGACCTTTGGGATCCATCATAATATGGGTTCCGGGAGAGGCATTGTTAGATTTGTGGGTCTCTAGTCGGCACAGGTAGGTACTTGTGACAAATAGGGACCCTTGCCTCTAATCAGGGTGAGGGGGATACACTCCTAAAATAACCCCTGCTCACCCCCTTGATAGCTTGGCACGAGCAGACAGGCTTATCTCAGAGGCAGTGTGTGAAATATTTGTGAACACATACAGTTATTAAGTGACAACACTACATATGGACACCACACATGTTTTATATCAAAAATAAGTATTCATTATATAGACTTATCACAAGACCACAAACAACAAAAATCCACAATACTGCCCTTAAAATGGTAGAATTAACGTAGTTCTCTTTAGATCTTAAAATGCGACACTTTGAGTCAATGTACCTTTAGATGCGTTGAAAATTTGGTGCAAAGAAACAAAGATGGTGCTTTTTTTCTTGAAGCGACACGCTTCCCGGTTTATGCGGCGGCGTCTGCGGCAACATCGATCCTCTTCTTCTGTGATGCAAGATGCTTTACATGATGTGAGCCGTGACAGGCCAGGCAACACGCTTCCCGGTGATGCGCTGGCGTCTGCTGTCACGTTGATCCTCTCCCCTGGCGATGCGAGTTGCTTCCACAACGATGTGAGTCACGACAGACCCTGCAACACTCTTCCCAGTGATGCGGCAGCATCTGCCGCGACGTCGATCCTCTTTTCCGACGATGCGAGATGCTTTACACAATGCGAGCCGCGACAGGCCAAGCGACACGCTTCCCAGTGATGCGGTGGCGTCCGCTGTGACGTTGATCCTCTCCCCTGGCAATGCGAGTTGCTTCCACAATGATGTGAGCTGTGACAGGCCCTGCAACACTCTTCCCAGTGATGTGGCGGCATCTGTTGTGACGTCGATCCTCTTCTCCGGCGATGAGCCGCGACAGGCTGTGCGACGCGCTTTCCAGTGATGCAGCAGCATCGATCCATCGGTCCTCTCTCCTCGCGAAGCGAGGTGCTTTGGTGGACCTGCGATGACTCAACGATTCTTCTGCGACACGCTTCCCGGTGATGCAGCGGCATCTGCTGCGACATCGATCCTCTTCTCCGGCGATGCGAGGAGCTTTGGGTTGTGACGCGGCAGCGGCAGTTTGGTGACACACTACTTGTTCTTGAGTCGCTCTTCCAGCTCCTTGCGACACGCAAGTCCTCAAAAAGTCCAGCACAACTGCCGGCACTTAAAAAGACCTCTTGGGGAGCTGGTGGGTGAAGTCTGATGTCCCTGAGACTGCATCAGGAGGCAAGCTCTGTTCTCAAGCCCTTGGAGATCCTTACACAAGTTGATGAAAGTACACACAAAGTTCCTCTCTCCTTTCTTTGACAGTCAGGAAACCACTGCAGGCCAATCCCCCTAGCAGCACTTCAGCTTAGGGATAATCTCTCCTCCGTCTCTCTGGTTCCACTCCTCAGCAAAGGTTTGTTCTTGTTGTCCCACAAGTGATCTAATTCTCGGGGGTTTGGGACCCTTCTTTTATACCCAGTTTCTCTTTGTCTCTGAAGGCAGAGAGGCCGTTGCCCAGTCCAAACCAGTTCTGGTCAGTCCTGGAGCACTCTGTTTACATGACTCCTTCTTTCCTGCAGGGCAGGGACATCAGACACATCACAGGAGGTGGAGCCAGCATTGTGGAGGGAAGGCACAGCCCTATTCAGGTCCCAGGTGCAACTCCTCCCTCCCATCTAGATGCAGATCTCTCTATCCACCACTGAGCTGACTCGCCCTGTCTTCTGGAATCCCCCAGTCTCTGTCACCCAAACTCCAGACAAGGAATAAACAACCTAGCAGAGGCAGGCTTGGATAGTTAGACAATAATATACCTACTTTCTAAAAGTGGTATTTTCAAACACAGAATGTTAAAATCAACTTCACTAAAAGATGTATTTTATCATTCTGAATTTAGCCATAATAAACTCGAATTTCCACCATGTTCCCTGAGTCAGTTAGGATTATAAGATGTAATAATCTAACTGCCCATTCTGGCCTGTGGGGAATAGGTAGCCTTGCAATAGTGAAAAATTAAAATGGCTGTAATTCACTATTAGGACATGTCACACACATTAGGGCTTTTCCTACCTTATACTTACAATGCACCCTGCCCTTGGGCCTACCATAGGGGTGTCTGATATGAAGAAAAGGGAAGGTTTAGGGACTGGCAAGTAGGTGCACGTGCTCAGTCAACATGGCAGTACTAGACTGCACACAGGCTCTGCAATGGTAAGCCTTAGACACACTTTTACAGGCTGCTTCTATGGGTGGCACAACCAGTGCTGCAAGCCCACCAGCAGCATTTGGTTTACAAGCACTGGGCACTCATGGTGCACTGTACTAGGGTCTGACCATGTAAACCAAACCAGCCAATCATGAAATCACTAACACATACATCAATTTATAGGAGGGAGCACTTGCACTGTGGTACTAGACAGCAGTGGCACAGTGCCCAAAGCATCGAACACCAGCAAAAACACATGAGGCAACAGCAAAAATGGGAGGGAGACCCACACCAAGGTGCCAGGTTTAGCAGGCATAATACAGAAACAGCCTTGATTATGGCCACTGAGGAACTGAGATCTATTTTGAATTCTGGGTGAGGGCTGCACTGATATTATTAGATCTGTCAGCAGTCTTCGATACGGTGAACCACATTATTTTAATCAATAGACTCTCAGAATTAGGCATTAGAGGAATGGCCCTTAAATTGTTGTCCTCCTTCCTCTCTGATAGAGTTCAATCAGTTGAAGCAGTGGCCTTCGCCACAGAACAGTTCTCGCTCCTGTGTGTGGTGCCACAGGGCTCGCCCCTTAGCCCTACATTGTTCAATCTGCATGTCTCCCCTTTGGCCAAAATCATCAGGCAAAGTGAGTTCTCAGTGGTCTCATATGCTGATGACACCCAATTGGTGGTGTCAGTTTCCAGCAACATTGAAGAGACAGCAGATCGTTTTAATCTCTTTATGTCTCAGCTACATCAATGAATGAGTCTGAACTGCAAGAAACTGAATGGTGGAAAGACTGAGGTCCTTTTATTGGGCTCTGATACCTCTTTCTGGACACCCAGATGGTGGCCGACTTGCCTGGGAGACACCACAACTCTAGTAAATAAGGCTAAAAATGTAGGCATTATCTTTGATGATAAATTGGCCTTCAAACATCAGATTAGTTTCCTTGCTTCCTCTATCTTTTTCATCCTGAAGATGATTAGAAAAATCCGCCCCTTCATTCCACCAGAGTCAGTAATAATTTTAGTGACAGCACTGGCAGTGTCCAAATTGGACCATGGAATTGCACTGTATGTAGGCACCCAAAAGCAGCATCTTCAAAAGCTACAATGGCTTCAAAATGCAGCTGCCAGATTACTGCTGGATATCCCAAAATTAGAGCTGGTCTCGCCTAGTTTGAAGCATTGACTCCCTGTGGACAAGAGAATTATATTCAAAGCCCAATGTCTAGCTTTCAAGGCACTCCACGGGGTGGGCCCTGAATTCTTGAAAAAGTATTGAAATGGTATATACCAGCCGGAAATTTGAGGTCGGCTCACTGCAAACTCCCCTATGATTGGCATGACCTCTCTTATAAGGCCCTATTACATAATAGGGCACAGGATCAAAACTACATTTAAGTCCCTAGTATATAATAGGGCATGGCTGTTTAGAGGCCAGTAGCACTTTCTGCACTGGCATGTGTGCACTGCAGGGGCCGGAAGTTAGTTTAAATGCAGTCCTGTGTTGCAGTACTGCTTTTAAAATGTAAATTTTGCCCAAACATGACTTTGATGTTTGGGACACTTATAAATAAATACACTACAATTTTTGGCATATTAGGCACCAATAGGTGTCCCAGTGGTGGGGAGTCAGGTAGTTATAAGCGACCCCTGACCCTCCGATAGGTCGCTCCCCTCCCTCTGCAGCTCCGCCGCTGTCTACCTTGTGACCTCTGCTCCTGTGGTGTCTGCAGCTCCTCCGCCGGATTGCCTGCTTCACTCGTGCCCAGCCCCTTCTTTCTTTCTGAATCCCTGCTGCTTGCCTGCGCCGTTTCCCCTGCTGAGTGCCTGCTCCATTTCCCCAATGTCCCCCTCCCTCGCATTCCGCTCCCTTCCTGGTCTCCCGGCTTCCCGCCGCTGCTCACCTGCGGCCCCACCCCGCTCCCTATTTGTCGACCTTTACCACCTCCCCCGCCTCCCAGCTGAGCCTCCCTCCCACCCCGCCGCTGCGAGGTGAAGGAGCGACCCCTGACCCTCCGGTAGGTCGCTCCCCTCCCTCTGCAGCTCCGCCGCTGTCTGCCTTGTGACCTCTGCTCCTGTGGTGTCTGCGGCTACTCCGCCGTATTACCTGCTTCACTAGTGCCCAGCCCCTTCTTCCTTTCAGTATCCCTTGCTGCTTGCCTGCGCCGTTTCCCCTGCTGAGTGCCTGCTCCATTTCCCCAATGTCCCCCTCCCTCGCACTCCGTTCCCTTCCCGGTCTCCCGGCTTCCCGCCGCTGCTCCCCTGAGGCCCCGCCCCCGCTCCCTATTCGTCGACCTTTACCACCTCCCCAGTCTCCCACCCCACTGCTCCATAAATGGCGGCCGCTCGCAGCGGGCGCACCACTGGCGCGCCTAAGGCAAGCCCGTCTGCGCACATCCGCGCCAGGACCGCACCCAGCGCCACGACCCCTGGACCACGCACCATCCAGGCTGCCCGCATCCGATATGACGCAAACACCCTCATCGCACTCAACCTCGGACGACCCTCCAGCTGCCATATAGCCACCCCCAAGCGCATCCACGGCCCATTCACCTGTCAGAACTGCAGCTTCTCCTGCATCGTAGACACCGAGACGCCCGCCACAAAGGAACCCAACCAGCTCCATTGCATCCTGCTCAACACCCGCTCCTCACGCAAACACGCCATCTAGCTCTGGGACCTGCTCGACTCCACATTGCCTGACGTCCCCTTCCTGACCAAGACCTGGATGAACGAAGCCTCAACCCCAGACATCACAGTGGCCATCCCCGATGGATACAAGATCACCCGCAGAGACCGTACCAACGGAGTCGGCGGAGGAATCGCCATCATCCCCAAAGACACCATCAGGATCTCTAACAACACCACCGACACCCTCAACACCGCCGAACACATGCACTTCCAGATCCACACGGACCCCAAGACCACCCTGAGAGGCACCCTCATCTACAGACCACCAGGTCCCCGCCCCCAATTCTGCAACTCCATCGCTGACTTCATCAGCACGCACGCACTGACCTCCACCAACTACATCCTTCTCGGCGACCTGAACTACCACCTGGAAAACAATAACAACAGCAACTCCGCCACCCTGATCGACAACCTCACCACCCTCGGACTGACACAGATCGTCACAACACCTACCTACATCGCAGGCCACATGCTCGATGCAATCTTCTCCTCCAGTCCCCACGTTGCCTTCAGCCACACTTCCGAACTCACCTGGACCGACCACCGATGCGTCCACTTCACCTTCCAGAAACCCGTCTCACATCACCGCACCCTACAGATCCCTAGGGCTGGGGCAAAATCACCAAGGAACTACTGTAAACAAACCTCGCACTCAACCCCCGACCAACCCCATCGACCCCGGGGAGGGGACCCCCACCCTCAGACTCTGGATGGAAGACTGCGCCAACACCTTAGCCCCGACAAGACAACACGCCCACAGAGATACCAGTCAGAGGGCCAGCTGGTTCACCCCGGAGCTCCTAGCCTCCAAGCGCACCTGTCGGAGACTGGAAAACACCTGGCACAACAAGAAAACACCCGACAGCCACTCAGCTCTCAAACACGCCATCCGCAACCACCACCACCGCATCAGGACCACCAAGAAGGCCGCCTTCAAGAACCGCCTCGACAACAAGGCACACAACAGCAAGGAACTCTTCAACATTGTGAAGGAACTCTCCAGCCCCAGCTCCTGCACCAATGACATCCCGCCGTCACAAGCCTTGTGCGACGCCCTCGCTGCCTTCTTCCACCGCAAGATCACTGACATTCACGACAGCTTCAACCCTCAGACGGACCCCGCCAACCCCACCACCCCGGCCCCACCGATACCCACCGACCATTTCACCGCTTGGACCAGCGTAACCACCGAGGGCACGATCAAAACAATGAGTTCCATCCACTCGGGCGCCCCGTCCAACCCTCTTCCCCACCACATCATCAACAAGGCCGACAGCTCCATCGCACCCCACCTGTGCAACATCATCAACCTCTCACTCAAGACCGCGACCTTCCCAGAGAGCTGGAAACACGCCGAGATTAATGCCCTACTGAAGAAACCCAAGGCGGACCCAAGCAACCTTAAGAACTTCCGACCCATCTCTCTTCTTCCGTTCCCGGCGAAGGTCATCGAAAAGATCGTCAACACCCAGCTCACTCGCTACCTAGAAGACAACAACATCCTCGACCCCTCCCAGTCAGGCTTCCGCAAGAACCACAGCACAGAGACCGCCCTCATCGCCGCCACAGATGACATCAGACTCCTACTCGACAACGGCGAGACAGCAGCCCTCATCCTCCTGGACCTCTCCGCTGCCTTCGATACCGTCTGCCATCACACACTACGCACACGCCTCCACAACGCAGGGATTCGCGACAGGGCCCTAGACTGGATCACCTCCTTCCTCTCTGACAGAACCCAAAGAGTCCGCCTCCCCCCGTTCCACTCCGGAGTCACCAAGACGATCTGCAGTGTCCCACAAGGATCATCCCTCAGCCCGACGCTCTTCAACATCTACATGGCTCCACTCGCACGCATCGCCAGACTCCATGACCTCAACATAATCTCCTACGTCGACGACACCCAGCTGATCCTCTCCCTCACCAACGAACCCCTCACTGCCAAATCCAACCTTCACCGCGGTATGAAGGCGGTCGCCGACTGGATGGAAGAAAGCCGGCTCAAACTCAACACGGACAAGACAGAGATCCTCATCCTCGGACCCAACCCCTCAGCCCGGGACGACTCCGGGTGGCCCACTTCCCTGGACACCGCCCCTACACCAACCAACCACGCATGCATCCTGGGAGTCATCCTCGACTCGAAACTCACCATGACCAACCAAATCAATGCAGTCTCCTCAACCTGCTTCTACACCCTCTGCATGCTCTGCAAGATCTATAGATGGATCCCTACCGGCACATAAAAAACCGTCACCCACGCCCTCATCAGCAGCAGGCTCGATAACGGCAACGCCCTCTACGCCGGAACTCCAGCCAAACTCCTCAACAGACTTCAGAGAATCCAGAACGCCTCTGCACGCCTGATCCTCGACGTCCCCCGCCGAGACCACATCATCCCCCACCTGAAAAACCTGCACTGGCTCCCCATCGACAGAAGAATCACCTTCAAGCTCCTGACCCACGCACACAAGGCACTCCAGAACACCGGCCCAGTACACCTCAACAACCGACTGTCATTCTACGCACCTAACAGAAGACTCTCCTCCAATCTCTCTCTGGCCGCCGTCCCACGCATCCACAGAACCACCTCCGGAGGCAGGTCCTTCTCCTACCGCGCCGCCAAGACATGGAACTACCTCCCTCTCCTCCTACGGCAGACAGAAGACCCTCAGACCTTCAGGAGACTACTCAAGACCTGGCTCTTCGACCACTAGCTGCAGCCTCCCTCCCCCCCCCCAGCGCCTTGGGACCCTCTCGGGTATGTAGTGCGCTTTATAAATTGTTTGATTGATTGATTATAAGGAGGTCCTGTATAGAATAGGCTGTATATGCCTTGATTTTAGTGTAATTACACATTTCACGTCCAACATTGTAGTAAAGGGCTTCCCAAAATCTACGCTTGTGCTAGGAGCACTGTGTAGTGAGGATCTACTATTTCTTCTTTCATATTCAGAATCCCTTAGATCTCCCCTGAGTGTTCCATGGGTGGGGGGTCCTGTAGATATAGGCTGGACCCTTATAAAATATGTCTTATAAGCCCTGGTGCCGAAGAAATGGCCTAGTTCATGTTCCCCATTGTAGATCCCAGCCACATAGGTTAACATGGCAAGACATGATTCCTTAATATTTCCCTTCAGGAGAATCAGAAAATATAATTCAAAGACTTACTAGAATGGCATTGATAAATCCAACAATATGGTATTGTTGTACATATCTAAAAAGGTACACACAAGAAGTTATGAGTTTCTATTCTGTAAGCCAAAAATGAGCCTTCCAGTGACCTTCCCTGATTGGTCAGAGTTAAATGGATTAGCCAGGCTGCTTTGACTAGGTGATAAGTTGCCCCTGGGGTTAAAGCGCTATTCTGGGAGGAAAGGGTTCTGCTACATTGGAATGCCAGAGGAAGTGTGAGGGGTCATAAACAATAATCTTCAATAGAAGGAGGAGACAGCCAGAAGATGCCAGTTTCATTTCCACCTTTACTCTTTCAATCCAGTCAGATGGCAGGCTTAATGAAGGAATGTGCAGATGCCAGGGGGGAAGGAGAATATGGAGATGAGACATCTCTGGAAGAATAGTGCTTTCTGGGAGACAATAGTGCCACACTCTGCAGGAAATGGTCATGCTCTGCGGTGTTGCTCTGCACCTCACTGGATGGGAGTGCCCGCCTGCTTGATCCAGAGAACACTGAATAAGTATCTGAGAGGGGCAGAGCCTCTCAGATCTCCTGCTTGAAACTACAGGAAGAAGGAGGGTGCATGCTGGAAGTTTGATTTGCACCACCCAGGCCCTGCACTCTGACTGGCTGCAGCTGCTGCACAATCTGTAACTACAGCCCTGTGGATCAAACCTGCTTCAAAAGGACCAAAGAGTGGACTCCCTGCATGCTACAGGTTAACAAAACTCAACTGGGCACTCACCATCATGAGTCCCCAGCCTGGAGTACTACCAGTGGATGTGTAAGGGTTTTGTCTAAGGGGATTGGTGGAATTGAAATCCCAAGCTTTCAGGACCATCTTGGAGCTCCATGTCCCGTGGAGTACGTTTGGTACCCTCAAGGGCACTTTAGAAAGAAGTTCCAGAAATTTGAAGAAGTTTGGAGCACCTTTGGAAAAAAGTTCCATAAGTGGACCAGCTCGAACTGGCCAGCCAAGCCGGCCACCCTCAATCACGAGCCAGCCTTCCCTTCAGGTTTGTCCCGGTAAAAAGCTCTGGAGGTCCGACTTCTAGAGTTTGACCAGGAACTGGTTGAAACCCAGGGCGGTGAGCCCTCACCGACTCCAGCCTGATGAAGAGCATCGAGGGACTCCGGAAAAAAAAGCTCCGGAAACGTTTCTAAGTCAGAACGTAGAAAAGGTGACCAAGACCAACCTCAAGAGTCAAGCCGCCAACCTCCAACCAGGAGCAGGCCTGGATCCCTGGTTCGTCCCATGGGAAAGCTTTGGAGGTCTGACTTCCATAAGTTTGACCGGGAGCTTGTCGCAAGGCAAGCCAGCGAACCCTCACCAAATCCAGACTAGCTGAGAGCTTTAACCCCTTCGGCGCTGATGACAAAGCCAGCTCGTCATCAGCGTTACCTGCGCGGCGCGGATGACGAGCTGGCTTTGTCATAAACAAGCCATTTTTGAATTTCCCGCGTACAGCGGGAAAACGCGGTAGCGCGCAAGAGGTTAAGACACCTCAGGAAGAAAAGCTCCGGAAAAGTTTCTATCTCAGAAGGTAAAAACTTTGACCGTGGCCATTCGTGAGGGGTAGCCGCTCAGAGCTCCTTCACGGTCGGCCTGAAATTTTGACTTTGTCCCAGTCTACCGAGACCAGATGTCCCCAGGTGCCATAGGTTTATATGTGATATAGAGTGCTGACTCTTGAAAAATTCATATCTCCAGTTCCCTACATTGGATTTTTTTCATTTTAGTGTAATTTTAAATTTAAATATTTCCTATGTTTATAAATTGATTTTGGATTTTTATTGTGTGTTGTGTCTTAATTATTTACTGAATAGGTGTTTTTAAATACTTCACATACCTGTCTCTGAAGTTAAGCCTGCCTGCTCACAGCCAAACTACCAAGGGTTGAGCATGGGAATAATTTTGTGAGACCTATTCTGAGCCCTAGACTGGTTTAGTGGCTGTTTTGCCAGTGGTAGATGTATATTTACCACTACTAATAATCCACTATCCAACAGCACAGGAAGAAGGGGTGCAGCTAATGTAACCCAGGGAGGTTGGTTCCGTTTGGTTCTGTTTTTCTGTCTCACTTTGACCACAATGAGTGTGCCTTTCTGGTTCTGGTTCAACAGTTCCTTAAAGTGGCAAACACACATAGAAGCCCCGAAAATTAAGGCCCTCACATCGGTACATGGTCTGAAAAAATTCAATCGGGATTAAGGGGAGATGCCCCACAGACCACTAATAAAGGCATATAGTGCAATGATAACCCCTCTCCCCCAAGTACTGTATGTTGCAGAAGTGCTTTATTTAAGTGGTAAACAAGGGTGGGAGCTTGAAGAAGGGAAATGCCTAAAAACACTATTGTCACTTCCAGGCTCAGCAATGATCTAGGCCATTAAAGCAGAGGTAGGATCAGTTTCTTGGGGCACACAAGTTCAAATGACACTAATAAGATTCTGGAAACGCCAGGACCTGTACAAAAGGTTTCACAATGGTGTAGAAATGAAATCCAGCTTAGTAGCCTAAAATTGGCCAGGGAAACAAGAAGGCAATTGTACAAGGTGTGTGAGAATCTGAAAGTGAGAATCTGCCCACACTCACTTCAGGTAGAAACAAATAAAAGCATACTAAGAACACAAGGGCAAATAGCAGCTAGGGGGGGGGTTCATGCTGAGTACTTGAGTAAGAAAAAATCAGTACATTTTATGAGTATGACTTGGCAGAATGAGGCCTGGTATCCGTACCTTGATACGTTACCAAATTACTGGCTCAGGTGTAAAATTCTAAGAATAAGAATTGAAACTAACCCATGGAGAATAAATGATAAAATATGGTTAGCAACGATGCAGCCCGATGGCAATTGTAGATGTATGCTAGGGAATACATGTGATATCCAGCATATTTTGGTTGATTGTAGAACTGCCTTAGCTCAGAGGAAACTTTGGATGCGGCCTAGGGGGCAGATTTACAAGCCCCTTGCGTCTCTTTTACACCGCCGTTGCGTCACTTTTGTGACGCAGCGATGGCGCAAAAGATGAGCCATGGTGCGAGGTATTTACAACGTGATGCATCTGGGAGATGCGTCACGTTGTAAAGCCCTGCGCCACATGAAACCTGCGTCAGGTTTCATGTGGGCGTTCTGTCTCAGGGTGGGCGTTCCCTCGCAGGAAAGCCCAGTAAAACTGACGCAGTGAAATCTACAAGATTTCACTGAGTCAGTTTTACGACGCTGCAGCATCAAATCCTTACGCCTGCTTGAAGCAGGCGTAAGGAGTGAGGCACCATGTTGAGTATGGGCGGCCCCTGTGCATTGCAGAAGTTGCGTCGCGCTTGCAACGCGACTCCAGCAATGCGCCGCCTGTGCGCCTGAAGATGCTTCCCACATCTGCCCCTCCTTGCACCATGGTGCGCCGCATTGTAAATGCGACGCATCTGTGGTGGTGCAAGGGGGGATTACGTGACGCATCTGTTCTGGCGCATCCCTGCTGATTTGCAGAGATGCGCCAGAAGACGTAAATATGCCCCTATGTTTTTAAAGTATGGTATTAAATCACGGGCCCAAGCTTTAGCGCTCCTTACTGATATGCCTAATCTTGATATTGCTATCGCTATTGGTAGATATATGAAGGCGGCGAAAAGTTGTTTTATGGAAAAGGATTCTGTGAATTAAGTTACAAACTGAACTTGTCTTATAGCAATGTCGACGTAGGACTATTATATACGGAGGTTTCACTCATATGCCGGAATCATTTTAAATTTGAATCTATTTTTAGGAATGTATCAGGAATATATATACTATGGATAACTTTTTTATGAAATACAATTATATGAAATATCGTGGCGTTTTATGTAAACATAAGGCTTTGACTGATTGGAAAAATTGAGGGTATTTTGATTATTTTAAAACGATTTATGGAAATGTTTTTATATTCTTTCCTTTTCTTATGCTGTTTAAAGACCAACGGTCGTTGCCTTTTGACGTGACTTGACTTGAGTGTGCCTTTCACCTCTAGAACTCGTTTTTGATCACAAATTGATTTGAAATGTTTGGAAGACCAACTAGTGCGTAGCTCCCCTTTTATGAGGCGCTAGGGTGAACTGAACCGCTGGCGGCATGTGAGAATAAGGGTGGTCATTGGGGCACACCAGTAGGTGAGGGGGGGGGGGGGAAGCACAGACACAGACACCAGAAGTGTGTGAAAAAGGCCGCTTTTATTGGAATCAGGTGCACGTATAAAACATCCCCCTTGGCCTGTGCCGCACAAAACTACTGCTCACTAATTAACAACTGCCTAACAGCCCCCCACCCCCACCCCTAAATGTAAGCCCGAACATTGCAACAGTAATACAACAACATACGCTCATCAACCTGCCCCTCTACTAGATGCCCCTAATGACCTCCATGACCCCAAACCCCCGCTACCATGCAGTCCCAGGCCTCCAGCCAACCACCCTATTTCCTTAGGACAGCGCCCCACAACGCACCTGTTCCAGCGACAAAAACACAACCTCAAACCTAAATAGTGCACCATCAACCAAGAAAAGCCCCTCGGGACCAAATCCTCGACCACCCCCCCCCCCCCCACCCCGCAAAGGGACAAAACAACCTTGGACCAACAAAGCCGAAAAAACCCTGCAAAAAAGGGAGGGAGGGAGGGACAAAATTTAACAACGACCTGGCTGCTGTGTCACCGCACCACAAACGTGCGCGGTGACACAAAATGGCCGGCTATATAGCCCCACGGCCCTAGGCAGCCCAAAAGAAGCCCAAACCGCCCAACCAGCCCAAAAGCGCCGCTACGGCGATCCCCGAGTGTCAAACTTCCCCCTCCCCCCCCCCCTCCCCCGGTGCCCCAAACTTCCCCGGGGGGGGCGAGCCTCCCGTTGGTCGGCCACCCCCCCAAATCCCCATTGGGGCACACCAGTAGGTGAGGGGGGGGGGGGAAGCACAGACACAGACACCAGAAGTGTGTGAAAAAGGCCGCTTTTATTGGAATCAGGTGCACGTATAAAACATCCCCCTTGGCCTGTGCCGCACAAAACTACTGCTCACTAATTAACAACTGCCTAACAGCCCCCCACCCCCACCCCTAAATGTAAGCCCGAACATTGCAACAGTAATACAACAACATACGCTCATCAACCTGCCCCTCTACTAGATGCCCCTAATGACCTCCATGACCCCAAACCCCCGCTACCATGCAGTCCCAGGCCTCCAGCCAACCACCCTATTTCCTTAGGACAGCGCCACTCGAAAGTCGCTTACGACTTTCGACCCCCCCACTAGGACTCCTGTCTCCTGGGATACCTGACCACCCCCAGGGCCCCATCTAAAGCCTCCTTTAACTGCACTATATACAGCTCCATGCCGTACCTGGACAGGTGGACCCCATCCTCCAAGAAGAAATAGTTAGCACCATAGCGCAACTCCGGGTGCTCCATCCTCCCCACCCCTTCCTTGGCGCAGAAAGCGCGCATCTCACGATTGATCTTCCTACGAGCCCTGTCTATGGCCCCTGGGCGCTCAGCTCCCCTCCACACCCGCCTGGGAATAAACTCCGACCATATGACATGGCAGCCCGCCCATTGCCTCCTGATTTCCTGCAGGTCCTGTCTCATTTGCTTGAGCAGCGCCAAACCCTTGCACTGCACCAAGTCGTTCTCGCCCAGGTGAATTACCACCACGTCCGGGCACACCCCCCCTTTCACCAACGTGTTTAACAATGGCAATAACTCATGCCAACGCCTACCCCCTTTCCCCCTCCAATGACATCTATACAACCCCGGATCCAATCCCAAATTGAGAGCCTGATGCCTGTCCCACTCCGCTCGTTCAGCCCGCCTGACGAACGAATGTCCCACAATATACAAATTCAGGACAGCCACATCCGGCCCCGCCACAGCACCTGCAAAGACACATATATGAGAATCGGGAATCATTGCGACAAAGCACCATCCGCCTCCCTCAACCTCACATACGTCCTGTAAGCGTCCGATTTCCACCGACCCAGCCTCTGAATCTCCTCCTTACCCCAACCCCTCCGTGCCGCCTCCGTCGCCGCCCCAATCCGAAAAGAATGCGTCCCGAACGCCAGGGGATCCTCCCCCAAGACCCGCAGTGCCCGCCGCAAGACCCACAAAGCTTGAGACGCCGTCACCCCTCCCCCCCCACCCCGCCCAAAAACCTCCTCCTCCGACACGCCACTTTCAGCCAACAACCTCCTGCCCCAAACCGCCGGGCACACCCCCTCCTTGTCGCCCGGCCCCAGCACCACCCAAGTACCAACTCCCCGCTGGTCTGTCTTCGAGCGTCTCAAACACACTGCCACTTCCCGGGCCCGCACCTCCACCTCTCCCCACAACACCCCCCGCCGCCCCCTCGCGCCCAGCAGCTCCGACACTCGAAACGCCCCAAAGAAAAGCCATGACATCAACGTAGAGAAACGCACCGTCTCGCCCACATCCCTGCACACCTCTGGTAGCGCGCCAATCACTCCCGCCAGCAAAACCGCCGAAATGGGACGGCGCAGCCGCACCGTCGCCCCACTCTCCCTCGCCCACCCCTCCAGCAGCCTGGTTCCCAACTCCCCCGCCGACGGAGGGTAACCCCACCACATCTTCCCCATGAAGGCCACCGCCGACAACTTTCCCGCAATTGACACCCGCGACAAGCCCCTGTCCATAAGCGCCAGCATGAATCTTACCACCTGTTCCTCGCGCTGCCACCTGTCCCCACACCGCACCGCACCTGACTGCAGGAATTCCTCCCACGCTAGCTCGTAAGCCTTCCACGTCGACACAGCCACAGACGTCCTCACCAACTGAAAGACCCGGCCTCGCCTACCGACCACAGTTCTTCCGGCACCGGCGTCCTGACTTCCTCCGCCGTCGTGGCTAGCCCATGGAACCTCTCCCACTGTGAACGAGACAAGGCATCCGCAATGTCATTGTCCACACCGGGAACGTGGCGCGCCTGAAACAGTATGTCATTTTCCAAGCTCCGCAAGACAAACACCCGCATCAGTTTCAGAACCTGTGGATCCCGAGCCGACTGCCTGTTCACCACCTGCACGACGGCCATGTTGTCCACTCGAAAAAGCACCCTCTTGTGTGCCAACGCCCCTGCCCACACCGTGACTGCCACCACCAAGGGGAACAACTCCAGGAACGCAATGCTCCGCCCCCCCGCCTGCCAGTGGTCCGGCCACTGCTCCGCACACCATTTTCCCTCCCAATACAGGCCGAAACCACCGACGCCCGCCGCATCCGAGTACATGGTGACCTCCCACTCCCAGTCCTCCGCCGGCGCCATCGGCACCCCATTGAAACGCTCCAAGAAAGCCCGCCACATGCGCAGGTCCTCCTTCATCCCTGCCGAGAGGCGCACATGGTGATGTGGCAATGGCAAACCCGACAGCGCCAGCCCCAGACGCCGGCAAAACGTCCGTCCGGCCCGCACCACGCGGCACGCAAAATTCAAATGTCCCAACAACACCTGTACGTCCCGCACCGTCACCTTCCGCCTCGCCAACATGTCATCCACCAGACCCACCATCGCCACCCGTTTGTCTTCTGGCAGGCGTGCTTCCATGGCGACCGAGTCGAGCTCGATACCGAGAAAGGACAACACCGTACTGGGACCGCACGTCTTCTCTGGCGCCAGGGGAACCCCAAATTCCCCCATCAACCCGGCCAAACCATCCAGCAGCCGCTGACAATCCGCCGCACCGGGCCGCCCCACCAGGAAGAAATCATCCAGATAGTGCGCCACTGACTCCGAGCCTGTGCGCCTGGAAAAAACCCACTGAATGAAGGAGCTGAACCGCTCAAATAGTGCGCATGAAATGGAACACCCCATCGGCAGCGCCTTATCCACAAAGTATTGACCTTGAAACTGGATCCCTAGCAACTGGTAATCCGCCGGGTGTACCGGAAGGAGTCGGAAAGCCGACTTGATGTCGCATTTCGCCAACAGCGCACCCTGCCCCGCCGCCGCAACCAGACGGCGCGCCACGTCCACCGACGAATACGTCACAGACGCCAAATCCGCCGAAATGTACGCATTGACCGACTCCCCCTCCGGCCAGGACAAGTGCTGTATCAGTCGGAACTGCCCTTCCTCCTTCTTAGGCACCACCCCGATGGGGGAAACGATCAAACCTGGCAGCGGCGGCGCCGTGAAGGGGCCCGCCATCCGCCCTTCCCTGACCTCCTTGAACAGTTTCTCTCTCACTACGCCCTTGTGCGCGTTCACTGATTTCAGATTGTCCGCCCAGCGAGCAATCCGGGGACCTTCGTACCCCAACCGAAAACCCTCCCGAAAACCCTGGCGCAGCACCGCAGCATCCTCCGCCCGCGGATACGCCGCCAACCAGGGCTCCATCCGCTCGATCCTAACCGGCGTACGAGCCTTTTCCCAGAGCCCCTGCTCCCCCCCCTCTACCCCCACCCCTCCCCCCGCCTGAACCCCCTCTGGCAAATCCACCACCCTGCGGAGGCAGCTGGCCTGGGGGGCCCCCGGAGCCCCAGCACCGCAGCGCCGGATGGTTCCGTCCGCACGAAGAGCACTCGTGCCGGAAACGGCACGCCGCCCGCCCGCAGGCACCCCTATTGAAATCCCAGCAGGCCCCGACCGCGGTCTGGCTGCCGGAGGCGCCCTGACCCACCCCCCCACGGGTGGGGCGCGCCGCAAAGGGGGGGGACGCCAGCGGCAAACCGCTGGCCGTGTAGATGGTGCGGCCAAACTTGGCCCCTCCCATCGTCTGCTGGTATAAATCAGAATCCAGCTCCCCCCACTGGGCCTCGGGGTCCCCCGCCATGCGCGCCCGAAACTCCTCGTCGTAGTGCGACCAAGCATACCCGCCGTATGTCACCTGCGCCCTCCGGACCACATCCATGTATTTAAAGAGCGCGACGCACCTGTCCGGGAATTTCTCGCAATACACGCTCGCGTAAATGAGGAACGCCGCCGACCAATTGTCCAGCGTCAGGGGAACCTTTGGGCGCCTAGCCAACTCCTGCTCCTCCTCTTTTGACCCTTCCTTCGATGTCAACTCCCTATGCAGCAGCTTCAAAATATCTATGTACTCCCCCTTCCAAATCTTCTCCTTCGTAGCCGCGGAAAGGTGTGCCCCCAGCGGCTTGGTCAACCCCATGTACGGAAGCTTCCGCGCCGGGATCACACAACTCTCCTTACTTCCCCCCGCCGCCTCCTTTCCGCCCGACGCCTCGTCGCCCGCCGCCTCAACCCCGCTTCCCGCGCCCGGCGCAGCCCCGCCCGACCCCGCGCCTTCGGTACCGACTCCCGCGTCCTGGACATACCGTCCCCGCACCAGCCGCCACCCATCCTCCCCATCGCCCCCAGACCCCACGGACACCTGCACACAACGCCTCTTAGCGCTCCCCGCGCCGTCACCTGACTTACCTGGCGTCAAGGTCGGCGTCCTGGCTGGATCCCGCCGCCTAACCAGTGGAGCCGAGGGGGCCGTCAGTCTGGGAGCTTCCTGCCGTGCCGGCACCTGAAATACACTTCCAACACCATTACCAGCCCCCCCATCGTCCCGAATCTCTCCCTCCTCCTCAGACTCACCATCCGCCGGTCCCACACCACCCTGGCCCCCCAACTGGAGTTCCACCCGGCTCAAACCCGCCCGCTCACGACACACCCGCATTAAATCCACCAAGTCCACACTCCCCCTCCTATGCACCACACTCGCAGGCAACTCAGAAATAGTCGTGTCCATCCTTACTCCCCCAACCCCGGCGGCCGTAGAGACCCATCGGGGAGGGGCCGGCGGAGACGCGTCTCGCCTCCATTCGTCAAGTCCCTGAGCCAGGTCCCTCGCTGGAGCTCGGCCGTCCGCACCAAACAGAGCCGGCCCATCCACTCGGTGGGTGGGAGCCGCATGCTGCTCCCCCGAGCGCCTTACCAACAGCTCCTGCCAAGGAAAAAAGGTGGAGTCCAGCATGCCAGGGTAAAAACCACCCCCGTCGCCCCCCCACGCGCTGCCCCCTCCGCCAAACCCCCACCCCATCGCCGCACCCCTCCCCCATCCTGCCGAATGGCCTCCGCGCCGCGCCGGGACACCCCCTCCTCCTAGCTCCCAACCCCCTTCCCCTGCCCAACCCCCCGGCCCGCCCCACCCCCCGAAACCCCAACTCGGCCCCACCCCCCTTCCACGCCCCACTCCCCCTGCCTCCCCCCAGGCCACGCCACCGCCCCCCGCACCCCACCCAAAACTCGCCACCCGCCCGCCCTGGCCCCCCGCCCCGCTCCCAGCCCCCACCTCAAACCCGCCCCTCCCAAACGCCCACCCCGACCCACCCCCCTTGCCGGTCAGGCCGCCGCCACCCCTCCCGCCTCCCAGCGCCTCCGACACACCCCGCCCTCTACCCCGGCCCCTCTCCCCCGCCCGGCCCCTCTCCCCCCCCCGGCCCCCCTGCCCCAGCGCCGACCGCCCCCTCGCCCCCACTCCCCCCTCCTCCTCCGATGACTCACCCCAGTCCAGCTCCGTGTCCTCCCCCCCCCACCCCCCACCTCCTCCTCCTCCACATCTGTCTCTTCAATGAGAAGCGGCGAAACGGCCCCCCCCAGCCCTACCCCCACCAACTCCCCGCGCTCCCCACCGCCACTCGTGCCCTCCCCTCCCGCAGGCCCCTCCGCACTTACACCCCCCCGCCCCCCCCCTACAGTGCTCGCGCCCTCCCCATCCACAGCTATCCGGGCCCCACCCCCCTCCCCCACACCTCCCAGGCCCCCCGGCCGCACATCCAACGCTTCACTCCCCCCCTCCCGACCTCCCCCCACCCCCCCCCTCCCCACCGGTCACAAAAACGAGCGGCCTCTTCCGCCCCGCCTGCCGGGCCTTCCGCGCCCCCCCTTCGACTTAGCTGTGGCCTTCGCCGGAGCCCCGGTCACCGCCCGGCCTCCCCCCTCCGCCCCCCCACCCCCCCTCCCCCCCCGCTGAACAACCCGCGACCTCGGCGGGTCGCACGCTGCCACAGCTGCCGCGGCGCCGATGGCAGCGCGCCGCGGCGGCCTCACCTTCACGTCGGGCCGCATCAAGTCCATGCGGCCCGCTTCCTCCAGAAGCCTCAGCGCCTCCACGACACGCGGGTCCGTCGCTGCCATCACCGTCCACACGCCCCCTACCGCCGACACCGGTACCGCACCTCAAACCTCCTGAGCGCCGCACACGCCTCTGCCTGCTACAACGGCTCGGATAAAACCGCGCACCGCCGCCACACAAACCGCTGGGCCCCGAAATCCCAACTATCTCTGCCACAAAATTTAACAACGACCTGGCTGCTGTGTCACCGCACCACAAACGTGCGCGGTGACACAAAATGGCCGGCTATATAGCCCCACGGCCCTAGGCAGCCCAAAAGAAGCCCAAACCGCCCAACCAGCCCAAAAGCGCCGCTACGGCGATCCCCGAGTGTCAAACTTCCCCCTCCCCCCCCCCCCCCTCCCCCGGTGCCCCAAACTTCCCCGGGGGGGCGAGCCTCCCGTTGGTCGGCCACCCCCCCAAATCCCCATGATGCCAAACACGTCCGTGACTTTCCAAAGCCCCTGCCACCTGTTTCTCAATGTCTGACATTTTTACTATGACTTGATCTATGATTTAATCTGAAGTTTATCGTCGCGATATAACGGGCCCGATAAGCCATGGGAAATATTCGGCCTAAAACTTCTCATTCATTAAACGTTCCTCTTAGGAGACGGGGAGCTTTAACTTGGACGACCTCTGACGCTTATTATGGCAAAACCGCCAATATATCAATGGGGACGCGCGTGCTTTTAGCAGAAATGCATATATCTCCAAAAACAAACACAAGGCAGGATACTTTGAGGGAACATTTTTAAAAAGCCCCAAAATAAATCTCAAGCCCGGTGCCACGGCTGTTGCAAAGTTCACTATTCACAGCGATGAGCTCGACGTCAGCGCGGTCGGGTTTGTGGTATTGCGCCACTTCTTTCAGCTGTAACGCAGACAAGTGCCTCGTGCTTCTGAAGTACTTCAAGCGGGATAGGTTTGAATGGTGAATTTGTAACTCGATTTGTGGAATTGACAATGTTGCTTTACTCCATAGCTCGCCTCCTCAGGGGTAGTATGAGTTATGCAATTACAATACAAAACAATCATTTGAGAGCACATTCACCACTCACGGAGCACTCATTCATCGGCCTTATTGCAGTTGCTTTGCATTCATTCACAGTTATTCTAAATACAGCTAAATTACAGTAAATTCACTTTGCTTTCATCATGTTAAAATGAATACCGGTTAAAGTGTAGTTTCGTCCGAGCAGGGGGGTGGGGGGGAGGGAGATGTGGCTTAAGGGCAAGAGCTACCTGCTTTGGAACTGGGGAACCAGGTTCCAGTCTCGGCTCAACAACATCCTGTGATTATGGGCAAATCAGCCAATATCCCTGTGCCTATAAAAATAAACTAACATGTCCTTGTATAATGTAACTCGGGGTCATGTACAGCGCTCCAATAACCTCTCCAATAACCTTCTGGTCGAGTTCGCTCTAAAACAAAAGTCTATGACTTGAGAGCTGAAACAATGCTACATTTACGGCACATTAAAATGTGTGTAGTCAGGTGCACAGTTAGACACTACCAACACTTAAGCCTCGATTACGAGCGGCCAGTAAATTACGTCAGACCCAGTAATCGGTGTTATTTCTCCGCCCTGTGAATTGCCGGGCTGCGGGAACGGTAATTCCAGGTCAGTGGAATAACGAGAATTTTAATGAACGAGTCCTAATGAGGATCAAAAAAGCCAACATCAGCCAAAAGGCATTAATGCAGTTCACTATTTTGTTAAAATCTGAAATTGATTTATTAATATCATAATTTAAAAGAATCATGCACGTGGGTACATTAAATGTGTCCAAAAAAGGCTTATGTGTCTTGGGATCCTGCCATGGCCCTTGCAAAACACCCTCATCATTTGTGACCCAAACAGCAAACTTCCAAACTAACCAAATGTCATGCACATTTTGGCTAGTAGTTAGGTAGAGACTGCACATAAGTAATATTATCATGATGTCGCTTCATGCCAGTGGTATTGCTTTAAGGAACAGAATGAGGCGAGATAGAGGATCGTAAACTAAAGATAACAGAAGCCATCGAGAAATGTAGGACATGTAAATACCTTTTAAAATTGTAGGTTTTAAGACAACAACAGTTCAGGGCCGTGTCTATCTCGAAGCCACTCGTTGACTGCCTGCAAATCAAAAAGAACTAAATATTGGTGGACTATTAAGCCTTTGATATATACAGGGCATGTTTACCTGCCTGAAATGGCAGCCTACGACTGCATAGTTGTCATTCTATATATGCCTTATGAATAGAGCACCATGTTTTATAGTGAACTCTGCCATACCTCGAGTCGGTGCAAATATTTAAAAGCAGTGATGATGTGAACCTTTTGAGGATATAGTGTTGAAGTCACTTGCAAGAAGTCTACCTCGGGTGCATATGGCCAAAGACGTTGATATGTGCTAAATATATGTCCACAAAGCTAACTATCATGTGGAGCAGCAAAGACGAAGCGAACATTCCTATAAGTATCCATAGAATTCAAGATTTAGGGGCCACATTTAGAGAATGGGGGATGCCAGATGTCCCAGCCGTTCGTCCATCGTGTGGACTTGCACATACACTGTTGGGCCTTTGTTGTGGTTGCCTCTTCACCTGTAAATTCATTGGATCTCCAACAGGCTCAGCACTGCCAATAAGAGCCTGTGCGTCAACCCTGCTTATTAAATTTGGAGTTTATTTTTACTATGGTAACAGTTCTCATGTACTTTTCTTAGGTAATATCAGTCGTGCTACTACTGAAAGACTTTTTAGAAATCTCCAGAACCGGGTTCTATACATTCAATATCATTAGGTGGAGGTTCTGAGCACTGACCACAAACTGTACATGTAGGAGGCTGGTTCCTAACAAAGCCAAAGGTCAGAGTTGAGAGCATACAACTCTTGCCTTCAGTGGGCTCTTGCAGGCATGTGACTCCAAGAGCACACAGCTGCCAGACAGGCACATACGACTGAGGGAACTTGCTCTCGAAACAGCAGCTGGTGTATAATAGAAGATTGAGGACTCCAGTAAGTCTAAGAGACTGTCAGTACATTTGCTGGTAATTTCCGGGCAACAAATCTTTACTCTAGCAGGGAGCCTGGAAAAGAAAAGTAAGAACTCTTTTCAATTTCTTAGCAGGGCAGTCAGAACAACTACTCAATGCAAGACTTACAAAACATTCAACAACTCAGCATGCCAATACATAATGAACCTTGACAGTGCATTTTTAAGTCTAAATTGTAGCATTCAAGAGTCTTCCTTAAGTCAACCACCCTATGTTTCCTACAACGTGAAATCTCAAATTTCTGACAGAGATTCTATCAACCTGGTGCCATTCACTAGCATTCTTCTCTTAATTTCTAAAAAAGGCACACAATTAGCCTCTGGCAGAAACCTCTGCTCCGCCCGCGAGTGTACGATTTGCCTCCTCTGTGTTCCGCAGAGAAGGCAAATCTCTGCACACTCCACAGCGGAGCGGAGTTGGCCAGCCCCCGCCTCCACCCCGCCTATATTAAGAATTAATTTACATGACTTAAAATTAAATTAAAACCACTTACCTGGCATCCTGCATCCCCGGGCTGCTCTTCTCCTCTTCCTTGCCGTCTGGGTAATTCTTTGAGAAAACTGCGCATGCACCCCCGCTCATTCGCATTTCTTGCAAGGATTGGTTGGTTGGTGTGTTTTGCGCTGTTATTAGTTAGTTGGAGGTCTGAGCCGCACTGTGTATTAGATATTGTTGATCTGAGCTCTGTTCGTGGATTGGATAAAGGAGTTACAAAAATCTAAGCTGCTTTTTGATTGGCAATTGATAATTCTGTTAAATACAGAACAAAATCAAAACATTTGGGTTCATAAAACAAAGTAATAAATTGGGTCATTAAAAATTAAATGTTTCAAGGATTTTAAGAAATTTGTGAAAGGGGATGTTACTATTCCTGTTCGGAAAGGTGAGGAATCGCCTTCTGTGGGTACTCCAGTTTACATAATGACTACAGATTATGGAATGAATTCTTGTTTGTGGCTAAAACAATGGATGAGAATTAAGGAAGATGAGGGTGCCTTGCGTTTTCCTAGATTTGGAACTTTTAATACCAGGATTCTAGATCATTTGAAATGAAAATTGTATAAAATGAAACCACCACCTCGGCCCATGCAATATGAAGCCTTACCGGTTTGGGGAAAGGTTCCGAAGGAGAAGGGAAGGAAAAAATATCACAGGAGAGCAGGAAGGGCAATGAACAATTCAGCAAATTCTAAATGGGATGAAGAACAGCATAGGTGGAGGAAATTAATTATTCAGGGAAATATACTGTATCCAATATTTACATCAGGGATTAAGGAGAAGGATGCAGAGAAGCGTGAAGGGGAGAATGTTATGTTATGTAATATTATGTTAGAGATTTTTAAAGAGCCTGGTTTCTCCAAATTTTTCTTGAATAAAACTTCAGAGGGTTCTATCCTAAGATTTAGAGGGAGCAAATTCCAGAGTTTAGCAGCCAAGAAACTGAAATAACTGCCACCTAGGCATACTCTATGGATTTTAGGAATCACTGTCCGAACAATCCCTGAAGATCTCAAGCATTCCGATACTTATTCAGAAAATGCTGTCGTGGTAATCATCTCGTGTAACCTATACAGATCCGGGAGAAATAAGTGTTAGTGCTATTCAGACGGTGGCTACAGCTCCAGTACTTACAGATCCACATTCTATTGAACAACTTTACAAGTTTTGCAAATTGCACCGACCATAATGAGAGAACCAATAGCTGTGGTCCAAAGTGATAATGATCCAATTGTATAATCAGTGATACCTACTGCTCCACCTCAAATTGAGAGTAGTCAGAGGGTCACAACAACTCCAGCTGTTGATGTGCCCAAAACTCAAAATACACAGTTAGTACTGTGGAGGCCTCAACAGAATTTACAAGCTTTAATAGACGGAGTAGGGACTTTGGTCTTTGTGACTTAATTAGGCTCTAATGAATTACCTGGAAGGTGAGCTGGAGGATTACCAGCTTGGATTGCGGAATTGACTACGGCAGAGGCTACAGAACCTCTGAAATTGGTAAGAAAGGACAAACCTCTGGATGTTCCAAAACAAAAAATTGATCTGAGGAATTAATTAGAGGGTGCTTAGGCTTCAATCATTTGGATTGATATGTAAGACCTGAACGTATTTACCTATGTAAATAAATTATTTGAAAAGCAGCTACTACACACAATCATTTGGCAGGAGTGGAGGGAAATACAATCAGGATCTTACTAATAATGTGAACTTGCATCAAAGTTACAGGGTAGAATTAGATGATCAAGCAGTTGAAAACTTGAGAGGTGCTGGGATGCGGGTACCCATTATGGAATTGATTTAATGCATTTGCAGATGGAAAGATGTGGAAAAGTTGGTACTTAGATGGGCAGAAAAAATGAAAAGGAAAAGAAGGAAACTGAGGGAAAGCCTGATGAAGTGAGGGAAGCGCCAGGATATCCACTGAGGGATGTAGTTGGAGGTGCCTATGTACATATTCCATGGAATGGACGTGACTTGACTGAAACTGAGAGACAAACCAGTATAGTGGTACAATCAGGTGAAAAGGTTTGTAAAGATTTCAAAGGTGTTGTGGAAGGACCCAGATACATTCTTTGACTTTGTGGTTCCAGCAGACTTGTGGTCAGAATGTAAGATATATTTACAGTGGCCTAAGGCTGAGCCACAGAGACAAAGGGGAAGGCAGTCATATATTTTCTGAAAAGGAAGATTCCTCCAAAAGATAATGATTGGCTAAAAATTAAAAGAATAACCCAGGAGCTGAAGGAAACGGTTCATGAATATTATGAAAGGTTTTGCAGCTCTTCAAATAACATAGTGGAAGAGAATATTCTGGGGTTGAAACTTGCACAAATTAGCATCTGTTGGCAAACAAAATCACTTGATGAGATTCTGTGTTATGCAAAATATTGCAGTGATGAATTGGACATGAAGCTGAGTAAAATAAAGGAGAAATTCATGTTGCTGCCTTCAAGAAAGTTACTGTCTGTAAAATTTCCCATCGGGTGGGGCATTGGAAATGAGAATGTTGATTTAATACTGATAACATTTCAGGACAAGCACAGAATTCTCTGGAAATGACAGGTCAAAGAATCCACATACCACAAATACAAAACCTAATGCAGAATCAAAGCCAAATGAAGCCAGTTGTAACGGATCAAATGGGGCACCCCAGAATGAACATAAATCAGTTGCCAAAATTAAATCAGAATCAAAGTCAGAATGCAATGTCACAAATTCAGAATCTGAGTTTGTATGTGTTAGGATAATTTTCCCTTGTTGGAAAGTGGATTATTAGTAGTGATTAATATGCATCTACCACTTGCAATAATGCACTAACATAATATAGGGCTCAGAATAGGTCTCAGAAAATTATAACCATGCTCAACCTTTGGTAGCTTGGCTGTAAGCAGGCAGGCTTAACTTCAAATACAGGCATATAAAGCATTTAAAAACACCAATTCAGTAAATAATTAGGACACAACACACAATAAAAATCCAATTTCAATTTATAGGTATAGGAAATATTTTTTATCTTTAAAATGACGCCACAATGAAAAAAATCCAATGTAGGGAACCGGGGATATGATTTTTGAAAGATTTATCATTATAGAGCACAAAGAAACCAGTAGCACCTATTGGGACATCTGGTCGCGCTAGACCAGGACAAAGTCAAAGTTTGAGGCCAACCACGATAGAGCCCTGAGCGGCTACCCATCGCAGTAGGTCCTGGCCAAAGTTTTTACCTTCTCACTTGGAAACGTTTTGGGAGATTTTCTTCCCGGGGACCCTCGAAGCTCTCAGCCAGCCCAGATTCAGTGAGGGTTCATCTGTTTGCCATGTGATGAGCTCACGGTCAAACCTATGAAAGACAGACCTCTGGAGCTTTTCAGTGGGATGTACCAGAGATCCATGCCAGCTTGCGGTTGAAGGTGGGCAGCTTGACTCTGGCAGTTGGTCCCGGTCACCTTTTCTATATTTGGACTTGAAGCTTTTAAGGAGCTTTATTACCCAGGGTCCCTCAATGCGCTTCACCAGGCTGGATTCGGTGAGGAAGCACTGACTTGGGTTTCTACCAACTCCTGGTCAAACTCTGGAAGTCGGGCCTCCGGAGCTTTTCAGCTGGAAGAACCTGGAAGGCAGGCTGGCTCTTCGCTGAGGGTCGCTGGCTTGGCTGGCCAGGTTGAGTCAGTACACCTATGGAGCTTCTTTCCAAAGTTGATCCAAAGTTCTACAAAAGTCTGGAACTTCTTCTTGAAGTTCCTTTGAGGGTCCCAAAGAGTCCAAAACGTACTCCAAGGGTCTAAAAGCTCCAAGATGATCCTTGAAAGTTTGGGACTTCATTTCCCACAATCCACTTGGACACAAACCCTTACAAATCCACTGGTAGTACTCCAGACTGGGGATTCTTTGTGGTGAGGGTCCAGCTGAGCTCTGTTGACCTGTAGCTTGCAGGGAGTCCACTTTAGTCCTTTAGAAGCAGGTTTGATCCACAGTGCTGTAGTTCCAGATTGTGCAACAGGCACAGTCAGTCCGAGTGCAGGGCTTGGTTGGTGCAAATCAAACTTCTCAGAATGGACCCTTCTTCTTCCTTTAGTTTCAAGTAGCAGATCTGAAAGGCAATGCCCTTCTCAGATACTTATTCAGTGTTCTTTGGGGTCACACAGGAGGGCACTCCTGTCCAAAGATGTACAGGGCAAAACCCCAGAGCATGACCATTTCCTCCAAAGTGTGGCACAATGGTCTCCCAAAAAGCATTATATTTTACAAAATTCATTATGGTTGATGTATCAGCAGAGAGGCAAGAGCTGGCTAAATCAGACTCCAGGATGGCTCATCTCCATATTCTCCCTCCCTCTGGCATCTGCACATCCCTTCTTTAAGCCTGCCATCTAGCTGTGTTCAAAGAGTAGGGCTGTAAATTAAAATGGCTTCTTCTACATATCCTCTCCTTTTTTGGAAGATCATGGTTTACAACCCCTCCCCCGTTGCTTTGGTATTTCTATGAAGCAGAACCCTCTCCCCCAGAATGTCTCTTTCACCCCTGGGACTACTTATCACCTCATCAAAGCAGCCTGGCTAATGCACTGAACTCTGAGCAATCACGGTAGATCAAAGGAAGGCTACAATTTGGCTTACAGACAAGAAAGTCTTATAACTTCTAGTCTGTATATTTTACGTTAAATTCAACAATATCATATTGTTGGATTTATCAATGCCATTCCAGTAAGTCTTTAAATGATATCTTTTGTGTTTCCTATCAGGAATTATGAATTAATAACTTCTTGCCATGTTAGCCTGTGTGGTTGGGGATCTGCAATGAGGAAAATAAACTGGGCAATTTTCTCCAACACCAGGGCTTATAAAACATCTTTCATACAGACCTTGCCTATATCTACAGAACCTCTCACCCCTGGAACACCAAGGGGATACTTTAGAGTTTCTAGAATATGTAAACATATTGCAGATCTTGACTCGACAGTGATCCTAGCACAAAAGTCTATTTTGGAAAGCACTTTACTACAATGTGGGAAGTGAAATATGCAATTTCAGTAAACCCAGGCATATAAAACATATTTTATAAGAGTCCTCCTTAGATGTACCCGACCGCCCACCACTGGCATACTTAGGGGTGACCCTGGGGATGTCTAATATGCCTGAATAGGGTAGTGTATTAATTTGTAAGTGCCCAAAATACCAAAGTCGAGTTTGGGCACAATGTTCATGTTAAAAAGCTGTCCTGCAACACAGGACTGTTTTTAAACTAACCTCAGGCTTCAGCAGCGCACACATGCAAGTGTAGAAAGGGCTGCTAGCCTCTAAACTGCCATTCCCCATTCTATACTAGGGATTTAAAGGTAGTTTTGACCCCCTGACCTATTATGTACAAGTGCCTTATATGGGAGGCCATGCCAATCTTAGGGGTAGACTAACCCATAGTGTATGTAGGTGTTTTCACAGTATTGTAAGTGTGTTTTCTGCATAGCAACGGCCTTGGGCCTGGTTAGGCAGAGCCCACGGACAGTCAGAGTCAGTAACCACTTGAACCAGTAAGCAAAAATAAATTTTTTAAATGGGGGTGCCCAGTGCACAGCATGACTTTGCCGCACCACTGTTCAAATTTGAGGAGTTCGGTTCTGATAATTCACAATGACTGTGCCTGAGAGAGGAAGAGTATTGTGTACTTGGTGCAATCCTAGAGGTAGACCAAAGTGACCTATATGTATACGTTAATGTCTATGGTCATGATATGTCATTTCTATTTGCCACAGGAGCTCCCAGATCTATAGTTAGAACAGTGGACGTTGCAGCATTACCTCTCCCAGGAAGAACAATCCAAGCTGTTGGGGTTGCAAATAAACAAATTTCAAATCAATTTCAGAAGAAGTTCCAGTCATAATAGGGACATTTAAAGAAACACCAATTTGTGGTTTGTGATTCAATTTGCTACACACCGGCTGGTTTTGCCTTCAAACTCATGATGAGGACATTGATTTCAAACTAGTTTAACAAAATGCAAATTCAGGAATGTTTACTTTACTGGCTGTTATTAAATTAGATCCCAGCGCAACTGTAAATGTTGAAGTTTGGGTTTTACAGGGCAAGATATTGGACTCATTAAAGGTGTAGAACCAGTACAGGTCCAAATGAAGCCAAATAGCAAGTTTTCCAAGAACATCACCTTACCCATAGTCAACTGAGACAATTGCTGGGATACAGCCAGAAATTGAAGACATGCTCCGAAAAGGCAGTCTAAAAGAACTAATTGTCAGTCTTTGTAATTCGCTTATAATGGGGATCTAAAAGCCAAATGGGGAATATAGAATAGTGCAGGACCTGATAAAAATAAATTAAATTGTGGTGCCTTGTTGTCCCATTATGCCAAACTCTGCTACTGTGCTTTTTCAAATTCCATGTACAGCAGAATGGTTTACAGTCATTGATTTATGTCAGGCTTTGTTCTCAGTGCCCCTGCATGAAGATAGACAGTTCTTATTTTCACATGTGTTCCAACAGAGAACAATCATGTGGTGTCATATCCCTCAAGGGTATACTGAGAGTTCTTCTATTTTCAATCAGACTCTGAAGAAAAATCTTGAGTATTTGCAAATGCCATCAACTTTGATACAACGTATTGATGACCTATTGATAGCTTCTGTGGAACACAAGAAGCTTGCAAAAATCACACTGTTGCATCATTAAATCACCTTTGCATTCATGTCGCAAAGGTGTAAACTCATTCTGAGAAAGCCATCGGCTTATTAGAGAGCACCAGAGGTGATAGATATTCAGACTATTCTATAGCTCAATTACATTCTCTGTGGAGCCTGATGAAAGTTTCATTACGCTGGCTTAATCTCATGTAATTTCCAGCATTTTGTGTAATCCTTACACCGTTGTTGCAGCAAATCACATTTTATTTATTTATTAAGTTATTTTATTTATTGACTTGTAAAGTGCCCAAATCACCCCCAAAGGGGTATCTCCGCGCTACAGAGGTGCTAAAGACTAGGCAGATGAGAAGTGGTAATTTCAAAAAGTTTGGTTTTAAGGAGCCATCTAAATAGAAGGTAGTCTGGGCATTTCCGGAGATGAATAGCGAGCTGATTCCAGTAATAGGGGGTTAGGTGGAAGAATGCCTTCCCACCCATGCAGGATTTTTTTAAAGGTGGGACGAGGAGCAGGAATTTGGCTCCTGAGCGTAGAGGTCTGGGTGACTGGTATTGAATAGGTTTTCCTGTTAGGTAGCCAGGACCTTTCCGTTTGGAGGGAAAGCCTATCACAGGAGTATGGGTACAACATGAACAGAATGTAAACTGCTGCTTTTTCCATCGTGTGTGATGTAGCACCATTATTTTTACTATAATGAGTCCTCACATCCAAACCGGACTTGAGTGTGCATTGCTCAATAGAAATATCGCGAAATGCTGTGTTTTGTGTAATTTTCTGATATTTCACATAATTACTCAAAGGGAAATTAGGTGAATTACACACACCCCTAATCCTGTGCTGAGAGACACAGGAAGACCAGTTCCTTGTTCACCTCCACTTGCACAGACAAGGGAACTGTGTACACCTTATGCAAAAAATGTTCCACAGTTTGCACATCAGATTTCAATTGGACTCAATGCGAAAAAGCATTCAATTTTCCCAACTTGTCAACAAATAAATGGGCACATTTCTGCTCCTGCTCCAACTCTACATCTTCAATAACTCCTTCTTCATTATTGCTTGCTGTGGGAAATTGGTGTCTATTTTGTCTAAAAGCTTATTTTGTTCCAAACACCCAAAAGACACAAGACATATTTAGAAACATACACAGTGCACACAGTCGAATTGCTGTTCAGTGACACCACAGTTTTTGAACTAACCCAAAATATGAATGGGTATACCAGCATACATCTCAGCTACCACATTTGAAGGTTTCAAAACACACCTGGAAACATTTTCTACTTATTCACCTCTATCATGGTAAAAGGCTATCCTGATATGCCATTATCCCCACTTCCACATTTCTCGCACTATTCTTGCAATACTACATTTTAATGACAACTCCAGCAATATGCATGACAGCACCATTTGAAGAGTTGTCGGAGTCCAAACATTGCACTACACTCTCTTCAACAAAATCTGACACTTTGGAAGTCTTAGATTAGGTACTT
Organism: Lissotriton helveticus; assembly: GCF_964261635.1. Taxonomy (NCBI): domain Eukaryota; kingdom Metazoa; phylum Chordata; class Amphibia; order Caudata; family Salamandridae; genus Lissotriton; species Lissotriton helveticus. The sequence continues at coordinate 480,950,085 of NC_136057.1, read as the reverse complement.
CCATAAATGATGCAATGCTTTCTATGCCAGTTCAATTGATTTATTCAAGGTTAACTTGGGCGAGGGTAACAGAGTTTCTTAAATCTTTCATCCATTGGTTTCTCTATCTCCTGATCCCCAATCATTTCTTCATGAAAGTATTTATATTCACACATTGCAGCTAATATCAAAGGGGCACCCACGAAACTCTGTAAGGCTTCACAAGGCAATTGTTGCCTCCTATAAAAAAATCATAATGACATTTTTTAGGTGGTTTAGAATGAGCGTCAAGCATCTTTTTGGCAGAAGCATACTCATCCACTGTATCTCCTGACCGCATGCCTGTCTCACTAGGCAAGTGTGTTCCTGCTCTGTTGGCCAAGGCAATGCATAAGCAAAGCATACTTTTTATTTTGGGCAAAATCATCACCCAAATGGCATCCAAGTATGCTTTAAAAGCTTTGTTCTTTGATCCCAGGATTTGAATCAAATGAAAGAGGAGGAACAACATTATGCTGCACAGTGAGTAAAATGTAAATAGATAGACAAGCATTTAAAATGTCGCACACCAATGAATTGAAGAGGACAGTGTACTAGAACAAACTGTATCTACGTTGGCTCTTGTCAAGGAAAAGACATGCAGTAAAAGGAAAAACAAAACAGTGATGCACAGGTTGCCAAGATTGTCACTAACAGGAGCTTTCACATTCAAAACAAGTTGTATGCATCACCGATGCGGGGAAGTGAAAGAGTCACATATACTGGATAGTATTCACAACAAGAAGTAAATAATGTATCCCAGTGATAGTGATGTCATGCCATGAAAAATTATGGTGGGCTTTGATTTCCATAATGCCAGCCGTTCACATTACTGTTGCTCAGGATGTGCGCATCACTGCGGCCCAAGCTGATGCACTGAAGAAGTACAAAGGCAGTACCTTGTGTGCGCCCGTTATCCCAGGTGTGCGAGTCCCTGAAACTTCTCTGGCATGTTTACAAGTTGGTGTGCAAGTCACTGCAACGTTTTATTTAAAATGGTGGCATGCACTCAGGATGTGATGATGTCATCACGTCACACTCTGCGATGCTGGCTATTGAAGAACATCACTGCTCATTGAAAGCAATTGCGATTTCACCAAAGCAGGTACCACGTGATCTCTCGGTCTGGCACCGGTACTAGCTGGAAGGGGAAACATCATTTACCACGAAGGCATTACCACTACTAACATTTACCACGTGACACTTACCACGCAGGGTGCCTTCCACGCAGGGTGCCTTCCACGACGTCTTTACCACGGGCTGGGGGGGAGATGTGGTATTCCTTCGAGTCGTTCTGCGTGGGCTTGGGGGGCAGAGGGGGGCTGGGGGGGGTCTCCCCCCCAAAAAATAACAAGCGGGGGCAGAGGGGGGCTGGGGGGGGTCTCCCCCCCAAAAAATAACAAGCAGTTTACTTTAAAAAAAAAACGAACATAATTTTAAAAGAAAAAGGAAAGAGCCTCCCCCAAAGACGTGCCGTGTACGTCAAAAAAACAGTCCTTTTTTTATTTTGGTATACGTGTTTTGACGCTTGTTTCAATGGAGGATGGAAGTAAGGGCTCGTAGAGAAAGACGTGCAGGTAAGACGTTTCTAGGCGTAGTAAAATCCTACGTTGTAAATACCAGCGTGGTAAAGCCACTTGCGATGTAAAATTCGCGTGGTAAAGCCATGCGTGGTAATTGAAATCGTGGTATAATCATATATTCGCTGGAAGTAGTGATGAAGATTCCAAATCAGTCCAGTACAGATGGAAGTAGTGACGAAGATTCCAGATGGGTTCAGTAGGATTCCGATCAGTCAGCATTACAGCAGAACCCCACAGAGGCGGTTATGTTATGTTATGTTAGGTTTGTAAAGCCCTTGGTTCCTCCATATGGAGTGTCCCCTCGCCTGGATTTCATCACTGGGGCCTGATGTCATGTTCAAGTTGTGTTCATATACTGGGGCCTGATTTATCTAGAACCAAATTTCGGATGGCTCCATTCCATTCTCAGATCTAATGGAATGGAGTTCAAGAGTTTGGCAGCAAGGAATCTGAAGGAGCTACCCCCAAATGTTGTTAATTCTGGAGACCACAGTCAGTGCAGCCTCCGAAGGCCTGTTAGGAATGTAAGCTTTAATAATAGTAAAAATATATCTTAAGCCTCTCTAGTTGAGTATTCTGTGAACAAAGCAGAGCGCTTTAAAAGAGACTCCGTGCTTGATAGGGCAAGTTCTGAACTTATAGAAGAGTGTTTAGGAATTTGTAATACCATACGAGCTGCAGCATTTTGCACGCTTTGAAGAATCCATCCCCAGCCTGCCTCTGGAGCCCCTAAAGTAGAGTACATTACAGTAATCTAGACGGGATACCAACAGGGCTTGTTGACTCCAGTAGGATCCCTGGAATCTTTTGGAGCATCTTTAGAACTCTAAAACAGGTACCGACAGTGGCAGAAATCTCACTGTCAAAGGGTAGGGAAGAGTCAAATGTGAAACCCAGATTTTTAACTTTCGGTTTGGGAATTGGAGTGGGGCCCAGTTTGCTAGGCCACCAGGCAAAGGACCATATCAAGGGCTATTTCCCAATCACAAAACTTCTTTTAGTCTCAGGAAGCTGGAGACTTTCCAGGCCATGAGGTCCACCAGACAGGTCTTGAAATTAAATGCGATACTACCATCTTCTTGTGCCAGTGTGATGATCAACTGAGTATCATTAGGATAGGACACAAACCTCCAAAGTTTTTTTTTTAAAGCACGAACTTGACCCAAAGGTATAAGAGTGCTTTACTTGAGCACTAGTTGTGTTACACAAAGACTCATTCATTTTTTTGTTTGTTAGGCACAGAGAGATTAAATCATTTGCCCAGAATCATAGGATGTTGAGCGTCGGTGCCGGGACTCAACCCCAGTTCCACAGATTTGAAGTTGACCGCCCTAGCCGTTAGGCCTTATCCTCTCCTCACACCCTGGCGTTCGATCATGTCTGCCAAGGGACGCGGATACAGGTTAAACAGGGTTGGGTTCAAGGCCAAACCCTGTGGCACTCCCTGCTGCAAGGAGATGATTTCTGAGGTGCACGGCTTCTGAATTACCTGGAAGGAGCGGTTATGCAGTAAATTGGCAAACCATTCAAGAGCGTGTCCCCCAATACCCTGTTTCCATAGCCGTTCGAAAAGAAGGCAGTGGGACACAATGACAAAAGCCGCACTTAAGTCTAGCAAAACTAGAGCAGCCGTCTTGCCTTCATCTGCCAAGATGGAGAGAAGACTCCGAGGCTAGCAGAAGGGCGGATTCCATGCTGGGATGCGGTCTGAAACCTGATTGGGTCTCATGAAGGAGTTCTTTCTCATCAATAAACTTAATTAGTTCTTGATTTACATGTTTTTGGGGACTTTAGCAAGTGTCATCAAAATTGGTCGAAAGTTCTCTGGCTTAGTGGAGGTCGAGTGAGGGTTCTTAAGTAGGGGAACTACCATGGCGTGTTTCCAATTTAGTGGTAGTTGGGGTTGTCAAGAGACAGGTTGAGCAGTGTACATAATGCTGGGGCTATAGCCATAAGACCTCGTTCAAGCATTGCCAGTAAGGCTGGGTCTAGTGGGGATCCTTATTTAATTTTAGCAGCAAGACAGCAAGTTTCCCCCACCAACATTTTCTCTAAGAGCCTTCCAGGGGGGAAAAGGGTGATATTCCAGGAAGAGGGAAACTGTAGTTCTTGAATTTTTCAGGTTAGGAGGCATAGAGGGGAGAGATTTTTCCAGCGAAAAAATGAGCAATCTGATTACAGTTGTGATTGTAGGGGTCCTAACCACTGACATGAGTTCTGAAGACGTGAGCAACTTGACTAGTCTGAAACTCTAACCAGAGGAGTTTTTCACCCCCTCTATCTTATGAGCAAAGAATTGAGTCCGGGTAGTCTGATCTGCCTATGGCACTCCTTCAGCGCACGTATGTAAATGTCTTTATCTGGAATCTAGTAGCTCTTGCACTATTTATGTTCTAGATGCTTTCATGCCTTTTTCTTCAGTAAGAGATCATCTGTAAAACATTCTGCAGAAGAACTAGAGCAGGTGATGTTCTGTGTTTTCAGGGGGGCTATGGAATCTAAGGCCTCATTAATCCATGCTGTAGTCTGCTGGTTGGCAACCTGGGGACCAGTGTCTAGACGAAAGGGTCTGCAATTCAAAGCTAGCGAAAAGGCAGCTGGTGTGATCAATGACCATTTGCAAGCTTTGATTGGGTGTAATGGTGGCGGTCCAGGCGTGTGTCAAAGATCTGAAAAGGAATAGAAAAATGGTCTGACCACACAGTGGGAATCGGGAGGGCTACCTTGATATGAGATGGGTTGCCAAATGTGGTATTGAGACTATGACCCTGGATATAAGTAGAGTCCAACACTAAATGTTGGAAGTGGAGCAACCCTAAGTTCTCAATAAGGCAGGTGGCTGTGCGGCAGGCCGAGTCGTCAAAGTGCAGTTTGAGATCACCTAGGTTTAGAAAGTTGGAATAACGCAGAGCGTATTATGGAATGGTGTCTAACAGTGCAGTAGTAAATGGGGAGGCATGCAGAGGAGGCTGATATATTGGAAGACCTGTCAGAGAGCAGTGGCTCATCAATGATATTGAAAAAAAGGCCGCCTCAGAGCCATTTATCTGGACTTCTGTGAAACTGAAGCCAAGATGTCGTTTACAGATCACAGCCAGCCCCCTTCCCCTGCCATTGGGTCTAACTAGTCTTACAAACGCATAGCCTGTAGGTTTAGCCTCCAAGTTGTCCGGAGCGGCCTTTGAATGGAGCCAGGTTTCCACAAGAAAAGGCACAGAGAGCTTGGCTAAAATTCAGAAGAAAACGGGGGGGGCACCAAAACACCAACAAGAGCCCTGGCACTCCACTCCAACATGGTAGGCTCCACCCCGGATGGTACTACTAGGAACTAAAATACAAATGAAATTAAAAATGAGAGAAAATAATAGTGAGAAAGAAACACATATACTTAATTAAAAAGCCAGCAGGACCCACCTAAGATGGACGCTGGCCGGGACGAGAGCCAGGCACCTCCCATCGGCTAGTGCGCATACAAGAAAAGTAACAGTCTATGAATCCCACCACTCCCAGAAGTTGCAGCAGGCAGGCATCACAAACGCGAAGGCAGTGAAGCAATTCACTGCGTCCATGTAGCTGCCAAGCGTTTGTAGCTTGCCTCCACAGAGGGCGTGGCTAAAGCTCTGATGAAAACGAGGGGCAACAAAACACCAACTAGAGCCTTGATGCTGCACTCCAACCTGATAGGCTCACCTCCCAGATGGAACTACTAGGAACTAAAATACAAATAAAAATAAAAATGAGAGAAAATAATAGTGAGAAAGAAACACATAAAATCAATGAAAAAGCTGTCAGAGCCCATCTAAGATGGCCTCCTGCCGGGACAGGAGCCAAGCACCTCCCAGCACCTATTGTGCACACATGGAAAGTACCAGCCTATGAATCCAACCACTCTCAGAAGGAGCAGCAGGTAGGCATCACAAGCGCAAAGGCAGTGAAGCACTCCACTGCATCCAAGCAGCTGCCAGTCGTTTCTAGCAAACCTCCACAGAGGGTGTAGCTAAAACACCAATGAAAACGGTGGGTAACAAAACACCAACTGGAGCCCTGACGCTCTGATCCAACCTGGTAGGTTCCCATCCCAGATGGAACTACTAGGAACAAAAATATGTGAGAAAATAATAGTGAGAAAGAAACACATAAACTAAATTTAAAGCCGGCAGGGCTTACCTAAGATGGCCACCGGCCGGGATGGGAGCCAGGCACCTCCCAGCACTCCCAGAAGGAGCAGCAGGTAGGCATCATAAGCTCAGAGGCAGTGAAGCAATCCACCACGTCCGGGCATCTGCTATACGTTTATAGCCCGCCTCCACCTCCAACTGTAGCAAAAAACAATCAAGAAGAGAAAAATAATAATAGTAGTTTCAGTTCTATCAAATGTGGTTAACTGTAAGTTGTGGCTTCAGAAAAATTCCCCCAGATTTCAGCATCAATGGATCAACTACATCTCTTGTGGATGAACAAACAAGAGGTCTTTCTGTCGTTTTCCAACCACATCTCTCCTGGTTTTTTAATACGATATATATCTTCTTGTGGCATATCACAAACAGCAACCAACTCTGACTTCTGAAATAATGTATTTCAACTCATTACACATTTAAAATTTGACATTTTCCTAGTAATAGACTTTTGAGAGTTTGTTGAAGAGGCTATAGATCCCATAACATAAGTCACTGATAGTGAGTATTTAATGTGATTCACTTTTGGAGCATGGTATTACACATCTTTATTTGTCCGTGTGTAACTGCAAATTCAACATTCGGAACCAGCCTTCAGTGCATTCCTCTCTAAAACTCATGTCACAGTTCTACGAAGTCCATCTGGAGCCAAAGGGTTCAATCATTTCTAATTTACAAGACACCACATCTCCCCCTCTGTTAAATAAAAAATTACAATTGTTTGCAAAATATTTATATGATTGGAATATAAATTCAAATCTCTTTAATCAATCTTCTTGGCACTTTAATTATTCAACCTGATGTTGCTCTGTGAAACTTGGAGGTGTCATCACCGATGACCAGGATCAATGTCAACGGTCTAGAAGCAACAGCAGTTGGTGATGTTTCAGAACCAGCCTCTCATTCAACTATTACACCTGAAAAGAGTCTTGGGTAATAGACTTCCCAGGGTGTTGGGCAGTCACAATGTGTCCCTTAGTATACACCACTTGGAAAGGTTCTGTATCAAAAGGAGTATTGATTTCCTTTTCTGCATTTGTCATTAGAGCACTGGATCTCATCTCTTAAAGACAATGTTCTTTGCATGGCGTCTTTTGTCAGCATACACTTTCATCTTTTGTTTGAGTCCTTCTCATGAGTTGTTGTCTCATCTTTCTTTTTCTGATTGGTTCATTGAGGTAACTTGGTATTCATTGCTCTCTGGAACATCAAAGATGCAGGACTCTCACCATGGACAACGATAAGCTCTCAAGGTTGAATTCAATGTAGTTTTCAAACTGAGCTTCTTGAGAGTGGCATGTTGCACTACTTTCTTTAACGTACTCATAAAACACTAAAAAAGTCTGTTGGCTTGTGGCACAGAGGGGTGCTCTTTTAATGTTTTATTTTCAAATGCTCTAAAAGAATCAGAACTCTTGACTATTGAAAGGCAGGCCATTGTCAGACTTCACCATGGCTGGAGACCTCATGTTGCAAAGATAACACGTTTTAACAACTCATTCTTGAGTTGAAGATGAAAGATCTTAAATTAGTAGAAATAATGGGTATTCATCCAGAATCACCAATAGATGATGTCCATTGTCAAGTGGACCAAAAGTGTTAATGACTATTTTTTCCCATGAATGCTTCAGGAGTTCTGACATGTTCAAGGTTTGGTGAATAGTTTTTGTAGAACGACGAGCATAAATGACAGGCCTTTAATTCCTTTTCAACCCTGTCATTAAGGATAGAAAACTAAACTCGGTCTCAGAGAGACAATTTTGTGGCAACAATTCCACGATGTCCTTCATGGGCTACTTCAATTATTTTCTCTCTCAGACTGTCCGGAATACAGATTTTTTACCCTTGTAGTATAACTCCTTGCTGAGTTATGGACAGTTCATCCTTGACATATTTGTACTTTTGATATTCACCATCACTGGTGAGTGGTTGAGTATATTGGTTCAATGACTGATGTGTAATTATATCCTTCAGCTATAACATGTCACTATCATAGCTTAAGGCAGTGATAGCCTGGGATAACAAAATGGAAGCTGGTGTGTTGTATTTTACAAAGAAGTTGATATGGGTCTCAGCCAATTTGGGTGGAGTATCGTAACCTTGTATAAACACTCTGTAAAAGTAGTAAGCGGGGTTCTGATCCTTCCCTGGATGAGGCACAATTGTATAATCATACTCTTGTAACCGTAGTCCCCATTATTCAATGTGAGGAGGTATTTTGACCTTTGGATTTCAAAATGTAGTCAGAACAACTTGATGATCAGTGACCATCATAAAAGGTTTTCCGTACAGTAATATATGGAAATGTTTATAAGCCCATACCACAGCTAAACTTTCTTTCTCAGGTTGTGAGTAAGCATATTCTGTTTGGGCCAAACTTCTACTTGCATATACCACAATATGCCTTCGAGCATTCGGTGTCCATTGTGCTGTGGAAGGATAGCACCTAACCCAACTGGGCTGGCGTCAACAACAACCTCTGTATGCAGCTTTATATTGAAATATGCCATTTCAGCAGCTTTCTCAATGGCTTGTTTAATTTTCTTGAAACTTTTCTCAAATTCATGTGACCAATGAAACAAAACTTTTTTTGTGTCAAATATCTCAACGGAGCACTTACAGTGGCAAAGTCTTGTATGTAACTGACCATGCCAAAAAATGAACACACGATGGAAACATACTGCGGGTGATCAGCATTTAAAACTATCTATTGAAGAATTATTCAAATTTATCAGGGCAAGACTCTGTCACTCTGCATAATAGAGCTGACTCTACTAGGGTGCCCTCTGGGAGGCTGTGCTTTGGGCTGGAGCCCACTTTTCTCATGCCTTAAAACATCTCCGAATGTATATCTGCAGGACAACCTATAAGCCTTTATGCCCCTGTACCAAAAACGTCTGGAGAACGGGGCTCTTTCCAAACTCTGTTCCCCTTTTACACAGTTACATTCAGAAACCTTACACCTAATACAAAAGTTAAACTTACATTAGGTATGGACGTTGCTATCCTTCAGATGCATGCTTTTCGTTTGTGACAGTTGTATCCACTCACTGCTATCTTTCATTCTGTAGCAATGTTAGTATCAAGCTATTGAAAGTTTGACCACCTCAGTTCTGAAAGAACACCCCCCACCTCCATTAGTATCCAGAATAAAACTGAAACAGGCCTGCATAACTTTCGAACCCATGCATTTTGCACAACCTGACTATTCACACTCCACCTTGAAAATGTCAAGGAGAAGGAAGCACCTAAAGAGCAATGACGTAATTAGACTGGAGTCAAGAATGTTCTAAACGCTTGACCATTGACGCTAGTTCAGTGCTTTCAAGTGAGGGGAGATATGGTTGAATTTGTTGGATTCCGCAATAAGTCTAGTGGCTGCATTAAGACATGCTTTCAATGGGGGTGTTGAGATCTTGAGGAGCTCCGCCAAGGTAGTGCAACCTTATTCGATCCTTGATTTGACTAGTGCCTGAACTGCTGTTTTAAGGTCTGTTTTATTTAGGAATGATTTTAGTTTTCGCAAGTAGCTTAAGTGGAACCTGGCGTTTTTTACCATTGTGTTGATGTGTGCTGACATGTTTAGGTTTTTGTCCAGATTATTACCCAGTGATTTAGTAGAGTCAACAATATTCAGAGTACACTTTAGAGCAGTGATACGGTTGGACCATTCTGCTATCTTTAGTTTGCTTTTCTGGGGTGTTATCAGTAGGAAATCGGTTTTAGCTTCAGGTGATTCTTGGTTAGCCATTGGAGGGTTTTCGTTAGACCCGGTGATAACGGATACCGAATGCCAGTACTGCTCCATCTATTTCTAGTAGTGCGCTTGTGTTCAGAACTGTTCCTGGGCCTCAAGGGTACCTGCCTTTAATCAGCGTTTGTTGCAATGGTGTTCCCCACCGTTACCCAGCCTTGGTGCCAATTACCTTGCACAAGGAAAATCGTAAGTCCCCAGGACCTGACTAGAACTCGTCTGCCACGGGACGGTCTTACGGTGACCTGCCCCCCACGTGGTCTTATTCAACCATTAGATTAGGGTGTTTGATTGCAGGAAGTGCGGGGGGGCTATTATTTTTATTTCCTACTAAAAGCTCTGTGTTTCTATCAACTTCCTCGCCTAATTGCGGGTTGAATAGTTTCCAGCCATGTCCACTCATGTTCCAGAGAACAGGAAAGGTCAGAGAAACTTTGATTAGTTTTTGACCCACTCGGATATCACCAAAGGGGATACTTCCATCAGCGCTGGATGCCAGCTCCACAGATTAACTCACTTTAATATCAAAACCCAGAAAACTCAAGCTTACAGCAACTGGAGGTCTCCCATCCAAGTACTAACAAGGCCCAACCCTGCTTATCTTCTGAGATCGGGCGAATTCAGGGTGATAAGGCCCTAAGCTGTAAAGCTAATGAATTACTTGATTCGGCATCTGTAGGCACAGAGCCCTTTGCTTTCATGCGCTAAGTGGTTGCTAGTACATTCATTCCCTGAATGTGTCGGTCTGCATTCAGAAATAGACATGCTCTGGTGCTCTATGCTGGACCCCAGTGCAGCCCAAATGTTTACTTTCCCCATACCATGTTTCTGCTGAGGCACCCGCAGGTCGAACGGTATTGTACAGCGCACTGACACCTTCGGGGAAAATCTGCGCTATATCAAAATGCTTAAATAAATAGAAGCTCAACCCCAAGGGAGCTCATGTTTCGGGCTTGTATAACGCAAACACAGAGTGCTTCACATGGGCACCAGTTACATTACACAACACATATTCCTTTAGACCAAACAAATGTCATGCTTTTCTTGTATTTTTTCTTAGCGTATCGGCATTTGCACCCTATATGCCACTTTCTCGCAGTTATAAAATATCTAACTCCGTGCCGGTCTGCTTATTGTTTACCCCACAATGATACGTTGGCTGCTGACAGGATCGTGTTTCAGTACTTGCGCCTAGGGTGCCATTATGGCCGGCGCAAGTGGTGCCTTCCCTCAGTGCCTTGCCCGGCGCAAGGGTTCCAGCACATCCCATCCCAAAAGTGCTGGTGACTGATAGATGAGTGCCAATAAAGTCATGGGTGACAATTATTATAAAGGCCGGGCCCACCGAACCGCGGTACGCTCTGCTGTTATTTTGAAGTATAAGAGAAAAAAAAGGTCTAGCCAAAAGTTCCAGCATGCCAGAGATGCCTTCCCACTGGCCAAAGAACAGTGATGGATTAAGCCCAGATCTTTTGACTGGGTGTGAGTGTTTGATTGATTCAGATGCTCCGTCCATCACCCCCCCTTTTTTTCCCACCGACCTGGCGGCATTGCCCATCGCAGGGATTCCAGTACATCCTATCTCAAAGGTTGTGTAGAATGCCCCAGCATGCCAGCCTGCTCAATAAAGCAGCAGAGGAGGCTTGTATTCTGCCTCCCTCCTGTTTTTAGTATGTGGCGCTACAGTGGGTTTCTTTTAGCCCTTGCAAATAATTGTAGTGGTAAGCCCGTCAGGGCCAAACATTTATTACCACACCTGAGGCTGCTGGGCCGTGGTACAATTTGCTGTTAATTTACCGGTGTAGCCGAAGGTGACCAACGTGCGCGCGGTTCCTTCCCTCAGGCCTGTCCGCCTAGCCCATTGCAGGGATTCCCGCACATTCCCTCCAAGAGGTGCTGGTGAAGGTTACCTACTGCGCGCGCGCTCGAGAAAGCTGCAGTAGCGGCTATCAACATTGGTTCCTTTAAATACCTTGCCTCTACTCTAAGTGCTAAGAAAGACGGGGCAAGACTATTATTCTAGGGGCGGGGCCCGTTGGACCGCGGTACGCTCTCCTGTTGTTTGAAATCTAACACAGTTCTAGCAGAAGGTGGCCAGCATGCAACGCCACCACTCCTCACTCCTTGAGCCCGTACCAAGACACTGGGGTCGACGCCGGCTGCTGAGAGCCTCTTCATCTCCATCCGCTGCCTGGGGAGCTGGGGGTCATGCCTGCCTCTCTCGACCTCAGGCCTCCGTCCATTCCACCCCGACCTTCCATGCCCTGGCAGGGGGCCGTGCCGTCCTCCAATGGTCATTCCTCGTTGTTCTGAGGTCACGGCAGCGACAAGAAGCTAGATGGGGAAAAGCGGCTTCCTTACACCATTTAGCAGCAACTCAAAAATCGTTGGGGCCGCTCCCCCAGCTCCCTGATGTAAAAGGTGAGCTGCCCATCCAGAGCATTGCCTTATATCCCCCTCCCTCTTTTCTTCTTCCCTTTGTTCTGGGGGAGGGGGAGGAGAGGGCTTTTCGCCGCGCGGCGATTCCCGGCAGTGCTGACCAGCGCAAACCGGATCCGTTCCTTGTGGACTTCGGTGGCCATGATGACACCGGCCCTCGAGGCCCCATTCGGGGGCGGCCTCTGCAACAACAACTTCTACACAACCCGTTGCTCCTTTTAACAGATCAGTTGTAATTATGTACATTTTACTGCACCACAGAACAATGTGCCAGCTGCACAATTTTCAACATGAGTTACGTTTGAAATCATTTTGGAATAGAACGTGTACAGATAGTACAGGAATAGTGGATCCCAAGCATGTTTTCCTAAGCTTATAGAAGTGATTTTGATCAGGGTTCGTGGATGGAAGTGTGATTCTTTGATTCTCTTCATCAAAATGAATCCTATGCAACTGTTGAGATTCTCATCTATGGCACCGGCAGGTTTACCATCCTCTGCATTTATCTGCCAAGTAAGCATATGCTACTTGTAAGACTTCCCCTAGCAATGGTGTTTCAGTTTGCAGCACTTTTTTTATAGGAAATCTATGGCCACACCTACAGTCGGAAACTACTAGTCCCACAATGCAAGGTCCTGCTTGCTTACAAACTGGCTGAATGTGCCTCACATAGCATGGAGTTATCTGGCAGCTATTTCAACATATCAATGTGCTGACTCTTCACCCATTCCCCACCAAGCATTACACATTCTGGTAACTTAGTACAGGCAAGATCCCCATTAGTCTGTACAACTCCGGAGTAAAGCCAGATTTGCAAACCCATGCAAAAAAAGAGCAGCCTAAGGCCATGGCAATAAAAGAGCAATACAAGAGCATATTTTTATGATAGCCGGTATAAATATTGCTCAGGAGAACAACATATTGTTTTTAAACAAACTAAAACCTGTTCTAAATACATTTGGAGCAAATATTTATCTTCCCAAAAATGTCAGAGCCTCCTCCTTACTTCTTGACTTCCGCAAGAAGCTAAAGACATGTCTCTTAATGTAAGCACCTTGTAACCGAACACCTTGCCCAAGCTCCTGGTTACCCTCTTGGGTGTTTAGTGCACCATAAAAATCAACATAACAGAACATGTAAAATGTTCTGATTTTATTGATGGCTGAATATTAATACTTTTACCAAGTTTACCAGGTTATAATTGGCAATAAGTTAGCAATGCAGAAGGCATTTCTCTCTAACTTTACCAGAATCATGGCAGGGTCATGATTTCCAGTAAGAGGGCATTAGCAGTTTTGCTGGCTGCCTTTTTAGGTCAAGCCTAAGCCAGAGCATGTGTGCTGCTCTGGCGATCTGTTGTAGTAGAGTATGGAAGAGAAACCCCTTGCGCCCCATGTTTTTCATTGGCTTGTGTCTTTGTCCTTCATAAATGCAGGCTTCTGATTCCTTAAAAGGCTTGTTAGTCCCTCCTTAGTACTGTCATGTCTTCATTTGTAACCTCCCATGGCTACTGGCCCCTTTACTTTGGCTGTTTCATGTAAGGTACGTTTTATTTAGTCTTGTAAGGACTATTTTTTTTATTGAGTTTCTCCTACTTCAGGCACAAGGACGTCCTATGCTTACATTCAGCGCAGCACAATGGCGGCCGCTTGTTTAATATCCTGTTGTTGTGCCCCTGACCCCCTCCCGTTGTCTGCATTCCCTTTGTTCCCACCCCCTTTCCCACTTGCGGCTGCCTGTGAGGCAACCCTCCTCCCCATCCCGTTGTCCACGTTCACCAGGCTCCCGCCCTCCTCCCGTTGTCCGCATAGCTTTTACTCCCCCTTCCGTTGTCTGCATTCCCTTTGTTTCCTCCCGCCCTCCCCAATTGTTATTCACCATGACACTCTGAATTTCTCTTTGTTTTGGCACTGTTGCATGCTTCTGAAGTCTTAAAGCGCTCTTAAACTGTGATCCAGACTCGATGTCTGCCTTCGCCATGAGAGTCCCGCTGCCTGTCACCCTTATCAGGTCTATCGCATCATCAATTGTGGAGTAGCTCACCGAGCACACCTCCGACTTGATCCCATTGTTTACTGACCTTCCATCCGGGAATGATAATTGGTGGATCAATCGAAATTACCCTTGCTCCTTTTTTGGTACTACCCCTAGGGGTGAAATGACCATGTCCCTGCCCTCCGTGGCTGGGAGGGGGCCCTCGATCCTGCCTAATTGCCTCTCCTTCTGTATCTTTTTAGTTACTACCTCTGGGTGCTCCATTGTTGATTTCAAATTTCTCTCGCAGCTAGGGGGGAGGGGGCCTCTGAAAGGGATGGAAAAGCCTTTCTCAAATCCATGCACCAGTATCTCTGAGTCTGTCTTATTATGGTATCTGTCGGCTAGCGTGCGTAATCTTTGGGTGTTAATGGGGGACCATGCTAGCGGGGCGCTTCCCTGTCTCGCCCTCCCCTCACTGAACACTCTGCCCACCTCGTTGCTTCTCTTTCTCCCTTTTATCAAGCTTGGGGTCGTCTTTGCGCCTACAACCTGCTGCAGGGTGCCCCCCCTGCATGCTGAACATATGTGTTGGAATTTACATGCTGCCCCGTATGTACATTCGTTGGCCTCAAATTTCCAGCATATTGCCGGTGGCCCACTGACTTGTGCTCCCTTCCCTGCGCCGAAGTGTTTGTGCTTTTGAAAAGGCCTCCCTTTGCCCTTCTGAAAGGGCCCTCGAAAGGGGTGCTCGCTCCTCCCCTCCATGTCCTGACTTCTTTCGCCACCATCATCTTATGGATGAACCCGGAGATGTCATTCCACTCCATTTCTGGGTGTGCCTGCATTTTTAGCCTGAAACCCTTATCGTATTCTAGCCATGCATCGCCTTGGAACTGCCGCTGTGCGTTGTGTATGTTTGCCTTGTAAAGCCATAGGTCGTCTGCGCAGCGCGGGAATTTCTCAACTGTGATGCATGTCATGATCCTGAATGCCTCTAACCAATTGTCGAATGTCCGTTCCTTGCACTCTCTCCTCCTTTCCCTCCTATCTTCCTCTTTCTTGTCGCATGGCATCAGATATAGCCCCTCCAACTGTATTTCCAGTAATGAAAAGATATCTATGAACTCTTTCCTCCAGATTCTCTCCTTTACTGCTATGGGTATGAGGCTGGCTAGACCTGTTGACCTGGTGGTCATGGATGCCGGACCCGGCGAGGTATTTCTACTGCAACGGGGGGTCTGCTCACGGGATGGGGGTTCCACTATGCCACCGTGGGTGACCCTACCTCCCTTTCTGCGTTTGCTGCGGCCTGCTCCCCTATCCGGCGCTGCCGCGCCATGCCCGGGTTGAGCAGGTGCCAAGGTAACCCTGTAGCCTCAACTGCAGGTCCGTGGCTCCCTCTGTCTGCAAGGACCCCTGCCCTGTGCTTGCTTGTGCCCCTGATGTCACTGCGTTCTGCACCCCCAACCTTTTCAACAAAAGTGGTGCCATAGTCCTGCAACATTCCTGAATGATCGCGCTAATATGCTCACCGTTGGTTGATGTGTCATTGTTCCCTCGGTCTGGTCCCACCGCAGGCCGTGCTGGCTGCAGGTGGCTGGATCTGCTTTTTCTGTGTCTTCATGGTCTTTGCCGCATCCGCGAATTTCGCTGGCGCCCTCCTACTCCTCTTGGCTGCCAGTGGCGTGCTCGCGTTGCGCTGCTGTCCACTTGTCCCCTCCCCTGGGTCGCGAATGATATGTTGCTGCAGCCAGTTGTCCCCATACACCTCCGAGGCTGTCCGTATTCTCCTCAGCAGGTCATTCAGGTCATCCTGGCCTTGCCGCATGCTCCCCTTTTGGGCCATTCCTCCTGAGCGGGGTGCTGCCGCTGTTGGTGTGCACCAAACTGTGTGGTCGGACAGGGTGCTGCCGCCAATGTCCTTGCACCAAACTTGACTGCCTTAGTTCAAGCTGGCGGGGTGCTGCCGCTGTGTTCTGCACCAAAACCCCTCCTTGCTGCTGCCTATGCTTGTTGTTTCCCCTGTGTCCAGAGGTTATTCGCCCTTCTTTTCTCTAGAGGGCGCCTGACGTCACCACCTCTGCGCTCCACAGGCCCGAGGGTGCTATTCCTTGCACTTCCTCGGCCTGGAGCACCTGTGTGGATCGTGGGACACTTCTCTCCTCAGTCCCTGCTCGCTGGCAGCCCTTGCGCCTCACCTACCGGCCTCCTGGGCTCTTCGGCCTGCCACGAGGTGAGTGGGGGCTGCTTCGCTTGTGCCCCGGTCCCGCTTGCCGCTTCAGAGGCGCTGTGGGGTAGGCTCCCGACGGACGCTCACGCCGCTGCTCCCACTCAGTCCCGCACTCACCGGATAGGCTCCGGTTGTGTCGGGTGTCCTTCCCCCGTTGTCCCGCGCTCGCCGGGTAGGCTTCGGTTGCGTCGGGTGTCTTTTTTTTTGTTTGTCCCGCACTCACCGGGTAGGTTCTGGTTGCGTTGGGTGTCTTCCTCATTGTACCGCACTCCCCGGGTGGACTCCGGCGGCGTCGGACATCTTCTTCTCCGCAGTTCCGCACTCCCCGGGTGGGGTCTGGTGGTGTTGGACAATCCTGCGGTGCCAATCGCGCCGTCCGCCACCGTGTGGTCCTGCACATCCCGGGTGGGCTCCGGTGGTGTCGTTGGAGGTCTCGAGGCGCCGCGGGGTAGGCTCCCGCCGGTTGCTTCCTCGGCCGCAGTCGCCGTGTGGTCCTGCACGCACCTGGTGGGCTCCGGTGGCATCGCTGGTGGGCCAGAGGCACCGCGGGGTAGGCTCCCGCCGGTCGCTTCCTTCGCTGGTGCTGCTGGTGCTCTTGCCGGTCGTGGCTCATGCTCGCTGGGCTGCATGCCGTTGTCGCTTCCCGTCGCTTCGCCCACACAAGATCATCCGCTTACGCCGTGCTGCTCCCCCGCTCCTTGAAGATTGGAGCATACCTGGGGAAGCAGTGCTTATATGCCCCCCGGCTTGCCATCGTACTTCGCGCCCCCCCCCCTCCATTGGGGGGTTTGAAACTCGCCTGCACCCCCATTGGCCGCGGTGGGTGGGACCTTTGGGGGCTTCCTTTGCTCTTTGTTTGGCGAGCCCGTTTTTGCGCCAAACTGGGCCCCCCGCCCCCTCCTACCTGGGAGCTTGACGCTGGGTTATGGCGCCGGCTCCTGAGCCCCCTTCGGGGGCCCGCCTATGCAACTTACCGAGCACTAAAGAAGTAAACACACTCCTGCACTTTACTGCAGTAAGGAGACACCATACAATAAAGGGCATTATACCAGCGAGTTAGTATGTGCTAGTAATGCAGTGCCCTTGCCTCGGTTCCCTGCCCAACTATAGGAGATCTGAGGCCTCTGCACCGTGGAGACTTTGCTTTTAAGAGGTCAACTTCACAAACAAAACTTCACTAGATGTGACAGAGTGGAAAATCAAGTTCTCCAGTGAGGTCAAAATACCCTTGGATAGTTTTCAAAATGTCCTTGCCTGCCGTTGGCTTTTGAGGTGGCAACTTCACATCCCTCATGTCTGTATTTTGGATAGGTGAAGTCTTGAGTGGGATGAATTGTTGGAAAACTGGGAGATCAGACAAAGAATCACCCAATTGAATCCTGTTTTGGCTCCTGCCTTGATGTGGGGTGTGTGTGATAGTGTTCTATGTTGTGGTGTCATCCGAATCTTGCTGCACGCAGCTGGGGGAACACGCTGCATGCATGACCATGTCCTTTGTAAGCACATGCACACAAAGGTGGAGAGGGTGATTTAAGGCACAGAGTTGTGCATATCCCTGAAAAACTGGCCGTGTCTCGTTGGCTGGTTGGATACTTACCGTACATTGCTATAGCAATAGGTCTCACCTACGACACAGCTCTTGACTTTGTCAATGTTTTCAGTCATGTTGTGCAGCAGCACGACTGCTGTGCAGTACGATGGCAAGTAATAATATCAAGCATTTGCAATGCAGTAGGTCTCGCATTTGCAAGAGTTTAAGCTCTTGGCATTATAAATGACGATGCCTTTTTATTTATGTTTGAGAAACCAAAACATAACATTGTCATTTACAACGCCATTTACAACGCCAATAGCTTTAACATAAGCAAATGCGAGACCTATTGCATTTCCAATGCTTGTTGAAAATGGTGGCACCCTCCTAACCTGGCTCATTTTTCATGACCACAGAACCATGAAGAGCCAAGCGCCCGGTTAGTGCAGCCGAAAAAGGAGAAATGAAACCGAAACCACCTGCGGGAGCTGGAAAATCACACAACAGCCAGTCATCCGCAAGCAGTCTGGAGCTTCTGTTTTCACGGTGAGTGTATCAGAATTTGTGTGTCTGACCCGTACACACTGAAGATTTTAGAATAAAATCCACACACAATAAAATATACAAAATACACAAACGCACTCACACATACATTACAAAACCAAGCATGAACATACTTTTCTTGACAGTGTGTCACATTAGATTATATTGAGTCAACAGGAACAGGAACTTGCCTCTTTAATCAGTGATAGGTTCTCCTTCTCCTCAAAACTCACTCTCTCCACAGCGCGGGGACACGCCGGGAGGCGTCACCAGGCGCTTTACAAGCTCCTTTAAACTAAACTAAACTAAACATCACACAGGCCGAGCAAGATATTACACCACAGCATACATTTTCCAACACCAGTGACACTGAAACACGAGCACAAAATAGCATACACACATCTAACCCATTATACAAGCACGACTGTCAACACAACTTTCATGGCAACGACCTGTAAACAATAACAGATAGGAACAAGCAACATACATACATTATAGTGTTGCTGTGTGTGTTTACACACAACGCATGCACACACACACCTGACATAATGCTTAAATAGATTTTTTGTGTGCATGTGGGTAAACAGCACTGGAAGGAAGATTTAGCTGAAGGGCACTGTGGTGGGACACCTCCAATGTAGCAGTTGGGTGGGTATTCGGCAGAATCTTTTCTAACGGAAAGGGGCATAACATTTGAATTTATTTTTGGAATTTAGGGCAGTATGGTGTCACCCGGTTCATTAGAAAGTGAACACCACACTCAACTGTGTCTGTGTGTAAATGTGAACACTACACATTAATTGTATGTTTGTCATAGAAGAACCAAAGATGATTTTAAAAAAAATATATAATTGGAGGCACCAGTCTCAACACCGGTCTCAAAAATAAATTCAGTAAGAAGTCAAGATTGACTTGATTAATTTTGTAGTTAGGGGCTAAGGGTTGAAGAGGATTAGAGGTTAGTAGAGTCAGCAATATGGTTTGGAGTTTTTTCAGTAGTGGGGGCAGGAAGTCACACAATAGGGACACTACACAATAATTGTATGTTTGTCATTGAAGAACCAAATGTGTTAAAAAAAATAAAACATTTGGAGGCATCTCTCCTAAATAAATATTCAGTAAGGGAGGAGATGTCATGATTGACTAGGTTAATTTTGTGTAATAGGCTAAGGGTTGAAGAGGATTAGAGGTTAGTGGAGTCAGCACTACGGATTGGAATTTTATTAGTAGTGGGGCAGGAAGTCACATAATGGAGTAGGGTGGATTAAAGCAGAGCTCTGCACAAGCGCCCAAATGTAGTAAACATCTATACTGTTGCTGACAGTCTGAATTTCTGCAACCACAAAAATGCTTTTTTGGCATGTACTTGCAGCCTTTTAAGATTTGGTAAAGTTTTACCGACTCATAAAATGTGTTTGTAGCTCCATGCCGAATTGCTATTTGGCAGGGTACTGGCGTGCAGTAGGTGTCCTCTTCAAAAGGCAATTCTGTAGGTGAAGTATAATTGCTTAGCGACTGAAATTAAATTGCAAAACATTGAGAAATTACTGACTCCCAAGTTGGTGTGGTAAGTCCTTCGTAATGGGGAAGAGGTCCTCTTGCGACCTTTTCTGCTTGGTTTGTTGGGGTAAAGTTGATGGTGCAGGTGACCACTGCCAAATCAGACGCAAACTTTTCATAAAAAGTACGCGTTTCTTTCTAAATACAGCACCGTTTTCTTAAAAGGAAAACTGGCTGCATTTAAAAAAGTTAATTTTATTGAAAGGTGATCGGAAGCATGATGGTCTGATGGCTCTATCTACCATTCCTGTCATGGCCACCAATTAGAGTGAGACACAGTTTGTGATCTCACACATTATTATTCATGAGGTTGGTCTGATTGCAACCCCCTTCAGAATTTAGCTAACAGGCCTTTATGTGCTTAGGATGGTTTGGTAATTTTTTTCACATTGGAATTTACCTGTCACAAATTGCAACCAGATTTTTGCAACCAGTAAATACATCAGGCACATCGTTCTTTTTGTACATACCTATTTATTTATTTAGGCACCACGCTGTTTTATAGGAGGGGACACAGTACAGTGTTTCTTATTAGTTAGAGTCGCTGAAATTGGCAGGACACTCAGAGTGTTTTTGTAAAGGCGGTTCCATATGCTTTTGTAAGTGCAGGTGCCTACACCAATTGTTCTTTCATTGAAGTGGGTGTAGGCGGTATCACATGTAGAGGAAATCGGCATGAATTTAATATTTATGTCTTTGAACTTGTCCCTTTGATTAAAAGTTTCAACCTGAATCCAACATCCTATGCTAATGACACCCAATTGGTGATCTCAGCAGTGGATCATGACGTCAACTATTCTCTAAGATTACACAATTATATGATTGCCCTGAGTAGCTGGATGAGCAAACACTGCTTGAAACTGAACTCAAGCAAAACAGAGGTTCTTCTGTTCGGTAACCTCTCTCCAACATGGTCTCCGGCCGGGTGGCCAGACAGCCTAGCCCCACCCCCCATTCCAGTGATCAAAGCCAAAAATCTTGGTTTTATCATGGACGATAATCTCAACTATGAGGCCCAGTTGTCTAAGGTAGTGTCCTCCTCTTTCTATACCATTAGAACTCATGTTTATACCCCAAAACACCAGAAAGACTGTTGTTTCCTCCCTAATTATGTCAAAGCTGGATTATTGTAACGGTTTATACATGAATCTCCAGGTCAGATTGCTTAGGAAGCTTCAGGCGGTACAGAATGCTGCCGCCAGATTGATCTTGGATGTTCCCAAATATAAGCTGATATCGGCAGGCATTCAGGATCTTCATTGTCTCCCGGTGCGACAGCAAAAATAAATTTAAGGCTCTCTGTGTTGCTCATAATGCCCTGCACAGAGAAGGACCAAGATTTCTTTGGAAGGCTTTTAGTTGCTACACTCCTGGTAGACCTCTTTGATCTGCCAAGGCCAGATTGATTACCAACGTAAGAATCATAAAAGCGAGCTTGGGAGGAAGGAGTTTCATTAGCAGTATAGCCAGGCTGTGGAACTTTCTTTTGTTACAGTTTAGGATTAAACCCACCCTTCTTGCCTTTAGAAAGGAACTCAAGACCTGGCTGTTCAGAAATTAGCTATACCTCAGCATAGTATGTTCATGCACCCGAAAGCACCAAGACACCCTCGGGTATACGCGCTATACAAGTTTCAATAACATACCTTAGCAAAGCATTTAGCTCTGCTTTTTTGCACTTTATTGCTCCCTCCCTCCATCCATACTATTGAAGTAATGCATGTTATCAATTCGGATGCAATTTTGAAAAATACAACAATTTTCGACACTCAACAGAAAATGCTGTGGTTGCTTTGTGACCAAAAAACACACGTCCAGTGCTGTTTATTCACAAACTTTATATTTGTATATGATACACAGACTAAACCCTGAAGGATCATAGAACCCAACAACTATTCGATGACTCGGAATGTTGAAATATAAAATCCGATCCCTCTTGTTTTTGAGTTAAGGTATGCGTCATCCATTTGACCTCTAACCTCCTTTCTAGCACCGGCTCTATCCTTGACACTTCACCTTTACAAACATTTGTAAAGAATCTAGATTGGGTTCTACCAGTCGGTGTATACATGCCGAGTCAGCGCAAAAGAACAGCTGGTGTCTGCTTGGAGTTTCCAGACCATTGTTAAGTCCTGAACAAAGTTTACACAGATAACATATCTTGTTGTTCGGCGTCAAGACGTGAAGATTGCTCAAAACACCAAGGCTGTCGATTCCTACCATGACCTAATTTGTGTATTTTTCTCACAGCTCTATTTACCATGAGGCGTCCCCTGTTTGTGATCTTTTTCTATAAAAGCCCATGTAATCATTGCTCGGTGTGCTTCCTCCTTGAGTATCTCTTGGTGCTTGTTGGACGAGGCCCCCACTCATGAGTGATAATAAATGAGCTGATTATTACTTCACTCCAGTGTTGACGCTCCTTACTTGTTTGAACCCGTGGACCAAGGATGACCCTGCACCAGTGTGTCTGCTAAAAGACACACTTCCACAAATTGGCACCCGAATTTGGAGCCTTATCAGAGGCCTGCAGTTAGACCAGGAACGGAGATCGTGTCAGTGAGAAGAACTTCACTAAGGAGCGCACCACCTGAGGAGACTAGTTCTCGTGGCCAAGGAGATTTGTTTTCGGCTTCCCGACTCTGATCTTCCCAGCGGCTGCTAACCCTAACTGGGACTTCCGGACGACTATTTTGAATTGATCATTTGATCACGGAGGATCAACAGGTGGGAGTTGAAGACAACAATAGGTAGAATTGTATTGAACCGTTTTTTGTTTGTTTGGTATTTGTTTATTTAACATTTGCAAATGTTAATACCACAGGTAATTTGGGAGGTTTCTCTCATAATTTCTGTCTGAAGAGTTATTATTTACATATTATAACCATGTGTTTAGCAAATTATGGAAGTTTTGTTGTTGCTGCTGCGATAAGCAGCACATTTTAGAAAAAAATCAGCCGGCGCCATCAGAAGGTACGCCGAATTTTGAAATGTATGTCGAACATGGTATTTGTCCCATCATGTATAGTGCATTATGGAAAAAATATACAAAAGTGGATCCCCAATTTCAGTGGCCATTGGAGGGGATGATGGACCCTCATAAACTTGAGTACTTAGAAAGAGAATTGTTTGCTAGGAAAGTTAGACCAGCTATGTTTGACAGTTTTTGTATGTGGAGGAAGGAAGTTAAGGAGCGGCAGCTCAAGGCAGAGAAAGTAAGAAGGAAACAGGAAAGGAAGGCAGTTTATCAAAAGTTTAAGGAGTTAAAGGATAAAGAAGTTCAGGAAAATATAGAATGTTTAGATCAGGAACATACATTTACAACATCTAAAGAATATGTCGTTAGGCCAACAGCAACGGCTCAGGTCCACCATGATGATGTTGACTCAGAAACCGACGGAATATTGATAGAACGACTCCCACCCCCATACACACCTTTGGCACCCCTACCCCTGGACCACCAAATCCTGTACATCCTGCACTACCGGCCCCACCTCCTTCACCGATGATTGTCCAACCCCCTACTTTTCAACCTGTGCAGATCCATCCCTTATCCCCCCAATCCCAAGCCAAAGCGCATGAATTGGCAGATGGTTCTGCACCAATCCCAGCTCCCCAAAATCTCCGCTCTGCCATACCTCAGCCACGCCAAGATCTAATACACAGATAGTATTGCGTTGGTTAAATGATTTGGAAATGGAGGCAGGAGAAATGATAGACCAGATACAAGATTTCTCTGAAGGCGAGCTCCTTTGTCTCATAAACAAACTTTCTCACCAGTTTTTGACCCAATGGGAGATGATTACGGGGGAACATGGTCCAGACGATGTTAGAGCCATTAATTGGCAGTGCCAGGTAGGGGCCTTCCCTGTTGGAAGAGTTAATACTGCCATAGCAACAATAATGTGACACCGTGATGAACTTTTTACCTATCCTCAGATTAGACCTATGAGGGAAGCCACACCCCAGTTTATCCTGGGGAGATAAATAATGATGATCCTAACAGCCCTGATTCTAGAGCCAATTTCATGTATAATTGGATATATATGCCCAGGAAAAAGACAGATGTTCTCGCTCCTAAAGCCTATTTACCTGACATTCGAAAGAACCCCAGAGGTTTCTATGATGACGTACAGGCAGCCATTGACTCTTGTGTTATGATGCTAGCTGACATTGATATGTTTTTCGCCATGATCTTTCCGCCGGATATTTGGTGACTAACTAGGAAACAGGATCATGTTGCCGAGCTAGGAGGAGATTGGACTGCATTAATAGCGGCTGAAGCTGAATGGAAGCCTGGTAAAAAACCTGCTCAACTTATACTGGACCTTCCTGGCAACATACTAACTTATATAAAAATGATAATCCCCCCACGGAAGATAGATTGGACGCTCTTTACTGCTTGTAAACAAAGAAAGGACAAGTCTGCCCCTGATTTCTTTACTCACTTTGTTGGAACTTACTTCCCGAAATATCTGTTCATTTAAAGGGGTCTGAAAGTACATGGGCCTCAGTGTCCCCTAAGGCCATATTGGAGATGGCTCAGTATTACCAGAATCAGGTGACAGATGAGCATGACAGGAGAGAAGGTAAAATAAAGGATTTAAAGACTAAGGTTTTGATGGTTCAGGCTTATGGACCCCAGGGTCGGGCCATGGTCAGAATACCAGACACATGCCCCCACCAGGGCCACCACGTTGGCAGACACCACTAGGACCAGAACCGTGTGCCTATTGCAAAGAAATAGGACACTGGCGCTCTGAATGCCCTGTCTTAGCTTCTAGTGGGAGAGCCAGGGGACAAGCAAGTAATAATAGGGGAGCTCAAGACCCCCGACAACCACAACAAAATTCAGTGAGAAATAGGTCAGATAATTATTTTGATCAAAGAAATAATCAATATTCTTTGGATGACTACGAACCAGATGATGCCATAGGAATGCACTTTGCCTAGGACAGCGTAGGACAAGGAGAACCAGTTGAGATACCTGTAGATCAGTCAGAACCCTATATAACAGCTACCATACTTGGGTAGGATCAGAAATCCATCATAGATACAGGGGTGACATGTAGCCCAATATCTCAACAACTGGTCCGAGGGACACCCTTGTCTTGCTGGATAATAATATCAATAGGGTTCAATGGAACACCAACCCCTAGCCCTGTACCCTGAAAAATACCTTTACAGGTTAACAATTTTAGTACTTCTGCACCCTTTTTGCTTCCCCCGCATGCCCCTGATAATTTGCTGGGACTTGACCTTTTGAAATATTATCATGCTTCCATACATTGCTCCCCATCTGGGGTGTGTGTCACCTTTGGAAGGAAGACATCCCCCAAACAATGTAATATTTCCAATGCTCGAACCTCGATTCGTTCCCTCATGTGTCTGGGTTACGGCAGACACAGAGAATGGACATTCTCCCAGTACACATACAGGTTCAGGAAGGTACTCTTTTGCCACGTGTCCCGCAATACAAAATTTCAAAAGAAAGTGAAGATGCACTAATACACATCATTGATGACATGATACTTACAGGGGTCATTGATGAAGACTCCTCTAATGTGTGTAATAGCCCTATTCTTCCTGTCCTTAAAAGAGGGGATGGAAGACAGGATAACGTTGATTGATTTGAGAGAAAATAACAAGATAGTAGTTCCTCAATATTCTGTTGTTTCTGATATTACCACCCTGTTGACTCTTATACCACCCACAGCCACTGTGTTCTCTGTCATCGATCTAAAGAACGCCTTTTTCTCTATCCCTGTACATAGGGATAGTAGATATCTTTTTGGTTTTTCACTTAGAGGTCGTTCATTTAGCCCCTCAAGGCTATACAGAAATTTAGCATCTACAACCAGGCACTCAAACAACAGTTGGATGAACTTCCCTTACCAACGGGAGTCACAGTCATCCAATATGTCGATAACATCCTGCTCACGGGTCACACAACTGAACTTTGCAAAGAAGCCACCCTCTTATTGCACCGTCTTGCTGCTAAGGGACATAAGGTCTCTAAGAATAAATTGCAATATTGTCGACCTGAGGTCACCTATCTAGGTCACCTCCCGTCAAAGGAGGGACGCACTCTCACCAATGATAGGATTCAAACTACCATACACACTCCCATTCCCTGTACACAAAAAGAAGTCAGAGGACTTATTGGCATTACCTCTTACTGTAGACCATGGATCCCCAACTTTTCACTCATTATCAAACCCCTTTTGTCCCTTGTTACAAAAGACACCCCCTTTCCTCTAACATGGTCATCTGAATGTCAAAATGCATATCAACAGCTTTGTGCATCACTTTTTTCTGCTCCTGTGTTAAGTACTCCTGATTACACCAAACCCTTTACACTATATGTACACGAGAGAGAAGGGCGTGCATTATCAGTCTTGACACAGCCGCACAGCAGCAAACATCGCCCATGTGCTTATTTCTCAGCTGTATTGGACCCCGTGGCCAGAGGACGTTGGGGTTATCTTAGAGCAGTGGCTGCTACAGTCATCTCCATACGGCAATCTGAAGGGATAGTATTGAGCAATAAACTTATGGTTATAGTACCACACTCTGTAGACGCATTGCTTAACCAAACCAAGACACAACACCTGACTAGTGCTAGGCTTACAGAATATTAACTCATGCTTTTGGCACCCCATATTACACTTTAGAGATGTTTGACATTGAATCCGCCACATTGTTGCCCTTACCATCTGAACAACCTCATGATTTGCATGATTGTATTTTCCTGACGGAGGGACAAACCAAGAGAAGAGTAGATCTCAAAGACACAGCCTGTCAGATCCTGAAGGAGAATTATGGGTGGATGGCTCCTGTTTAAAATTACCTGATGGCACTACCTCTGCAGCCTATGCCATAACAACGTTGCAGACAGTTGTAGCAACAGCTCGCATTCCACAGTGATCAGCCCAAGCTGCTGAACTCATTGCACTCTTGAGGGCTTGTGAACTCAGTCAGGGATTATCAGTAAAAATGTATACCGACAACCAGTACGCATTTGGGGTGGCACACAACTTTGTCAGGCTTTGGAAGGAATGTGGTTTCCTACCTTCGCATGGTGCCAAAATTTGATATGGTGCACTGGCAAATAGTCTCCTTACCGCCTTGACATTGCCAAAGAGCATGGCCATTATCAAATGTAGTGCCCACGAGAAAGTTACAGATAAGGTGGGACATGAAAATGCTGTTGCAGATGAGATAGCACGAGATAATGCAAGTACCCACACAAGCAGAATGTATGTACTACGGTCCCAAACGGAAAGATGGGAAAATATGTACACGGAGGTTCATGAGATACAACAGTCAGCTACTGAACAAGAAAGGTAGAATGGTAAAAGGAAGGGGAGTTGGACGATGAGGAATGTTGGAGGTCCAAAGATATGTCAAAATGGAAATTGTCTCATGCCTATGTACTGCCCTTTTTGACTATGGCTCATGGGCCAGCCCACGTTAGAGCTAAGAACACCATCTCCCAATTAGAACATTTGGGACAATCCAGACATTCGTAACACAGCTGAACATTTAGTAAAGCATTGTATGATATGTTTGCAACACAATCCCGGGAAGGGAGTATCAAACCCCACAGGTGGATTTTCTCCACCTCAGGTACCCTTTGAAGTGCTTCAAATGGGTTATATCCAGTTGGAGCGCTGCAATAATTTGAAGTATGCATTGGTAGTCATTTGTTCTTTTATCAAGTGGGTGGAGGCCTATCCAACCAAGGATAGCACGACCTTGACAACGGCTAAACTTTTGCTAAAAGAGTTCTTCCCTCGCTTTTGGAATTTGTAGGGTCCTATGGAGTGACAATGCCCCCTATTTCACTGGTCAGATAATAGAGTATCTAATGAAAGGTCTAGGGGTGAAACAGAAGTTGTATGCTGCCAATTACCCTTAGGCAGTGGGACTTGTAGAGCGCTCCAATGCCACACTGAAGCTTAAATTTGCTAAAATACAGACAACAGGCCATAAAGGGCCAGATGCTTTGCCCCTAGCCCTGTTATCAGTTCGTTCAATCCCACATAGTAAGATTGGTCTCTCTCCTTATGAGATAGTATTCAGGAGACCTATGAATGTGTGGGGAATCCCCCAAGATCGAATGTAGTAAAAGAAATACAGTACCCCGACCTCAGTAATTATTTACAGAACTTACCTGAAAAATTGTCTCTAATTCACCAACAGGTAAAATAAGCCATACCTGATCATTCTGAGGGTCGAGCACATCGTCTCCAGCCTGGGGACTTTGTCCTCACAAAGAACTTTCATCGCTCCAAGAATTTGGAACCTCGCTGGAAGGGCCCCGAACAGGTCCTGCTTGCAACCCGGACTGCTGTCCGCGTCACCAACAAGAAGAACTGGATCAATGCCTCCCACTGCAAGAAGATCAGAGCAGCTGTTTCCTAACCAGAAGGCAGCAGCGATTCTAAGGAGATATTGCCGACCCAGAAGAATATTGCTCCTGCGAATGAAGAAATTTTGTTCTCTGATCAGTCTATTCCTGCAGTAACAAGGTACAATCTACAACTAAGGAAGGGAAGGAGCAGATAGAGACTGGGAGGACCTGCACCCAATTAGTGGGGAGGTTCGGCAGTAGCACGGTGGGATTGCCGAATTGGCTGAACTAGGTTCAGTGCGGGTTGTGATACGCTCTCAGTGATACCTGGGTCTCTCTCTGACCTGTGGTTGTACTAAGTACCATTAAGTAGAATGCAGAAATTGGGATCCAAGTTGCAAACCAAGGACAAGTCTCTATGCATGGTGACTTTGATCAAATTGTTGATAATATTGGCATCAGCCTTATGGTTAGTGGAGGAAGTAATTCCTACCCGGAGCTTACTATCTGCTACAACTACTCCGGTCTCCACAGAACATTATTACTTCATTCTTCCCTATCATGAAAGGAAGCATCGATTGTCATATCACAATAATACTTTCATACAAATGTTGCATCATACTCATAATGCCACAAATACTACCAACTGCTGGGTGTGCAGAATGTTGCCAGCCCATCAGAAAAAGGGAGGAACACCCCTCATTCCCTTGCCATTTTCACATATTGGTTCTTGTAGAGCCTGGTTTAGACTTTTGTGGGCTTCTGAAATCAATAATATTACTATAGCTGATGTAGGGGGACTTAATGCGCAATTGAATAAGGGGTGTTACCCCGATGACGATGGCCTCCCCAAGCAAAGGAATTATATGGGAAATGGAGGAATACAGCAAGGGAAATTCCTCCACAAGGTACGTTTTCCCCAAAACTTGAACGGCCAAGGCGAATGGGCCTCCTATTATCACTGTTATAAGAGGCCGAGTAAGTCTCTGTGGAAGTAGTATTGGCAGTATCCCTGTGGGAAAAAGTGACTGTGCTACAGTTTTGAATATCACTGGAATAAACAATAGCAGTTTTCTATTATCATGTAACACTAACTTCATTTGTGGAAAAAAAGGCTACTATCATTTGCCAATCGGATGATCTAGAATATGTTATGTGTCCTTTATGCTTCCTTCTGTGTTTTTAGCACCTGCATCTTATCACAAAAATCGAAAACTGTTTGATGACACTTTCTTAAAATGTCTCAAAAGAACTATAAATGGTAATGAAGTGGATCAAACTGACACCTCATTACAGCAGTATGTTGATTTTAATTTGGGACTCTTTTTCCTTGTTGGTTCAGCCCTGAATAGCAGAAAAGTAAGACACTTGACCCGAGTGGTAGAGGCAGTGACTAATCAAACAGCAATGGCTCTTGGAAATATCACAGAAGAGCTCCAAATTACCATGATTGTGGCCTTACAGAACCGCATGGTTCTAGATGTGAAATTGGCTGATCGTAGTGGAGCATGTCACATCATTGGAAGTAGCTGTTGTGTGTTCATTCCTGACAACACTCCTTCCGTCTATGACGCTATTTCTAAACTATATGAAATAGCTGCAGAAATGCATCAGGAAAAAGGAACATGGACTTGGTCAGAATGGTTTTGGGGTATGTTTTCTACTTGGGGCTGTAAACTATTGATGGTGATAGTGATTATAGGAGCCATCTTTCTCACTTGCTGTTGCTGCATTCAGTGTGCCCCTGTAATATGTACAGTTTGTATAGCTACTTGTAACAGTATCAAGCCTCCGCCAATTAATGTTCATGAATCAAATAGACAAATGATAATGCAACCTGAAATGGATTAACTTAGGAAGATTGATATAGAAGATTAATATATGTGCTTTAAAATGGATTTGCAGAGGCTAAAAAGGAAGCACTGTTGAAATATAAAATCTGATCCTTCTTGCTTTTGAGTTGAGCTTTGCGTCATCCATTTTACCTCTGCCCTCCTTTGTAGCCACGGCTCTATCCGTGACACTTCACCTGCACAAACATTTGTAAAGAATATAGATTGGGGTATTGCAGGCTGTGTATACATGCCAAGTCAGCGCAAAAGAACAGCTGGCATCTGCTCGGAGTTTCCAGACCATTGTTAAGTCCTGAACAAAGATTACACAGATAACATATTGTGTTGTGCATCCTCTAGTCGCGGAGATTGCTCAAAACACCAAGGCTGTCGATGCTTACCATGACCTCATTTGTGTGTTTTTCTCAAAGCTCTATTTACCATGTGGCGTCCCCTCTTTGTGATTTTTTTCTATAAAAGCCCATGTAAACCTTGCTTGGTGTGCTTCCTCCTTGAGTATCTCTTGGTGCTTGTTGGACGAGTCCCCCGCTCATGAGTGATAAAAAATGATCTGAATATTTCTTCACTCCAGTGTCGATTCTCTTTACTTGTTTGAACCCGTGGACCAAGGGTGACCCTGCACCAGTGTGTCTGCTAAAAGACAAGAAGGGATGAGCTTCTGACAACCATATAACATGACAACTTTGCTCCCCAAGAATAAGAGTGTATCTCTAGAGTCGTGTGAAAACAATAGACAGCTATTTCACTCAGTCAATTGTGCATACTTAGTTTCACCAGAGTGCAGAGAATAGAGAGACGGGCGTTTTCAATAAAAGGTGTTATTTATTGAGCAGTCTTCTTTCTCATGCAAGAGAAATGAATTGCCACAATTGCAATACTTATAGTAAAGTAAAGTGCGTACAGTAAAAGGAGTATTATAAAATAATACTGTAAAAGCATTGATATGGTTTCTTAGCCATATGATACTTTAAAATAGATAAAATATATAAATACATAAAACATTGACTGACGTACTCAACTGGTGCTTCTAAATACGCCTACCCCGGTGTACCTGACCTAAGTCTAATACGTGGGAAGGAGTAAGTAAGTAGCAGTTTAAGTTAAGTTGGTTTTGCCAAGAATCTGAATCAAGAATTCTCTTTCAGGGTTTAGTCAGCTCCGTACCTGGGTAATAGAATGCAGGAGGTCTGGTATCTCTCTCTCAGGACTCAATATCCCAGCAACCCGCAAGGGCGGCTGGAAACCGGAGCTGGATTTTCTCGGCTGGAGAAAAAGACAGCATCTTTCTCAGTGCGTCAAAAGGGAGGGGCGGCGTCCGTGGGCTCTCGCATCAGCTGGGCTCTTGGGCAAGTAGATAGCCGCTCTGCTCCAAACCACCGTGTGTTTGCTTAAGGCAACGTTGGTATATTTATACCTGAAAGGTGCCAGGTTTGACGTAAGGTTGGACTTAAGACGTCAATAAAAGATGTCACTAAGAACTGGCCGTTCTTTTCAGTGCTCGCAGGAGTTCTAGGACAAATCAAAACAAAAGCATGGGGAATTCCCAGGTTGAGGAGGTTTGATTTGTTTAGAGAACTCGTTGTACTTTCTAGGAGTCTGGGGAAGTAGCCTTGCTTAATTTGGACTGCATGGGCTATGACTACATATGGATATGATTCTTATGCCTTTATAAGGATATTATTTATTATAGCCATACAAGGGCATAAATTGGAAATATCGAATTAGGGTCCTAGATAGATATACAACACCCACTCCACGATTTAATGTCCATCATTACTAAAACTAAGCAATAGTAAACATATAACGATGCATGTGTGTTTTCCAACCCACCCCAAAATACATAATCGCATTTGAAATGGTATATGGTAAATACACGAAAATGAGTATTGGTACTGTACGCTTTTCAAGCAGTTGTATCATTCAGTTAAAAATGCATATATATATATCAGCTGAATGAATTGCGAAATTTACACATGAAATGGCTCTGAATACAGAAAAGAAGGTCGAGACCATTCCATCACATATTAATACAAATGCTGTACATGTGCTAGAGGCTGAGGTAAAATATTGTCTCTAGAGTTCCTAAAAATAGAAGCTCTGTTCTCTAAGAATAGTTCTACTTTTAAAAAAAATTCACTTTCAGGGGAAAAATAGTTCCCAATGTTTTCAGTAGCTTTTGTTTAATAAAGGTGGAGGCCAAATTCAGAGTTCAGGGAACGCTGTGTGCTCGTTGCTTTAAAAAGTTATTCTCGTTGTTCAGGGGAGAACATCATATCAGACAGACTCGCAAAAAATTGGTCTACAACATCAGGTGAAAGTTCGACCAAGTTTGAAAATGCCGAAACAGTGCATGTGTGAGAATGATTGCTATCATCGATGTCAGGATCAGCAATGCTCACAGAAGGTTGTACCTGTGTGATGCTGCTCTCATCTCGTACTCCACTGCCACATACTCGTAGTGGTGAAGTCTCAATGAATGCCGTCATCAGAATAGGTAGCCGCTGGGGACAACACGATGCATGAGCCGTTACAGGACTTAGCAAGGTATCTGTATCCATTGGTACTGCTGATGGTAGTGTAAGACAGACGTCCAACACGCATTCTTTTCCGCATAGTATACATCGAAGCACAGGTAAGATGCAATTTTGCCAGATTGGTCTGAATGAAAGAAACCAGGTCATATTTAGATCTCTTAGCCGGGCTAATCCGAAGACTTTAGTTATGCGGTCCCGATAGCGTATAGCTAGGATCGTTTCTTCCATCGTTGCTACAATCTTGTCTGCGGCTTGGCTTGCCATATCGAAGCAGAAGGATCAAAAATAAAATTCCTGCCACGAGTCCCAGAAGTAGAGGTAGGCCGCCAAAGACAGAATGGACAAATTAGGAAAGATGCCCAGAACTGTTTCGAAGGGTGTTAACAGTCCCGAAAAAATTGTCTTAAATACATGTGCGATGCCACTGGTATCAGACATGTTTAAAATTTGGCTTAACATTTCACGAAATGCACGGGGCAATTTGTTGATAATAGGGAATGTATCTCTGCCGTTGTCCTTGCAACTTGCATATCATACGTTTCTTTGGACGAGGTCAAAGGCACAGTTGTCTGTAAAAGAATAGACTTCATTCTGCTTAAAGTATCAATTCGAATAGAAGAGATATTCAAATAAGGCCATATTGCCGCCTCCATGTCTGGAGTGCTGTTTGGATGCAATACTTGCATACAGCAAGTGACCATGGAACTAACGCTCACGAGATAGGCTTTTCCTGGCACCATGCCACAACAGCTGTGGTCATTTATTAGAACATAGTTGCCGTTGGAAAGCTGTCTAAAGAATGGCTCTATCTGTGTTGCAGGAGTGCCGTGCAGGTGACATGAAAGATTATTCGAAGACCCTTCACAGGCCCCATGCAAGTTAATACCTTGACACAGAAGTGTACCGCTTAGTGATTTTTTACAATTGTTACCACTAAGAAATACTTTTTAAAAAAAATACTTTTTTATTAGGCAGGGACTGGATGATTTCTGTGATCTCTTCGACCGTTATGGGTAAAGAGAGGAAGGCTCTGTGATCGTCTGATAGCCAGGCGAGTGCAATGTCATCGCAATACTGCGCAATTTCCTCGGTTGTAGCTGTATCTTCTTTTGTATAAAGGGTGCCAATTGTGTGCATGAATGCCGTCATTATACCCTGTGTGTCGTGTGTCAATGTGCCTCCAATGTCTCTAACAGCCGATATCACCGGAGGCGGTCTTGGCGTGCATATTTTGTGCGCTAGCGCTGCCCCTGGCCTGCCTCCCTACCCATAATTTCGAGCTACATGTCGCTTGGATATGTAGCGGAGTTCTTCCTCTGCTTGTGTTTGATATTCCGATATAAGTGTCCGTATTTCTCCCAATTAAGAGGGGTCACTTGTTTGACTATAGTTCAATTCTAGGTCTCCTATTCGTTTCTCTCGTTGAATTAGTTGCTGACGTAAGTCTTTTAGAATGCCTGCATTCGTACAAATACAGATACCCCTTATATTGGCCTTGAATGCTTCCCATAGCAGTCCAGGGTCATCCACAGAGTCCACATTCAACTCAAAGTACTCTATGATAGCTTTCCTAATCTTTTCTGTATAGAGAGGATCTTGCAATGCTTTCCCATTAAACCTCCAGCTAAATGGAGGTGGGGGGTAGTGTGGTAATTTGAGGGTCAAAACTACCGGGTTGTGGTCTGATAGCGTACAACATAAGTGGGATACATCCTCTGTCCACAATGAGATGTCAGGGGAACCGATCCAATAATCACCACTAAGAAATACTTCCTTTTTCTTTTCACTATAACATTTGTGTGTATAAGGTAATTTCCATATTGACTTGATGTACCCTTTACCCAACCTTTCATACTGGCCCGCTGGTATATACTTTTGTCAGTATTTAAACTGGAAAGTTGTTATCGGAATTGTAATTATTCTGTGTATTATCCATTCAATGACAGGTCTTTCTGACATTGTCAATGGTAATCTCTCAAGTTTTTCAATGCTCAGAATCGTATAGTCTGCTCCTTTTTGTGCCAAACTGATTTGTTTATCAGTAAGGTTAAAGATAGAGAATAATGACGTTGTGTTGATTAAACGCCATGGCACGTAGCCTGAACGCAGATTTTGCAACGTCCAGCCAAGCTGTACAATAGAACGCAATTGGGACTGACCATGTTGTAGCATTAGCAAGTCCTGCTCTATTATATCAATAGCAGATGATACAATACTGTCCAGTGAATATATTCTGGAAGACAGAGTCATTAACCCATTGTCCACAACAGAAAGTGATTTTTCCAAATGAATACGATCAATTTCTCGTATTTTTTCTGCTGTTTCAATTTGTGTTACTTTCCAAGCCTCGTTGTATGCAGCGTATATACCGGCCGCTATGAAATGTTTTTGAGGCTGTTTGCGTGGTCCCAGAATGAAATCACGCAAGTCAGCACCGTCTTTAAGTAAAGTCAAGTGTTGCCTAATTTCTGCCAGTGTGGATTTTTGTGGCCATTCGAGGCATAGTTTCCCTACGCTGTATGTTGTAACTATCCCTGGATGTTGTCTCTGGGTATATCTTGGGTCTGGCCTGGTCATTTTGTTCAGGAATCTATCTTGACAGTTATTTGTGTCTGTGGGCCACATCAACCATTTTTTCCAATCAGGATGTGTTCTGTTTTGGTATAAAATATGGGATACGTCTATCTCCACATCTGTAGTGCTATTACTATCAGGTATGGGCTTCGGAATAGACTGTTTGTTTAAGTCTTTTATCTTAGCTAGGCCAAGACAAGTAGTCTGTTGAATGGTGTCATTCAAGAATATTATTTGTTCTGGGATCATGCAGGCTCTAAATAATGCTTCTAAACCTTGGACCTGCCATTCTTTTGTACCCCAGATGGTTTTTGTTTCAATGTTGTTTTTTCAGAATTCAAAACCAAATGTAGTAATTTTTTCATAAAATGTTTCAGAATAAATCAATTTAGTATTTGTCAACATTGTTTTCATACCTGTCTTATTTGACATTTTAAAATAAAACGTTTCTGCATCACTTGTGTTAAACCCTGAGAAGTATGGGAATTTCTCATAAAATGTTTTCGAGCTGCTTTTAGGCGGTGTTGCACAATGTTCCCATTGGTTATAATTAAAAACATTTCTAGGTTGAGCAGATTTATGCAAATAGTGATGACCAAAATGATTGTAGCAATACATTTCTTCATAATTTGATGAACCCTGTAAATAATCATGTTCTGTGAATTTGGCTGACATTACTAAATCTGACATCATATTATTAATATTTTCAAGTCCCAATCATCAGAAAAAGTACTTGGTGTTACAAAGTCACTTAAGGAAACCTTAAACTGGTGTGGATATTTCAAGAGCTCAATCGGGCCAAAAATGTCATAATCAGTTCTGTCCCATGCTACCCCACCGGGTATTGGATTGGCTGTGATGTTCACTGATGACAGTTCTCTTTTCTCGATGTGAGAGGATGCGTGAGGCTTTAGGACCAAGTTGATGTTCTGGCTTGCTGTGTCCATTGTACTGTATTTTCCTTCAATGAATTGTCCCAAACAGAGAACCATAATGAGCCAAAGCAGGAGGAAAAGTACACCTAACACAATCCAAAATTCAATCCATGGAGAAATCAGATAGGTTTCTTTTAGTTGATGAAAGAGGTCAGTCACTTTGTCTTTGAAAGTTTTTGTTGCTGGCGTTTCTTCAGGCTCGCTTGGATCTGCAGAAAAGTCATCGAAATTGATGAAGTAGCCAGATGCAGTTCTGTCAATTGTTGGAATTGCTTCCGAATTTTCATTTGCTTTTGGATCTTTCTTTTTTTCATCAGCTTAGTCTGAGGCTACATCGTTGTAGACTGGTGTTTCTTGACGAACAGTTGCAATTTGGGTTTCAAGAGGCATAAGTTCCATGGCTATGTTGCATAGTCCTTTTTTATTCACTGCAGGTTTATCGAATGTGATTAGTCTCTCAGTTTGAACCTCTTGGATTGTAGCAAATATTGGTATGCTGCTATTTCTTGGGAGTCCACTGGGCCCACTACTTATTATTGGCCACATGATTGTGGTTTTACCAGGTCGATGGATACAACTCGGTTCTCCTTTTTACCAGCAAGGGGCAGTAGTACAACTGATCTTGTTCCGCTGACAGCTAAGACAGGTACTGCTTTTCTGTAAGAAGGCCCAAATTCCTTCTTCACCGCCATCTTCTCTCTGACCAGATCCCCAATCTTTGGAATCCAGACAGGCCTTGCTGGGACAGGTGGTTTTTCTTCAGTGGCTGTTGGCTGTTGCTTTAACTTTATGTTGCTCAGGCTTTTTCTTGTTTCATTTAAGTCCTGTAAAACAGCCAAACGGTCTTTGATATCAAAGGATTTTTCTTCTACCACTGAAGTGTGACTATCAAGATCCTTAATGTGCATTTTAGTACCGAAAAATAGTTCGTACGGACTGAGACCTTTTAGAGAATTTCTTGGCAGATTATTAAGACTACGTTGGACTCTTGTTAAATGTTGGCCCCACCCATCACCCGAACCTAATACCCTCACCGTTATAGATTGCTTTATGTCCCGGTTTTTTCTTTCCACTACCGCATTTCCCTCAGGATGGAAGGGACAAGAGTACCGCAATGCAATGCCCATGCTGGTCATGGCCTCCTTATAAGCCCTAGAGCTAAACGGAGGAACCTGGTCAGAATTTAGCATGCCAATTGCGTATGTGCTGATAAGGAATCGCAAATCTTTGTATAACAGTTCTGGCGTCAGCCGAGTGCTGGATTCTGCATTTTAAGTGAATCTAGTCTTAAATATTATGGGGACGCATTTCTCCGGCTGGATTTCTGCATATAGATAGCCTGATGCTTTCTAATAAAAGGGTCCTGGCAATACTCCGGTCGGTTCACGACTGCGATCTCTGTTGCAGTTTGGACAGCCCATTGCAAATCTGTAATGTTGCAGGCTCATCCCCGGCCACCAGTATTCTGATTGTAATTCTTTAAGAGATTCCTTGATCTCTTGGTGCCTTGGACCTTCACCCATGTGTGCCACTTCAATCAAGAAGACTCTCCTGTTCGTGTTTGGAATTACTCTATCCCCCACTCCAGGGATTTGAGCAAAAGGAACGGAGTTTGCATCAATTATGTATGTATTATTGAGTGGATAGTTCACAGGTAATGCTGCATAGTCGCCTTTTGAAGGCGCTTTTACCACCAGCATGGTTTCTCCGTCTATGTGTATTTTTCTGAACGTTTTTTTGTGGCTACGGAAGCCGGTTGAGCTGCTTCCGCTGTGGCTGTGTCAGCCAATGAATTCCCTGCAATGTGAACGCCATCACGTTGATGACTCAGTGTATGTATCACGTGAGTCTTTCGTAGTTCTTTCTGTAAATGAACTACCTGTTCCCAAAGCTTGTTATGCTTTATTGTGGCACCTGTGTCATCTTTGTAATCGTTTTGAACCCAGTTCTGCAAGTCATTTTTGTAAGACCTTACGCAGAATTGCAAATCGCACACTATTAGTGTCGGGAATTCACGATTGGCATTTTCAAGCGCCATCTTTAAAGATCTTATTTCAGCTCGCTGAGCTGATCAGTTTCTCTGTGATTCAGTTTTGGTGACTATTGGTCTGAATTTACCAAAGCGCCAGCGACCTTTAACAATCGCGCACGCTGCGTTGTAGGATTTTTTCTCTACATCGTAGTGTTGTGCAAATCTGTCCATGTAGATTATACATGTGTACTGTTCGAGAGGCAGAATTTCGATTGGCATAGGATATTCTTCTTCATATTCTAGATTTTCTCGTTTTTTCATTTTCGGGTCAAAATAGTATATCACGTCTTCTGTAGCAAGATAATTTTCCCATTGTATCCATTTCGGATCTAATGCCACAGCAGTTAAATTGCGTGGACTTGTTAATTCCTCAAGGGCTGATTCTGCTGTTAAAACAGTTATTCTTCTGCCTTGCGCTTGGGCTCTTTCTTTTGCTACAGCAGTTTGAACCGCTATTAGAATTTTTTCAGTAGAACTAAATTTCTATTTCAGCTTGTGTGTACAAGTGTGATTTGTAAGCTATTGGTACCGTTTCTCCCTCATTAGAGGTTAGGTACGAGACTCCGCATCTTCCTGGGATTACTCAGATTACAAGGTTGCGTATGTTTTCGCGAGTTTGCAATTTTGTTTTAGCTAACATGTCTGTTTGCAATGATCTTAACATTTCTGTGTGTTTCTGAGTCCAATTGATTGGTTTGAAATCAGGATTTATAAATTCATAGAGAGGTTTAACCCTCTCCGCATAATTTAGAATGTATGTTCTTCCGAAATTCAGGAAACCTAGTATTGATTGTAAATTCTTCAGCGTTTTTGGTGCTTGGAATACAGCGCACTTCTCTAAGAAGTTGTCTGCTAGGCTTTTGCCTTCACTTGATAATTCATATCCTAAAAACAGGACAGTTAGATGGGCAATTCGTGACTTTTTAAAGTTGAATTTGTAACCCTCAACTGCAAACCCCAGTATTATGGTGTTCACTCTTTTCAAGTGAGTCTCCAGGTCATCGTCTGTGAGATAGATGTCATCGACATAAGATAATGCCTCATCATCATATAATTGTAGTAACTCTGTTACCCTTGCTGAGAATAATCCTGGGCTATTCTTGAATCCCTGTGGGAGTCGACAGAAGTGTTTTTGCGACCCCATTATTGAGAACGCGGTCAAATACCTGCTCTCAGGTGCAATGTTTTGACAAAAGAATCCATTAGAGATGTCTAATGTCGTTTTGTATTTTTTCCGCACGATGTTATTCATTAGTGCTGCACTGTGGGAGTTTTGTACTGCAAATGTTTTGCAACAGGAGTTTAAGTGTCTGTAGTCCAAAACTAGACGATATGAATTGTCTGGCTTGGAGACCAGAAATAAAGGATTGTTCATTTGTGAGGTGCATGTTTCAATCACCCCCTGGTACTCAAGTTGATCTAAGATCTCCCTGACTTGCTTTTCAGCTTCTTGTTTAACTATTTTGTAATAGTGGAATTCTTTTGTTACAGCGTTTGCTGCTGGAAAGTTTATCCATGAATAGAATTTTGCAGTGGTTTGACTTTTTAACTGGATTTTGTGAGGAGGAGAATCCTCATCCCATCCGACATGATTTTTATATAATGCCTGAGCTTGTGCCACTGCCCATTTTCTTGCATATATGGATTTTTTATAAATTGAAATATGATTTGAGAAGACAGGCATAATCATTTCTTCGCCATGAGGGAACTCCCTGACAAACTCTGGTGGCCAGTCTTTCTCAGCTAAAAGGATGTCATAGCGTTTTGAAAGGTTATCCCAAAAGAGACCCCTTACTTTCCTAGTCTTATCTCCCTCTATACGCAATGTTATTTCGTATATTTTATGAGGTTTGCTAACTCTGGTGTCTGCAGTTTCCATTTGAATGTATTCATTCGTGTCCACTGTCTCCAGAAGATTCATCAGGATCTTGCGAGCTATGGTCACTGCTGCTGCGCTGTCTAGCATTGTCTGGGCCCACTCTCCGTTTTTCAGTGGTGTCCTCAGTATCCTCGGCATGTTTAATTATTTTAATACTGGCTACCTTCTTTCTTGGAAATTGTACTTTTTTACTTTGATGAGCAGGTTCCTTGTCTTTGGACTTGACGTGCTCTTCCCTGTGTTCTGACCGTCCTCTTCTTTCCCATTTCTGCGAGGAAGTCTGAAAAGATCGAGAGGGACGTGTATCAATATCTTGATATCTATCAGGTTTTTTCAAATTATCCCTATTTCTGAGGTTGTATCTTTTCTCAGAGGGCTCCCTCTGGGGAGACTTGTTTCCTCGGTCTGGAGATCTTTCTCTCCATTGAGGAGACCTTCCTCTGGACTGGAATCTTTTTTCTTTTGGAGTGGATCGTTTATTACCATCACAACTCTTTTTTGGAGTATTTAGGTTATTTTTATTAAATGTTTTTTCAGGATTTTCAGTTAGTTGGGTTTTACTGGTTTCCCACACAAGCTATCTCTTCCTAGTTCTTCATAGGAGTTTTCTATGATTCTGGCAAGTGCAAATGGTTGTTCTGCTATATCTGTTTCTTTCAATTTCTGGAGGTAAGTTATATCCTCCATTGCCAATTGAACTAACTCTCTATATGCCTTTGTTAATTCTTTTATTTTAACTAAGAGTTCTTTGTTTGACATTTTATCAATGTCTGGATGTGGTGTGTAGCTGGCTAGAACCGGCCACATTGCTCCTGGTCTACCTAGTGGACCGAGCCTGGTGATGGGATTTTGATGTTTTAGGGCGCCTTTAAACCAGAGCAGGTGCTCTTGGTAATTTAGTGGGATTTCAAAATCCTCGAAAGGAGTGTATTCATCCGGAGGTTCCTCTATTTTGTAATAGTGGAATTCTTTTGTTACAGTGTTTGCTGCTGGGAAGTTTATCCATGAATAGAATACCTCTGTCTGCCGATATTCATGGGCCTCTACGACGAATATGACTGTACCACCTCGTGATGTCAGTCCATTTTCTATAAGTTTAATAGTTATAGTTCTTCTTATGTTGACCGGAATGAGTATAGCATTCGGGTCATTTTCTTGGAGACTTGTGTCATCCGCTAGGAGTTGAGCTGCTATTCTAGCTCTCTCCGTTTCATCGTCACTTTTCACCATTTTACTGACAGAAAGGTTTTTGTTGCAGATCTAGTTTCAAGGGAAACAAAGATTAGGTGCACAATATTTTGGAACACTGTATCCTTCAACGTTGACTAAACCAAAACTAATACATAGGAATCTCTTCCTACTAAGTTCCAGCGGATTTTAACCTTTTACCCACTCCAGACGTCTATTGGAGTTTTTACGGGAAAAGGGTCTGTGTGAAAAAGCACGACTGAGTTACTCTAACGTCTTGCGTTAGATTTATCGCCTTACCAAACATTGGGCGCCATGTAGTGTAGTTCCTATATTCCCA
The DNA here is from genome assembly GCF_964261635.1 of Lissotriton helveticus. NCBI lineage: Eukaryota > Metazoa > Chordata > Amphibia > Caudata > Salamandridae > Lissotriton > Lissotriton helveticus. The sequence goes on along the minus strand of NC_136057.1, from coordinate 480,908,584 downwards.
ATAGGCTCTGCGCGCTGGAATAATATAAACAGCAGTGTAGACGTAGGACTGAGGTCGACTAGGTCTCTACTGACTATATTAGACCTTATTAGTTTTGCCAGCTAGCTCAGAGGTCACTAGAAACCTTCTTGAGTAAACAAGGAGGAGTTTAACTTCCCTGGATAGACAAGAAGGGATTAGCTTCTGACAACCATATAACATGACAACTTTGCTCCCCAAGAATAAGAGTGTATCTCTAGAGTCGTGTGAAAACAATAGACAGCTATTTCACTCAGTCAATTGTGCATACTTAGTTTCACCAGAGTGCAGAGAATAGAGAGACGGGCGTTTTCAATAAAAGGTGTTATTTATTGAGCAGTCTTCTTTCTCATGCAAGAGAAATGAATTGCCACAATTGCAATACTTATAGTAAAGTAAAGTGCGTACAGTAAAAGGAATATTATTAAATAATACTGTAAAAGCATTGATATGGTTTCTTAGCCATATGATACTTTAAAATAGATAAAATATGTTCATACATTAAACATTGACTAACGTACTCAACTGGTGCTTCTAAATATGCCTACCCCTGTGTACTTGACCTAAGCCTAATACGTGGGAAGGAGTAAGTAAGTAGCAGTTTAAGTTAAGTTGGTTTTGCCAAGAATCTGAATCAAGAATTCTCTTTAAGGGTTTAGTCAGCTCCGTACCTGGGTAATAGAATGCAGGAGGTCTGGTATCTCTCTCTCAGGACTCGATATCCCAGCAACCCGCAAGGGCGGCTGGAAACACCGGAGCTGGATTTTCTCGGCTGGAGAAAAAGACAGCGTCTTTCTCAGTGCGTCAAAAGGGAGGGGCGGTGTCCGTGGGCTCTCGCATCAGCTGGGCTCTCGGGCAAGTAGATAGCCGCTCTGCTCCAAACCACCGTGTGTTTGCTTAAGGCAACGTTGGTATATTTATACCTCAAAGGTGCCGGGTTTGACGTAAGGTTGGACTTAAGATGTCAATAAAAGATGTCACTAAGAACTGGCCGTTCTTTTCAGTGCTCGCAGGAGTTCTAGGACAAATCAAAACAAAAGCATGGGGAATTCCCAGGTTGCTGGAGGTTTGGTTTGTTTAGATAACTGGTTGTACTTTCTAGGAGTCTGGGGAAGTAGCCTTGCTTAATTTGGACTGCATGGGCTACGGCTAAATATGGATATGAATCTTATGCCTTTATAAGGATATTATTTATTATAGCCATACAAGGGCATAAATTGGAAATATCGAATTAGGGTCCTAGATAGAAATACAACAGTTTTTCTCAGTTTGCAAGATTCTTGTGATCTGAACATTTGAAAGCGAGTCAATGCTCACCACTGCCACATAAAATCAGTGTTCAAATAGCAACATTGAGTGAGGAATTTACAAACACAGCTACACAATAAGAGGTGGGGTTCCTTGTGAAATGTTAATCCACATGCTGCTTGACCAAATTGTCTGACCCTGAGCAAATATTTGAATTGAAAGTTGTGGTTTATTAGAGGTGGGTGAGGCAACACATTAACAGGGAAAGCAGAGCCACGGGTCGATGCAGGAGCTGAGCCCTTAAAACATTTCCCAAGTATGTGACAAACCTCACATAAGAGATGATAAAGCCTCTTCAAAATGTAGACATTTATTGCCTTAACATGTGGAAGCTTTGACCACATCGCCTGACTGAGAGGTACTTACTAAAAGTTTTTAAACATGAACTTAAAAACATACCTCTCGCCACTCCCACCACACCCGGGTGACAGTGCCATTAGTGAACTAAGAGACAAGTTAGTAGACTGTGTCTCACATTCTTTTAGCTAGAGCAACATTACGAACAATTTACATCAGACACAATATGTTTTTTTACAGCTCCTATTCTGAACTTGCGTATTTGAAGGTGATTTCATATGTGTTAATGAAGTAAAAGGAAGATCAATGAATAAAATATTTGCCTAGGATGACAAAAATAGGTTAAGGGGGAAACCAGGTTTAATCCCTGATTTTCTGGTTTCACTTTCTACAAATCAGTCACTAAATAGGTATCTATTTGTCTTTCACTTTACCACTACACAAATCCACTCCACACCACACAATTAGACAATTCTACAACTAACGTTTCCAATCCAACTCACCTATTAACACTCCACACCACATAGATTCACTCCCAAAAAAATGTTTAGTAAAAAACATTGTCATTTACAACATCAATAGCTCTAACTCACAAATGCGAGACCTATTTGTATTGCAAAGGCTTGTTATCAGAGAGGAGGCAGACCACGAGGGGCTGTGCCTGTCACTCAGCTGCAGGACTCCCTGTGCTCAAGGTCACTCTGCAGCCTGTCCTAGCTTGGGGAAGCATCACTGATACCTGTGAGGACATCACTGAACTCGTCGCCTTCAAAATGGGGAAAGAATGTGGCGTAACGACCACTGACGACTTTGGAGCTGGGGAACCAGGCTCGAGCCTCGGGGTTGGCTCAACATCCGGTGATTCTGGGCAAATTCACTTAATTGCCCCGTGCCTACCAAAAAGGAATGTGTCCTTGTGTAACGTAACTGGTGCCCATGTAAAGCGATTCAATACCTTTGAGTCGAGTTTGTGCTATATAACACAGCAAAAAAAAAAAAACATCTACAATTAATTACACAAGGGATCATAGGACTGATTATAGGGGCCGGTGGCAGATGAAGCATAATAAAAACAAAATACAGAACAAATTCACCTACACTTCTGCAGTGATGCTGTTTTTCACTTTTCTCTGAGATATGTTGCCATAACACACAAAGCGCGGTCCTTGGCACATCTATAGGAGTCATAACACTTCATCTTCCACATCATGAACTTTAGGAGTGGACAACTGAGGCACCCGGAGCAGGCGTCCTTCTGGTCAGCAAACACAAGGAGATGATGTGTAGTGTAGTTCCTATATTCCCAATTGGCTCTGCGCATTGGAATAACATAAAAGATAGTTTAGACGTAGGACTGAGGTCGACTAGGTCTCTATTGAATATGTTAGACTTAATTATGAATGCCAGCTAGCTCAGAGGTCACTAGAAACTTTCTTGAGTGAACAGGAAGGAGTTAACTTTCCTGAATAGACAAGAAGGAATTAGTTTCTGACAACCGCATAAACATGACAACTTTGCTCCCTCCAGAATAAGGAGTATATCTCCAGAGTCGTGTGAAAACAATAGACAGCTATTTCACTCAGTCAATCGTGCATGCTTAGTTTCACCAGAGTGCAGAGAAATAGAGAGATGGGCGTTTTCAATAAAAGTTGTTATTTATTGAGCAGTCCTCTTTCCCATGCAAGAGAAGTGAATTGCCACAATTGCAATACTTGTTATAAAGTAAAGCGCGTACAGTAAAATGAGTATTATGAAATAATACTGTAAAAGCATTGATATGGTTTTTGAGCTACATGATACTTAAAATGGATAAAATACATAAAATACATACAATGATAAAAGGTTGACTAAACGTGCTCAACTGGTGTTTCTAAAGTACGCATACCCCGGTGTACCTGACCTAAACCTAATACGTGGGAAGGAGTAAATGAGTTAAGATAGTTTTGCCAAGAATCTGAATAAAAAATTCGCTGAGGATCTAATCAGCTCCGTACCTTGGTTTAGAATGAAGGAGGTCTTGTATCTCTTTCTCAGGACTCGATGTCCCAACAACCCGCAAGGGTGACTGGAAACACTTGAGCTGGATTTCTCGGCAGGAGAAAAGACAGCGTCTCTCACAGTGCGTCAAATGGGAGGGTCGGCTTTCTTCAGCACTCGCATCAGCTGGGCGTCGGGCAAGTAGATAGCCGCTCTGCTCCAAACCACCGTGTGTTTGCTTAAGGCAACGTTGGTATATTTATACCTGAAAGGTGCCGGGTTTGACGTAAGGTTGGCCATAAGACGTCACTAAGAACTAACAGTTCTTTCTGGACTCCAGGAATTCTTGTGCAAATCAAAACAAGAGCAGGGGGAATTCCCGGGCTGCTGGAGGCTTGGTTTGTTTAAAGAACGCGTTGTACTTTCTAGGACTCTAGGGGAGTAGCCTTGCCGTATTTGGACTGCATTGGCTATCACTAAATATGGATATGATTCTTATGCCTTTATAAGGATATTATTTGTTATAACCATATAAGGGCATAAATCGGGAATATCGAATTAGGGTCCTAGATAGAAACACAACACCCACTCCACGTATTAATGTCCATCATTACTAAAAACTAAGCAATATTAAACATATAACGATGCATGTGTGTTTTCCAACCCACCCCAAAATACATAATTCGCATTTGAAATGGTATATGGTAAATACACGCAAATGAGTATTGGTACTGTACGCTTTTCAAGCAGTGGTATCATTCAGTTAAATGCATATATATATCAGCGGAATGAATTGCAAAAATTACACATGAAATGGCTCTGAATACAGAAAAGAAGGTCGAGACCATTTCATCACATATTTATACAAATGCTGTACATGTGCTAGAGGCTGAGGTAAAATATTGTCTCTAGTTATCCTAAATATAGAAGCTCTGTTCTCTAAGAATAGTTCTACTTTAAGCAGAGTACCATGTGCCAGAAAAAAGGTAAATATTCACTTTCAGGGGAAAAATAGTTCCAAATGTTTTCAGTAGCTTTTGTTTAATAAAGGTGAAGGCCAAATTCAGAGTTCAGGGAACGCGGTGTGCTCGTTGCTTTAAAAAGTTATTCTCGTTGTTCAGGGGAGAACATCATATCAGACAGACTCGCAAAAATTTGGTCTACAACATCAGGTGAAAGTTCGACCAAGTTTGAAAATGCCGAAACAGTGCATCCGTGAGAATGATTGCTATCATTTCGCTTTCAGGGGAAAAAATAGTTCCAATTGTTTTCAGTAGGTTTTGATTTGCACAAGAATTCCTGGAGTCCAGAAAGAACTGTTAGTTCTTAGTGACGTCTTATGGCCAACCTTACCTCAAACCCGGCACCTTTCAGGTATCAAAACTGAAGGCCGAATTCAGAGTTCAGGGAACGCTGTGTGCTCGTTGTTTTTAAAAGTTATTCTCGTTGTTCAGGGGAGAACATCATATTAGACAGGCTTGCAAAAAATTGGTCTACAACATCGGGTGAAAGTTTAACCAAGTTTGAAAATTCTGAAATTGTGCATATGTGAGAATGATTGCTATCATCGATGTCAGGATCAGCAATGCTCACAGAAGGTTGTACCTGTTTGGTGCTGCTTTCCTCTCGTACTTCACCGCCACCTACTCGTAGTGGTGAAGTCTCAACGAATGCCCTCATCAGAATAGGTAGCCTCTGGGGACAACACGATGCATGAGTCCTTACCGGACCTAACAAAGTATCGATATCCATTGGTACTGCTGATGGTAGTGTAAGACAGACGTCCAACACGCAGTCTTCTCCGCATAGCAGACATCGAAGCACAGGTAAGATGCAATCTTGCCAGATTGGTCTGAATGAAAGAAACCAAGTTGTACTCAGATCTCTTAGCCGGGCTAATCCGAGGACTTTAGTGATGCGGTCTCGGTAGCTTATAGCTAGGATCGTTTCTCCCATCGTTGCTGTAGTCGTCTTTTGCTTGGCTTGCCATATCGGAGCAGAAGGATCAAAAATAAAATTCCTGCTACGAGTCCCAAAATAAGAGGCAGGCCGCCAAATATCGAATGGACAAAATTCGGGAAAATGCCCAGAACTGTTTCAAAGGGTGCTAACAGTCCCGAAAAAACTGTCTTAAATACATGTGCGTTCCCACTGGTATCAGACATGTTTAAGATTTGACTTAACATTTCTACGAAATGGACGGGGCAATTTGTTGATAATAGGGAATGTATCTCTGCCGCTGTCCTTGCAACTTGCAGATCATACGTCTCTTTGGACGAGGTTAAAGGCACAGTTGTCTGTAAAAGAATAGACTTCATTCTGCTTAAAGTGTCAATTAGAATATAAGAGATATTCAAAGAAGGCCACAACGCAGCCTCCATGTCTGGATTGCTGTGTGGATACAATACTTGCGTACAGCAAATGACCCTGACAGTGACGGTTACGAGATAGGCTTTTCCTGGCACCATGCCTCAACAGCTGTGGTCAATTATTAGAACATAACTGCCATTGGAAAGCTGTCTAAAAAATGGCTCTATCTGTTTTGCAGGAGTGCAATGCAGGTGACATGAAAGGATATTTGAAGACCCTTCACAGGCTCCATGCAAGTTAATACCTTGACACAGAAGTGTACCACTTAGTGATTTTTTACAATTTTTACCACTAAGGAATACCTCCTTTTTCCCTTCACTATATAACATTTGTGTGTATAAGGTAAATTCCAGGTTGATTTGATGTATCCTTTCCCCAACCTTTCATACAGGCCTGCTGGTATATACTCTTGGCAATATTTAAACTGGAAAGTTGTTATCGGAATTGTAATGGTTCCGTGTATTATCCATTCAATGACAGGTCTTTCTGACATTGTCAATGGTAATCTCTCAAGTTTTTCAATGCTCAGAATCGTATAGTCTGCTCCTTTTTGTACCAAACTGATTTGTTTATCAGTAAGGTTAAAGATAGAGCATAATGACGATATGTTGATTAGACGCCATGGCACGTAGCCTGAACGCAGGTTTTTGCAACGTCCAACCTAGCTGTACAATAGAACGCAATTGGGACTGACCATGTTGTAACATTAGTAAGTCCTGCTCTATTATATCAATAGCAGATGATACAATGCTGTCCAGTGAATATATTCTGGAGGACAGAGTTGTTAACCCATTGTCCACTACAGAAAGTGATTTTTCCAAATTAATACGATCAATTTCTCGTATTTTTTCTGCTGTTTCAATTTGTGTTACTTCGCAAGCCTCGTTGTAAGCAGCGTATATACTGTCTTTGCATTTTTCTTTGTTTCATTAGCATAGTCTGAGGCTACATCGTTGTAGACAGGTGTTGCTTGACGAACTGTTGCAATTTGGGTTTCAAGAGCCACAAGTTCCATGGCTTTGTTGCATAGTCCTTTTTTATTCACTGCAGGTTTATCAAATGTGAGTAGTCTCTCAGTTTGAACCTCTTGGATTGTAGCAAGATTCGGTCTTCTACTATTTCTTGGGAGTCCACTGGGCCTACTACTTATTATTGGCCACATGATTGTGGTTTTACCATGTCGATGGATACAACTCTGTTCTCCTTTTTACCAGCAAGAGGCGGTAGTACTACTGATCTTGTTCCGCTGACAGCTAAGACAGGTACTGCTTTTCTGTAAGAAGGCCCAAATTCCTTCTTCACCGCGATCTTTTCCCTGACTAGATCCCCAGTCTTTGGAATCCAGACAGGTCTTGCTGGGACAGGTGGTTTTTCTTCAGTGGCTGTTGGCTTTAACTTTATGTTACTTAGACTTCTTCTTGTTTTGTTTAAGTCCTGTAAAACAGCCAAACGGTCTTTGATATCAAAGGCTTTTTCTTCTACCACTGAAGTGTGACTATCTAAGTCCTGAATGTGCATTCTAGTGCCGAACAATAGTTCGTAGGGAGTGAGACCTTTTAGAGAATTTCTTGGCAGATTGTTAAGACTACATTGGACACTTGTTAAATGTTTGACCCACCAATCACCCGAACCTAATACCCTTGCCATTATAGATTGCTTTATGTCACGTTTTTTTCTTTCCACTACCGCATTTCCCTCAGGATGGAAGGGAGAAGAGTACCGCAATGCAATGCCCATGCTGGCCATGGCCTCCTTGTATGCCCGAGAGCTAAACGCAGGACCCTGGTCAGAATGTAGCATGCCAATTGCGTATGTGCCGATAAAGACTCGCAAATCTTTTATAACAGTTCTGGCGTCAGCCGAGCGCTGGGGTCTACATTTTAAGTGAATCTAGTCTTAAATATTATGGGGACGCATTTCTCCAGCTGGATTTCTGCGTATAGATAGCCTGATGCTTTCTAATAATGGAGTCCTGGCAGTAGTCTGGTCCGGTTCACAACTGCGATCTCTGTTGCAGTCTGGACAATCCTTTGCAAATTCGTAACTTTGCAGGCTCATCCTCGGCCACCAGTATTCTGATTGTTTTTCTTTTAGAGATTTCACGATCTCTTGGTGCCTTAGACCCTCTCCTATGTGAGCTTCTTGAATCAAGTAAGCCCTCCGGTTCGTGTTTGATATTCTTGTTCATATTTTAGATCTTCTAGTTTTTTCATTTTCAGGTCAAAATAGTATTTCACGTCTTCTGCAGCAAGAGAATTTTCCCATTGTATCCATTTTGGATCTAGTGCCACAGCATTCAGATTACGTGGGCTTGTTAATGCCTCAAGGGCTGATTCTGCTGTTAAAACAGTAATTATTTTGCCTTGGGTTAGGGCTCTTTCTTTTGCTACAGAAGTTTGAACCGCTATTAGAATCTTTTCAGTTGAACTGAATTTCATTTCATCTTGTGTGTACAAGTGTGATTTGTAAGCTATTGGTACCGTTTCTCCCTCATTAGAGGTCAGATACGTGAATCTGCATCTTCCTGGGATGACTCGGATTACAAGGTTGCGTACGTTATGGCGAGTTTGTAATTTTGTTTTAGTTAACATGTCTGTTTGTAATGATCTTACAATTTCTGTGTGTTTCTGAGTCCAATTGATTGGTTTGAAATCAGGTTTTATTAATTCATAGAGAGGTTTAACCCTCTCTGCATAATTTAGAATGTATGTTCTTCCGAAATTCAGGAAACCTAGTATTATTTGTTAGTTCTTCAGCGTTTTTGATGCTTGGAGTACAGCGCACTTCTCTAAGAAGTTGTCTGCTAGGCTTTTGCCTTCACTTGATAATTCATATCCTAAAAACAGGACAGTTAGATGGGCAATTCGTGACTTTTTAAAGTTGAATCTGTACCCTTCAGCTGCGAACCCAGGTATTATGGTGTTGACTCTTTTTAAGTGAGTCTCCAGGTCATCATCTGTGAGATAGATGTCATCGACATAGGATAATGCCTCATCATCATATATTTGTAGTAACTCTTTTACCCTTGCTGAGAATAATCCTGGGCTATTCTTGAATCCCTGTGGGAGTCGACAGAAGTGTTTTTGTGACCCCATTATTGAGAAAGCAGTCAAATACTTGCTTTCAGGTGCAATGTTTTGACAAAAGAATCCATTAGACATGTCTAATGTCGTTTTATATTTTTTGCGCACGATGTTATTCATTAGTGCTGCACTGTGTGAGTTTTGTACTGCAAATGTTTTACAGCAGGAGTTTAGGTGTCTGTAGTCCAAAACTAGACGGTATGAATTGTCTGGCTTGGAGACAAGAAATAAAGGATTGTTCATTTGTGAGGTGCATGTTTCAATCACCCACTGGTTTTCAAGTTGATCTAAGATCTCCCTGACTTGCTTTTTATCTTCTTGTTTAACTGGGTACTGTCTTTGTGCAGTGGGTTGATTTTTTAACTGGATTTTGTGATGAGGAGAATCCTCATACTTTCCTACATGATTTTTATATAATGCAGGAGCTTGGGCCACTGCCCATATTCTTGCAAATGTGTATTTTTTATGAATTGGAATATGATTTGAGAAGGCAGGCATAATCATTTCTTCGCCATGAGGGCACTCCCTGACAAACTCTGGTGGCCAGTCTTTCTCAGCTAACAGGATGTCATAGCCTTTCAAAAGGTTATCCCAAAAGAGACCCCTTACTTTCCTAGTCTTGTCCCCCTCTATGCGTAATGTTATTTCGTATAATTTATGGGGTTTGCTAACTCTGGTGTCTGCAGTTTCCACCTGAATGTATTCATTCGTGTCCACTGTCTCCAGAAGATTCATCAGGATCTTGCGAGCTATGGTAACTTCTGCTGCGCTGTCTAGCATTGTTTGGGCCCACTCTCCGTTTTTCAGTTGTGTGCTCAGAATCCTCGGCATGTTTAATTCTAATACTGGCTACCTTCTTTCTTGGAAATTGTAATTTTTTACTATGATGAGCAGGTTCCTTATCTTTGGAGATGACGTGCTCTTCTTTGTTTTCTGACCGTCCTCTTCTTTTTGATTTCTGTGAGGAAGTCTGAAAAGATCGAGACGGACGTGTATCAATATCTTGATATATATCAGGTTTTCTCAAATTATCCCTATTTCTAAGGTTGTATCTTTTCTCAGAGGGCTCCCTCTGGGGAGACTTGTTTCCTCGGTCAGGAGATCTTTCTCTCCGTTGAGGAGACCTTCCTCTGGACTGGAATCATTTTTCTCTGGGAGTGGATTATTTATTACCATCCTAACTCTTTTTTTTGAGTATTCAGATTATTTTTAATAAAGGTTTTTTCAGGATTTTCAGTTAGTTGGGGTTTTACTGGTTTCCCACCCAAACTATCTCTACCTAGTTCTTCAGAGGATTTTTCTATGATTCTGGCAAGTTCAAATGGTTGTTCTGTTATATCTGTTTCTTTCAATTTCTGGCGGATCGCCACAGATGCTGCTTCTCCTTTTTTGTTGGCTAATAATATAGCCGAGACCTGCTTGAAGTCTTTCAGTAATTTCATACCCAGAGTTAAAGCAGGTTCTGCACCGTATTCATTTTGAATCTGTCGTTGCACATCTGGTATTATCGCCATAGACGGAACACCATGTGTTTTTGTGTATATTGAAGCAAAGACTGTGCCCCAAGTGTCACAGTCCTCCACATGTGGTGCGACCCCCACTGGAAGGCAGATAGTCAGAATTCTGTGTTTCTCAGTAGGAGTAGTATCAGGAAATACTGCCTCTATTTGAGTGATTTTTTGTGCTATCCAGAATGGAATTTGTTCCCGTTTTGCGGGTATTTTGCCAATGGCCGATTTTATATTCTGTGGTGTGATTTTATTTGTGTTCCCCTGGTGAGGGGTTTATTGTGGAATTTTTATTGCTGGTTGGACTGTTGAAGTCTGCATTACATATTGGACCAATTGTCTATGTATTTTAATTAGTAGTTTTAACTGAGCTAAAAGTTCCCGGTCTGACATTTTTTCAATGTCGGGATGTGGTGTGTAGCTGGCTAGAACCGGCCACGTGGCTCCTGGTCTACCTAGTGGACCGAGCCTGGTAATGTGATTTTGATGTTTTAAGGCGCCTTTAAACCAGAGCAGGTGCTCTTGGTAAGTTAGTGGGATTTCAACGTCCTCAAAAGGAGCGTATTCATCCGGAGGTTCCTCTATTTTGTAATAGTGGAAATTTTGTGTTACAGCGTTAGCTGCTGGAAAATGTATCCATGAATAGAATACCTCTGTCTGCCGATATTCATGGGCCTCTACCACAAATATGACTGTACCACCTCTTGGTGATAGTCCGTTTTCTATCAGTTTAAGAGTTATAGTTCTTCTTACATTTTCCGGCATGAGTGTAACATTCGGGTCATTTTGTTGGAGAGTTGTGTCATCTAACAACAGTTGAGATGCTAAAACATCTCTTTCTTCATCGCCTTCCGGCATTTTACTGACAGAAAGTTTTTTTTTTGTTGCAGATCAAGTTTCAAGGAAACAAAGATTAGGTGCACAATATTTTGGAACACTGTATCCTTCAACGTTGACTAAACCAAAAACTAATACATAGGAATCTCTTCCTACTAAGTTCCGGCGGATATTAACCTTTTACCCACTCCAGATGTCTTTTGGAGTTTTTACGGAAAAAGGGTTCTGTGTGAAAAAGCACGACTGAGTTACTCTAGTGTCTTGCGTTAGATTATCGCCTTACCAAACATTGGGCGCCATGTAGTGTAGTTCCTATATTACCAATAGGCTCTGCGCATTGGAATAACATAAACGATAGTTTAGACGTAGGACTGAGGTCGACTAGGTCTCTATTGAATATGTTAGACTTAATTATGAATGCCGGCTAGCTCAGAGGTCAATAGAAACTTTCTCGAGTGAACAGGAAGGAGTTAACTTTCCTGAATAGACAAGAAGGGATTAGTTTCTGAAAACCGCATAAACATGACAACTTTTCTCCCTCCAGAATAAGGAGTATATCTCCAGAGTCGTGTGAAAACAATAGACAGCTATTTCACTCAGTCAATCGTGCATGCTTAGTTTCACCAGAGTGCAGAGAAATAGAGAGACGGGCGTTTACAATAAAAGTTGTTATTTATTGAGCAGTCCTCTTTCCCATGCAAGAGAAGTGAATTGCCACAATTGCAATAATTGTTATAAAGTAAAGTGCGTACAGTAAAATGAGTATTATGAAATAATACTGTAAAATCATTGATATGGTTTCTGAGCCATATGATACTTAAAATGGATAAAATGCATAAAATACATACAATGATAAAAGGTTGACTAAACGTGCTCAACTGGTGTTTCTAAAATACGCCTACCCCGGTGTACCTGACCTAAGCCTAATACGTGGGAAGGAGTAAATGAGTTAAGTTAGTTTTGCCAAGAATCTGAATCAAGAATTCGCTAAGGATCTAATCAGCTCCGTACCTTGGTTTAGAATGAAGGAGGTCTTGTATCTCTTTCTCAGGACTCGATCTCCCAGCAACCTGCAAGGGTGACTGGAAACACTGGAGCTGGATTTCTCGGCAGGAGAAAAGACAGCGTCTCTCTCAGTGCGTCAAATGGGAGGGTCGGCTTCCTTCAGCACTCGCATCAGCTGGGTGTCGGGCAAGTAGATAGCCGCTCTGCTCCAAATCACCGTGTGTCTGCTTAAGGCAAGTTGGTATATTTATACCTGAAAGGTGCCGGGTTTGACGTAAGGTTGGACATAAGACGTCACTAAGAACAAACAGTTCTTTCTGGACTCCAGGAGTTCTCATGCATATCAAAACAAGAGCAGGGGGAATTCCCGTCCTGCTGGAGGCTTGGTTTGTTTAAAGAACGCGTTGTACTTTCTAGGAGTCTAGGGGAGTAGCCTTGCCGTATTTGGACTGCATTGGCTATTACTAAATATGGATATTATTCTTATGCCTTTATAAGGATATTATTTGTTATAACCATATAAGGGCATAAATCGGGAATATCGAATTAGGGTCCTAGATAGAAACACAACAATAGATGGAGTGCTGAAACTTTTCAGACACTCACCCCCAGTCACAGATCTAGATTGAATCCATCATTGTTCTTTAGCTCACTTCACCACCCCAGTTCAGACACAGCTATATGCAAATCAGTCTTGACCCTGTGCCTCATGGGAACAGTCCAGCCCGAACTACCAAGCCATGTCATCCCTGGACCGGAAACAAGCATCCTGAGACCTGTGTTGGGCTAACAGCCCTCATCAGTCAGGCTAGCTTGAATCCAGTGGCAAAGTGAGCCAAGGACCCACCTATGGGCATACCCTACCAACTTAGGGCGAACAATGGAAACACAGGGAGATGATGAACGGAGTGCTGAAACTTTTCTGACACTCACCCCCAGTCACAGATCTGGGTTGAATCCATCATCGTTCTTTAGCTCACTTCCCCACCCCAGTTCAGACACAGCTATATGCAAATCAGTTTTGACCCTCTGCCTCATGGGAACAGTCCAGCCCGAACTGCCAAGGTCCTTTTGGTCAGATCACCATCTGCAGCCAAAGACGTGAACAGTGTCCCCTCGGCCAAGAGGGGACAGGGACTTAGATCAAAAGTCTGTAGCTCATCCCCCATTTGTTATGACTGTGGGGGCAGATGTCTTTCAAGTCAAGAGCGTGAAAAGGTATTTAGCATATTTAACTTTAGTGCCATCTGACAGCTGATCTAACTAAAACATCACTGTTGCTTCTTCAGATTCAGATGGTGTCTGAGTGATGCCATGTTTTCCATGCTCCTAGCCACGTGACCTCTACGTAGAGAGAAGCACATGTCAGGAGTTGTTTTCTCCATTCCAGGTTGGCAGTAATGGTAATTTATTAATCCCAAACTGTACAACTCAACTTGAAATGCTTATTGGTTACTGTGTTTTCTGTTCCTCGGTTGGAGTGGAGTACCGTAGGAAACCTTTAGCCTACAACATTTAGCAGGAGACAGTTATGGAGAGGTGGCAAGCAGGGTGTCATTGCCGAATGTGTGTGTGTGTGTCCAGGGAAATCATCGTTGCCTTAAAATGGGAGTCCTCCATAGTGCACATTTCTCTTTTGCGTATTTTATAGAATGGGCCACCCTATGTTTCAGAGAACTATGTGGCGTGTATCCTGTCATACACGCCACACATATATCAATAAACACTGAGTTACCAAGTCAATTTAGCCATCCTCTGTCATTGGGTTTGTGCTGACCTACTACAGAGCTCTAAAGAAGGAATAGGAACAATGAGATGTCCAGTCTGTAGAAGTCCACCAGCTGCAGTCTTTGGCTAGGTACCTAGCACAGCGGTCAAGTCTGCTGCTGTATGTTGAACTGGGACTATGGCACTCTCTATGATTGTTATCTTATTTGTTATTGGTTAGTCTAAAAATGAACCCGATTTGCTCAGCTGTGATCAATATTGGTTTAGACAACTGAGATTGGCTTATGGAAATATTGTGACTATTTCACTGAAAACTGAAAACATATTTTAATAACACTCTGGAACTCACTAACTGCTGCTCTCTAAACCCTGTGGTAATACCGAGATGAAATAATACCTCGATGCAGAAAACTGCATTTTCCGGGTAACCTGCTTCAATATTATCTATATCTGAAGGGCACTTGACGGCCTCTTGTTGTCATTTCAGTGATGCGAGGGCTTACTGCATTATTCATTATCAGTGCAAAATGTAGAACTGTAGAAATCCATTTCACACAATATTGTATAATTTCCTGACTATTCTAAATAGGCATCTGATTATTTGTATAATTTATCATGCTTTTTCAATCGATCATCATTACCTTTCGCCGTCAGTCTTATGTGAGGTACGTAAAAGAAAATTCGTAGCATATCGATGGGAAAATGCCACATTGCTAGATTCAAAGACCTCTTATTGTAAAAATGTTCAATTAAGCCTTTTGCAGATCTGGGCAGTACATTTGTTATTATCTATGGGCAATCTGGGCCAGATGTACAAAAATTAGGAATTGCGATTATTAATAAATCGCAATTAAGAAATTGCAATTCCTAATGTAAAAAACTTTAGAACCTTTAATTAGCAATTCCTAGTGGGTCGCAAATCTATTTACTGCATGAATATAAATGAGGTAGGTCGCAACATTGGGATGGTGACCTGCTGGGGTCCACCATGTCTGTGATTGCTTTTAAAAAAAGTTTTTCCGAAATGCAGCGCGCTTTCCTTAAAAAAAACTGGATGTGTTTCAAAAACAAAAAAATTACCATTTAAGTTTAATTTTTTAGGAGGAGGCAGTGGTCTGTTGGACCACTACCTGTTCCAAAACATATTTTGTTAAACATTCTCAAATGGGAAAGGGTCCCTTTTGTAAATGGTTACCACTACCTTTCTGTAGTTAGTAATAAATGTATGCTATTTGACAGTAATTTGGTCGCTAAACATTAATACATTCCATTGTGTGATGTGAAAAGTATTTGTAAAGCGCAGCGTACACTATACAGTTTCTTGGCGCTGGAATAGAAAGGACAGAAGGCACCGCCTGGGCAGGGCGCGGGGGTGCATAGCAGCAACAGGAAAGAAGAAAAGAAGAGGAAAAAAAAGAAGAAATAAAAGGGCCAGAGAAAAGAAAACGTTTTAATTGTACACAGTGCGGAACAGATGAGTCTTAAGGAGGGATCTGAAATGGGTGTAGGGAAAGGCAAGCCTAATGTCCAAAGGGAGGGCATTCCAAAACGATGGAGCAAGGAATGAGAACCGTAAACCTCCCCATTTCTTACGCTTGACTCGCGGGACTGCGAGTAAAGCCGAGCGAGCCGAGCGAAGATTGCGAGAGGGGATATAAGGATGAATGAGGGAGGAGATAAAGGTAGGGCCTGTGCCCGCCAGAGATTTAAAGACTAGGCAGCCAGGCTTAAACTTGCAGTGTTCAGAGACAGGGAGCCAGTGCAGAGACCTTAGTAGGGGGCGGACGTGGTGGTGCCTCGGTTGATGGAAGATGAGGCATGCCGCCTGGTTCTGGACAAGCTGCAGACGTTTAAGTTGATAGTCTGGGATGCCGACGTACAAGGAATTGGCGTAGTCAATCCTAGAGATGACTAACGCCAGAAGGGCTAAAGTAAGTGCCTCGGTGGTGAGAAAGCGCGCAATTTTCCGTATTTTGCGCAGTTGGAAAAAGCAAGAAGAGACAGTAGAATTTATCTGGGGCTTCATCGAAAGATCTTTACTGATGATAACCCCCAGACTTTTGGCTGAGTCAACTGGACGAGGGGGAAGACCCAAGCTAACAGGCCAGAAATTGGAGTTCCAAGGGTTGGAAGGCCCCCCGACAAGAACCAATTCGGTCTTGTCGGGGTTGAGCTTAAGGTGGTTTGCCCCCATCCAGTTGCTAATGTGACAGAGGGTAGTTTGAAAATCTGAAACCGACTGGTCCGAGGGGTCGATTTTGAATACCAGCTGGATGTCATCCGCGTAATTAAACGCGGTGACATTCCTATCTCAGAGAGACCGGATCAGGGGGTAAGGTATAAATTAAAAAGAAGCGGGGATAAGGAAGAGCCCTGCGGCATGCCACAGGTCAGCCCCACCCTGTCGGTGGAGAACTGGGATAGCCGGACCGCCTGTTGGCGGCTGGTAAGAAACGAGCGGACCCCGTCCAGGGCAGTGCCCCTTATGCCAGCCTGCCTGCCACGGTCGACCAGGATGGCATGGTCAACCGTGTCAAAGGCGGCCGACAAGTCCAGGAGAACTAGGGCCTGACTGATGTTAGAGTCGGCCCCCCTACGCAGTTCTTCCATGACAGAGAGTATGACCATCTCTGTGGAGTGGGCGGGTCTGAACCCGGCCTGTTGAGAGTCAAGGAAATGAGATTGCTCAACAAACGAGCTCAAGATGTTAGTGACGTGAGATTCGAGCACCTTGCTGAGATAGGGAAGGAGGGAGATAGGGCGGAAGTTACTCATGATCGTGGGGTCGGCTGTAGGTTTCTTTAAGATAGGCACTACCTCGGCTGCCTTAAAAGAGCTAGGGACTAGGCCAAGAGAGAGGGAATTATTCAGGAGTGACAGGGGTGGGGCTGGACAAGCAGTGAAGGCCTCGCGTAGGATTTTGGGAGGGCAGCAATCAGTGGGAGACCCTGAAGTGACTTTGCTTAGAAGGGCGGAAAAGTCCACCTCCAAAATGAGGGGGATCTGAGTGAGAGAGTGGGGGTTGACAGGGTCAGCGAGGGGCCCGGGTGAGTCAGAACAGGGCAATACTGAGATGCTGTTCTTGATTTTTTCAATCTTTTCGACAAAGAAGTGATTGAGAGAATCGCAAAGCCCCTGTGAAGGGAGAGGGTTAATGGAGACCCTGTCGGGTTGAGACAGTTCCTCCACGATCGAAAAAATATCCTTAGCTTTATTAGCTGACTCCAAAATTTTGTTGGAAAAGTATAGGGATTTGGCTGACACAATGGAAGCCTTGTACCC
Source organism: Lissotriton helveticus (assembly GCF_964261635.1). Taxonomy (NCBI): domain Eukaryota; kingdom Metazoa; phylum Chordata; class Amphibia; order Caudata; family Salamandridae; genus Lissotriton; species Lissotriton helveticus. The sequence continues at coordinate 480,891,171 of NC_136057.1, read as the reverse complement.
TTGGAGTAGAGTTAAGTACTCTAGCCTAGCTTCAGGGGTATAATTTCTACACCAACGGCGCTCAGCTTGTCTGAGTTCGAGTTTCAGGACTTTAAGATCCTCAGTGAACCATTTCTGGGCGTCATGAGGGCACCTGACTTTGACCCGTTTAAGGGGGGCAACCACATCGCTGGCCGATTCGAGCCAGCAGGTTAAGTCAAAAGCTTGAGTGTCTATAGAGTCGGATTTGGGGGGAATGGAGGTGCTGAGTAGGTCAACAAATTGGCTGAGGTCAGCTCTGTTCCAATTCCGGGCCGAGAGGTTCGCCTCCAGAGGCCTATTAGGGCGAATAGGGGTTTTTATGAGTAAAAGAGATAAGGGAATGATCAGACCATGCGCACAGCAATATAAGGGGGGCCGAGATCTCTAGGTTAGAGGTCCAGACCTGGTCCAGTATGTGGCCTTTTGTGTGCGTGGCAGAGTTGATATGTTGACAACAATTCAGGCCACATAAGATATCAGAGAAGGCCGCAGAGCAAGCACTCTCCCTCTCGTCTAGGGGCCAGTAGTTGAAGTCTCCAAGGACTAAGATTTTAGAGTTATTAATAACAACCTGAGACAATAAGTCTCCGAACATGGTCGGAAAATCAGGCATGGGCTGAGGAGGGCGGTAAACTAAGACACAAATAAGGGGTGACACAGAGGATTCCAACCTGAGTGCTAAGCAGTCAATCTGAGGAATACAGGGTATGGTAAGAACGGAGAATCTGGTTGGAAGCTTAATGACGGCTGCCACTCCCCCTCCAGGTTTGCCAGAGGCCCTATTGGCTTGAATGATATAGTAGCCAGGCGGAATGGCTGCCAGGATGTCAAGAGAGGATCCGTCGTGCAGCCAGGTTTCTGTTATAAACAATATATCGGGACTATCGGTCTCTAGAAGATGAAAAATTTCCGTCTTTAAGCTCAAGGTTGGGGGGTGGTGTGGGTAGAAGGGAGTGAATGATGGGCCGGTGAGGGGGGGAAGCCAAGCAACCGTCAAGCTCAGGAAAGACATTTCGAACATGTCCCAAACCCAATTGATCAAGCTGCGACCGGGTAGTCGAGGCGAGAGGCCAGGGGGCATGCAGTTTGAGCAAATCGGTAAAGGAGTATTGAATAGAATGGGCAGAGTGAATTGCCCCTTGCCCCGTTCGGCAGCGGACGGGCGCAGACGGGCTTACCTTTGGCGCGCCTTCGGCGCGCTGACGGCGCGCCCACTGCGCTCGTCCGCTGCGCGTCCGAGGGATGCACATTGATATGGGGTAAAAGGAGGGGCGTGGCCTCACGTAAGTGGGCGTGGCCTATGGGCTCGTGGGTGATGGCGGCGGTGATTTACCCTCGGCAGCGCTGAGATCCGCTGCGCGTGAGTGTCCAAGAGAGACCTGGGTGAATGGAGACCATACACAAACAAGTAAGCAGCCAGGTGGAAACAAATAATTAAAAATACGAAGTGCAAAATACAGTTTTTAAAATAGTGAGCGTCTCTCCCGGCTTCCGCCTCAGGAGTGTCTAATCCTTTCTAGCGCGAGCTAGTATTCAGCGCGGCTATTTATGTTTTTTTTTAAAGGGGCGTGGCCTATGGGCAGCAGGCATGGCCTATGGGCTCGTGGGTGATGGCGGCGGTGATTTACCCTCGGCAGCGCTGAGATCCGCTGCGCATGAGTGTCCAAGAAAGCCCTGGGTGAATGGAGACCATACACAAACAAGTAAGCAGCCAGGTGGAAACAAATAATTAAAAATCCGAAGTGCAAAATACAGTTTTCAAATAGTGAGCTTCTCTCCTGGCTTCCGCCTCAGGAGTGTCTAATCCTTTCTAGCGTGAGCTAGTATTCAGCGCGGCTATTTATGGTTTAAAAAAAAAAAAGGGGCATGGCCTTACGTCAGTGGGCGTGGCCTATGGGCAGTGGGCGTGGCCTATGGGCAGTGGGCGTGGCCTATGGGCTCGTGGGTGATGGTGGCAGTGATTTACCCTCGGCAGCGCTGAGATCCGCTGCGCGTGAGTGTCCAAGAAAGCCCTGGGTGAATGGAGACCATACACAAACAAGTAAGCAGCCAGGTGGAAACAAATAATTAAAAATGCGAAGTGCAAAATACAGTTTTTAAAATAGTGAGCGTCTCTCCCGGCTTCCGCCTCAGGAGTGTCTAATCATTTCTAGCGAAGTGTCTAATCCTCTTCCATTGCAATTTTCTATTTGGAAAGAACATCCTAAGCACACCCAATCCAAATACCGAATTGCAAAACCAAATTGAGAATCACAATTTGACATATGTACATTTCAAAATGCTTTTTTTGTGGTTGCAAATGGCCCTATTCAGCGAAATGGACAATGTGCGACCTCGAAAATAATTTGTACATTTGGCCATTTGTCACTTAGTAGTCGAAGATTAACTAATAGGAGTAAGTCAACAACCATAGCTCCCATCAGAGACATGTTCTTTCCTCACAAATAAAAATAAAACTGACTAAATAGGATTGCCTTCTCCCGGGAGTCATCTTCTCTGCCATCTGTTTGGCTGCAGGCATCCAATCATATGCCTGGCTGCCAGTGTCCTGGAGGGACAAGATCGACACTAAGAACATCGAACCTTTATATGCGAACCCTCAATTAAGACACAACAGCCCGTTCCATTAAGATATGTGCAGCCTGAAGCCAAACTCAATCTTGCTTCCGCTTCCTATCTACAAATCTGCAAGAGCTAAGCTTTAAAAATTAGAGGGGACCATTTACATCTAACAGTTATTTCATAGTACAATTCTCTATTGAAGTTCCACAACTGAAATTAACATCATAACCACAGGATGTCACTGTAACACCTAGATAGACAGATAAAGTAATTTACTAATAATAGTTCTTCCGGTTAAAATCAAATCAAAAGAAGCTTTATTCGATTGTAAATTGTGCAATCATAAAAGCAGTACATACATCGATATAATCAAAGTGACAATATAAAAAATGTAAACTCCATTTGTATCGATCATACATGAAATTTAAAAAGACATAAATATAAAACACTAAGGGGAATATTACCAAGGGGGGCGATAGACAATTATCGCCGATTTAGCGGCCGTTTCCGGCCTCTAGGTGGCGATAATTCTATCGCCCCTTTAGCAAACTGTCGCTAACTGATGTTAGCGACAGCTTTTAGGCGATAGCGAGCGGTTTGGGGCCCGCTTTGCATGTCAGCGATGTTTATCGCTAATGACAAGCAACGTGGGCGTACCCAACCCGTTAGCGACTGAATGCAGTCGATAACGTCGCTATCGCCTATTAACAAGGCAGGCGAATGTCTCCAAAAACTAACGCCTGCTCAGACCAGTTCTTAGCCATGTTATCCAATGGGAGGTGGATAACATGGCTAAGAGCATTTTGTCGCAAATGCGTGAATATCGCTGTATTCTCAGCGATATTCACGCTATTGCCGGAAAATGTATCGCTTTGGAGATAAACCTTGCTAATAGCAAGTTATCTCAGCGATAATTTCCGGCGATGCTTAGCGATAAAAAATTTGTTGCTAAGCCTAGTTAGCAATAAATATCGCTAATTGTTGGTAATATGCCCCTAAGCTCTTCCTATAGGCAACCAACCTTTTCAAAAATATTCTTCCGGTTCAAATGTTCAGTAGTGGAAACACATTTTGCTGCTGCACTAAAATGCATTAGTCACACATAATTGTTGCAACGTACAATGAATGCTCAAAGAACAATCAATGGACAGAATGATGAAACAATGTCAAACATTAACCCCAGTACAGAGATCTGGGCCAAAATCCATTGCTTATGTTTGCACAACATTCAATTCTAGTTTGGACACAGCCATATGCAAATCAGTCTTGACCATGCTCTCCATGAGAACAGTCCAGACTAACTGCTAGGCCAGGTCCCTACTGGACCGGAAACAAGCATTCTCGGATCGGTTTCAGGGCATCACCCCTCAACAGCCAGGCTAGCTTGACTCCAGTGGCATGGTGAGCACAAGACCCACCAGGGAGGTAATTGCAACAAAAAAAATTGATGGACCCAATGCTGAAACAATGTCAACCATTTCCTCCAGTTTAGCGAGCTGGGCCTAGATCCATCCTGGGCTAGTTACACTGGCCAGAGTAAAACAAGAGTAATATATATATATATATATTTGGTTTGCCCAGTACATAGCTACCAAGTTCTAAAACTGCTTATGTGTGGCATTTCTATGGTTTTAGTGTGCATATGCTGCTAAATGTGTGACACTGAGTGACACTTTCTCGCAAGTTAATCAAAGCTGTAACTAGTATTTTTGAGTGCATCTCTTTGAGTTTTCCATTATTGCATGTAGACATTAACAAATTAGTTTAAGCAAAGGCTTCTAAATTCATAAAAATGCAATGATCAGTGTCACAGGTTAGAAGCCACAGAAAAATATGCCCTTACCAGGGCTTAATGAAGACAGAGGCACACCAACAGTCCCGGAACTACTTCCGGCATACCCAAGGATAAATAACCATATTACTAATCAGCAACATAATGTCATGTTCGCCTAAACGAATCAGATACACAGCAATGCAATTCCTCCGACAGCTGCAGAAAAGTAAGACTATATTAATACCCAGATGATTAGATGCAACATAAATTGTAGTGGTGAACAAAGTTAACACTAGAATCAGACAGGCTTTGCACAACGGTAGAAAGAAAACATTCATGGACAGTAGAAACAGGTAAAATGTTCCACCCCCCACTAAAATGCAAAGCCATGGCCAACCTTAGGGGGCAGCGTGTTTCTTACACATACTGCTACCTGTAATGGTTGGCGGTCTAATCGCCAACGCTCCTGCACCCACAACATCCGCAGGCCAGGCGTGGCCTGCAGGGATTAATAAAAGGAGAACTGCCACTCGTGGCACATCACTTCCGAGCCAACTATTGGTGTGGTCTCACTGTGTGTTGCTCTGCGCACCCACCCCTGTGCTAGGCCTTCCACACCCCTGAGGCGTCACAACATAGCCTAGGCCCACAACACCACACTGGCGACAAGCGGAGAAGGCCCAACCCTCGCTCTCACTGTGCATCACTCAGCTGGACCGGCCGACTCCTGCACGCTCGGGCGCGGCTGTGCTCCGCGTGCGGGAGAAGACTGCCCGACGTCGGCAGCGTGTGCGCACCTGCCCCGGTCCAGCACCGGCCACGTTGGATGCGAACAGCATCGGAGGCATCACGCGACCGCTCAGGCTGTCCCACTGTGCCTCGCCCGGGACGGGCTGAACTCGCTGGCCACACCCCCGCCGAGCTGCAACGCATTGTGCTCTACACGGGGGATAAACTGCCTGCAACACCTCCCGGTGAATGGAGGTCAAACACGAACATACAGAGCTACCACGAAGACTCCTTGCTGCTGCTTCCAGTGCCCAATAACCATTGGCAATAGGAAGAAAAGAGGAAAAGAAAGGAAATAAAAGAACACTCAAGTGAGGAAAAAGAGGGGGGAACCAGCACACCTCAGTATCAAAGGACAAGACTGAAAGTGATTCAAAGCACCACGTGGGTCACCCTGCCCCACCCTACCCTAGGCTCTGCCAGAGCACATGGCACACCACCGGCCTAGACACAACCAGAGGCCCCACCGTTCGATGCAATGGGGGACGGCGACAAGGTTGCGTCCCACATTCCATTCCAACACGCAGCGTCAGAAGTTTTATCTCCTTTCAGTGAGCTAGAGGATCCCGCATCAGCCTCCCCCGTTGGAGAATATGGATGGAACGTCTCAACAACTATTTTGTCGGGACGAGAGAGACGGACAACGCAGTAAAGAGGTCTTTGCTGCTACACTATGTGGGAGACGAAATTTTCAAGCTTTTTAAACATCTACCTAATACAGGGGCAGCAGACAACTATGACGCGGCGGGCACAGCGCTAAATGGCCACTTTGACCCGCAATTGAACCCGGATTTCAAAGTTTTTAAGCTCGGACAAGCCCGCCAGAGAGAAGGAGAATCGATGGACATGTTCTAAGCACGTCTCCGGGAGCTGGCCAGCCAAAAGAAATCAGGAGGCAACTAATTCAGGGATGCCGCGACAAAACCTTACGAGGGCTCATACTGCGCAAACCAAGAATCACGCTGGATGACATACTAATACTGGCCAGTTCACACGACCTGTCCGCGGCGAGGGCAAACGAGATGGATCAAGCCATAACCAAGCCCCACAGGAAGCCGGAATCCATAAAGACAGAGCGAGCTGATACCGTGAGAACCAGGCCCAAAGGAGACACATTCAGAGGACCAAAAGGAGATGCCTCCAGATCAAGATGTGGGTACTGCGGCCATGAGCCACATGCTGCCAAAGACTGTCACGCCCAAGGAAAGGCCTGCACCAACTGCGGGATACCCAATCACTTTGCATCCGTCTGCAGAAGGCGCAACAAGAACCGAGAGTTCAGAGGACAGAAGCCACCAATGAGGGCCGTTCTGCAGCTATTGGTGACAGACACCGCGTCAACTGACCACGCACAGAGAAGACCCGCAAAACACCTACCAACCGTAGAAGACTCGTTGGAGGACGACGACGAAGAGGTATACATGGCGTCTTTCGCAAGGGAACTCAAACAGCGACGCCGACCACAGCCCACATGCCTAGTCCAGATCACGGGAACAGAGGTGAAAGAGGTGAAAGCGGTCATAGACACAGGGGCGACAGTGAACGTTATGGGTCTACAACAATACAGAAGCTTAGTAATCAAAAAATCCACTTCTCAGGGGTTCCACTGATACTTAGTCCATTTAAACCAACAAGGAAGAAATTGGCACAGAAGCTGAAATATAACAGAGAATTTTATTACCCTCAAATGAGGTGAGACTACGTCACACCGAAGCCTTAGCAACTGAATGAGGCAGTCTAAAGAGTACAGCAAACGGGGGCTTTATATATGCTTTAGAGTTACATAGTAAGCATAAATGCAAGGGGCAGTCCTAGCTCATGTAAGCTTGCAAAATGACTAAGTTGGGCATACAAGATCTACTTGCTCAACAAAGTTGGAGGAGAGTTACTTCTCCATACAGCAGCAAAAATAGCCTGACAGTTATACTAGAGAGACAGGTGCATTCTACTAGCTAGGCCCTTCTGGGCATGTGCGAAGTGGAAGATGCTAAACATAGTTTGTCTCTAGGCAGACTACAAGAGCAGTTAACAGAAAGGTAGGACAGAGCACATGGCAGACAAAATGGCCACCAGAAAAACAAAATGGCTTTCAGCTCATGCTAACAAATCTGTCCAATATTTAACAGATGGTCCTTTTAGCATGAGCTAAAGACATTCCTATGATCCAGTAGGAACACAGAAAATATCTGTACATTATCCCTCAAAATCCTATCAATCTCTCAATTCATTGCTAGGCGGGCATTTTCCATTCTAAACATTTCATTAAGCTTGTATGAGCAGGAATACAAGGGGAACAGAGCATTTAGCCATCATTAACATTCAGATAATAGAAGAAAGTAATGGCCACTATTATGAATAGAATTATCCTTTTTCTAGTCCTAAGCACCAGAAAGTCCTAAAATCATCTAGTAGCTCCTATGCATTTCAGTGACTATTATATACTCAGGTGAGACAGTGGTGATCCTTATCAATGCTCTCAGGTGAAATGGGGATACTCTTTATCAGAGTAGAGACAGAACACTACTTTAAAACGATGCCAGCAGAACAGTAAGAACAGTCACAAAAATTCACTTCTGGTGGACCATGTTGGATGCTAGGGGTGGAGCCACTAGAGGTTATTCCTCTTCCATGGCAATTCAGTCAAATGGGAACATCCCACACCCACTTTTATACAGTGGCACTGGAAACAATTGTGCAACTTATGCCAAAGTCCGTTCTAAGCCTCTTTGGTAGGCTTCTATCGTCCATCAAATCTGCTTCCGCGTTGGGCCTCTTGATCCAGGCCTTCCATGAAAATAATGCTTCTCAGTATCTGTTGGAGTGCTCCCCTGGCAAACACTCACAGCTCACTCGAAAGTCTCAATGTCTCAATGCAGTGCACCAGTGTCTCTCCTCTGTGGCAGGCACTACAGATATTGTGCTCTTTGTTGGTCGTGGGCACAGATCATCTCGGGCAGACCCAGGTACTGCTTAAACAGAAAAAGCAATAAAATTTCATCTTCAGCTACATTCTCAGGCCCCAACACTCATTATTCAGTGTCAGAGGACGCTCGGGCTGCTTTTTCATTTTATTTTTCCTTTCAACATGGGTACCACAATGTAGTGCCTTTTGCCAATCTTGGATCCTCCGGTGCACTGCCCTTCCTTTGAAGCAAAGAAAAGGGGTGGCCAAAACTCAGGCCAAGGAGCTCAAGGGACCGCGCGCTGTCAGAGGTTACCAGCACATGACAGGTAGAAAACTAATGCCTCAAACCCGGCCTGCCATCAACAACAGGGATCCTTCTCTTTCACTCTTTTGCACTGAAACTCTGGTTCTGTGGCAAACAGGGAACCAGCTCCTCCTTCTTGTCTGATGTCCAATGCCGTCTGATGGAGCAAGCACGATGCATTGGAGATACCATTGATGGTGCGCTGGCGATCGCTGTCCAGCCTTGCTACTTTCTGGGTGATGGGACTGTAGGTCCAAGACGTCTGCCCTTCATCTGTAGCTGTCACTGATGAGAATTAGGACTTGTCTTTATCTTTGTTCTGCAGGTTATTATGGCTCTTCCTTTTACTCTGGAAGATCCTGCCGAACCTAGTGACGTAGGAAATGTGACACAGTTGTTAGTTTCCTTCAAATTAGCGCAAAAACAGTTCATTGTATTTAGCAATGGGACTGCAAGCAGGTGGCCTGCAATCTTCAAAGGAGTGGCCAGAAGCCATGGGACAACTCTGGTCTAGAATGCACTGTCACTTTAAAAGGATACAAAGGCAGTACTTCTAGTCTCTTCGATTGGGTACTTCTCATATCCTCACTAACTTCAATGTGGGAGCATTATCCTTTGCCATCTAAGGGTAGATAGCTACATGGAAATTCTATCTAAATGTGTGTCCTCACACATAGTGGCATTATCTAATGGGGTAAATTCCTTATCTAGAGCACCTCAAAAGGGAAATCACATGATACAGATTATCAGGGACATGTATTAACTCCCTTTAATAATTGTGCATCCGATGCACTATGCAATACACAGGCTAATAATCAAAATGTGGAAACAAAAGACAAGAACTAGAGAGTCCTGGTATTTCCATGATTAGAACACATCTGATCCCGCCAAAAATTAAAGCAGCAGGAACAAAAGGGAAAAGAAAACCAAATTAAAATAGGCATTGAATTTGTCATGTTCAAAAAATAAAATAAACGTAAGGTATCTCCTATTGAGGTGGAAAACTTGTCTTACTATAGTATTGAGTCAGTTAACCAGTCCATCACTACCCTGACAGTCAGACTGGAAAACATCGAAGTGGGCCTAAAGATAATTCTTGAAAACCAGTCTGGTCATACAAAAGCGAATTATACATAATATGGGAGTCCCTGGTACATCACTGCAGTCTGGAAGTGTGAACTTGAACAATACACCAACAATAATAAAAGGGCTGACTGGTGAAAGGAATACGGAAAAAGGGAAATGGGATTAGGACAAAGCTAAAATCCCCAATAACTAGGCACAATGCGACATCGATCAGGGGAGAAGCGCGAAAAGAACAATCTATAGGAAGAACAAGAAATTACTTGGGTGATAGTCAGGCATGTGACACAACACCAAGAATACGGGTGATACACAAAAGACCAGAGTAGTACACAAATTTTAACTCTACCACCGGCCGCTACACCATATACTGTAATCTCGGCTACTGTTCCAGTTCCTTCCTTAGGTTCCAATCAGGGAACATTTAATCAAGGGCTACCTGTTCCTTAAGGGAAGGGGCAGTAATGTGACTAACTGCAGGTGACATGCTTTTAATCCTGTATAACTCTTTTATTTTTCTTCAATACCATTATAGCCAAATAGACATGCACTGGTGAAGTGTTGTCTCTCATGTTCACAGCATGAAATATCATATATGTGGAATTTAGTAACCAGAACAAGTCCAACCAACTGTTGCATAGCGATGGGCATCGTCATGACCATCCCCTTACAACACAGGGGAGCTTGTAATAGTATCAAAGTAAAATTATCAAAATAACGCAAAAAGGAAAAAACACACATAAAATAAAAATTCACATGTCAAGCCTTCAGGTATACTTGCTGTATACCAAGCACAGAAAGCATAAACAAATTACAGTAGCACATGCAAACGAGCGGTGACACACAATACTATGTCATGCACTTTATGCACAGTGAACCTGCAGCCCAAAACCCAATATTCTGGCCTGCTTAATTTGTCAGGCTTAAAATTAATATTCAATTTCCTCCTTACTTTCCTCATCCCCCTTTGACAACAGGTCACCTTAGTAGTGATCGGCTGTCAAATACAACTTACTGTGTCGCTTCTGACACACCGGACCAGCAGAAACAACATGTAAGCATGTTAAGCCACCTTAATTTTGACTGTCCAAAAGTAAAAACTGTTTCACAGACACTCTGCATGTCCCTTGTGCCACAATTTTTCCTGTGAAAAAGAAATCTGGATTTGCTAATCGTTTTTACTTAGGTATGTAGCCCACAAAATTCTAAGAAAGAGCTTCATCTTATTTTCTGTCTAAAACTAATGCAACATTTTATTTTCTGTTAAATAAAGGCAACTACGTGGACATTATTTTTCAAGAGCAGAAGCAGTGTATAATACACTTGTCTAACAATCCAGAAGTCAGCTAGTTGTATTATACCTAAATGTATGCAGTTACTGAAGCCTAAGGCACTTTAAAGCTAGTGTAAATGGCAAGAATGCGGTTTTAATTGTCTATTTTACCCAATTTCGACTTTGATATTTGGGGCACTTAAAAATAAATATCCTATAATTGTGTTACATAGAATGTTCTTTGCAGATTGCAGAGATTGGACATTAGACATATCTCATGTAAATCCTTAGAAAAAATAGTTTTTTACTCCTGCGCCATGTGAAATTCCATATGCAAATGTCCTCATTATGCAGTACAACACAACTTCAATTCAATTTTAATGCTAGGATGTCATAGTATGAGTATTAAGCTTTATAAATATTAAAAATTGATTTTAAAAGCACTTATTTAAAAAAAAGTCTTCATTAATAATTATTTTTAATAAAACCAATCATTTTTTATATTTTCACATATAAAAGCAAGCTGCATCCCTTGCCTATCATATTTAGACGCATTCATTCATAAGCCTAAGCATAGAAGCCTAACTTAAAACATGACAAATTTTTGCGCCACTTTTTTTTAAAAGGACAATTATTATTTAGCAACAGAACCAAGAATATGCTTACAAAAATGCTTAAAGAGAGGAAACCCTTAATTGAAATGTTTTCCTGTAATACAAAATAATGAACCTTAGTTTTGGAACCTTTTTTAAAACAGCATTCTGAAATGCAATGTTTCACCCGTGTTTAACTGAGGAAGTCCTGGCTGAGTAAACATTCCTGTCTATTCGTGGCCTACAAAAACGACAGCTGCTTGCTTAGCGGCAGTAAAAGCTTTTCCTCAGTGTTGTAACATGAGCACGGTGGCAGTCTTATTTAAAACTAAGACACTTCTAGTTTTAAAATGCGTGTGCAGTACAGCAAAATCCAATTTATTCAGATGATGTGTTTGCCTGTTAATATCTAATACAGTGCATCCAAGGAAAATGTTTTATAATTGTCTACCTATTACAAAACACACAATTTCGTTTTTGAGACCTTGTATTCATATAGGATGTGAATTTTAATTTTATCTTTTAAGCATTTAACAGTTTTGTACATGTGCGTAATTGCTTACTCTTTAAATTAAATAGCAACATATAGCTATTGTAGCATATCATATGGTTAATTTCTGAATTTTTATTTAATTTCTAATTAATATTGATTAACAACATTTTGAATAACAATTAACAGACTGAAGACAACAAGAAAGACCACAAACACATATTGAGCACATTTCAGACATATACAGAAAGGGGCCAAACACTCGGGACACACAATACAGCGCGCTTAATAGCCATCATTTCATAAATAGCGCAATCGCTATTTACTCACAGAAGTTGCACTAATGGGAAAACCACAAACCACATATACATTTAAACACACATTTAACCCACAGATCAACACTTAGGACAGAAACAAAGGACAGCCCACAGACTGTACTTAACCCAAACCATTTGTAAATACTATTTGTAAGTCATATTTACAAGAAGCGCTTCTCAATAGTATTCCAAAAGACTGCAAAAACAGCCCAACAAACTGTTGAATTTCCAAGAAGCCAAAATACACTCAATTCACTAGCCTTGGCTGGCTGAACACCAAAAATCGCCCTGCATATCTCCATTCATAAAATTGCTCAGAAAAAGGATCCTTGTATGTATTTTGTAATATTTTAATTCCCTGGGGATACAGAATCACCAAGGAAGAAATATGTTGTTATACCTAAACCTATTTAGGTATTCCCTCAAGGGAGCCGGCTAATTCAATTCATATCTTACTATGGTACCTTCAAAAAAAGCAACACATTCTTCTATGTGTGCTTGAAACAGGCATGCCAAAAATAGTGCAAAATATGCAGTGTTATAATCAAAGTAGTTCTTAAAGTACTCTTCATACGTTGAACCGTTCAAATTTCATAGAGTATTTAGTAGAGAAAAATCTCTTCATTACCTGCCTATATGCGTTGCATCACATACATTTACATATTCATATTCATAGGACTAACTCAATATTTGGCCAATTTCAAATTCATATCATATTCATATTGAAAATCAAGCTCCCGGGTAAGTGTACCTTAACTAAGCTTACCAATCGGGTCCCGGGTAAGTATTCCTAGATTACCTTACCAATCGGGTTTCAAACCTATACAAGTGCCACAAAACGGCTATTATCAAACAAATGGTTGTCCAAATTCTAACTGCCAAGTTATAAATGACCTAACGGTCTTTTTAAAATACTCACGCCAAAAAGGTTCTCAGTCAGGGGTGACATCATGTGGAGGATCAAAATCAGGAAGATCAAAAATATACTGGGCTGCAGAGACAGAGAATCCCCAGAATCTCCATTCACAGAGTACCTCCTTAGTAGAATCCTGTCCTGTCCTCCTCAGTAGATTTCTGTCTCCTGACAAGATCACTCCCTCAGATAGTCACTTCTGATGAGGTCCACGTTGGAGCGCCAAACTGTAGTAATCAAAAAATCCACTTCCCAGGGGTTTCACTGATACTTAGTCCATTTAAACCAACAAGGCAGAAATTGGCACAGAAGCTGAAATATAACAGAGAATTTTATTACCCTCAAATGAGGTGAGACTACGTCACACAGAAGCCTTAGCAACTGAATGAGGCAGTCTAAAGAGTACATAAATGCAAGGGGCAGTCCTAGCTCATGTAAGCATGCAAAATGACTAAGTTGGGCATACGAGATCTACTTGCTCAACAAAGTGGGAGGAGAGTTACTTCTCCATACAGCAGCAAAAATAGCCTTTCAGTTATACTAGAGAAGCAGGTGCATTCTACTAGCTAGGCCCGTCTGGGCATGTGCGAAGTGGAAGATGCTAAACATAGTTTGTCTCTAGGCAGGCTTCAAGAGCAGTTAACAGAAAGGTAGGACAGAGCACATGGCAGACAAAATGGCCGCCAGAAATACAAAATGGCTTTCAGCTCATGCTAACAAATCTGTCCAATATTTAACAGGGGGAAAACATACTCTTGTGATCATAGATGCCTACTCAAAATATCCAGTGGTGGAACCGGTCGTATCGACGGCTTTTAATCACGTCCGGCCAGTATTGGAGACGGTATTCGCCATGTTTGGTTGCCCTCAAGAAGTACGCAGAGACAATGGTCCCCCGTTCCAAGGAGCCGTATTTGCCACATTCCTCTAACAGCGAGGCCTATCACACCGCCGCATCACCCCTCAGTGGCCCCAGGCGAACGGAGATGTCAAACGTTTCATGCGCACCCTGAACAAGATGTTCCGCATAGCGGTCGTGGAACAGGTGCACCCGGACCAGAGACTCCATGAGTTCTTGAGAGAGTACCGAAGCACCCCTCACTGTACGGCCCAGCGAAGCCCATGGGCCCTCATGTTCCATGGCCCCCGTCGATACCTCCTCCCAACCTGTCCGTGGTGGTCGCCACCTCCACCGGAGGTTGAATAGGCGCAAGAGAGAAGAGAAGAGAAGAGAGCTACACAACCAGGACGCAAGCGTAAGACGCCGCTCCACCCCAAGAAGGCTCAACCAGGGAGCAAAAGTCATTCTGCAAATCCGACACCAGGGAGGAAAATTCCAAACAAACCACAACCCTGGCACGTGGACCGTCACCACCAACTGCGGCACTATGGTGACTGCACGCAAGGGAGCGGAGGAAGTATAAAGGAACATCTCGTGGTTCAAGTCAGTCCTGCCAGAGCACTGCAGGGAGACCTCCAGTAACCACACAAGCCCCATGACCGACGCTGAGCCCGAAGGAAGGGTGAAAGAATCGGCTAGTGGCCAAGTCGGAGAGGTCCCAGAAGTGAACTTTTCATCTCAACAGGGAGCTTGCTCTGAGGTCCCCGGCCGGCACAGCACGGAGGGGCGTACCGGCACCCAGAGATACTGCCTGCGGCCGAACCCCCACCCGAGTTAGCGACTGAGAGACTATGCCTGCTGAAGAGGCCCGGAGCTTACTAACTAAAGCTCACGCAAGTACTGTACTTTTTCTATGCTGAGATGAATAACATTTCTAGTTATATGTAAAGAACTGTTATAGTAAAAGGACTGAGTTGGATAGGGATGTAATGGTTGGCGGTCTAGTCGCCAACGCTCCTGCACCCACTACATCCGCAGGTCAGGCGTGGCCTGCGGGGATTAATAAAAGGAGGACTGCAGCTCGTGGCACGTCACTTCCGATCCAACTAATGGTGTGGTCTTGCTGTGTGTTGCTCTGCTCACCCACCCCCGCGCTAGGCCTTCCACACCCCTGAGGCGTCACAACATAGCCTAGGCCCGCAACACCACACTACCATCAGCGCCTCAGGTGGGGAGGCCATCTTGGTAAAATCATGTTGCATATGTAGCTAGGCTGAGGCCCAGACACACACATTAAGCACAGGTAGCAGTCCAGAGAAGAAGAAATGGCATAAAGTAGCACCAAGATGCTGAAGGTTGCTGAGCACCTGTACATTTACAAAGGTATTGGTGCGTATCGCAGACAAAGAAAATGGTCACAACAGCAACCCAGCATGATCTAGCAACAGTTCTCTATCTTATGACGCTAATGAGCTGATGCTGCTTTAATCCTAAAGCACTCAGGGGCAGATTTACAAGCCTCCTGCGCCACTTTTGTGTCACTTTTCCCATGTCAAAAGTGACGCTAAAGTGGCGCAAGGGGCTTGTAAATCTGCCCCTCAGTTCCTGTGGGTGTTATGCGCAAGTAAAATGAGCGTGTGTGTTGGTGCCTATTGTTGTTGTTCTGTAGAAAGAGGGAAAATATGGTAGAGCAGACATGAGGTTGCTACCTTTCAAAAAGAAAAATAACAGACATTTGTTCATGTTTTTAGGGTTTGCAAGGCCCAATGTGATACTTAAATAGAGGTTCAAATAAAATCATCTCCATTAATTTATAACATTGCTTCGTGGTCTTTCTTTACTATCAGTGAAGGATTATTAAGGCAGCTCTAGAGCATGTTTTAAAGTGCTTTCTTCTTACATTGTGGTTTGAAGTATGTACTGATAAGGAACAGAAATACCAGTTTGCTGGGATTTCTATATCTGTTACACTGGCTGGGTCATTAAAATGCTAGCCATGCCGGCCAGGGGGCAACCTTAACAGCAGTAAGGTTACACAAACTAAATAGAACTCAAATGGACCTGGAAAGAGATGTGAATAAACAAGACAGCTTGAAGAAGAGTTACACAGCTTCTCGCTTTTGGGACATTAAATCATCTATCCCAATCACTCTAGTTTGTGCTAACAATGCTCTGCTTACCTTCCTTTTTTTAATTTCAAAATATTTTATTGGGAGAAAAGATTTTTACAGATATTTCGTTTGTGCAAGTACTGTGGTGACTTTGTTCCTGCTTGCTGAGGACCAAAGTTGTGCCTTTTCTCTCTCGCTAAACTGCTCAGAGTGTAGTGATTCCCAGTATTCTATGGCCTTACTGTTTAGCCTGGTTGCCTTTGCACTTAGGAGTTTGTATAGGTCTGAAGTTTGGTGCCCAATTTTGTTGAGATTGGTCAGGTATTGATGGATTGTTGGCACCTCTTTGCTTAGGCCTGCTCTGGTGATTGCCGCCTTTACTTTAAGAAAGTTATATGGTTCTATGTCCGGGAAGTCGTGTGCTCGTTGTAGGCTAGCGAAGGTGGTGGGGGACCCATGTTCCTTTAGTTGAAATGGAGTGGAGATGCCTCGCTGGGGCCAAGAGGCTAAGGTAAGTATACTGTTTTTGTATTTTATTTTGGTGTTGTACCAAATGGATTCCCATTTTGTATTTTTTATGCTTCTTTCCATTCTTTTGTCTACCAATAAGAGGCATTTTTGGTATTTTTGAGGATTGTGTTGTTTGCCTCTGGGTGTTTGTTGGCAGTGAGGAGGGCCGCTGGGTTGAGGCCGCCCAGCAGAGCTCTCTCCAGCTCCACCCAAGCCGGCGTGTACCCCTGTTCAGGCGTCAGCCAGTATATGCCTTGTCTGGCCAGGCAGTCTGTTTGGAAAGTCTTAAAGTTCGTGACATTGAGCCCACCTTGGTATTTTCTCAGCCTTATTTTCTGGAGGTCTATCTGACAGAAAACCCAGAGTCCTTGATACAAGCACTAATGAACACCATCGATGAGTATGCAAAGGTAGCCTGGTACAAGCTCAACAGAAGCAAGTCCGAATGTAAACCACTCAACGTCCACACCACTAAGGACAGTATAGGGTCCTCAGGTCTACACTGGCAAAGTGGGGCCCTAAAATACCTAGGTATCTCCTTTGACAGGGACCTCAAGTCAACATTAGACCACAATGAAAAATCAATAATAAACAAGATAAAAGACAAGCTAGACACGTGGTCCCCCAAGCACATTAGCTGGTGGGGCAGAGTAGAGACCATAAACATGATGATAACTCCCATGGTCAACTACATGCTAAGCATGCTCCCACTAAATGTCACAGAAGACTTTCACCAAAAAGCTCTGCTTACCTTCCAATTCTGTGTTTTACCCTGTGTCTGTTCTGTTTTCACCAGGAGCTGCTGGTGCCCCTTTTCCCACAGTCTGTACTTGGTGCCCCCACCGCCTTCCTTACTGATATTGGGGGCAAGGGTGGTGCCATGTGATTGCTCTCCCCGTGGCGCTACTTAAACATCCTGTCACGGTGTCCACTCCACGACCTCCACTACACAGTGCACTGTGACTGGGGCCATTCTACCATGTTTAGGCGGCTGCAGGCAGAGCAGGAAGGAAGGCAGCAGATTCACGTGTGGCTGGATCTGGTGCATGTTGTTTATTAGTGACACTATCACTGACTCCATGTGTCCCAGAGAGGACGGATTGTAGGTTCACAGTTTTTTTTAAAGGAACCTAAGCCGCACTGTGCCGGGCAGCCCTACCAAGTATCACGCATCAAGGGCAAAACTAACGCATTTTAGTGCTGGTGTCTGCATCATCACACTAAAATACCCATAACTGTAGCTGCTGCAACTTACACCGAGGGATCCAAATACAAACAGCCAGCATGCTGATCGGCTTGTTGTGCTTCTGCCAGCCATATGCTGAGCCTGGGCTAGTTACACTGCCCAGAGTAAAACAAGTGTAAAATTAGACTATGCTTTTGTTTGCCCTGGCGTAGTGTGGCTTAAGTTACTTTAAAAAACAAGCATTGGAAAAACCAATAGGTTGCAAGAGTTTTTATTTTATATTTTCTCTGTCCTACAGTAGTATGTGTTTATAATAAGTGCAGCTTGTATGTGTTTTTGTTAATAATATAGACTTTTATTATTTCTTGCCTGATTGATGCATGTTGGATTTTATGAGTTTGAAAATACATTTTGTATTTCAAGGGCTATTGAAATCAGAATACCTTTAATATTTCATTGGCAGTATGCTATAATGTTTTTTGTATTGTGTTAAGGGGGTTTGGTGGTGCTTATTAGGGTTGCTTATTAAGTGTTGTTTGTGTGGGGTGGTGCAGATTTATTTAGTGTGGAGTGGGGTATACCTTTGGTGGTTGTACTTGGGTCTAGTGAGTCTGCATGGATTGGGGATGTTTTGAGTGCTGTGCAAATTAACTTTAGAAGCAAGGTTTGTGTGAGTTGTTATGAGTGGTGTGGATTGTAGTGGTGTGTGGTAGCTGGTACAGTTGTGTGTTATATTGGTTTGAAGTTGACTGCAGTGAAGTGGTCTATTAGTGGAGTCGTGTGAGTTGTGGTTGTTTGTAATTGAGTGTTATGTGCTTATTATTGTGAATGTGATGGGCATTTTTAGTTATTGAGTAATGTGCAGTAGATTGTTAGTAACTTGTTCATGCATCTATGTAAAATGCTAGTAATGTTGGGGCAGATTCTGAGACCTTACAAAATGGATCAAAGTTTCTAAATGGCCATTAAAACTATTGCTTTTGAAGAGATGATAAAATTAGGGCACAGTCAGTGATTTGGGAGACAGTGTGTTTCTGAAGAGCCAGTAAGGGTGCGACAGATTTGGTCACTCGTGGTGGCGACGGCTCGGGGATGTCCGCAGAGCTCCACGCCTCTGCTTAGGCTCCCGTGATCCTCGATCCTCGACCCATGGCCCCGCCTCCGTAATGGCGAATGCAGTTTTCGAGATGCCGAGACGCTGACACTGCCGCTGCTGGTACCGGGAGCCCAAGCGGGAAAGGAGAATCCAGACATACGGATGTAATGCGGCGCTGTGCAGAGAAGAGGAATTCCGGCGATTGTTGGAATGCGCCGAGAGAGATGACGCTACCTCGCCGCTGCAGTAGCTGTTTTTGACCCGTCAGTCAGGCAGTCAGACAGGGGCTCGGAAAAGCTCGATCCTTGCAGGACACGCCGCTCACGCCTCTCATCTGTTCCTTCCCGAGGTGAGCAAGTGCGCATCATTAATTGCGGGCCAGTCAAGGAGCTTCTCATCGGTCCTGCTGTAACTGCATCTCTTGAGGTTGTGGGGAGCAGGCTGAATACGGTCAAGTACAGGGCAGCTACGGAGTAAATACTCTCATAGACTTAACTGTGTCAGGCTGTGCTAATTCTCCACGGAGGAGTAACTGCATTGAAGTGCATTGAAGTGATAGTACACCAAAAATAAAAAATTCGCTGGGGGTTCCTGAATTCACTGGAACATTAAAAAAAATTCTCTATCCCCCCAAAAAAATAAGGGGAGTATACTTCTTCTAAAAAAAAAAAAACAATGGGCAAACTTTTGAAAGATGATGACACGGTAAAACTCAGAAAAGTGGAAGCGGCGGCCCGTCAGAGAGCTAAGACTCGCCTCGCCCTGGCTCTTGCTAAAAAAGCTGCTCGAAAAGCGGCTTGTGAAAAGAATAAAGACACCAATAAGGAGGAGGTGGGGTGCCTTATAACAGATGATACAACACCTGAATCCTCAGATAACGAGTCGCCCTCCTCCTCTACTTCCTTACAGCACAACGAACAGCAAGAAGCGGCAGTGGAGGGAGATAAGATGAATGATGTTATTACCGCAGATGTACTTGCACAGCCGCAAGCGGAAGCAGAAATCCACCCTCTAACTCTTAACCCCACCCAGGCACAGGCAACAACAGCGCCTCAGGTGGTAGAAGAGAGGAGAAACAGTGGGACGGGAGGAAAGGAGGTGAGAGATTTTCTACTGTTTACGAAAAGAACTACTCCGAAATCTCCCCTCTCTAATTCTTCACAACCCCTTTTGGTCTCTCTTACTTTGGATCCCCCAGCCTCTAATGTGTTATCTAAGGGCCCTGACTTGACAGCATCTCCATCTCCATCCCCATCTCAAACTCAGCTTTCTTCAATAAATGTAACAAATGAAGTGGTTCAAGAAGGGGGGTGTATACAAGATAAGGCTCCCGGGAACGAAGAAATTCTAGGACTTGATTCTAGTCTCATCGACAAGGAAGCAAGATCTGAGGTAAAATTCCAGCTAGATATTCGCGAGATGCTCAACTTAATCCTCGATGAGATCCGTGAAATCAAAAACAATCAGCGAACGGAACTTGCTGCTATTCACGCTAGAATAGATAAGCTGGAGGAATTAACATTGGCGCTCCCCAACAGGGTCTTGGAAGCTGAGTCAAGGATAGCAGTTCTTGAAGATCAGATGAATCTGGTTTCAGGAGAGACTAAAGAGGCCACAAAAAAGAGGATTTCTATGGAGAACAAACTCGAGGAGTTGGAAAACCACTCCCGTCGATCTAACCTGAGGATCGTAGGGGTTCCTGAAGGAACGGAAGGATCCGATACAGTGCAATGGGTTAACTCTTTTATACAGAAGGCAGTTCTGCCAGACTTTGAAGGAGACTTGACAATAACAAGAGCCCACAGAGTACCGGCTCAGCGCTTTGCGAACTCTCCATTTCCTAGAACTATTCTATTAAATTTTGCGGATTTTAGAATTAAGGAACGTATACTCTCCAAGGCATATCAACAACGCCAGTTTTCCGTTTCCGAAACTACAAAATGCAGGATTTTTTCGGATATGACAGCAACTGCGGCTAAAAGAAGGAAAGAGTTTGTAAAGCTGCTGCAGTTATTCAAGGCTA
Source organism: Lissotriton helveticus (assembly GCF_964261635.1). Taxonomy (NCBI): domain Eukaryota; kingdom Metazoa; phylum Chordata; class Amphibia; order Caudata; family Salamandridae; genus Lissotriton; species Lissotriton helveticus. Next base: position 480,870,380 of record NC_136057.1, on the reverse strand, counting down.
ATGGTGCTCAGGCAATCAAAGCTGAAGGTTCTCGTCAAGGGAAATTTTTTTCTATTTACTGATCTAGAAGAGGCACAGACCCTTCTTAATGAAATATCAACAAGGGCCTAGGCACAGTGGTCTGGCTATATATATATTGAATGTTGAATACGAGGAATCCATGTTACAATCCAGAGCTATAATTAGGGGGGGAAAAAAAAAAATGAGAGTTTGAAAATATCTAGGCGGGGGTTCTTGGGTTCAGGGTCACACCTGGGTCACACCGGGGTGTAACAAGAAGACACCCAAAGTAGAAGAAAGGGAGGGATGTGGGCAGCGTGGACAGGAAGGGGGGTCCCACATCCATGGGGGGGTCCTTGGTGGGGGGGGGGGTGAATGCAGCAAAAAAATACAAGAGAAGTAGGTTTTCTATTCCTAACATTGGTTGGTACAGAAGAGGTTTAAAACTTCATAGCCTTATCAATGACAATTGACTTATGTAATATCCTGTCCATTAACGCGAATGGGCTGTTAAATAAACAGAAATATGGAGCACTTTTGAAATGGGCAATTGCTTTTAAACCCCATGTGGTCTTCCTCCAGGAGACGCACTTGAAATCAAACTCCCCAAAGTTGTTTCTTCCTAGATATTTTTCCCATGGGTTTTTTTCCTCTGCGGGTGTTGCCCAGAGGGGTGTTGCTATTTATTTTGCAAGAAATTTACCCTGGGAGATTCTACAAATGCAAAGAGACTCTAAAGGGAGATGGCTTTGGGTGGCAGTGAAATTGTTGGGAAAGATATTCAATTTTGTCAACTATTATGGCCCAATTTTTGATGACACCTCGGCCCTGACTGAAATTAGTGAAAAACTAAGGGGTACTGCAGGGCAAATTATAGTAGGAGGTGATTTTAATTATATTCAGGATTTAAAGAAGGACACCTCTAATAAGAACAAGAAACAACTAAAGCCAAAGACTAAAAGGGTATTAGAGGCTTTTATATCAGAATATCAATTGCGTGACTCCTGGCGCTCCCTAAACCCCAACCTAGAATCTTACACGTGCTATTCTAATAGGTTTCATACAGCCTCTAGAATAGATTTCTTTTTATCCACAAGATCGCTTCACATCTCTAACGCATTGATAGGCTGCAATCCATTTTCAGATCATGGAAGGATTGAGGTTGAATTAATATTAGAGGGCACGACAGGGGAGCGACCCAGGTGGCAGCTGGATCGCACCCTTCTACAGAATATGACTTGGGTTGAGGGTTTCAAAGATTGGATAAGGGAATTTTTTCTAGAAAATAAGGACTCTGCAGAGCCTTTCGCAGTATGGGGAGCATTCAAAGCAGCAGCCCGGGGACAGATTATAGCATTTTCTTGTAATAAAGCTAATGATCGCAAAAGAAAAATATCTGCCCTTCAGCGCGCTGCAGAGAATGAGTATACTTTGAAACTGAACCAAAAACCAAACAACTGGGAACAAGCTAAAGCATTGCTTAGGGACTTCTTCAACTTGGAAGAGATAAATAGCTCAAAAGCCTTCCAACAAAAGCTATATGAAGATAGTCAACTCATGGGTAAGCTGCTGGCAAATTCGATCAGGAAAAAACAAGAGTCTTCCATCATTCTAAAAATCCAAGATCCATCAGGTGGAATAGATACCAGAAGCAAGGGAATTGGGAAAATATTCCTTGATCACTATGAGAGAATTTACTCTACGGATATTCAAGTACAGGAAACATTGATCAGGGAATATTTTGACAACTTGAATATCCCCAAAATTTCCAAATCCAGACTTAATCAAATAGGCTGTGATATAAGTCATCTGGAAATTCAGAACAGTATAAAAGCCACAGCGGGAGCAAAGGCTTCAGGGATTGATGGATTCCCTATCGAATTCTACAAGGTTTTTTTGAAGGAGTTAGAGGATCCCTTGAAACATTTATTTAATTATATTAGATTAGGTGGTATGATTCCCTCTGAGTTTAAAGAGTCCACAATTATTAGTTTTGTTAAGAAAGGAAAGAACTCGGAAGACGTAAACTCCTATAGACCAATTAGTCTAATAAATTCTGACTACAAGGTTTTTATGAAAATTTGGGCTCAAAGATTCGTGTTGGCCGCCCAGGAGGTGATACATCATGATCAAACGGGCTTTATAGCCGGACGCTATATGGCTGCCAACACAGAATATTTATTACAGGCACTAGATTATTTTAATATTAATTCAATTTCTGCATGCATTCTTATGATTGATGCAGAAAAAGCATTTGATTTAGTTAACTGGTCAACGTTATTTTGTTCCTTGAGTTATTTTGGATTCCCCGCTCCTATTATTAATATGTTACAAAATATTTACGAGGGAGCATCAGCCCAGGTGATAATAAATGCCAAACAAGCAGGGAAGATTAAAATAAATCGAGGCACTAGGCAAGGTTGCCCCCTATCCCCCCTGCTATTCACCTTTTTTATCGAACCCCTGGTAATAAAAATAAGAAATAATGATGCAATATCTTCTCCAATGGTTGGAATGTCAAAGTTAAAACTATTTGCCGACAACATTATCCTCTACATGGCTCCTGATAAAGAAAATATTTTACATCTTATGAAAGAGCTTAAGGAATATGAGAAGATAGGGGGCTACAAAATTAACGAAAAGAAAACAGAAGTTCTTATTTTAAATTCGAATTTAGACTTCCTTCCGCCAGATCTTCAGTCTCAAGCAGAAAAGGGGGACCCAATAAGGTATCTAGGGATCTATGTGACCAGAGACTACCAAGAACTTTTTCAATTGAATGATATAAAAACAAGGGATAAAATCAAGAGCCTTTTAGAACAATGGGATATACTCCCCTTATCATTGATTGGCAGAGTGGCTTTGATAAAGATGAATATATTACCTCTGCTTTTATTTTTGTTTAGTAATATCCCAATTAAACTTAATTTGGCCTTTTTTAATGAATTAGATTCCATGATAAGAAGATTCATTTGGAACAAAAAGGCCAATAGAGTCAAACTTGCGGTAATACAACTTCCGGTTAACCAAGGCGGACTTGCTCTTCCCCATTTTTTTACATATTACGAGGCAGCTTTTTTCAATATAATGGCGGGATTATTAAACGCTAGGCAGACAAGAGACAATTTTTTTTTAAATAGAATGCTTGAGGAATCAGGTTCTCAAATTTTTATTTTCTTAAAAACTGCAAAACTTCCAAAAAGAACACGATATAAGACACTCGAGGGGTATTCATCAAGATTACGGCTTCTATTTGAAAAGCATGGCTCAGATGGATTTATTTATTTAAAACTTTCAGAATGTGTTAAAATGGGTCTTAGGATTTCTTCAAGTCATCTGACAGAATGGGAATCGGCCGGATTCTGTGAAATAAGGCATCTTCTCTTTCAAAATTCGATAATCAGTTGGCAAACGGTTAGAGATAGATCACATCCGAGGCGGCTCATGTTTTTTCAATACTTGCAATTGAGTTATTTTATAAGAAAAGTTGTAGGAAGTTTCGATACAACACCCAATGCTTTATTATCAGCGTTATATGGGGAGAAACATAAGGGTATAGGATTTTGGTATAAAAAGCTACCCCTCCTTCTGGAACATCTAATATAATAAGCAAACATTTGGAGAAAATAAGTCTCACATTGCAGTGTGTATTGTCAGACAAAGATTGGGAGACAATTTGTTATTTAGGAAACAGGGCACTCCGAGCAGCTAATTATAAAAGAATGTCTTTTCTTTGTCGCTGGTTAGCATATTATACCCCGCAAGCCCTACAAAGAATGTTCCCTGAACACGAGAATAAATGTTTTTGATGTAAAACCAGGGGACAGGGTGGGTGGCATCATATTTTCTTCTCATGTCCAAAGCTAGAACCCTTCTGGAGGGAGATTTTCGCAGATTTGGAGATGGCAACTGGGAAAATTCTTCTTCCAGAAGTGGAAGTGGCCCTTTTTGGCATTAGTAAGGACAGGAACATGTTCAATGAATCAGAAGAACTGTTTATTTTTGTTTCTACTGCCGTGGCACGGTCCCTGATTCTGCAAAATTGGAAATCCACGGCGTGTCCTTGCCATGTTAAGTGGGTCAATAAAATGAGAAGAACATATAATTTTGAGAAGCCTATGCAGGTAGAGTGGGTGCGGTTGCAAGATTTGAAAGGAATTGGAAATATTTTAACCAGCTTGAACTATTAAAAGGAAAGTGACTGTTATATTTTAGCTATCTGTAAGTTGGTATGACATCTACATCTGAGGAAAGATTAGTATCCATCTGTCATGCTATATCAAATTGCTAAGCATTTTTATTATGAAAGTTATTTTTTGTATGTTATCGTATTTTTAATATTATGAAATGTATTATTATCTGTGTTATTAGATATTGGCACTTCATTGCACTTCATTGCACTAGTCACTTTATATAGGTCTAAAAAATGTTTGCACATAATAATATTAGTAATTTTAAGCGTCGGTCTTTCTACTCTTTGCTTAAGCACTTTATGAACGGTATAGTATTATTATTGTGTTACTATACATTGGCACTTTATTGCATTACTCACTTTATATAGGCTATATTTTGCACATAATGGTACCCTCTAGCGCTGGTCCTTCTTCTCTTGCATTAGCATTTTATGAACGACATAATAATACTATTCTTGATGCTGCCCAACCAACAGCTGTTTATATGTTGGGTTATCTAATATGTTTTGGAGTTATTATTTTGAGTATGGTAATGATAATGATATTTGTTTCTTTATATTATTATTGTATTATATTAATAGGTTTAAATTTTGAAGTATAATACTGGTTATTTTCTTGTTATTGCTGTGGCATTCTATTGTCTAGGGTTGTCTCTTGGATTTTGCAATTTTCTGGGTTAATGTATGTCTAATTATGAAGAATTTAATGTACCAATGTATTTTTCTTACCTACGGCTTGTAATAAAAAAAAAAAAAAAAAAAAAAGATTTGGTCACTCGGAAGTCTGTACAGTGCTTTTAAGTTTGTGTCACCTGTTTGATGCATTTCTACAAAGCTTTTACAATATCATTTTAACAGTAATATGGCAATGTTTAATGTTAGATAACCTAATTTAACAAAAAGCTGCCGTCACGTGAGCACATCTTGATGTAAAATGCTGGTAATATTGGGGCAGAGTTAGAGATCTTACAAAATAGTTCAGTGTTTCTAAATGGCCGGAAAGACTGAGGCAGAGTCTGTTACGTGACTAACAGCCTGTTGCTTCTAAAGAGCCAATAGCATTAGAGTACAGTCATTGAATCTGGAGACAGTGTGTTTCTAAAGAGCCCCGAGGGCTGGAACAGAGTTGGTCAAACATGAGACACTTTGATGCTTCTGAGGAAACCAGCCATACCCCAATCCTAGCTATTATCTTACCTAATAAAACAAAAAGCTCCTGTCTGTTCATCGTGTTTTCATCAAAAAACTATTTGAAGCATTTTTTCAAAGCTTTTACAATATTATTTTAAAGGCAATACAGCAATGCTTGATATTAGATAACCTATTTTAATAAAAAGCTTCAGTGAGGTGCACTCAAAGTCAGTCTGCTGCCTCTGAGTTAACATCAGCAATTTAACAAAGAGCTCTTGTCTGGTGAGAGCATTTTGTTGATAAAGCGCATCTAATTCATCTTTACAAAACCTTAACAATATTATTTAAAAAGCAATATGGCAATGCTTGGCCTTAGTTAACCTAATTTAACAAAGAACACCCATAGCACCTTTTCATGTAAAATGCTAGTAATATTGGGGCAGAGTTTCTAAATGGACTGTAAGACTGGGGCAGAGTCGGCTATATGGCAGACAGTCTACTGCTTCTGAAGAGTGAATAACATAGGGGCACAGTCATAGATTTGGGAGACAGTGTGTTTGTGGAGAGCCGGTAGGTCTGGGACTGAGTCAGGCACTCGTAAGCCAGTTTGGTGCTTATAAGTTAGCATCACTAATTTAACAAAGAGCTCATGTGGGTGAGCGCATCGTGTTGAAAAAGCATGTCTGATTCATCTTTACAAAGCTTTCACAATATTATTTTAAAGGCAATACAGTAATCTTTGATATTAGATAACCTAATTTAAAAAAAGCTCCTGTTGGGTGAGCGTCTTTTGATAAAAAACACAAACAACAACACGACAGTGGAAGAAGAGGCTACATTCCTAAAACATGAGCAAAATCAAACAAAAATAATGTGCACCGAAATGAACCTTAATGCACAGAAGTGAAAGGCCACAAGTAATATTAATAGGGACATGCTCCATGGGAGGGAGCAACACAAAAAAGGAGGTACAAAGAAGACAGATTATCCAGACGGAAACAAGTCTTTTCAAAGGACATGCAAAGTAACGAATCAAAAGCGATGGGTGGGCTGTAAGCCCACAGAGTGGATACCGTATGTCTCAAGGGTGTTATCTTTGTACACCGCAGCAATTCATGTTGCATCTATGTACCTGGGTATTAATATAGTCTTAGTTTCCTGCAGCCTCTCGAAGGAATTGTATTGCTGTGTAGCCACTTCATTGGTAAACATGACAATGTGTTGTTTGTAATCTTCCTTGGTTCATTCCCCTGCCCGTTCCCCCTCCCTTTGCCCTTCTCTTTGGAATGTTCCTTCAGTTGGTTGATGAAGGTTCTACAGCTGACTCCAGCTGACTGGAACCTGATGGTGGTGTAAAACTCAATAAAAACTACTCTCAATCTACATTGTGTTTGTTACGTCTTTTTAACAATGGCGATGACCTGTTGTGTTGGGATAGACATTACCACCATCCCCAACTGTACACAATTATCATTGTACTGCCATACTCCAGTGGCAGCTGCAAAACTTCAGGCTATCAGCGATGAGATAGTTTGTTTATTAGCCTCCATTCTGAAAGCTTTTCATCCTCAACTTCTAAGAAGTTTAAACGGTACTGTAATATGCCTCGTTTTGCAAAACCTTGAGGGTTTTATCCCTTCTCCTATTAAAGGCTTATGATCTTTGAATTAATGTCTTTACCACTATTCGTTTACTCACTGGTTTGTGCCTCACTGTGGTTTTGCTTTGGTTCCCCTCACCGGCCGGTTTATCCACAGGATCATTGGAGAGGTTGATACCAACTGTGCCGTTCTTGACGACGCAGCATTCTCCTCAGTAGTGGTGCAGAGATTGTGCCTGAGCCAGCGTTTCATGGTTGTTGCTAGCTGATGCGACTTCAGCTTTGTGTTGGAAGTCGTTCCGGTGTGCAGTCCAGTTCTGTGACCACGCTGGGCCTCACACTGTGGGATACAGCACGCCCATGTATTCCTGAGGGGTTTTCTTGCAAGTGTCTAGCATTGGAAGAGCTTTGGGGGTGTTCATGGAGGACCTCACAGGCAAGTCTCTGCCTTTGCTCTAGGCTGACAGGCGAAGCAGGCCCGTCAACTCCTGTGGAGTTTCTGCATCATTGTGCCTGTGGGCGTTTCAGGAGGCCGGCTCTGGTCTACTTCCCTGCTCCGTATTATACTGACAGGCACAGCAGGCCCATCAATTTCTGTGGTGTTCTTCCTCCTGAGCCATGTGGGCTGTCCATTTCTGCTCAGACCCCGCCTCTTACTTTTGCTGATGGGCACAGCAAGCCTGTCCAATATAATGTTGCGCTGAATTTGTTCCTCCGCCATATTTCATCCACAAGGGCATTTTCTCTTGTCATCTTCTAGTGTTCTACTACTTGTTCTCCATTTCACGCTGACAGACCCAGCAGGCCTGCAAATTTTATTTTGTGCAGCCCAGGAACTTTCAGAGTGCTTTCTCTATGCTGAGAAGCACAGCAGCCTTTCACACTTTTTATTTGCTTTTATACTATTGAGTCTCCCTTATTATAGGTGTTTTGACTGTGCTGTTCTGATTTTCCTAGATCAATTTTTTTGTTTGCACTGCCATATACGTTTTGCTACACTGCCCCGCTCCATCATTTTATTGTATGATACTTTTAAATACAGGGAAGCAAATATTCACTTGGGCAAGCCATAGTTAATCATTACATTTTGTCTGTAGAGGAAGAATAAGTATTTCTCCTTGTATTCTGGTCATCCTTTAGTGTTGCTGTAGTATTGTTTCACGATGGCTGCTAGCAATATGTCACAACCTCCTCCATTTGTAAATGAAGTAGGGGAACGTAACATCCTATATAAACAATGGAAAGACATTTGAATCTTATCTCACAGCTATAGAGGGAGAAAATCTTTCTTCTTTCAGGAAACAACATATTTTGTTACATAATTTTGGGTTACAAGGTCGTAAAAGTTTTAACAAAAAAATTGAGTTTGCACAAGTAGTTGATGATGGTGATGATGATGACAGTGTGTTCCAAGTCACTATAAACAAATTAGAGAAGCATTATGCGAAAATAATAGATGTGGTTTTAGAAAGACACAAGTTTTTCTTAAGAGTTCAAGGTAAAAATGAAAAGGTCAGATCATATATTGCTGTATTAAAGGGTTTATCAAACACACGTGAAGTTGCTGATTTGACCGATTCTCATATCAGGGATCAGTTAGAGAGATGTCCTAACAATCTCAAAATCCAAGAGAAAATATTAGTTGTTAACTCTGACCTCAAACAGGTCTTAGAGATAGCATTGGGAGTGGGACACACTGCAGATTGTATAAAAGAGATAAAATTGAGTACTGAAACTTCCTTTGAAGTTAATGCTGTTTGCAAACAGGTTGGTAAAGAAGTACACAAACATCATAAGGATGGCAAATTAAAATACCAATGTCCCAATAGTGGTAAGCCCAAGTGTTACAGGTGTGGTAATCCAGGGCATTTGGCAAATAGTCCGAAATGTCAGGCTAGAAATGTGACGTGTCACAAGTGTAGGAGGAAAGGACATTTGGCCAGGGCTTGCCGCGATAAACGAGAGAGAACTTTATCTATGGTAGAACCCACAACTTCAGTGGAAACTAAATGGGTATTTCAACTAAAGAAAAATAGCAAGGTTATCTGTTTCCCAGAGTGCAGTATCACACCAGATAAAAAAACAAGTTGTGGTTTTTGGTGATTCATGCTCACCTTATACCCTGCTTGAATATAACGTTTTAAAGAAATGTTTCCAAACAGATTGGACAAACTAGAGGTACTGGATATTAAACAGGGTGAATATAATGCAAATCCCATTCCATTGGTGGGTATAATCAACATGCAATTCATTTACAAGGGGAGGAACACCATGGGCAAGGTTTATATAGCTGAGAAGGGATCAAGTCTTTTGGGTTAAAAACACCAAAAAGAGCTGGGCATCAAATTAGATCCTAACAGCCCAGATCAAGTACTACTAGTTGATCCTTCAGTTTGTAGTCATGACATCTGTGGTGAATTCCCAAATGTATTCACAGACAAGTTAGGGTTATTGTGAAACTACCAATACTGTATCAAACTGAAAGCCAATGCCAGAGCTGCAGCATATGAAGTCCGGCCCATTCAACACCTCATGTAAGTTTAGCTTCAAAAAGAACTAGAGAGATTATAAGAACTAGGTGTTATTGAGCCCACTAAAAGTTCTAAATGATTGGCCCAGTCGTTATCACAGCCAAATCGACTAGTAAGGATGTCAGGTTGTGCATAAACCTCAGGGACTTAAATATGAATATTTGGGTTGACCAACATCAGCTTCCAAGGATTCACGAAATCTTAACACTAATCAAAGACGCCTGTTATTTCAGTGTTCTTGATTTATCCTCGGCGTATCAAGTGGAATTGCACTCTGATTCTCGCCACCTCACTTCCTTAGTGACTCTTGTGGTGCATTTCAATACCTAAGTATGCCATTTGGACTTGCGTCGGCTGTGGCCACTTTTCAGAGGAGGGCATACAATTTCACAGGACGGCATTAAACCTAAACTGAATTTAGTTGGAGCCATCCAAATTAATGCTGTGCCTACTAATGTGGAAGAACTTAAATAATGGTTAGGCCTCTCTGAGTACTATTCCAAGTTTCTACAGAATTGTTACAGTATGGTTGAACGCTTGCAGAATTTGCTCAGAGCTAAAACTCCTTTCATATGGTGTGAGGACTGCCAGGTGGCATTTGCCACCATGAAATCTTGCATTACTGATGCTCCTTTTTTAGGCAGGTTTGATCCAATCAAACCTACCTTTTTGTCCGCTGATGCAAGCAATAAAGGTCTTGGGGCCAGACTCGCTCAACGGGTGGGGGATAATGAGCATGTAGTAGCTTTTGCTTCAAGAACATTGAAAGGGGCGGAGAGACATTATTCGGTGGTGGAAAAAGAAGGTTTAGCGTGTTTTTGGGAAATCAGACATTTTAAATTCTTCTTATGGCGCATGCCTTTCATGATCATGACTGACCATAAACCTGTTATATTTGCTTTCACTACTAAAGGGTCTACCAGAACAATGCCCAGGATCTCTAGATTAGAAGGGTACAATTTCAAAATCCACTGTGCCGGACAAACAAAATATGGTTGCGGGTTTCCTCTCTTGAGCACCCTTAGAAGTAAGTAAAGACACTCAAGGGGAGGTGGTCATGGATATAGTATTGGAGGTGTCAGTGTTGAACAAGAAGGATTGGGACGATTGGGGTGAAGTTATGCCCTTACTGAAACAATACATAAAAGATGGGTGGCCAGAGCATAAGCATGAATTGCCTGATGTTTTACGTAAATGTTGGGAGCTAAGATTGAAGCTGAACATATTTGTTGAGACAGTTTACAGAGGGGATAACATTTTACCTCCAAAGGATATGAGAATTTAAATTGTGGCTTGGTACATGTTGGTCGCATCCTTACGAAGAGCAAGGTATGGGAGGAATATTGGTGGCCAGGTCTGGATACTATGGTGGAGGGTTCTGTCAAAGATTGCAGGGAGTGTAGCAAAAGTGACAAGATGCAACAGTTTGGGAAAGCTTCTTTGTCGCCTGTCCACAATGGTAACATACAAAGGAGTACAATTCACATCTGCCATGATGAGGGAGTTCATTTCAGTCTACACAAATGTCACCATAAAACAGCGTTGTATTGCCTCCAGGAGAATGAGCTTGTGAAAATATTAAACTGGGTTGTGAAAGAGTGTTTGCAAAGGGAAGAGGTGACAAGTGTACCTGCCAAAGCTGCTTTGCAAGATATGACCTAGGCCTACCACACGGCCCCTAATTGTGTCACGGGGGTTTCACCTTTTGTCTCCTTAAAAGGTAGGAAACCCTAAACTTATCTGAATACTGGGTGGTTGCATAGGGACAGAGCATGTGTTGTGGACAGATCAGAAATAGCTAAAAGAATTGATCAGCACCAAGACAAGTACAAAATCAAATATGACAACACCAAGGGGCATATATACAAGCCCCTTGTGCCGCTTTTGCACCGCCGTTGCGTCACTTTTGTGACGCAGCGGCGGCGCAAAAGATGAGCCAAGGTGCAGGGTATTAACAGCGTGACACATCTGGGAGATGCATCACGTTGTAAAGCTCCGCGCCAGAAGGAGGCGTTCCTGCGCGGGGGGGGGGGCATTCCGGCACCGGAACGCCTCCTGAAAGTGGCTGAGTGAAATCTACAAGATTTTACTCAGTCATTTTGGTGCCCATGCTGCGTCAAAACCTTGAAGCAGGCGTAAGGATTGACGCAGCATTGGAATAATAGGGCCCCCCGAGCATTGTTGGAGCTGCGTCGTGCTTGCGACGCAACTCCAGCAATGCGACCCTTTTACAGCACAGATGCGTGATGCATCTGTGCCATTTTTGCCCCATGGTGCGCCGCATTGTAAATGCAGCGCAACCATGTTGGCGTAGGCATGGCGCACAATAAGTGGCGCATCCCTGCTGATATGCAGGGATGCGCTACTTATTGTAAATATGCCCCTAAGTGTGTTAAATCATGGTTATTTAGACAAAGTGAATGGATCCAAATTGACTTTCCCCACTTACGTAGGAAGAGTTACTCCAGGTTCTTGGAAACCGCCAGGATAGCAAGAGTGGGGAAGAATGTTGTTCAGCTAGAGAACGGGCAAACGTGGGGGTGGACAAATTGGTATCATGCAAGACACCCCAAGTTCTTCAAAGAGGATTCTTGACTTCTAGCAATCCTTCCGGAAGTCAGACTATTCTTCCTCGGAGATCGACGAGAAATTATGTGTGTCCTGCATGGCATAAAGATTGTAGCTTTGAATAACTTTTCGACCTCATCTGCCCTGGGTTCCATTACGGTTACAGGGTTTTATTATTGCCTATGCTCTGCATGCACATGTATTCTCTATTATCTTGTGATTTGATTCCTGTATCTTCTTTCCTTTCCCCTCCTATCTTTCCTTTGGTCGCACATTTACTCTTGGCATCCCCTGCTCAGGGAGATGTGTTGTAATCTACCTTGGTTCTTTCCCTTGCCCGCCCCCCTCCCTTTCCCCTTCTCTTTGGAATGTTCCTTCCTATGTTCTACAGCTGACTCCAGCTGACAGCAACCCCATGGTGGTCTAAGACTCAATAGGCACTACTCTCAATCCACACGGTTTTACATCTTTTTAACAGTGATGCTGACTGCAAACTTGGCTATTTATAGTGGGGTATGCCGGTGGGAGTTCTGGGGCTGCTGGTGTACCTCTGTCTTCATTATGCACTGGCAAGGGCATAGTTTTACATGGTTTCTAACCTGTGACACAGATCATGTTTTCATTGCATTTTTATGAATTTAGAAGACTTTGCTTCAACTGATATTTTAATGTCTAAATGCAATAATGGAAAACTCAAAGAGAGGCACTCAATTCTTAGTTACAGCTTTGATTAACGTGTGAGAAAGTGTCATTCAAAGTGTAATACATTTAGCAGCTGAAAGTCACTTATGTGCACACTGAAACAATGGAAATTTCGCACATAAACAATCTGAAAACCTGGCAGTCATGCATAAGACTCACTAAGGCCACAATAGAAGAGCTTATCTCAAGGTGGAGAAGTGTGGCTCAATGGTTAGTGCGGCAGACCCTGCTGCAGAGGTCTAGCCCGGGACCAGGGATCAATTCCCTGCCTCTGTGGGTCTTGGGCTCAAAAATTCCATCCACGGACCTGACAATTCTTGCCTCGGTGCCTATTCCAATCATGGAGTCCCACTCTGCAACTCTGGGCAATAGCTTGCTTAATCTCCACAACGCTAAGGATGCCTGGCCTCCACCTTGGGGGTGCCCAGGAGTGGACACCTCACAGGGAAAGCCAGGATGGGTTCCACAGCGGTATTCGTACAAGCGCCTTGAGACCCTTGCAGGTGAGTAGTGCGCTATACAAGTGTCAATTTACTTTTTACATATTTAAGGTGAAAGGTACATGACTAAGCTATTGTTTTGTTTGTTTTCATTGAGAAGCATCAACTTTTTAGTTTTGATAATAACAATGAAAATATCAGGATACTTAGTCTGATTGAATGTAATTATATTACGCATAAATTTCTCAAAGATACTCAATGACAGGGGACGTGTTTCCATCTATAATATGAACAGGTTCATTCTGAAGTGCATGCTCATTTTGAAATTTTATATTAGCTTCTTTTAAAATTCCGTTAAAATCCACACTGAATTTACACTACTAGGCTCTGGAGGGTGATGTCTTGAATATTATCACATTCTGAATAGTTTTACAATCTGACACTGTGCAGATACTTTTTATATGATGTCACACTGATGTCCTCCTTGGAAAGATACTTTAAATATGTCTTTCTGAATGGTAAGAGTAATGGTGCAAACCTGACGTGTTACGTGAGGTTGAATGCTGACCCAGTCCTTGGTGCATTTAGGGGAAGGTTTGACTTGGATGTCTTTCTATTGCTCTTTTTGATTTCGAGTTTCCGATGTCGTTATCTCATGAAATGATTGGCTGTATGAAATTGTTAGATCTCCAGCCAGACTGTTAGTGGCCCCAAGTATGACATATTTGCTGATCGAATGCTTAACAAAAGGAGAAAGAGATTGTAAGGTGTGTGCTTTACACTCAGAGGAATCTTGTTTCACTTCATTGTTATTTGATGTACTAATTTTGAGTATCTCAAGTGAGTGTGCGGGAAGGGGTAAAGCATTCAGTTCAGTTCAGTTCAATTAACTGTATTCGATCTAGTTAGACTATTCTACAATTGATGCCTTTTCAGAAGATGAGATAGAGATTTGTATCATTAGATTTTAGCTCTCACCCCATGATTGCTAGAAAAGAGCCGTTGTGTATTGTTCCCAGGGCCCCTATGAGATTTCAATCTCAAATTGATGGAACTGATTGCTACCCATATCATATCCTCAAAACACTTTGGGCTAGATGTAGGTAAATTAGATTTACCGATTCATAAATACCAAATTTTACCGATTCGGTATTTATGAATCGGTAAATCTAATGTAGGTAATTATTCGGTAAAAAATACTGAATCGGTAGGATTCGGTATTTAGTGAGTCGGTAATTACCAAATCGGTAGTAGGCATTGATTCCTATGGACCTTGAAGCCCATAGGAATCAATGGCAAATACCGATTCGGTAATTACCGAATCGGTAAAATTACCGAATTGCCAAGGGGGGCAGGGTGTCACTTTGACACCCTGTTGCACCCCTGTTTCTGGCTTGTGTGCCATGTGACATAAATACATACCCTTAGGGCATGTATGTGTGCCACATGGCACAGGTGTACATGCACAGATGTGCATTTACACAGGTATTCGTTATTTACCTCCAAATAGCATTTGGTGGTAAATAACGAATCGGTAAGGGCCTGTGGCACTGTTTAAAGTGCCACCTACATCTGTATTTACCGATTCGATAAATTTACCGAATCGGTATTTTACAGAATTGGTAAATTTAGCGAATCGGTAAATATACCGATTCTGTAACTATAGGGCCCCCTACATGTCAAACACCAAATACCGGTCGGTAACGGCTGAAATCGGCCGTTACCGACCGGTATTTGCCGTGCTACATCTGGCCCCTTGTTCTATTGGGTGAATTCAACATACACAGTGAAAATCCCTCCAACATGTGGTTAGCTCAGCTCCTCTCAGATCTGGCCACTTTAGTCCTGAAGCAGATTAACTCAGGTCCCACCAACACGTTGGATCTTATTCTGACCAATTCTCCTTTCACCTCTACCGAGGCCCCTTGCCTGCTAAAGTGGTCAAACCACTCTTTGATTGGGTTTCAGATCATTGGTACTCATTCAGCCTCTCCCCTTACCACTTACTCTTACAGCCTGAGAAGACAATAGCATAAATTCACTCTGGACACCTTCATGAACGAGTTCACTACTCAAATGAGATGGGAGTTAAGTGATTACAACTTCAGACTAGTTGACTGTCATGAAGCCCTAAAATAAGTTATTGACAACCTAGTGCCTTTAAAACAGCAACACAAAGACTAACGGGGATGCACGTGCCATGGTACTTGTCTGAATTGCTCAAGGAGAAAGCAAATTATAAAAAATTAGAGAGACATTGGTATAAGTTCCACAAATCTGAACGAGACAGAAACCTATAAAATAACATTAGCACTTCATTACAAGAATATAAAAAAACCTTGTAAAGCTTACATCGCCCTATAACTGATCCAAGCGGGAAACTCTTCCAAGGAACTCTACAAAGTTCTCAAATCTCTTACTAGCCTGATTGGCTGCACCAATGATACCCCCTCACAGGTTCTATGTGATGCTATCGCTAACCACCTTGAAGATAAAATAAACCTGATCCATGATAAATTCACTGATGCTAGCGACCCTTTGAGAGAAGCACCCCTCTATACTCTATCAGATACAGACTATGCTTGCCTCCTAGAGAGGTGGACACCAGTTTGGAAATGTTGAAATCTGCTACATAAGGGCCACATTTAGACATTAAAGCAATCTCATCTTGGATGACGGAGAACTTTTGCCAGCTGAATTCTTGTAAGACCGAAATTATGCTCTTTGGTGAAACCCAAGTGCTTTGGTCTCAGGAGTGGTGGGTGGCCTCTAGGATTTGGTGCAGCACCTGCCCCCAAGACAGTGGTTACAATTCTGGGTGTTTGCCTGGCTCAGACTCTCACTATGAAAGACCTGGTAGTGGCTACCACTGGCACCTGCTTTCACATGATGACTCTTCTGCATAAAGTATTTCCATTCCACTGACTCTTTGTGCAGAAAACGCTAGTTCATGCGCTGGTTAGAAGCTGGCTGGACTATTGCAACGCAGTCTTGGCTGCAACAAGTGAATCTCTCTTGAATAAACTCCAGGTGGTCCGGAACACAGCGGCCCGACTAGTCCAGAATATGGCAGCCAGAACTGCCTCTCTCCCCTCTTGCGCTCACTACACTGGCTCCATATATGCAAGAGACTCAAGTTCAAGATCTGCTGTACAGTACATAAAGCACTGAATGGCAGAGGACCCAACTATTTAACAGAAAAACATATCCCCTACCAGCCGAGCAGATCTCTACAATCTGGGGAGAAATTCCTCCTTACTACTCCCTGTTTTAGGAACTCTCGTTCTGGGGGCAAAGCCTTTTCCTACCTGGCTCCCCACAATTGGATTCACCTGCCCTCTCACCTTCGGAATAGCATGGATCATTTTAATTTTAGAAGGCTACTCAAAACTGAGCTGTTCTCTAACTAACACTACCTGCCTGTGTTTATCCTCAGTGGGGATGAGATACTCTTTTGGGGATTATTCAAGAGCTTTACAAATCAAATCAAAAATCAAAACTAATACTATAAAAGCAATCAGAAGACATTTATAAAAACGCATCCGTGTACAGTGATCCAATAATAAATAATCATTAATAAAAAAAGAACATGCAGACCCTCTGCTTTATGTCATGTTCATTGTATACACCAGAAAGAATACAGATCTTAATGATGGGTAAAGTTTGCAGATAAGTGAAAGCTGCTCTGCAGTAGCGAATGTTTACCTCCCTAAGAATGAGCAATAAATAGCTTTTCCTCAACAAGTCAAATTTACAAAAAAACATGAAATGTAAAGTAGTTTGTGGTGATTGATCATCACAGGGACACAGAAGTAGGTTGGAAAAAAAGGGAACCTTGTGATGAAAAAGCAGCAAAAAAGTACTTAGTACATAACATGAATATGAGTAATAAAACTGTATAGTGTTTACAGCCCACCCATATTAAGCATGGTGTGGGACTGACGCCTGAACAAATCCCCATAAAAGCCTGGACCGGTGGCTTATCTACAGCCCACCACAATCTTCCCTCCAATGTATTCATAGAGCTGGCTGACGGACTACTGCGAGAAGTAAACAAATCCTCTCGCCCCAAGCTGTGACAGATGCTCTGAATATACTTCATCCAAGGGGTACTCAGGCAGTGGTCGAGTTTCAGGCAGTCTGCAAGCACAGCACTACTGAAGGAGGTCTGGCTCTTGGTACAGCATTCACTTACTGGTGTGAGGGGACTATTTTCAATTGCCTCGCATCTCAGATAAAAAACACGCATTCAGTCCTCTGGTTGTTTTTTCTTTTTTTTTTCTTTTTTTTTCTTTTTTATTAGCATAGTGAGGTGTTACTCTTTAATATTGCGTCATATAGTCGACAAAATATCAAAGGGCAAAATATCAAAAGGTTTGTGCACACAGAGAATTATAGATTTACTATTGTTAACTCCACATCTATGTACCTTGATGATAAAGGCACCATCAAGGTACATAGATGTGGAGTTAAGTATACAAAATCTATACATTATGCTCTTTGGTGAAACCCAAGTGCTTTGGTCTCAGGAGTGGTGGGTGGCCTCTAGGATTTGGTGCAGCACCTGCCCCCAAGACAGTAGTTAAAATTCTGGGTGTTCGCCTGGCTCAGACTCTCACTATGAAAGACCTGGTAGTGGCTACCAATGGCACCCGCTTTCACATGATGACTCTTCTGCGTAAAGTATTTCCATTCCACTGACTCTCTGTGCAGAAAACGCTAGTTCTTGCACTGGTTAGAAGCTGGCTGGACTATTGCAATGCAGTCTTGGCTGCAACAAGTGAATCTCTCTTGAATAAATTCCAGGTGGTCCGGAACACAGCGGCCCGACTAGTCCAGAATATGGCAGCTAGAACTGCCTCTCTCCCCTCTTGCGCTCACTACACTGGCTCCATATATGCAAGAGACTCAAGTTCAAGATCTGCTGTACAGTACATAAAGCACTGAATGGCAGAGGACCCAATTATTTAACAGAAAAACATATCCCCTACCAGCCGAGCAGATCTCTACAATCTGGGGAGAAATTCCTCCTGACTGCTCCCTGTTTTAGGAACTCTCGTTCTGGGGGCAAAGCCTTTTCCTACCTGGCTCCCCACAATTGGATTCACCTACCCTCTCACCTTCGGAATAGCATGGATCATTTTAATTTTAGAAGGCTACTCAAAACTGAGCTGTTCTCTAACTAACACTACCTGCCTGTGTTTTTCCTCAGCGGGGATGAGATACTCTTTTGGGGATTATTCAAGAGCTTTACAAATCAAATCAAAAATCAAAACTAATACTATAAAAGCAATCACAAGACATTTATAAAAACACATCCGGTACAGTGATCCAATAATAAATAATCATTAATAAAAAAAAAACATGCAGACCCTCTGCTTTATGTCATGTTCATTGTATACACCAGAAAGAATACAGATCTTAATGATGGGTAAAGTTTGCAGATAAGTGAAAGCTGCTCTGCAGTAGCGAATGTTTACCTCCCTAAGAATGAGCAATAAATAGCTTCTCCTCAACAAGTCAAATTTACAAAAAAACATGAAATGTAAAGTAGTTTGTGCTGATTGATCATCACAGGGACACAGAAGTAGGTTGGAAAAATAGGAACCTTGTGATGAAAAAGCAGCAAAAAAGTACTTAGTACATAACATGATTATGAGTAATAAAACTGTATAGTGTTTACAGCCCACCCATATTAAGCATGGTGTGGGACTGACGCCTGAACAAATCCCCATAAAAGCCTGGACCGGTGGCTTATCTACAGCCCACCACAATCTTCCCTCCAATGTATTCATAGAGCTGGCTGACGGACTACTGCGAGAAGTAAACAAATCCTCTCGCCCCAAGCTGTGACAGATGCTCTGAATATACTTCATCCAAGGGGTACTCAGGCAGTGGTCGAGTTTCAGGCAGTCTGCAAGCACAGCACTACTGAAGGAGGTCTGGCTCTTGGTACAGCATTCACTTACTGGTGTGAGGGGACTATTTTCAATTGCCTCGCATCTCAGATAAAAAACACACATTCAGTCCTCTGGTTGTTTTTTCTTTTTTTTTTCTTCTTTTTGTTTTCTATTTTATTAGCATAGTGAGGTGTTACTCTTTATTATTGCGTCATATAGTCGACAAAATATCAAAGGGCAAAATATCAAAAGGTTTGTGCACACAGAGAATTATAGATTTACTATTGTTAACTCCACATCTATGTACCTTGATGATAAAGGCACCATCAAGGTACATAGATGTGGAGTTAAGTATACAAAATCTGTAATTACTTACCTTTCGAAAATGTGTCCTTAAATATTTTGGCCACGATATTAGTGTCCCACCTGTAGTGTCTTACAAATATGTATAGTGCAGGGGTTTCCAACCGGTTGATCGTGAGCTATTGGTAGCTCGCTAACAACCTACCAGTAGCTCGAAGTTCGATGCCCACTTTTGTACCCTGTCACTGTCATTATGATATTTTTAGGCCTTTTTCGCCTCTTGTCTCTGCTTGTCGGAGTTCCTTCCGGTATCATACTGCTGCGATTGGCTACTAAGTTAGCTGGGGCGGGGAGAAGCGGGTGAAGTCGGCCTGGCAGAAGCAGGGTTAGATTGCCGCCCTGGGGGGACCTACAATGCACATTACAATTTGTACATTGCTGCCGCTTCGGGGCTGGCTGAATGATTCAATCAAATGGAGACTCACTCAGCCCTGCTGTGGCCTCCTTGATACTGCGTGGCCTGTCATTGCATGAGCATCACCGAGCAGTGCCCTCATGAATCAAAGGGAGTCGGAGGGTGCATAAAGCACACTGCTGCTCAGATTGTATAGAGATGGTCCTCTCCTGACAGGTCTGCATGTTGATGAGGCTGGTAAGCACACACCTGTTGTCTAATCATGCTGTTCCCAGCATTGCTGAGTGTCTTTAAAAGACTGCTGCTGCAGTTTAAAAGACTCCTCTGCAGCCACTGTAGACCAGCATTGCAGGCAGCAAGCCGTCCGTGCACTCTGCTGAGCCCCAGGCCCAGTCAAGAGAGAAGTCTATGCATTTCTGCCTAGCGTGATGCCAGCAGCAGACTGAGGCCACAGAGGGATAAGTGATGCCTGCAGTAACCCTGGGCAAAGTACTACGCTATGCTCACGTAGTTTGCGCAGTTTGCACTTAGCACAGTGCAAACACATGTAGCGTAGCGGTAATTTTTTGCTTGCTCACAGTCCTCAATGTCAAGTTGGCGACCGCGAGCGAGCAAAATGACATCCTGGCGAGACTTTTTCATCATTCGCGATCAGCAACATCAAGTTGCAGTTCGCGAGCGTGGAAAATAAACCTCCCGGCGAGATTCTCAATGCAGGGAGGTCAGGTTTCTCATTGCGAGTGGTCGCGTATGCTCGCGACCGCTCACGATAAGAATCTACCAGGCTGCGTTGAGAAAGCTGCTGCTCGAGTAGAAATCTACTCGAGTGGCAGAAAATGACCGCTTACACTGTGAAAGATGCTGTTTGCACTGATTGCACAGTCCGGTCAAGCATCCGGCACTGTGCAATCAGTGCGAGCAGTATTTTGCACAGTGCACTACACAGTTCGCGTAGCTACGAGTAGCTACCCGTAGTGCAAAGTGCACTTTGCGTAGCTACACTTAGTGCTTCTACGCAAACTAGGCCCAGGGTTAGCCTGCAGCCAGCAGTGTCCTTGACATGATGCCACTCGACCTGCAGGACAATTCCCCCTTCAGAGAGAGTGCCTCTACCCCTGTTGTACATGCGTTGTCGGTACAAAAGGGGGTGGTGATGGACAGAGCATCTGAACCAATCAAACACTCACACCCAGTCAACAGATCTGGGTTTGACCCATCACCGTTCTTTAGCCCACTCTGCCACCCCAGTTCAGACATGGCCATATGCAAATCAGTCTGACCCTGTGCCTCATGGGAACAGTCCAGCCCGAATTGCCAAGCCATGCCTTCCCTGGACCGGACTCAAGCTTCCTAGGACCAGTTTCTGGCATTACAGCCGTCTTCAGCCAGGCTTGCTTGAATCCAGTGGCAAAGTGAGCAAGGGACTCACGTCTGAGCATACCCTGCAAAACTTATGGCGAACAAAGCGGTACAAAAGGGGGTGGTGATGGACGGAGCATCTGAACTAATCAAACACTCACTACCAGACAACAGATCTTGGTTTGATCCATCACCGTTCTTTAGCCCACTCTGCCACCCCAGTTCAGAAAAGGCCATATGCAAAGCAGTCTGACCCAGTGCCTCATGGGAACAGTCCAGCCCGAACTGCCAAGCCATGCCTTCCCTAGACTCAAGCTTCCTAGGACCGGTTTCTGCTATTACAGCCGTCTTCAGCCAGGTTTGCTTGAATCCAGGGGCAAAGGGGGAAAGTCCAGACTGTCTATGACAACCTTCATCTGCTACCTACCTGCGAGGAGCTCCCTTATGAAACAGATCAACAGGTGCCTGTTCTGGAACTCCCCAAATTCTCTCAGCTAGGCGACTCTCAGGTCGCCAATTTGCTCTTACAGACTAAATCTGGTTCCCCACTAGACCCATGCCCCCCTCACATCTTACATCTGGTCCCTGAAACAATCAGTCAGGCCCTCACCCAGCTCCTTAACACGGCGATCAGCTCAGGGCATTTTCCCAGTAGCTGGAGGAAGGCCTGTATCAGGCACATCCTAAAAAAGGAGACTCTAGACCCCATGGAAGCCAAACTTTATCACCCGATATCTTGTCTACCCCTCCCTGCAAAAATTCTGAAAAGTGCTATGAATCAGTAGCTCACCAAACACCTTGAGGACTGTCACCTACTAGACCCTACACAACATGGCCCATCACTCAACCCAGTCAGCTCTGATAATAGCCTCGGAGGACATACAACAGATCATGGATGAGGGTGGAAGAGCCGCTCTGATCCTACTGGATCTGACAGCGGCGTTTGACACCATTAACCATGGGGTCCTCATAAACAGACTGAGGGTGTTGGGCATTAAGGACACCGCTCTAAATCTGCTCAAGTCCTTCCTAGAGGCCCGCATCCACCAAATTCACTGGGACGGTCTCCAATCTGAGGAGTTCCATCTACCTTGTGGCGTCCCTCAGGAATCGGCCTTCTCACCCACCCTTTTTAATCTTTATGCCACCCCCCTAGCTGCACTGATAAAATCCCATGGCCTGCACCTAGTTTCCTACGCGGACGACACCCAACTGGTAGTCTCACTCGCCCAGACGGTGGAAGCCACCGCTACCAGTTTTAGAAACTGTCTGTCAAACGTAAAGTGGATGAACACCCACTTCCTCAAGCTTAACACTGAAAAGACGGAGGTGATCGAGTTTGGCCAAAAACCCTCCATTTGGAACGACCTGTGGTGGCCTCCAGAGGCTGGCACCTGCCCTGTCCCGGCCAATAGGGTCAGAAACCTCGGCTTCATAATGGACAAGGACCTCACCTGTACAGCACAAATCAGCCAGGTCACATCAGCCTGTTTCTTCACACTGAAGATTCTCCGGAAAATCCTACCCTACATCCCATTTTCCTTGAAGAAAACGGTAGTAGGAGCGCTGATCATGACCAGGGTAGATTATTGTAATGCCCTGTACATTGGTGCAGGTGAATGACAACTTGACAGACTCCAGTCAATTCAAAACGCAGCAGACAGAGTACTGCTCAACCTCCGCAAACGACATCCCACCTCCAAAGCCATTCGTGAATTCCATTGGCTCCCAGTCAGGCGCAGAATCCACTTTAAGGTCCTATGCCTCGCCCACAAATCCCTTTATGGGAAGATTTCCAAACTGCTCTCCAACCATATCCCACCATATGCACCTGAGTGCTCACTTAGATCTAGCTCCCAAAATCTATTGCGCATCTCTAGGACAAAGAGAGCACGTTGGGGTGGCAGATCCTTCTCAAATCAAGTCCCCAAGCTCTGGAATAGCCTACCATCCTCACTCCATTCCGAAATGAGCATAGTGAAGTTCTGAAAGGAATTGAAGACCTGGCTTTTCGCACTGCCCTAACCCTTCTCCTCTTTCTTCATCCTACAGCGCCAAGATGCCTCAGCATAAGAGCGCTCTAAAAATAATTCAGTCAGTCAGTCAAGTGAGCAAGGGACTCACGTCTGAGCATACCCTGCCAAACTTATGGCGAGCAAAGCGGTACAAAAGGGGGTGGTGATGGACGGAGCATCTGAACCAATCAAACACTCACACCCAGTCAACAGATCTGGGTTTGATCCATCACCGTTCTTTAGCCCATTCTGCCACCCCAGTTCAGACATGGCCATATGCAAATCAGTCTGACCCTGTGCCTCATGGGAACAGTCCAGCCCGAACTACCAAGTCATGCCTTCCCTGGACCGGACTCAAGCTTCCTAGGACCGGTTTCTGGAATTACAGCCGTCTTCAGCCAGGCTTGCTTGAATCCAGTGGCAAAGTGAGCAAGGGACTCATGTCTGACCAAACCCTGACAAACTTATGACGAGCAAAGCAGTACAAAAGGGGGTGGTGATGGACGGAGCATCTGAACCAATCAAACACTCACACCCAGTCAACAGATCTGGGTTTGATCCATCACCGTTCTTTAGCCCACTCGGCCACCCCAGTTCAGACATGGCCATATGCAAATCAGTCTGACCCAGTGCCTCATGGAAACAGTCCAGCCCGAACTGCCAAGCCATGCCTTCCCTAGACTCAAGCTTCCTAGGACCGGTTTCTAATATTACAGCCGTCTTCAGCCAGGCTTGCTTGAATCCAGGGGCAAAGGGGGAAAGTCCAGACTGTCTATGACAACCTTCATCTGCTACCTACCTGCGAGGAGCTCCCTTATGAAACAGATCAACAGGTGCCTGTTCTGGAACTCCCCAAATTCTCTCAGCTAGGCGACTCTCAGGTCGCCAATTTGCTCTTACAGACTAAATCTGGCTCCCCACTAGACCTATGCCCCCCTCACATCTTACATCTGGTCCCTGAAACAATCAGTCAGGCCCTCACCCAGCTCCTTAACACGGCGATCAGCTCAGGGCATTTTCCCAGTAGCTGGAGGAAGGCCTGTATCAGGCCCATCCTCAAAAAGGAGACTCTAGACCCCATGGAAGCCAAACTTTATCACCCGATATCTTGTCTACCCCTCCCTGCAAAAATTCTGAAAAGTGCTATGAATCAGGAGCTCACCAAACACCTTGAGGACTGTCACCTACTAGACCCTACACAACATGGCCCATCACTCAACCCAGTCAGCTCTGATAATAGCCTCGGAGGACATACAACAGATCATGGATGAGGGTGGAAGAGCCGCTCTGATCCTACTGGATCTGACAGCGGCGTTTGACACCGTTAACCATGGGGTCCTCATAAACAGACTGAGGGTGTTGGGCATTAAGGACACCGCCCTAAATCTGCTCAAGTCCTTCCTAGAGGCCCGCATCCACCAAATTCACTGGGACGGTCTCCAATCTGAGGAGTTCCATCTACCTTGTGGCGTCCCTCAGGGATCGGCCTTCTCACCCACCCTTTTTAATCTTTATGCCACCCCCCTAGCTGCACTGATAAAATCCCATCGCCTGCACCTAGTTTCCTACGCTGACGACACCCAACTGGTAGTCTCACTCGCCCAGACGGTGGAAGCCACCGCTACCAGTTTTAGAAACTGTCTGTCAAACGTAAAGAAGTGGATGAACACCCACTTCCTCAAGCTTAACACTGAAAAGACGGAGGTGATCGAGTTTGGCCAAAAACCCTCCATTTGGAACGACCTGTGGTGGCCTCCAGAGGCTGGCACCTGCCCTGTCCCGGCCAATAGGGTCAGAAACCTCGGCTTCATAATGGACAAGGACCTCACCTGTACAGCACAAATCAGCCAGGTCACATCAGCCTGTTTCTTCACACTGAAGATTCTCCGGAAAATCCTACCCTACATCCCATTTTCCTTGAAGAAAACGGTAGTAGGAGCGCTGATCATGACCAGGGTAGATTATTGTAATGCCCTGTACATTGGTGCAGGTGAATGACACCTTGACAGACTCCAGTCAATTCAAAACGCAGCGGACAGAGTTCTGCTCAACCTCCCCAAACGACATCCCACCTCCAAAGCCATTCGTGAAATCCATTGGCTCCCAGTCAGGCGCAGAATCCACTTTAAGGTCCTATGCCTCGCCCACAAATCCCTTT
Source organism: Lissotriton helveticus (assembly GCF_964261635.1). Lineage (NCBI taxonomy): Eukaryota > Metazoa > Chordata > Amphibia > Caudata > Salamandridae > Lissotriton > Lissotriton helveticus. The sequence goes on along the minus strand of NC_136057.1, from coordinate 480,845,066 downwards.
ATGGGAAGATTTCCAAACAGCTCTCCAACCATATCCCACCATATGCACCTGAGTGCTCACTTAGATCTAGCTCTCAAAATCTATTGCGCATCTCTAGGACAAAGAGAGCGCGTTGGGGTGGCAGATCCTTCTCCAATCAAGTCCCCAAGCTCTGGAATAGCCTACCATCCTCACTCCGTTCCGAAATGAGCATAGTGAAGTTCAGAAAGGCATTGAAGACCTGGCTTTTCGCACTGCCCTAACCCTTCTCCTCTTTCTTCATCCTACAGCGCCAAGATGCCTCAGCATAAGAGCGCTCTAAAAATAATTCAGTCAGTCAGTCAAGTGAGCAAGGGACTCACGTCTGAGCATACCCTGCCAAACTTATGGCGAGCAAAGCGGTACAAAAGGGGGTGGTGATGGACGGAGCATCTGAACCAATCAAACACTCACACCCAGTCAACAGATCTGGGTTTGATCCATCACCGTTCTTTAGCCCATTCTGCCACCCCAGTTCAGACATGGCCATATGCAAATCAGTCTGACCCTGTGCCTCATGGGAACAGTCCAGCCCGAACTGCCAAGTCATGCCTTCCCTGGACCGGACTCAAGCTTCCTAGGACCGGTTTCTGGAATTACAGCCGTCTTCAGCCAGGCTTGCTTGAATCCAGTGGCAAAGTGAGCAAGGGACTCATGTCTGACCAAACCCTGACAAACTTATGACGAGCAAAGCAGTACAAAAGGGGGTGGTGATGGACGGAGCATCTGAACCAATCAAACACTCACACCCAGTCAACAGATCTGGGTTTGATCCATCACCGTTCTTTAACCCACTCGGCCACCCCAGTTCAGACATGGCCATATGCAAATCAGTCTGACCCTGTGCCTCATGGGAACAGTCCAGCCCGAACTGCCAAGCCATGCCTTCCCTGGACCGGACTCAAGCTTCCTAGGACCGGTTTCTGGCATTACAGCCGTCTTCAGGCAGGCTTGCTTGAATCCAGCGGCAAAGTGAGCAAGGGACTCACGTCCGAGCATACCCTGCCAAACCTATGGCGAACAAAGCGGTACAAAAGGGTGAGGTGATGGACGGAGCATCTGAACCAATCAAACGCTCACACTCTGTCAACAGATCTGGGTTTGATCCATCACCGTTCTTTAGCCCATTCTGCCACCCCAGTTCAGACATGGCCATATGCAAATCAGTCTGACCCTGTGCCTCATGGGAACAGTCCAGCCCGAACTGCCAAGTCATGCCTTCCCTGGACCGGACTCAAGCTTCCTAGGACCGGTTTCTGGAATTACAGCCGTCTTCAGCCAGGCTTGCTTGAATCCAGTGGCAAAGTGAGCAAGGGATTCACGTCTGAGCATACCCTGCCAAACTTATGGCGAGCAATGCGGTACAAAAGCAGGTGGTGATGGACGAAGCATCTGAACCAATCAAACACTCACACCCAGTCAACAGATCTGGGTTTGATCCATCACCGTTCTTTAGCCCACTCTGCCACCCCAGTTCAGACATGGCCATATGCAAATCAGTCTGACCCTGTGCCTCATGGGAACAGTCTAGCCCGAACTGCCAAGCCAAGCTTTCCCTGGACCGGACTCAAGCTTCCTAGGACCGGTTTCTGGCATTACAGCCGTCTTCAGCCAGGCTTGCTTGAATCCAGTGGCAAAGTGAGCAAGGGACTCACGTCTGAGCATACCCTGCCAAACGTATGGCGAACAAAGCGGTACTAAAGGGGGTGATGATGGACGGAGCAGCTGAACCAATCAAACACTCACACCCAGTCAACAGATGTGATCCACAGATCAGACATGGCCATATGCAAATCAGTCTGACCCTGTGCCTCATGGGAACAGTCCAGCCCGAACTGCCAAGCCATGCCTTCCCTGGACCGGACTCAAGCTTCCTAGGACCGGTTTCTGGCATTACAGCCGTCTTCAGCAAGGCTTGCTTGAATCCAGCGGCAAAGTGAGCAAGGGACTCACGTCTGAGCATACCCTGCCAAACTTATGGCGATCAAAGTGGTAAAAAAAGGGGGTGGTGATGGACGGAGCATCTGAACCAATCAAACACTCACACCCAGTCAACAGATCTGGGTTTGATCCATCACCGTTCTTTAGCCCACTCTGCCACCCCAGTTCAGACATGGCCATATGCAAATCAGTCTGACCCTGTGCCTCATGGAAACAGTCTAGCCCGAACTGCCAAGCCATGCCTTCCCTGGACCGGACTCAAGCTTCCTAGGACCGGTTTCTGGCATTACAGCCGTCTTCAGCCAGGCTTGCTTGAATCCAGTGGCAAAGTGAGCAAGGGACTCATGTCTGAGCAAACCCTGCCAAACTTATGGCGAACAAAGCGGTACAAAAGGGGGTGGTGATGGACCTAGCATCTGAACCAATCAAACACTCACACCCAGTCAACAGATCTGGGTTTGATCCATCACCGTTCTTTAGCCCACTCTGCCACCCCAGTTCAGACATGCCTATATGCAAATCAGTCTGACCCTGTGCCTCATGGGAACAGTCCCCGAACTGCCAAGCCATGCCTTCCCTGGACTGGACTCAAGCTTCCTAGGAACGGTTTCTGGCATTACAACCGTCTTCAGCCAGGCTTGCTTGAATCCTTAAACTTTGGAGACAAAATTTCCCCTTCTTCACAAAGTCTACGGACATCGCAGCATGAGCCTCGTTTTTTTCATGAATTCCTTCCTTCCCAACCCAAGGATGTACATGGGTTTTCTGTTCAGCAGCTTTCTTTGTCAAATCCTGTCTCCTTTCTTCAACTAAATTAGGAAACTCCTTTTCTTCTTCACGTAATACACATGTTAGATTATTCTTGTGTGCCTGTACTATATCTATTGGGCTCATTGTTAAAAATAATTCACCCATGAACTATGCATCCTTACTACTAAATACTGGATTCATAGTCTTTTGAACATGTAATTCTGAAAATACTATATCTATATTAGAATAGAAATACTGCAACTTTCCAATTACATAAAATTAACTTGCTATTACACTACATGACACACCATATGTTAAAGGATTATGGTAATATGTTACCCCTTCTGATACAGATGCGGGTAATTTCATACACACATAACAATCACTAATCTCCATTGTATCTACATACTGAAACAACAACTTAGTAAACACATTTAAAGCAGTATCATTATTAGATCCATCATGAAGATACATAGCTTCGTCTACTTGTTCTTTCTGTATTGGTTTCTATTCTCTCATTAGTGACTGTTGTTTCTATTATTAGCTACCATTAATAAAGGTACTGCCACCGTTAGAAATAACCATGTAAATTTTCCTAATGAAATACTACATAAATAAGCTCTAAAGCCTTTTCGTCTACAACATCGTTTCGGTTGTTCAGTGACTTTAACTTCTGCCATTTTCAATCAAAGGAAATATCCTTTCCCTTTGTGCCTCATGGGAACAGTCCAGCCCGAACTGCCAAGCCATGCCTTCCCTGGACCAGACTCAAGCTTCCTAGGACCGGTTTCTGGTATTACAGCCGTCTTCAGCCAGGCTTGCTTGAATCCAGTGGCAAAGTGAGCAAGGGACTCACGTCTGATGGATTAAACCCAGATCTGTTGACTGGGTGTGAGTGTTTGATAGGTTCAGATGCTCCGTCCATCACCACCCCCTTTTGTACATGCAATGTCAGTGCTTATCACTGCAGCCACCAGCACTAAGACCAAGTTATGGTAAGTCTACAAATAATCACCTGGGTGCACTTTGTGGAGAGCCAAATAGAGAAGTCATATGCTTAGTTCATAACAAGTCTTAAGTAGTTTAAAATACCATGGTGCAGCCTACATGTGCAAACGTTTTTGATTTATGCTTGGCCAGAGGTCACTGTGTAGTATTGCATAGAGAGGCGTCTTTATCTGTATAAATTAAACAACAAAAGAGTAAAGTATGCATTTCACCCTTAATTTATCCTATATTTTAAAAAAAAATAGACATTGATGCCTTCTACTAATGTTCACAAGACCATGAATTCTCTGCTGTTAGTTTTTAAGTCTATGACCAAACTACTTTATTTTGACACTAAATAAAAAATACGCTTTCCTCTTTAAAGGGAGAGCATATAAGTGAAGTTATTTGAAATGCAGGTTAGGTAACATTTATTTTTTATTTTTCGAGGCCTGCTCTGTTTTAAGGTTAGACACTGTGGTTCGTGACCTTCCATTTGAGAAGTTTTACATCAGTTTCAGAACTTTTCATGTCTCAGATGTGGGCAATTTGTGATATTTATTTGGTTCCATTGATATGATGCCTAAATGTCATATGTAAGTAACCTGAAAACGTGGCAGCTGTGAAGTTGTTCCTGGCCCCAAACTGGACCCAGGAACATCATTTAAAATTTATTTTTATTGAAATGTAATGAAATGATGAGAGAAAGGTATGAAAACTTCCTGTCTTTCGTTTGTGCCTAGGGACAACTTGCAAGAGGTACCTTATTTTAAATGCCTGAGAAACGCTGCTTTAATTTAATGAAATAATGGGAGGAATTTAAATTCAAGTTTTAATTTTATGGCACAATGAGCATAAGGCTCAACACCTCACTTTAAAGGTATGCCATTTGAAAAAAGTACCTAACCCCTGTAGTGGCTATATTTTTCTGAGGCCCATGAACAGGGAAAGCTGAAACATGAATCAAGCTTAAGTGTATGGCCCCATCCTTGCACGAGCACAGGTTTGAAAATATTGCAAATGATGACACAAAAGTCATATAAAAATGGTATCCTTTACAAAATGATGTTCTTTTCTTTCTCCAACATGGAGAAGCATTTCAACTGAGCATCAAATTACACCACTGCATTAGGAGGCATTTTTAAAAGTGATAGTTTTTAAACATGAAACAGTCATGGACTGCCTCTGTCCCTTATGTTATGACAATGATATATTAATGCTATATTAATGTACTAAGAAGCAAGTCATGTGTAACATCTTTATTTTCTCCTGGGAGAGATTTTTGCACAGTGCACAACCTGAACTCAAGCATTTCAAGTTACAGTTCTCTGTGAGAATAAAGAAAAAGAAGGCACAATGTAATAAAATAGTTGTATCACAGCATTTATATTTAGTGCTTATTACCCCTTTGTGGGGCACTGAGGTACTTACATACATGGCCAGCAAGCTAGGGCATGTAGGGTGTGTCGTTGGTATGGTGTCATTGTCTTGTGATCCTGTGTGGAAGTGTTTCCGTGTCATACGTGATGACCACCGAGTTGCCTTTACTGTGTTATGGGATGGAGCAGTGTATTGGATGACCGGGAATGAGAGTCAGACATTCAGTTTATGGTTTTCAGCATGCTGGTAGCTTTACACAGCTCTGCAAGTCCCTATAGTTTATGATTGTAGTGTGCTTCGCTGGTTACAGCAGAGGCAAGGATCAACCTGGAAAAGGTTTTTTGGTTTCATGTTGTGCTTTGCATATACTAAATGGGTAGCTCTTTCTCTGTTGTTGCCCTTTAGTCAATGAAGCTGTGTGTGGGGGGACTCTGGGAACAATTTGTGAGTTGCTCAGCCTTTAGTAGCTCACAACGATTGTCACTGATCAGAAGTAGCTCTCACTACAGAAAAGGTTGGAGACCCCTGGTATAGTGGAACACTTCTGGTCCCTGATGGACTCCGCAGAAAAATGACGTAATCGTTTGGGTGTGTCTGGGTATGGTAAATAAAGTTAATGATGCGATGTGTACACTTAATTAACGGTTGCACTCTTAAGATGTGCACTACAGAGCTCTGTGTGCGGCATGGTGATATGTATGATACCGGGCTGGGAAGGACGCTAAAATGCCATATCCTGACCTCAATATTCAGGGGCCACAAGGTTATCATGCTATAAATACAGCCCATCAATTTCTTCAGAACTATAACTGTTTCTTCAGTATCTTAATTGGAGAATTTGGGAATTTTAAATTATAATTTCAAGGGTTTTGCAAAATTTTGTTTTATAATGCACAACTGTGAAGAAAGTGATTTATTATATGGTATGATTGAGCAACCCCACAGTGTATTGACTCACAAACCGTATCAGGTCGAGTCAGATTCATTTGCTTCTCATGGTGTGTGGACCTCCCTTGTCCATGTCAGAGGTATGGCTGCCTTGAGGCTACACGCTTGCGGAAACAACAGTTTAGAAGCATCTTTCCCCTCTCTGCCCAAGATGCCAGCCTGTCTGCATATGCAAAACAGTAGCCCCTCTCTTGTATGACCACCATTTTCCCTTTAAAGACTGCTACCTCTTTGATGCTCACCTTTTGTGAAAGAACCTGTTAATGGGTCTTTTCACCAATTTTCTTCATGAATAATGACTCACCCAGTCTTACTGTCTGTAATTATTTCTGGAAGTTCCTCCCTGCAGAGTTCACTAAGAGGTGAGGAATTCCTTTGTTCTCCTGTATTATTTGGTTCCTATGGGAGGAGTGAAGAGGGGGGAGGTTATGCTTTTGGAAAAAGATTTTTTAGACTTTTTAAAAATATAACTATTTTGTGTTATTTTGCAACGTGGTACTCTAACAGGATAGTGATGCATAAGAATTAGCCTTTAAGTACTTGTGCTCAGGATGTTTCCTCACAGCATAATTTCCCAAAGAAATAAAGATTTCCCCAGTTTTGTTTGTAACTTATCGACATCTACTAGAATAAAGGCAGTTGCAGGGTACTCTTGGCTCATGTTTGAATTTGAGCTCCAGATGTGGTGAGGCAGGAATCTTCTTTGGGTAAACAACATGGTATCCTGGAGGAGCCTGCCTACAGAAAATGCAATGCTTAGTGGTCATCCTGTGTATCTAGAGAGAGCTGCTAATTTATAGAGGATCTCCTTTGTATTGGTTGTGTGGGAACTCCTGATCTGTTGTGAACTGTGTGGTTATGGCTTGGAAACTCTCTGCCAAGATCTGAAAGAAATTGAAAAGGCCCTTGAAAGGGGATGCCTGTGGCCACTGGGAAAACATTTCAGTTAAACCGGTGTGCCAGTAGGACTATTGTTGAGGTAGTTCCAGTGAAGGAACATGTCAATATCTTTGTTTAAGAAGGCGGAGGACTCTGGGCCCTGTCTTAGAAATGTCTTAATGAAACCCATTTAGAATTATTTGTTCTGGATTAAAGAACTGTTTTGCTGGCCATAGTGCTGGCTGTGTTGGACAAAAACTTCCTATGTTTGTCTCTGAGCTTTTTTGAGTTCTGCTTCAGGTTTGAGGACTTGAAAACACACACTATGCTCTATTCAAATGCATTCTTGAGGAAGATGTTTCCGGAGATGACTGGTGTCATTGTCCAATTTACCTCACTGATACCTGCACCACTGGACATAACTTACCTGATACATTAGACCAAGTGGTGGGTCACAGGGTATAGATAAAGGCATAGAATTGGCTTTATGTGCATGCCTGTCTCTGGCAAAGACACTGTTTTGTTTTGGAATGATAGTACTGAGCCTTATTTATTGCTTTGTCCTACTCCAATAGCACCCCGTAATCTTATTCAATTAGAACCTACTGGTAGGTTCTCTGAACATTTCCAAGAACCAAAATGTTGTCAAAGTGCAAAAACTGAAGGGGGGACTGTCATTTTCAGGCTGGCTGTGGGATGAAAACGTAGTCCCAGGAAGTCCTAGTCTATCACGTATCTAATGCAAAAATAGCCAGCAAGCATCAAAAAATTCAAAAGGGAAGATTGCCATTTCAATAGACCCTGTTGATCAGTTTTAGTACATAAGGATCAATTCTATGCATTTCACGCCATCTTTATACCATCTTTCTCAATTCATTAAGTGGAGGTCAGTACATGTGATCGAAAGAAACTCATGATAGACTCTAACGAACAGGTGTCAGACACTTCTCATGGGTTGAATGTGAGAAGGTGCTGATTTAAGATACAACAAGACCTATCTAACTATCAGACCTACTGCAAGATTATGGCGGACTCCCTGGATACAGTGGTGCCGATAAAGTGTCTAAAGAATAGGAGCAAAATTTGTGCCCCTTGGTTCAACGACAAATTAAAACAGAGACGGGTAACATGTAAAAAGGCAGAGAGGAAATGGAGGAGGGCATATCTGGATTTGGATAGGAAAGCTTTGAAACTGACACAGACCCATTATAAGGAATCTATTGCCAAGGCCAAGGCTGATTTTTATGCTAACTCTATCCTGCAAGCTCCTAACAGTACTAAAGCACTTTTTGATATCGTTAGGAACCTATCTAGTCCATCATGTGCTAGTAATAAGGTAATAGCTTCACAGAAACTATGCGATGATATCGCTGACTTTTTTTAACACAAAATAACTAAAATTGTCTGAAATTTTCAATCTGACGGTGCGGTTGGCTCAGCTGGGAAACCTGCCTCTTAACCCCAATTAGCTGCCTTATTGGATATCTTCCACTCTCCTACATAGGATTCTTTTAACCAGCTGGCTCAACGTGTGGCCTCAGGCTCCCTGCTAGATCCTTTCCCTCACAAAATCTGGAAAACCCTGGGAGAAGAAACTTTACCATGGCTATGGAAGATCTGCTGCCAGTCATTGGAGGAAGGTGTGGTACCAGAGGCTTGGAAGCAAGCAATTTTAACTCCACTACTTAAAAAATCATCCCTGGACCCTTCCGACTCAGCGAGTTTTAGCAAATGTCTATCTTGCTATCTCGAGGATAACTTACTGCTGGATAGGGATCAGTTTGGATTCCGCCCGGGACATGGGACTGAGACCGCACTGGTAACGGTAATGGATAACCTGCGAATGCGTGCTGACAATGGGGTTTCATCTATCCTGGTACTATTGGATATGTCAGCCGCATTTGATACGGTTAACCGTGCAGTGTTGGTTGAGAGACTGGAAGACATAGGGGTAAAAGGACAGGCTTTAAAATGGTTACGATCATACCTGTCAGGAAGACAACTGGTGGTATCTTTATCGCCATTTACCTCTGACATGTCCCCAGTACTCCATGGGGTACCACAGGGTTCGGCAATAAGCCCGATCCTTTTTAACATTTATCTACGCCCTCTATTCCCCATTATCAAATCTTTTGGGGTAGATCTCATCAACTATGCAGATGACACTCAACTGGTGTTCTCATCGGAAGGGAAAAGAGCGGTATCTATTGACATCTTCCAGGAGTGCATGTGTCAAACTGCAGGTTGGCTTGAGAGAAACGCCCTACAATTTAATGAGGGAAAAACGGAGGTAATATACTGTCCCGCCACGAGAATGTCCCGACACTTACCTATAGAGTTTAAGCTCTCTCCTGAGGGTGACGCTTTGGCCTCGGCTAAAGTGGTGCGCAATTTGGGAGTCATAGTAGATGAAAACCTCCAAATGGATGCGCGGGCCAACAAAACTGCCAGTACCTGCCTGTCCTTGCTCCGAACTTTATGGAAAATCCTTCCCTTACTCCCCGAGGACACCCGTCCTCTTGTAGTGAGGAGCATAATATTGACTAGATTGGACTACTGCAACTCCCTGTACTTGGGAGCACCACAATATTTTGCACAGGGGTTGCAGAGAGTTCAATTGATAACAGCAAAACTGGCCTTAAATAGACAACGTAGATCCTCTACGACGCTGGCCCTAAGAGACCTTCATTGGCTGCCCATCAGGGAGAGAATCGGCTTTAATTCCCTCTGTATTGTATATAAGGCAGTACATGGCCAGGGACCAGTTCCTTTAAAAGAAACATTCACCTGGTACAATCCAAGTAGGCAGCTCCATTCTTCAAATTCCAGTCTGATAACTACCACCAGATTTAAGAGGTCTCGGAAAGGTGGTATAGCCTTTGGAGTGATGGCCTCCCGTATCAGGAATGAACTGTCCCTAATGCTTAGACAGGCTAGCTCGTTGATTGGTTTTAGGAAGAGCCTGAAAACTTGACTCTTCTCAAGCAATGGGTTTTAAGTTTATCTTTTTAGATAGCTCATTCTGGTTTTCCTTTTCCGGGCTTCTCTCTGATCCAAGCCCCAGGATACCCCTAGGGTGGCAGTTTTGCGCTATATAAGTTTCTAATACAATACAATACAATACAATACAATACAACTTGCTACGGCAAAAAGGCTGACTTCTCCAAATATGCAGTTCCTTTCTTAGGTATGCCATATTTAGAACAAGGCTCCACTCATGTGAACAGGCAAGCCAAAATGTGCAATCTACATATTTATATATAATTCCCCACAACCTGTTTAGGATTAGTTTATTCAAAACCTCTATTTAATTTTCAACTAACCCTTCTCAGATCAACAAGTTCTTTCCTCTGGTCGATGGACCATTAGTTGAAACTAGTTGATGGCGATAATTAACTAACTAACTTTTCTATACTTTTAAGTAAATCACCACAGACTCGAGAAGTTTTCAAAACCTTTATCTAAATTTTCAGATGCATGTGAACAGTCTCAATACAGAGCAGTCTCCATCATTCATAGGAGAGAAAAGGCAATCAATAAACACAATGCATTTATCTCTTACTCAAGCAATAATCAATGCTGAAAAGGGAGAGGACAGAGATAAAAGATTAAAAACATTTACGAATAACTAAAATGTATAATTACCAAGGATGGTGTGGGAGACCAACCCCTTGGCCAAAGGGCTGATGAGGGGCCCCTGAGATAGATTCAGGAGACAAAGACTTCATGACAGGAATCAGGACAGAATAGTTACCCTCTCTAAAATACTGATGGTTGCACCGCACCCCTCCATGACACTCTCTTCCCCCTCGAGATTCTTCCGCGATCTTCAAATCTAACCCAACTAAATTAGGATAGAAAGTTCTGTTTCAGGTTCTGCAATCAATTCTTCATCAGCAACACAGCTTCAGCTTCTCTCCCCCGCATTCAGCATGTCACCGCTCACAGCTTTCAGTACTTCGTTCACACTAACTAACTAATGCTATCTTAATTATACCTTTTGTTCTGCATGTTACACCAATTAATGTTTCAATATCGGGAAAGTATGAAATTTGATAGGTCCGGCAAAGGTGGGCTTCATCACACAATGCTTACATGTCACAAAATTTAGTCAAACCATTGTTTGCAAACCCAACCCCTTAGTTTTTATCCATACATTTTATTCCCATCCACTACATGTATCCATATGGTAACATCAAAACATGAAAATTAATAGAATATTTTCCTGCTGAACTCTTCACCATCCGTTCCCTGGCTTTGCACTCATTCCTTGGCTCTTTTTTAAGTGCTGTGTCATTGACCTTCATGACTTCCCTCAGTTGGCTTGCACAGACTTTGAGGCATTTAGCTCATTCAGTTATGCAAGAAAGGCCCACATACGTACTAATGATAAAAGACAAAAGACAGATGTTATTTTCTCAGAAAGTGTTTGCACTGCATACCACCCATCTCTACTCTATCCCGTTTTATTTATTAGACTTATCCCTGCGTTAGCATTAGTAAAATATCTTGCTCTAATTTCAGATAAGCAGATGCCATGCATTTGAGTCTTCAAGCGTTGGACCTCCTTTTTTTCAGATTCCCCTGATATTAAGGTAGACCCTCCCATCTCATCACTTTGGACAGATCATTACCTATTGAAATTTACCATTCCCATCACCATAACCAAAGTGGCCCTGGAAAGCGAACTCAAATTTCGCAGGCCCTTGAAAAAAATCACATTAACCCTGTTTTTAAAACACTTCCGCCCTGATTTGGTAATTGCTTCCATGAGCGCAAGTATAGCAGCACGACATCATGACAATGCCGTAGAGACAGCACTGGATGAAATTGCACCCCTGAGTAAAGTCAAGTATAAGATTAAAACGTCCCCTTGGTTTACAGAGCAAATAAAAACCACTAAATCACTATGTAGAACAGCTGAGAAAAAATGGCGGAAAAGCAAAGATCAGGCCGACCGCAAGGCATACAAAATATTGTACTCCGGCTATATGAGTGACATAAAGGCGACAAAAAGAGCATTCCTCATGGAGCGAATGAATAAAGCTGAAAAATCCTCCAAAGAACATTACCAAATTTTGAAACCTCCACCTCCAGTAACCCGTCAGCAATACCGAATTCCCAAGAGTGGATCAACGCTCTTTCGAAATTCTTTGAAGAAAAAATAACTGCTATCTACCTCTCCTTTCCTCCTCATCAAATTACAACGCAGCCTGAAGCTCTGGCAAACCTGTCATCCCACCCGCCACATACTTTGAATGAATTTGTAAAATTTGACAGCGATGCGACCATGTCAGTGGGGCTGAAAATAAAGTCTGGGTCTCCCACTGATCATATTTCCCCCAAACTCTTTTCTATACTTGCCCCGGCACTGGTGGAACATTTGATCAGCCTTTTCAACAAGTCACTCTCGGAGGCAGATTTCCCTACAACATGGAAAGTGACAAGAATTAGACCAATCTTAAAGAAACCCACGGCCGACCCTAACATCCTTTTAAACTACCGGCCCATCTCATTACTCTCTTATTTTGGGAAAATGCTTGAATCTTTTGTCCATAAACAGCTTGTGAGCCACTTTGAAAACCAAGGACTCTTAGACCCTTCACAATCTGGCTTCAGGGCATCACACAGCACGGAGACAGCGTTGGTCGAGGTTGCTGACAATATCAGATTGGCTTTAGACAAACACCAATCAGCAATCCTGCTCGACCTGTCTGCGACCTTTGACACCATCTGTCATCACATTTTAATTCAACGGCTTTGGGAGATTGGTGTCAGAGGAAACACCCTAAAATGGTTCACTAGTTACCTATCCGATCGTGTAGCAGCTGTCCAGATTGACAAAAACATAGCAGGTGAAAGACCTGTTAAGATGGGTGTACCGCAGGGCTCCATTTCAATGTTTATATGACACCATTGGCCAGAGTGATCAGAGCCTATGGCTTTGATGTTCTGTCCTATGCTGACGATACCCAGATTCTAATCACACTGGGCCCAGATCCAAATGAAACCAAACAGTGTTTCAAAAATTGCCTGGCCCATGTTGAGAAATGGATGAACGCCAACCACCTTCAGCTAAATGGCAGCAAATCAGAAATTATGCTTTTTGGCAAAGCTGCATAACACTGGACACATGATTGGTGGCCAACCAATCTGGGCAGTTGTCCTATGCCTAAGGAATCAGTCCGGAACCTGGGTTTTTACATGGATAACAAACTATCCTTGAAAACCCAAATCAATCATATTGTGGGCACTTGCTTCGGACTAATGTGCAGCTTGAGGAAGGTCTTTAAGTGGATCCCCGTTGAGGCCTGGAAATCCCTAGTTCAGGGTCTAATCATAAATAGAATGGATTATGGGAAGATGCTTTTACTCTCCATAAATGAACACCACCTGAACAGGCTCCAGGTTCTTCAGAACACTGCAGCTCGGCTGATCCTCATCGGCCCCCTGTTTAAAAAGCCTCCACTGGCTCCCGGTGAAAAAACAAATCCTTTTTCAAACTCTATGCTTGGTTCACAAACACATGTATGGAAATGGTCCAAAATACTGGTCTCAAAAGCTAAGATGGTGCCAGCCTCAAAGAGAACTCAGATCTAGTAATGAGTCTCTGCTGATGCCCCTCAGAATACAAACCTCCAGAAATGACCGTCGCGCTTTTTCTTTTCTCGCCCCCGCCTCATGGAATAAAATGCCTCTGAATCTTCGCATTATCCCTGAACACAGCCGCTTTCGCAAGAAGCTGCTGGTAAATTAAACCATCTTAATTCTCGTGTCAGAGCCGTCTGCAAGCGCCATGATACTCCTCGGGTGTGATTTGTGTCCAATAAAAATGTCCTTGACTTGACTTGACAAGTAGCCAGGTTAATAGCTTCTGTTCATGTGCTAGAATTTCCCTCCAAGCGTTACCACGTCATACTACGTAGATGTAGTTGACGCATTCGCAAAACAGATTTTCAGTTTAAAGCGGCATTATTCCTTCTTCAACGTTATCAGCGTTAGTACATCCATATGCAAGCTTCGCTAACCCAAAAGTGTTCATGTAAATGCTTATTAATTTCCACAAAACTTTATTAATAACTTGTTAGTGAGTTAAACGAGCGGATTTCTCTGAGCAAGTCTCTTCTCTCTGAAATCTTGCTCCATCAATCCCCTCTCTGATGACATTTTTGAGTCATCACAAAATTACCCATTTCAACCAAATGCCAACATCAACAATTCTCAATTTTTCTCTCCTCCTTTAATATTTTCATCTTTTGCTTCTTTTCCTTCTAATTCTTTCATTTTTTTATATATTTCCCTTTCATTTCTTCTAGCTGAATTTCCTCATATTCTCTCCTTCTCTTCTTTACTTTACTATCATGTACTTTCATTTTTACTTTATCCTTGCATGTGATCATTATCATTAACACTAGTGTTCCTATTATAACTATTGGTATTATTATTTGACCTAGGAAACTCTTTCCAAAGTCAGAAAACCAATTCCCTATTGCTGTAATGTTTTTGTTAGTCTTTCCCATACACCGTCAACCACCACTTGGTTCACGTCTTCATGAATTCCTGTAATATTCTTAATATACCCTTTAATTTCCTCACTTTTATCAGGTATGCATGTGCAACAATGTTGAACTATTAACATTCCACAGACTCCTCCTTCTTTTGCTAATAAAATATCCAGAGCAAGACAATTTTGGAAAACTATGGATCTCATTGCAACCATTTCTGCATTAATCATCAAAAATCCTCCAGCAGTATTGTTGTGATTCTATTTAGGACCCTAATTCGATATTTCCGATTTATGCCCTTATATGGTTATAACAAATAATATCCTTATAAAGGCATAAGAATCATATCCAAATTTAGTAATAGCCAATGCAGTCCAAATACGGCAAGGCTACTCCCATAGACTCCTAGAAAGTACAATGCGTTCTTTAAACAAACCAAGCCTCCAGCAGCCCGGGAATTCCCCCTGCTTTTGTTTTGATTTGCACAAGAACTCCTGGAGTCCAGAAAGAACTGTTAGTTCTTAGTGACGTCTTATGTCCAACCTTACGTCAAACCCGGCACCTTCCAGGTATAAGTATAACAACGTTGCCTTAGGCAAACACACGTTGGTTTGGAGCAGAGCGGCTATCTACTTGCCCGAAGCCCAGCTGATACGAGAGCCGAAGGAAGCCGACCCTCCCATTTTGACGCACTGAGAGAGACGCTGTCTTTTCTCCTGCCGAGAAAATCCAGCTCCGGTATTTCCAGTCACCCTTGCGGGTTGCTGGGAGATCGAGTTCTGAGAGAGAGATACAAGACCTCCTTCATTCTAGAACCAAGGTACGGAGCTGATTAAACCCTTAAGAGAATTCTTGATTCCTTGGCAAAAAACCAACTTAACTTAAACTGCAACTTACTTACTCCTTCTCACATATTAGGCTTAGGTCAGGTACACCACGGTAGGCGTATCTTAGAAGCACCAGTTGAGTACGTTAGTCAATGTTTTTATGTATGTATATATTTTATCCGTTTTAAAGTATCATATGGCTCAGAAACCATATCAATGCTTTTACAGTATTATTTCATAATACTCCTTTTACTGTACGCGCTTTACTTCATAATAAGTATTGCAATTGTGGCAACTCATTTCTCTTGCATGAGAAAGAAGACTTCTCAATAAATAACAATTTTTATTGAAAACGCCCGTCTCTCTATTTCTCTGCACTCTGGTGAAACTAAGCATGCACGATTGACTGAGTGAAATAGCTGTCTATTGTTTTCACACGACTCTAGAGATATACTCTTTATTCTGATGGAGCAAAGTTGTCATGTTTATGCGGTTGTCAGAAACTAATCCCTTCTTGTCTATTCAGGAAAGTTAACCCCTTCCTGTTCATTCGAGAAAGTGTCTAGTGACCTCTGAGCTAGCTGGCAAACCTAATTAAGTCTAATATAGTCAGTAGAGACCTAGATGACCTCAGTCCTACGTCGAAACTGCTGTTTATATTATTCCAATGTGCAGAGCCTATTGGGAATATAGGAACTACACTACATGGCGCCCAACATTTGGTAAGGCGATAATCTAACGCAAGACATTAGAGTAACTCAGTCGTGCTTTTCACACAGACCCCTTTTCCCGTAAAAACTCCAAAAGACGTCTGGCGTGGGTAAAAGGTTAATATCCGCTGGAACTGAGTAGGAAGAGATTCCTATAAATAGTTTTTGGTTTAGTCAACGTTGAAGGATACAGTGTTCCAAAATATTGTGCACCAAATCTTTGTTTCCTTGAAACTTGCTCTGCAACAAAACTTTCTGTCAGAAAAATGTCGGATAGTGAAGAGGAGAGGGAGAGAGCTAAATTAGCAACTCAACTTTTAGCGGCTGACACAAGTCTCCAAGAAAATGACCCGAATGCTATAATCATTCCGGTAAATGTAAGAAAAACTATAACTAAAAAACTTATAGAAAATGGAGTATCATCAAGAGGTGGTACAGTCATATTTGTGGTAGAGGCACATGAATGTCGGCAGACAGAGGTATTCTATTCATGGATACATTTTCCAGCAGCACACGCTGTGACACACGAATTCCACTATTACAAAATAGAGGAATCTCCGGATGAATACGCTCCTTTCGAGGACGTTGAAATCCCACTAACTTACCAAGAGCACATGCTCTGGTTTAAAGGCGCCCTAAAACATCAAAATGACATCACCAGGCTCGGTCCACTAGGTAGACCAGGAGCCACGTGGCCGGTTCTAGCCAGCTACACACCACATCCAGACATTGAAAAAATGTCAAGCGAAGAACTTTTAGCTAAACTAAAAGAATTAACAAAGGCATATAGAGAATTAGTTCAATTGGCAATGGACGATATAACATACCTCCAGAAATTGAAAGAAACAGATATAGCAGAACAACCATTTGAACTTGCCAGAATCATAGAAAAATCCTATGAAGAACTAGGTAGAGATAGTTTGGGTGGGAAACCAGTAAAACCCCAACTAAGTGAAAATCCTGAAAAAACCTTTATTAAAAATAATCTAAATACTCCAAAAAAGAGTTGGGATGGTAATAAACAATCCACTCCCAGAGAAAAACGATTCCAGTCCAGAGGAAGGTCTCTCAACGGAGAGATAGATCTCCAGACAGAGGAGGCAAGTCTCCCCAAAGGGAGCCCTCTGAGAAAAGATACAACCTTAGAAATAGGGATAAATTGAGAAAACCTGATATATATCAAGATATTGATACACGTCCCTCTCGATCTTTTCATTCATTCATTCAATAAACTTTATTTCGGTTAGTTTTAACCGTAAAAGTACATAAAATGAGCATCTTCACATTACCCCAGTTCATTTGTAAATATCAGTTTTAAAATACATCATGCAATTTCAGAGGGGCGAAGACAGATTGATAAGAAATACAAATTTTAATAATTTAAATAATATAAAATCCTTATTTTATAAAAAGTTAAAATAACCTTTGTTGATCCAGAATAAATATAGCGTCTTAGTAATTTAAAAATAGAAAATGCCATATTATTTAAGTAGTTTCCTTCTTATATACCACATAGAGAACAAAAATTTAGTGATAGCAGTTACTATCAAAGGATTCATATCGGACTTCAGGATCCTAAAAAAGGCTTGATAATCCCTTATACCCAGATTGTTACATAGTTGTATCAACCACATTCTTCGTATGTGTGAGTAGGCTGGACAGAAAAGGATAACATGCAGGGTGGTTTCATTTTTGATTCTACATCCAGGGCATAGATGAGTTGGGCCCCCCATCCACCTGTTAGTCGTGGAATTAAGGGGCAATGTTCCATACCTAAACTGTAAGTACAGCTTCTTCGCCAAAATGGGTTGGATAACATCTATTTCTTGCTCAAAGCTGTATATGGACCTATGGCTCAGGAAGGCACCAGTCAGGCTTATTGATGATGCTGATCTGATGGTCCTCGCAAGTCTAAAGTCCTTCACAGCGCTGGCCAGAGTATTCTTAGAAATAGTTAATGAAGTGACCTCAGGATTTAGCCACAAGTTTTCATATCCAATTTGTGTTAAGGACTGTCTCACAAATCGTAGCCATGGAATTTTGCTTGCTCCTGGGGAGGCTAAAACCACCTTTAATTCCCTTTTATAGCTTTCCAGCTCGGGAGTGCTCCACAGCCTCCTCCAGTAAAGAAGGGGGCGCGAGGCAATAACCTCAGCTATAGGCATGATGTTCAAATCCAGCCTAAGTGGAACTAAAGGAGTACTTCTGGGCAGGGCTAGGATCTGCCTAATGAAGTTGTTTTCTGTGATAACTAAGTCAGTGGAGGAAACATGTCCCCAAAGTTCCGCCCCATAAAGGGAAGATGATCTTGCTTGGACTTTATAGATTTCCAGTGGGGCGCCTATAATTTTATTCGCACAGCTTTTTTGGACTTTAGAAATTCCCCCGTTTGTCTGTACTAGTTTTAGATTTGCCTTAGCCATTTGTGGTCCCCACTCCATTTTGAGTCAACCCTAGATAATCAAAAATTGGGACTCTTTCTAGCGGTCTGCCTCCCATCATGGGGTGAGGACAATTAGTGGTATTGGCATTGAATACCATATACTTAGTCTTGTCGATATTGACTACTAGATTTCTGTGTTTGCAGAATTTAATGAATTGGTTTAGTACCCTCTGCATGCCCATGGGTGATTTCCATAGGAGCAGAGTGTCGTCTGCAAACATTATTGAAGGGAACTTCAGCGAGGCCAGTTTTGGGGAGTCAATATCTTCAATTGTTTGTAGATCTTCAATGAGCCCTTTTAAGAAAAGGGAGAAGAGGGTAGGGGCGAGAACACAGCCCTGTCTAACCCCTTTCTCAACCGGAAAGGGCCCTGTCAGCTGTCCATGCATCCCAAAACGTACTCTGGCATAGGTGCCATCATGTAGGTGTTTAAATTGGTGGCATAAATAGGGGGGTACCCCCATTGATGATAAGATTGCCCAGAGTTGATTACGATCCACCATGTCAAAGGCTGACTTAAGGTCCACGAACCTTAAATATAAACTTCCCCGGTCCAAGATAACGTGCTTCCAATAGAGGACTTGGAGCCGGAAAAGTTGGTCGATGGTGGACGTTTTGGCCCTAAAGCCTGCTTGAAGGGGAGTCAGAATATTGTTGTCGTACACCCAGTTCTGTAGACGTTGTAAAAGTAGTCTCGCATAAATCTTCTGACTGACATCGATAAGGCTTATGGGCCTGTAATTTGATGGTTCTGACAGAGATCCCTTCTTAACGATGGGAATAATCTCCGCCCCCAACCATGTCGCTGGCAAGGGCAGGCCCTCTAAAATGGCATTATAGAGTAGTAACAGATAGGGGGCCCATACAACAGGGTCATCTTTAAGGAGGTCACCTGGGATCCTATCTAGCCCAGGAGCTTTGTTTGATTGTAGAGAGTGTACTGCAATAAGGACCTCATCCAGAGTGAAAAGCGGTATGGGGCTATTAGAATCCATGTCTGTCAGAGCAGTATAGGCTAAACTATTTGATGTTGGGGGAATGGAATATAACTCTTTAAAATATAAAGACCAAGATTCTTCAGATATATTTGGATCAATTGAGGTCCTGCCTTCTGGTTTCCCTGTGTGTACCAGGTTCCAGAAGGACCGTGTGTCTTTGGCCTCAAGTGCAAGTCTAATTGAACACCATCGTTCTTCTTCCCACTCTTTTTTTGCATTAAAAATCATAAATTTGTAGGCACGCCTGGCTTCAATCACGGCGGCCGGGGGACCTTGTTTCAAAGCCGTAAGTAGTCCCTGCTTCGTTGCTTTACACCCCTCATTGAACCACAGGTTCTTAATTACAGAGGGCTTGGGTCTAATAGGGGTTGTTTTATAAAAGAAATTCGCCAGTAGATCGATTAATTCCACGTGCAGCCCTACCAGGGACCTTTGTACACTATTACTGAAAGTTTGAGTCATAATCAAGCTTGCCTTTTCCAATAAGGGAATTATACTCAGGTACAATTTACCCAGATCTACAATGGATTTCTTTATATTGGCCCATCTAATTCTCCTTCCGCCTTGAATTATCCTGAGGTCACTATTTTCATAGGTTTCAGTGGCCTCAGCTGTCAGGTCAAGGTTTAACTCAATTAGCAAGGGGTTGTGGTCGCTTTCAGTACGACTAGTAATTTGGAAATTGAGGATCCTGGGCCATAGGGGCATACTAACCATGAAATAATCAATTACAGAGGAGTGGCCCCTACCACAATAAGTTGGTTCACCTGGACTGTCCCCCATAAAACGCCCATTACATGCTCTAATAGAAAAAGAATAGGTTATGGAGGTTAGCTGGAGTACCATGGGAGACCATTGTTTAACTGGATACATATTTGGGTGGGGGACTGACCATAATTCGTCCTCATCTATTGGAGAATGGTGGAATCCACTAAGAGGTTCGTAATGACAGTTGAAGTCACCACCAATCATCAACTCAACATCTCCCGGGAGGGAGTGTAAGAGGGAGGACAAAGAGTCTAGAGTTTTGGAAGTACCCCCCTGTTCAGCTGGCCTCGAATAGATATAGATAAGGGCCAGTTTAGATGTTTTAGAGTGAGATAGTGTGATACAGGTTATGTCAGGGCTGTTGGTGTCAATTCTGGACACCCACCCATATGCATAATCCCCCCGACGGTCTATCTCTGGGGCCTTTCAAAGCTGGCTTCATAAACGACACATAACCCAGTCTATGTATTGGATTAAGGGCCCATGTTTCCTGGAATATGCAGATCCCATGGAGGTCTATAAAAGCACACCAGTCAGGGTTATCCTGGTTGGCCGCAAGGCCTGCTATATTCCAGGATAACATTTTTAAGGTTGGGTTGTGGGAGTAAGATCTGAGTGGCTGTAAACCACTAATGACCAGATTAGCAGAGCCGTCAGGAGCATTCGGGAAGTATTTTCAGACTTCCTCACAGAAATCGGAAAGAAGAGGACGGTCAGAACACAAGGAAGAGCACGTCAAGTCCAAAGACAAGGAACCTGCTCATCAAAGTAAAAAATTACAATTTCCAAAAAAGAAGGTAGCAAGTATTAGAATAAAACATGCCGAGGATACTGAGGAAACAACTGAAACATGGAGAGTGGGCCCAGACAATGCTAGACAGCGCAGCAGAAGTAACCATAGCTCGCAAGATCCTGATGAATCTTCTGGAGACAGTGGACACGAATGAATACATTCAAATGGAAACTGCAGACACCAGAGTTAGCAAACTCCATAAATTATACGAAATAACATTGCGTATAGAGGGGGACAAAACTAGGAAAGTACAGGGTCTCTTTTGGGATAACCTTTCGAAAGGCTATGACATCCTGTTAGCTGAGAAACACTGGCCACCAGAGTTTGTCAGGGAGTGCCCTCATGGCGAAGAAATGATTATGCCTGCCTTCTCAAATCATATTCCGATTCATAAATAATACACATTTGCAAGAAAATGGGCAGTGGCCCAAGCCCCTGCATTATATAAAAATCATGTAGGATGGGATGAGGATTCTCCTCCCCACAAAATCCAGTTAAAAAGTCAACCTAATGCACAAAGGCAGTACCCAGTGAAACAAGAAGCTAAAAAGCAAGTCAGGGAGATCTTAGATCAACTTGAATATCAGGGGGTGATTGAAACATGCACCTCACAAATGAACAATCCTTTGTTTCCTGTCTCCAAGCCAGACGATTCATATCGTCTAGTTTTGGACTACAGACACTTAAACTCCTGTTGCAAGACATTTGCAGTACAAAACTTACACAGTGCAGCACTAATGAATAACATCGTGCGCAAAAAATATAAAACGACATTAGAAATCTCTAATGGTTTCTTTTGTCAAAACATTGCACCTGAAAGCAGGTATTTGACCGCTTTCTCAATAATGGTGTCTCAAAAACAATTCTGTCGACTCCCACAGGGATTCAAGAACAGCCCAGGATTATTCTCAGCAAGGGTAACAGAGTTACTACAAATATATGATGATGAGGCATTATGTTATGTCGATGACATCTATCTCACAGATGATGACCTGGAGACTCACTTAAAAAGAGTGAACACCATAATACTTGTGTTTGCAGCTGAAGGGTACAAATTCAACTTTAAAAAGTCACGAATTGCTCATCTAACTGTCCTTTTTTTAGGATATGAATTATCAAGTGAAGGCAAAAGCCTAGCAGACAACTTCTTTGAGAAGTGTGCTGTACTCCAAGCACCAAAAACGCTGAAGAACTTACAATCAATACTAGGTTTCCTGAATTTCGGAAGAACATACATTCTAAATTATGCAGAGAGGTTTAAACCTCTCTATGAATTAATAAAACCTGATTTCAAACCAATCAATTGGACTCAGAAACACACAGAAATTTTAAGATCATTACAAACAGATATGTTAACTAAAACAAAATTGCAAACACGCGAAAACGTACGCAACCTTGTAATCCGAGTCATCCCAGGAAGATGCAGATTCACGTACTTGACCTCTAATGAGGGAGAAACTGTACCAATTGCTTGCAAATCACACTTGTACACACAAGCTGAAATGAAATTCAGTTCTACAGAAAACATTCTAACTGCGGTTCAAACTGCTGTAGCAAAAGAAAGAGCCCTAGCACAAGGTAAACGAATAATAATCGTTACACCAGTACCTGCCCTAGAAGCAGTAACAAGAGCAAGCATTCCAAATGCTAAAGCACTACATCCAAGATGGATACAGTGGGTTAATTCTCTTGCTGCATCAAACGTAGTATACAAATTTGATCCAAATTTAAAAACACAAGAATTTCTCCAATATGAATATGAATGTCCTCTGCCGACCAAAATCCTGCCTCTGGAACATTACGGCTGTATAATAGATACAGACGGATCAGCACAACCCGCAGTTGGGGGTAAACAAGCATATAGTGCTGTGTGCGCGATTGTTAAAGGTCATTAGCACGAAGGAAAATTTAGATCACTGGTCACTAAAACCCAATCTCTAGGAGATTGTACAGCTCAGCGAGCTGAACTACTAGCATTTAAGATGGCTCTTGAAAATGCCGATCGCGGAAGTCCCACACTAATGGCGTGCGATTTGCATTACTGCATCAGGTCTTACAATAATGTCATGCAGACAAGGATCGAAAATGGTTACAAAGATGACACAGGTGCCACAATAAAGCATAAAAAGCTCTGGGAACAAGTAGTTATTTTGCAGAAAGAACTACGAAAAACTCACGTGATACATACACTGAGTCATCAACGTGATGGCGTTCACGTTGCAGGGAATTCATTGGCTGACAGAGCCACAGCGGCAGCGGTCAAACCGGCTTCCGTAGCCACAAAAAAGCGTTCTAAAAAACGCATAGATAGAGAAACCATGCTGGCAGTAAAAGCCTCATTAAAGGCGATTATGCAGCATTACCTCTCAACTATCCACTCAGTAATACATACATAATTGATGCAAACTCCGTTCCTTTTGCTCAAATCCCTGGAGTGGGGGATAGAGTAATTCCAAACACAAACCGGAGGGCTTACTTGATTCAAGAAGCACACATGGGACAGGGTCTGAGGCACCAAGAGATCTTGAAATCTCTAATAGAATTACAATCAGAATACTGGTGGCCGGGGATGAGCATGCAATGGATTGTCCAGACTGCAATAGAGATCGCAGTTGTGAACCGGACCAGACTATTGCCAGGACACCTTTACTAGAAAGCATCAGGCTATCTATACGCAGAAATCCAGTCGAAGAAATGCGTCCCCATAATTAATAAGACTAGATTCACTTAAGATGTAGACACCAGCACTCGGCTGACGCCAGAACTGTTATAAAAGATTTGCGAGTCTTTATCGGCACATACGCAATTGGCATGCTACATTCTGACCAGGGTCCTGCGTTTAGCTCTCGAGCTTACAAGGAGGCCATGACCAGCATGGGCATTGCATTACGGTACTCTTCTCCCTTCCATCCTGATTTTTTTTTGTTTATTGTACAGTTAATAAAAACTCACAATATTACACAATAGATAAAAAGTCGTTGACTGTTTAAAAAAAAAAAAGCTTTTCCCTTCCATCCTGAGGGAAATGAGGTAGTGGAAAGAAAAAAACGTGACATAAAGCAATCTATAACGGCGAGGGTATTAGGTTCGGGTGATGGGTGGGTCAAATATCTAACAAGTGTCCAACGTAGTCTTAACAATCTGCTAAGAAATTCTCTAAAAGGTATCACTCCTTACGAACTATTGTTCGACACTAGAATGCACATCCAGGACTTAGATTGTCACACTTCAGTGGTAAAAGAAAAATCTTTTGATATCAAAGACCGTTTGGCTGTTTTACAGGAATTAAATGAAACAAGAAGAAGTCTAAGTAACATAAAGTTAAAGCCAACGACCACTGAAGAAAAACCACCTGTCCCAGCAAGAGCTGTCTGGATTCCAAAGATTGGGGATCTAGTCAGAGAGAAGATCACGGTGAAGAAGGAATTTGGGCCTTCTTACAGAAAAGCAGTACCTGTCTTAGCTGTCAGCGGAACAAGATCAGTAGTACTACCGCCCCTTGCTGGTAAAAAGGAGAACAGAGTTGTATCCATCAACCTGGTAAAACCAAAATCATGTGGACAATAATAAGTAGTAGGCCCAGTGGACTCCCAAGAAATAGCAGAAGACCAAATCTTGCTACAATCCAAGAGGTTCAAACTGAGAGACTAATCACTTTTGATAAACCTGCAGTGAATAAAAAAGGACTATGCAACAAAGCCGTGGAACTTGTGCCTCTTGAAACCCAAATTGCAACAGTTCATCAAGAAACACCTGTCTACAATTATGTAGCCTCAGACTATGCTAATGAAACAAAGAAAAATTTAAAGGCAAATGAAAATCCGGAAGCAATTCCAACAATTGACAGAACTGCATCTGGCTACTTCATCAATTTCGATGACTTTTCTGAAGATCCAAGCGAGCATGAAGAAACGCCAGCAACAAAAACTTTCAAAGAAAAAAATACTGAACTTTTTCACCAACTAAAAGAAACATATCTGATTTCACCATGGATTGAATTTTGGATTGTGTTAGGTGTACTTTTCCTCCTGCTTTGGCTCATCATGGTTTTGTGTTTGGGTAGATTTATTGATGGGAAATATAGTACAATGGACACAGAAAGTCAGAACATCAACTTGGTCCTAAAGCCTCACAGATCCTCTCACATCGAGAAAAGAGAACAGTCATCAGTGAACATCACAGCCAATCCAATACCCGGTTGGGTAGCATGGGACAAAACGGATTATGAAATCTATGGCCCAATTGAGCTCTTGAAATATCCACACCAGTTTAAGGTTTCCTTAAGTGACTTTGTGACACCAAGTACTTTCTCTGATGATTGGGACTTTGAAAATATTAATAATATAATGTCAGATTTAGTAATGTCAGCTAAATTCACAGAACATGATTATTTACAGGGTTCATCAAATTATGAAGAGTTATATTGTTATAATCATTTTGGTCATCACTATTTGCATATATCTGCTCAACCTAGAAATGTTTTTAATTATAACCAATGGGAACATTGTCCAACTCCGCCAAAAGGCAGCTCGAAAACATTATATGAGAAATTCCAATACTTCTCAGGGTTTAACAACAGTGATCCAGAAACGTTTTATTTTAAAATGTTAAATAAGACAGGAATGAAAACAATGTTGACAAATACTAAATTGATTTATTCTGAAAAATTTTATGACAAAATGTCTACATTTGGTTTGGATTTTTGGAAAAACAACATTGAAGCAAAAACCATCTGGGGTTCAAAAGACTGGCAGGTACAAGGTCTAGAAGCATTATTTAGAGCCTGCATGATCCCAGAACAGATAATATT
The DNA here is from genome assembly GCF_964261635.1 of Lissotriton helveticus. Taxonomy (NCBI): domain Eukaryota; kingdom Metazoa; phylum Chordata; class Amphibia; order Caudata; family Salamandridae; genus Lissotriton; species Lissotriton helveticus. Next base: position 480,819,309 of record NC_136057.1, on the reverse strand, counting down.
CCTGAATGACACAATTCAGCAAACAACCTGTCTTGGTTTAGCCAAGATAAAAGACTTACATAAACCGTCTATTCCAAAACCCATACCTGATAGTAATAGCACTAAGGATGTGGAGATAGACGTATCCCATATTTTACACCAAAACCGGACAAATCCTGATTGGAAAAAATGGTTGATCTGGCCCACAGACATTAATAACTGTCAAGATAGATTCCTGAACAAAACACAGGGGTTCAAACAGAACAGGCCAGACCCAAGATACTCCCAGAGACAACATCCAGGGATAGTTACAACATACAGTGTAGAGAAACTATGCCTTGAGTGGCTACAGAAATCCACATTGGTTGAAGTTAAGCAACACTTGACTTTACTTAAAGACGGTGCTGACTTGCGAGATTTCATACTGGGACCTTGCAAACAGCATCAAAAATGTTTCATATACGCCGGTATATACGCTGCTTACAACGAGGCTTGGAAAGTAACACAAATTGAAACTGCTGAAAAAATACGAATAATTGAGTGGACAATGGGTTAACGACTCTGTCCTCCAGAATATATTCACTGGACAGCATTCTATCATCTGCTACTGATATAATAGAGCAGGACTTACTAATGTTACCACATGGACAGTCCCAATTGCGTTCTATTGTACAACTTGGCTGGATGTTGCAAAATCTGCGTTCAGGCTACGTGCCATGGCGTCTAATCAACATAACGTCATTATTTTCTATCTTTAACCTTACTGATAAACAAATCAGTTTGGCACAAAAAGGAGCAGACTATACGATTCTGAGCATTGAAAAACTTGAGAGATTACCACTGACAATATCAGAGAGACCTGTCATTGAATGGATAATACACGGAACAATTACAATTCCGATAACAACTTTCCAGTTTAAGTATTGCCAAAAATATATACAAGCAGGCCTGTATGAAAGGTTGGGTAAAGGATACATCAAATGAACCTGGAATTTACCATATACACACAAATGTTATAGTGAAGGGAAAAAAGAGGTATTCCTTAGTGGTAACAATTGTAAAAAATCACTAAGCGGTACACTTCTGTGTCAAGGTATTAACTTGCATGGAGCCTGCGAGGGTTCATCAAATAACCTCTCATGTCACCTGCACGGCACTCCTGCAAAACAGATAGAGCCATTTTTCAGACAACTTTCCAACTGCAGTTATGTTCAAATAAGTGACCACAGCTGTTGTAGCATGGTGCCAGGAAAAGCCTATCTCGTAACCGTTACTTCCAGGGTCATTTGCTGTATGCAAGTATTGTATCCAAACAGCAATCCAGACATGGAGGCGGCAATATGGCCTTCTTTGAATATCTCTTCTATTCAAATTGATACTTTAAGCAGAATGAAGTCTATTCTTTTACAGACAACTGTGCCTTTAACCTCGTCCAAAGAGACGTATGATCTGCAAGTTGCAAGGACAGCAGCAGAGATACATACCCAATTATCAACAAATTGCCCCGCCCATTTCGTAGAAATGTTAGGTCAAATTTTAAACATGTCTGATACCAGTGGCATCGCACATGTATTTAAGACAATTTTTTCGGGACTGTTAGCACCCTTTGAAACAGTTCTGGGCATTTCACCGAATTTTGTCCATTCTTTATTCGGCGGCCTGCCTCTTCTTTTGGGGCTCGTAGCAGGAATTTTATTTTTGATCCTTCTGCTCCGATATGGCAAGCCAATCCACAGACAAAACTCCAGCTATGATGGGAGAACCGATCCTAGCAATACGCTACCGAGACCGAATCACTAGAGTCCTCGGATTAGCCCGGCTAAGAGATCTCAGTACCACTTGGTTTCTTTCATTCAGACCAATCTGGCAAGATTGCATCTTACCTGTGCTTCGATGTCTGCTATGCGGAGAAGAATGTGTGTTAGACGTCTGTCTTACACTACCATCAGCAGTACCAATGTATATCGATACTTTGCTCGGTCCGGTAATGACTCATGCAACGTGTTGTCCCCAGCGGCTACCCATTCTGATGACGGCATTCGTTGAGACTTCACCATTACGAGTAGGTGGCGGTGGAGTATGAGATGAAAGCAGCACCACACAGGTACAACCTTCTGTGAGCATTGCTGATCCCGACATCGCTGATAGCAATGATTCTCACATATGCACTATTGCAGCTTTTTCGAACTTGGTTGAACTTTCACCGACTGTTGTAGACCAATTTTTTGCAAGTCTGTCTGATATGATGTTCTCTCCTAACAACGAGAATGACTTTTAAAAACAATGAGCACACAGCGTTCCCTGAACTCTGAATTCGGCCTTCAGTTTTTCATAAACAAAACTACTGAAAACATTTGGAACTATTTTTTCCCCTGAAAGTATAATCATTTTTCCACTTCCAAAATATTTACCTTTTTTCTGGCACATGGTACTCTGCTTAAAATAGAACTATAATTAGAGAACAGAGCTTCTATTTTTAGTAACTCTAGAGACAATATTTTACCTCAGCCTCTAGCACATGTACAGTATTGTATAAATATGTGATGAAATGGTCTCGACCTTCTTTTCTGTACTCAGAGCCATTTCATAAATGTAATTTTATCAATTCATTCAGCCAATATTTATATATGCATTTCCTGAATGATAACACTGCGTGAAAAGCGTACAGTATAAATTCTCATTTTGTGTATTTACCATATACCATTTCAAATGCAATTTATGTATTTCGGGGTGGGTTGGAAAACACACATGCATCGTTATATGTTTAATATTGCTTAGTATTTAGTAATGATGGACATTAATACATGGAGTGGGTGTTGTGATTCTATCTAGGACCCTAATTCGATATTTCCGATTTATGCCCTTTTATGGTTATAACAAATAATATCCTTATAAAGGCATAAGAATCATATCCATATTTAGTAATAGCCAATGCAGTCCAAATACAGCAAGGCTACTCCCATAGACTCCTAGAAAGTACAACTCGTTCTTTAAACAAACCAAGCCTCCAGCAGCCCGGGAATTCCCCCTGCTTTTGTTTTGATTTGCACAAGAACTCCTGGAGTCCAGAAATAACTGTTAGTTCTTAGTGACGTCTTATGTCCAACCTTACGTCAAACCCGGCACCTTCCAGGTATAAATATACCAACGTTGCCTTAGACAAACACACGGTGGTTTGGAGCAGAGCGGCTATCTACTTGTACGAAGCCCAGCTGATGCGAGAGCCGAAGGAAGCCGACCCTCCCATTTTGACGCACTGAGAGAGACGCTGTCTTTTCTCCTGCCGAGAAAATCCAGCTCCGGTGTTTCCAGTCACCCTTGCGGGTTGCTGGGAGATCGAGTTCTGAGAGAGAGATACAAGACCTCCTTCATTCTAGAACCAAGGTACGGAGCTGATTAAACCCTTAAGAGAATTCTTGATTCAGATTCCTTGGCAAAAAACCAACTTAACTTAAACTGCAACTTACTTACTCCTTCCCACGTATTAGGCTTAGGTCAGGTACACCGGGGTAGGCGTATCTTAGAAGCACCAGTTGAGTACGTTAGTCAATGTTTTTATGTATGTATATATTTTATCCGTTTTAAAGTATCATATGGCTCAGAAACCATATCAATGCTTTTACAGTATTATTTCATAATACTCCTTTTACTGTACGCACTTTACTTCATAATAAGTATTGCAATTGTGGCAACTCATTTCTCTTGCATGAGAAAGAAGACTGCTCAATAAATTACAACTTTTATTGAAAACGCCCGTCTCTCTATTTCTCTGCACTCTGGTGAAACTAAGCATGCACGATTGACTGAGTGAAATAGCTGTCTATTGTTTTCACACAACTCTAGAGATCTACTCTTTATTCTGAGGGAGCAAAGTTGTCGTGTTTATGCAGATGTCAGAAACTAATCCCTTCTTGTCTATTCAGGAAAGTTAACCCCTTCCTGTTCATTCGAGAAAGTTTCTAGTGACCTCTGAGCTAGCTGGCAAACCTAATTAAGTCTAATATAGTCAGTAGAGTCCTAGATTACCTCAGTCCTACGTCTAAACTGCTGTTTATATTATTCCAGTGCGCAGAGCCTATTGGGAATATAGGAACTACACTACAGTATCAGTTGATAGACGATCAACTACTGTTGACAATTTATGAATTTTGTGCGAATTCAGAACAACTTCAACTGAGGTTATCAATGCACCAAATATATCACACACTATTTCAGAAAAACTAGCCCTCTTAATTCGTGTTAAGCCATTAGATATTTTATTGATTCCATTGATTCTATCCACATGGTAAATCTTTGGAAATACTATTCCAAAGTAACAGCTACCATGCCACCTGGCTGGTAATCTATAATACGCATTAATTCTGCATACAAAATAGATGCCTGGAAATACAGGATCACTTCCCCCTTTTAGTCCTCATCCCCCTATGATTAGGAAGTTGTGTTCACATTCACTATTATTAATCACTGTCCTTAAACTTTGGAGACAAAATTGCCCCTTCTTTACAAAGTCTACGGAAATCGCAGCATGAGCCTCGCTTTTTGCATGAATTCCCTCCTTCCCAACCCAAGGATGTACATGGGTTTTCTGTTCAGCAGCTTTCTTTGTCAACTCCTGTCTCCTTTCTTAAACTAAATTAGGAAACTCCTTTTCTTCTTCACGTAATACACATGTTAGGTTATTGTTGTGTCCCTGTACTATATCTATTGGGCTCATTGTTAAAAATAATTCACCCATGAACTATGCATCCTTACTACTAAATACTGGATTCATAGTCTTTTGAACAGGTAATTCTGAAAATACTATATCTATATTAGAATAGAAATACTGCAACTTTCCAATTACATAAAATAAACTTGCTAATACACTACATGACACACCATATGTTAAAGGATTATGGTAATATGTTACCCCTTCTGATACAGATGCGGGTAATTTCATACAAACATAACAATCACTAATCTCCATTGTATCTACATACTGAAACAACAACTGTTAAACACATTTAAAGCAGTATTATTATTAGATCCATCATGAAGATACATAGCTTCATCTACTTGTTCTTCCTGTATTGGTATCTATTCTCTCATTAGTGACTGAGTTGTTTCTATTATTAGCTACCATTAATAAAGGTACTGCCACCGTTAGAAATAACCATGTAAATTTTCCTAATGAAATACTACATAAATAAGCTCTAAAACCTTTTCTTCTACAACATCGTTTCGGTTGTTCAGTGACTTTAACTTCTGCCATTTTCAATCAAAGGAAATATCCTTTCCCTCTTTTCTTTTCTTAATCAGCTTAAAGAAAATGTGATCTTTATCTTAGGGTGGCGTTAATTTGCTTTCATCAATCTGACTAACAGAGGCTCTCTCTGATTCTTCACGTAAATCTAAATTTTCAAACTCTTCGAGTATGATATAGGTCCACTCAGGAGCCTTATATTTTCTGTTCAAGATTTTCAAACTTGGGCTTCTTCGTGTGGATTTTGCTAATGGCGTCTTTGGTTCAGTTTGACGTGAAACCTCATTTTAGTCTTTTAACTCCTTCTGGCCAATTGTCACCTTTTCTAACTCTTTTGACCTGAACTGCACTTTTACCTTCTCTGTCTTTCTCTAAGGTTCTTTAATTTTCACTTTGTCTAGGCACAATTTGCTCTTGTTCTTTTACACTTTCTATTTGTACGTGTTCCTCTACATCTAACTGGTCCTGGTCAGGTCTTTCTATAGTTTGTCTTTCTTCTTCCTGAAACTGTTCTTCTACCCCTATCCGATCCTGTTCTTCTTCTATTGGTCCCTGCTCAGGATTCTTGATTGCTTTGTTTATTTCTTCCTGAGTATGTTCTTCTTTTCCTTTCTACTTTCCTGTCTCTCTAGATTATTTCTTCTTCTTGTTTTGACAGCTACTTTAGGTATTTCAATTACTGGTATCCAATCTTCTTGACTTGTACTGGGTTGCTCGTCATCTATTTGTATGTCTGAATCTATCCCTCTAAATTCTTCTGCTTCACCACCTTCAGCTTCTGACGTTTCAACTTGTTCAGTCAGTTGTTGCTCTTGCTGTTCCGGTGGACTTGGTACCCTTCTGGTATGACTAGCATGAATCCCATTGGGTAAACCTGTACACTTCACTGCTGTTGTAGTGACCAGCATGACTTGTCGTGGTTTATCCCAGCTGGGTGCTAGACGCGATTTTCTGGCGTGCTTCTTCACTAACACACAGTCTCCAGGATTCAAGTCATGCGCTTGACTTGGCTGCCTTGCAACTGCGTCTTCTCCAACCTGAGGAGAGACAGAACGCACCAGCTCAGCCAATCCTTTGCAATAGTCCAATACCAGATCATCAGTTATATTCATCAATTTATTTCCGGGAATGAATGCTTGTCTCATTGCCCTTCCCATCAGGATATCATGTGGACTCAATCCTGGTTTTCTGCCAGGGTTGCTTCTGAGACCCATCAGTACAAGTGGTAATGCATCTGGCCATTTCAGCATTGTGGAAGCACACACCTTCCCTAATCTTGATTTAATTGTGCAATTAAGCTGTTCAACTACTTCAGAAGCCTCTGGACGATAAGCACAGTACAGTTTTTTCTGTTCAATCTTAAAAGCAGCACAGATTAATCTGATTACCTTCTTTATTAAAATGAGGTCCTCTATCTGATTCCAAAGTCACTGGAAAACTGAATCTCAGTATCAGTTCCCTCAACAATAATTTTGCAACTGTCAAACTGTCATTTCTTCTAGTGGGGTATGCCTCCACCCATCTTGAAAACAAACACACTATGACCAAAACATATTTCAGTCCATTGCATGGTGGTAACTCGATAAAATCTAATTGTAACCTAGTGAAGGGTCCTTCTGCCTTTTCAATTTTACCCCAGCTAACTACTGTCTTCCTTCCTGGGTTTTGCTGCTGACAGATTAAGCATCATTGGCAAAGGCTTTCTGCGACTACCCTAAACTTCGGACTATTCCAATTCTGTCTGAAAAGTCTGATCATTGAATCCCTACCTATATGTGTTGCTCCATGGTATACTCTTGCCATTTGGGAGAGCAGGCAGTCTGGCATGACTGGTCTGCCATCTAAGTACACCCACACTTCATCTTCTGTCCTTTTTGTACAACCTGACCTCATCCAGATTTCTTTTTCTCTCTCTTCAGCTTCTTCCTGCAATTGTCTGAACTCATTCCATGTTTCCAATGCTGAGAAAAACATCAGTTATCAGCTGGTTTCATCATTTTCCACTTTCCTCTTGATTGCTGATTTGTTTCTTGCACAATATTAAGCAATTTGGTCGGCATATCTATTGCCCGCCGTCACATAGTCATTTCCTGATTGGTGTGCAGCACATTTAGCCACTGCTATTTCCTTTGGCAATTGTAATGCTTCCAACAATTCTTTCACATTTTTACTGTTTCTGATAGGAGACCATGAAGAAGTCAGAAATCCTCTTTGTAGCCAGAGCTGACCGAAGTCATGCACAACCCCAAACCCATACTGGCTGTTAGTAAATATTGTTACCTCCAGTTTTTCCCAATTTTACATCCTTTGTTAAGGCCACCAATTCGGCTACTTGTGCAGACTTGACTCCTCTTAAACAGGATGCTTAAATAACTCCTGACATTTTACATACAGCATAAGCAGCACTTAGGCCTTCTTCTTCCGTTCTCAAACATGACCCATCCACAAGCAATACATGATCTTATTCCGACAAAGGAACTTCTTTTATAACAGGGCGAGGTTTTGTACAGATTTCAGTCACATCCAAACAATCATGATCGGCTTCATCTTGCACCTCTTCACAACATGGATCTGGTAACAGGGTGGCAGGATTCATCATTATGCAACTTATTACTGTCATATTCTCTGCTCCCAAAATCACTCTTTAATACTTAGTCATTCGACTAGGAGTGAGGTGTTGTGTTCGAGTTCTTGTTAAAAGAATCTCAACTGAGTGTGGCACATAACCTTTAACTGGATGTCCCATCACATTCGATTCACTGCTCCAGACTCACACAAGTAGCAGCTACTGCTTTTAAGCAGCCGGGTAAAGCTGAAGCCACAGGATCCAAAGTGGCAGAGAAATACGCCACTGGACGTCGGCTTAGTCCATGTCTCTGAGTCAAAACTGGAAGCGCACAACTCTTTTTTTTTTCACAACAGAATAATGCAAATTCTTTTGTATAATCTGGCATTCCCAAGACAGACAATTTCTCAACTTTACTTGGAATGCTTCCAAACATTCATCATTCCAATCAATCGGATCCTTTGCTCTTTTCCGAGTCAGTTGTATCAATGGTTTTGCCAGCAGGGAGAATCCATTGATCCACTGCCTGCAATACCCAACCACTCCCAGAAACATTCTCATCTCCTTTTGCGTCTGGGGTAATTGCATCTGTTTGTTTATTTTTATTCTTTCAGAGGTCACTTTTCTAACTCCTCTTTCTATTTTATGCCCTAAATACTTAACTTGTTGTTGACAAAACTGCAATTTCTCTGGAGACACCTTATGTCCTCCTTCGGCCAAATTGTTCAGTAATGCAATCGTGTCAGTGACACAATCCTCTCCTCTCTTTGGTGCCACCAATAGGTCATCAATATACTGAACCAGAACAGAATTTTTGTGGAATTACTAATGACTCTAGACACTTTTTCATGATATGGTTAGAAATCGAGGGACTCTCTGTGTACCCTTGAAGAACTCGTCACCATGCCAACACACGATCTCCAAACCGGAAAGCAAATAAATACAGGCTATCTGGGTGCAGAGGTATAGAAAAGAATGCTTGACACAAATCAATCACTGTATACCAACTTGCATTCCATGGTATCTGATAAAGGATCACTGCAAGATTTGGTACTACTGGACAACAAGGCACTACAATCTTATTAATCTTTCGCAAATCTTGCACTATTCTGTACTTGCCACTGGGCTTTTTAAGTCCCATAATTGAAGAATTACAAGGACTCCCTACTATTTCTTTCAGATTTCCTTGCTCAATAATCTGTTCAATCACTGGAGCAACTCCTGCTGTCACTTCGGGTCTCATTTTGTATGGCTTTGTGTTGGGATGAACTGCACCTTCTTTCACCACTATTTTCACTGTACCAACATTTGTCATTAATCCTATCTCTTTTCCTGAAAAATCCCACACCTCTAGATTTACTGTGCTTTTCAATTCTTCTGGCAAGTCATTTTCAGTCATTAATGAAAAGATCTCATTTACTTCTGTCCCTTTCTTAGCTAGCAACATCTTATAAACAATGTCCTCATCAGTTGTTTGGAAAGCAACACCATCAGAAGTGCAATAGATTGTGCAGTTCATCTTGCACAATAGGTCTCTACCTAGCAAATTCACTGGACTTGAATCACACACCACAAATCGATGCATATCTTTAAAATTTCCAATATGCACTTCCATTGGTCTTGTAACTGGGGTTCTAATCTGTTTGTTTGATGCTCCTACAACTTGGATGGTCTTTCCCGAGAGGGGTAGTTTTGGGATTGGGATGTCTGCTGCTCTCACAGTAAACCTGGTAGCACCAGTGTCCAATAGAAAAGTGATGTCACCACCGTCAACTTTCTCATCAATAAATGGACCTGTCTGATCTACCGGCAAGGATTGCCAAGCACGCACTCCTCTTCCTCCCCCCTCAGGCACCGTCATTGCACATAGTCTAAGTCATCTTCATCATTCTGTAAAAAATATTGTGAAACCACAGAGTATTTCTTACCAATTTCTACTTGAAATCCGGTGTTGACACTGTATTTTTGAATGTTCAAAATGGCCCCCGAACCTTTTTTGGGGGTGCTAGAGGGTGTCAAAGTGACACCCCCTGCACCCTTGTCAAAATCGGTATTCGACCGGTAATGCCCATTCATTCCTATGGGCTTCAAAGCCCATAGGAATGAATGGGCATTACCGGTCGGTATTTACCGATTCGGTAAATACCGACCGGTAATGCCCATTCATTCCTATGGGCTTCAAAGCCCATAGGAATGAATGGGCATTACCGGTCGGTATTTACCGAATCGGTAAATACCGATTTTTACCGATTCGGTAAAAGGAACATCTGGATGTTCCTACATCTCCCCCCTTCTTATTTACCGATTCTTATTTACCGAATCGGTAAAATTCGGTAAATAAGAATCGGTAAATTTTCCCTACCTACATCTGGCCCATAGATAATTAATAATCAATACTTATCACCAAACTTGTCAATAATAACCATAGCTCTGCTACTAGAAAACTGATCCAGCAGTTTACCAACAATAGATTCTCCACTCCCATATACTCACCTAGGCCCATAAAACACACAGTGGATAAACCGCTGGAGGGGCCAAGTTTTATATATAAGTTTCCACAACCTGTTTAGGATTAGTTTGTTGAAAACCTCTATTTAATTTTCAACTAACCCCCCGCAGATCAACAAGTTCTCTCCTCTGGTCGTTGGACCATTAGTTGAAACTAGTTGATGGCGATAATTAACTAACTAATTTTTCTATACTTTTAAGTTAATCACCACAGACTCAAGAAGTTTTCAAAACCTTTATCTAAATTTTAAGATGCATGTGAACAGTCTCAATACAGTGCAGTCACTATCATTCATAGGAGAGAAAATTCAATCAGTCAACACAATGCACTTATCTCTGACTCGAGCAATAATCAATGCCAGAAAGGGAGAGGACAGAGAAAAAAGATCAAAAACATTTATGAATTACTGACATTTATAATTAGCAAGGATGGTGTGGAAGATCAACCCCCTGGCCATAGGGCTGGTTGGGGTCCCCTGAGATAGATTCAGGAGACAAAGACTTCAGGACAGCAATCAGGACAGAATAGTTACCCTCTCTAAAATACAGACGGTTGCACTGCACCCCTCTCTGACACTCTCTTCCTCCTCAAGATTCTTGTGCGATCTTCAAATCTAACCAAATGAAATTAGTATAGAAAGTTCTGCTTCAGGTTCCTCAATCAATTCTTCATCAGCAACACAGCATCAGCTTCTCTACCCAACATTCAGCATGTTTCTGCTCACAGCGTACAGTTCTTCGTTCACACTAACTAACTAATGCTATCTTAATTATACCTTTCGTTCGGCATGTTCCACCCATTAATGTTTCAATATCTGGAAAGTACGAAATTTGATTAGTCTGGCAAAGGGTGGTCTTTATCACACCATGCTTACATGTCCCAAAATTCAGTCAAACCATTGTTTGCAAACCCAACCCCTTACATTTTAATCATAAATGTTATTATCATCCACTACATGTAGCCATATGGTAACATTAAAACATGACAATTAATAGAACATTTTACTGCTGAACTCTTCATCATCCATTCCCAGGCCGTTGCACTCGTTCCTTGGCTCTCTTTCAAGTGCTGTGTCATTGACCTCTATGACTTCCCTCAGTGGGCATGAGCAGACTTCACGTCATTCAGCTCATTCAGTTATGCGAGAAAGACCTAAATATGCACTCATGATAAAAGTAAAAAAACAGATGTTACTTTCTCAGAAAAAGTGTTTTCACTTTATACCACCCACTTCTACTCTATCCCATTTATTTATTAGACTTATCCCTGCATTAGCATTAGTAAAATAGCTTGCTCTAATTTCAGATAAGCAGGTGCCATGCATGCAAGTCTTCAAGCCACCATGTTAATAGCTTCTGTTCATGCGCTAGAATTTCCCTCCAAGCGTTACCTCGTCATACTACTTAATTGTAGTTGACGCATGCGCAAAACATATTTCTCATTTAAAGCGGTATTAGTCCTTCTTCAACGTTATCAGCATTAGTACATCCATATGCAAGCTTCGCTAACCCAAAAGTGTTCATGTAAACGCGTACTAATTTCCACAAAATGTTATTAATAACTTGTTAGTGAGTTAAACGTGCGGATTTCTCAGAGCAAGTCTCTTCTCTCCGAATGCTTGCTCCATCACAGGTATATCAAAGCATTCTCAAATGCCACCATAAACAGCGGGGTCTCCACACAATGGCGCTCTCAGTTCTCTCTTATTGCAAATAGCCTAATCATTTCTGTTTTAAGTTCTTCATTGTTACATTTTTCCTCAATATCATCATCATTATTATCAAGCGGAAAAGCATGGACAACACCTTTTTTTAAAAATGCATGCTGATTGATGCATTGGTTTAGTTTAATCAGAACAGAAAAAGGTCACCACAACATAATATTACTGCTATGTCTACCTTAAAGATCTACATTGCCCATTTCTCAACTAATAAAGCTATGCAAGATGAAATACCGCTCCTTTTCAAGTCTAAGATGATTTTGCTCTCATGCAATTCGCTTTGTTTTCCGTAGCTCTTTATTAGTTTTAGTATATGTTTACAACATACAGATCAAGGCCGATCACCTTTGCCTTTATTATTTCATATAATTGAGAGCCATTCATGGTTCTGTGCTACAAACCATCAACCATAACAAAGCATCATTTAACAAAGAAAAACTATGTCAAGGGTATACATCAGCAGTTATCCAGGAAAACTGCAGGGCATGTGCCTGATATTATTTATGTAGTGTGAACATTAGAGGTTGGGTGGGAAAAAGCTTTCAAGTGAGTGTGCCACATATCTACCCCCTTATTATGAATATGTTTTAATATGTCTACTTCATTCAGGTATAGCCCATCTTTTGACATCCTTCAACCACAATTTCATGCTTGTGGCCCTGGCTGCCTTCCATGCCTTCTTCTCTTACCAACAAATATGGTTAAATCAACACATTTATGTATTTATTTTGATTCTTTAAATCTTAAGTCACGCAGGTATGTTCAGTGTCATTGTCTTCTAATTTTACTCAATATTATTTTAAGAATATCTTTCCAATAGCCAATAACAACAGAGCATATCCATATCATATGAAAAAAGTCTGCATCGGACATCTGACATCTCGGGCATTCTGAGTTAGCTCCCTCATATATTTGGCCAATGCGTTTAGGAGAAAGGTACATTTGGTGAATGTAGTTAAACTGGGTATATTTTAATCATGGGTTTCGGGAAACAGCTTTTGTGTATCCCAGATGATTTGTAGCATTGATTCTGCTGTGGTCGAGGTCTTGGATACTATTAAAATGGCAGTGGACAATGGGAAGAAGGTAGATGTGCTGGTTTTACACCTTTCGGTACAAAAGGGGGTGGTAATGGACAGAGCATCTGAACTAATCAAACACTCACACCCAGTCAAAAGATCTGGGTTTAATCCATCACCGTTCTTTAGCCCACTCTACCACCCCAGTTCAGACATCGCTATATGCAAATCAGTCTGACCCTGTGCCTCATGGGAACAGTCCAGCCCGAACTGCCAAGCCATGCCTTCCCTGGACCGGAAACAAGCTTCCGAGGACCGGTTTCTGGCATTACAGCCGTCTTCAGCCGGCTTGCTTGAATCCAGTGGCAAAGTGAGCAAGGGACTCACGTCTGTGCATACCCTGCCACACTTATGGCGGCCAAAAGCGGTACAAAAGGGGGTGGTAATGGACGGAGCCTCTAAACTAATCAAACACTCACACCCAGTCAAAAGATCACCATTCTTTAGCCCACTCTGCCACCCCAGTTCAGACATTACTATCTTAACATGGGAGGTCATTAGATTTGGACGATGGTCTGGTTTATCCATTAACATGGCAAAAACTGAACTCTACCTACTCATGAATGAAACTGATATGGAATTTCCTGTCCAGTGGGCTCAGGATTGAGGATTATAATTAATTGAGACAAAGAATTCATGATATGATTGAACTATGGCCCAGTGATAGACACACTAAAAGCTTTTGTAGAGAGTAAGATTGAACTTCCCCTCTCCACAGCAGAACGTGTAGCCATAAATAAGATGATTGTCATCCCTACACTACTTTATTATTATTATTATTATTATTATGCTGTTTTATAACGCGCTCAATTACTGCCGGAGTATCCTGGCGCGAAAAAGAAGAAAGAATTTTAACAGCAAACACTATACCGACCAGAGAACTAAACAGCCAATCTAAACAGGTGAGTTTTTAACGCTTTTTTAAAAGCACCAAAATTAACAATAGCACGCAGAGAAAGAGGAAGCTCATTCCAAGCTAATGCGGCCTTCACCGCCACTGAGTGCCCTCCCAACCGGACACGCCGAAAGCGAGGAACCTGCATCAGATGTTGAGAAGCAGAGCGCAAGTCTCGGTTGGGAGAGTGCCGAATGAATCGTTTCTTCAAATAGGCGGGACCCAGCCCATTGATGGCTTTATGAGCCAGGGTCAGAATTTTAAAGGTGATCCTGTGGGGAACTGGCAGCCAATGCAGGCTCTGCAGGTACTTCCTAACGCTGATCCGGCTGGAGATGTTCCCCAACAATCTAGCGGTCGCGTTTTGGATTACCTGGAGCCGCCTCACCAAATAGGCCGGAGAGCCACTCAGCAGAGCATTGGCATAGTCCAAACGTGAGAGAATTAAAGCTCTCGCTACTGACTCTCGTGCTGAGGCAGACAGATAGGGGAAGAACTTTCTAAGCGCCTTCAGGGTCCCGAAGCACCCCCCGGTTAGCTTCTTAATATGCCCCTCAAACCGGAGGTCATCCCCGAACCAAACCCCCAGGTTCTTAGCAAGGCCGTTCACAGCATAAGGCATGGGGAAGCCAACCGGCCAAAGTAGGTCCCTGAAATTAGGGGGGAATTGGCCATAGAGAAGGATTTCGGTCTTATCCTCATTACATTTCAGTTGTGATAAAGCTAACCAGTTAAAAACTGAGGACAGACAATTCTGAATCAGCTCTGTCTCCAATACCGCACTAGGCCAGGTGAACAGCAGCTGCGTATCATCAGCATACGCTATAATTTTGGCTCCCAAATGTTCGGCTAAGTCTATCAGGGGGGTCAGATAAACATTAAAAAGCAGAGGGCTCAAAGTCGAGCCCTGAGGGACCCACTGCATCAATATACTTATTCCACTCACTAAGAGTTTTTTCTCTACCCTAAAAAGATTATTCATATAACTAATCTGAGCAGGTAAACAACTCAGGATCTAATGAGATACATTGATACTACCATTTGAAAGCTGTGGGTTTGAGATTCCATATTTAGAACTGCATAACCTAGTGGCACAGTGCCATTTTACTAGATAATGGATCCATCGTGAGGTTATGATATTAAAGTCTAGAAAAAGATCACACTGAGGGAAAATCACTAAAAGCCTTTTTGCGGAAAAAATTACCCAGAAATCCCAGTGAGATTTTAAGGATTACTGGCATGTTGGGCATGGAGAATATCAGGGCAGAATATGGTGTGTTATGGCTGTTGCAGAACCCTCTTCGGCCCCTTGCAGGGGAACATCCGGGCCCCAAACAGTGAGGAAATTAGAACTACATGAGAAGGAAATCTATATCGACAGAGTGTGTTTCTTAGATTCAAGCACCTAAGCAATTGATATACACCAGACTCAAAGACTCAGTGCAGTAACAGTTTCCCGGGTTTTCAGAAGAACCCATAGACTTCACCCCATTAATAAGTCTTATTCGATCAGTAGATTCTATGCGCTGGGTATGCAGATTATATATGCATGTTCTGAGTTTAGAGAATGACGATTTAGACGTATTAGACTGGTGTGGAGTGACTACTGGGTTTAGAAATTAAAGACTAAGGGACCGATTACGAGTTCGGTGGTCAATGAGACCGCTGAACCCATGGTGACAGTGCGACAACCGATGCACCAGCAGTAAGACTGCAGTATTTTGAGTATGGCAGTCAGATTGTCACAGAACCGCCACAAACACGGGGATCATGGATCCTGAGACCGTGGCGCAGCGGTCTATGCGCTGGGTATGCAGATTATAGATGCATGTTCTGAGTTTAGAGAAAGACGATTTAGACGTATTAGACTGTGTGGAGTGACTATTGGGACTATAGAAATTAAAGACTAAGGGACTGATTACGAGTTTGTTGGTCGATGAGACCGCAGAACCCGTGGTGACAGTGCACCAACCACTGCACCGGTGGTGAGACTGCAGTATTTTGAGTTTGGCAGTCAGACTGCCACAGACCCGCCACAAACATGGTGGATCATGAATCCTGCAACAGTAGCACAGTGGTCAGAGACTGCAGTATGCTGGCGGTGTTGATGCAACACAGCCCAGCATAGTACGACTTGGTCACTGAAACATTTTAGATGGCGGTGAGCCCTGCCATGTCCGTGAGGCAACTGTAGTCTCTGTGTATAGCGGTGCAGGGAGGGGAGGCACATATTGCACCCCCAGTTCCTGCACAAGAAGAAATGCATGTGGTACAAAAGGGGGTGGTGATGGACGGAGCATCTGAATCAATCAAACACTCACACCCAGTCAAAAGATCTGGGTTTAATCCATCACCGTTCTTTAGCCCACTCTGCCACCCCAGTTCAGACATGGCTATATGCAAATCAGTCTGACCCTGTGCCTCATGGGAACAGTCCAGCCCGAACTGCCAAGCCATGTCTTCCCTGGACCGGAAACAAGCTTCCGAGGACCGGTTTCTGGCATTCCACCCGTCTTCAGCCCGGCTTGCTTGAATCCAGTGGCAAAGTGATCAAGGGACTCACGTCTGAGCATACCCTGCCACACTTATGGTGGCCAAAAGCGGTTCAAAAGGGGGTGGAAGAAATGCATGACATAGTGCATTTCTTCCTGTGAAGGAATGTGCTGCAGGGCTCCCAAGAGCTGCCTTTCTATGGCAATCCTTTGAGCCTTAAAAAGGCATAGCCGCTGCATGACCGTCCACTGGGATTACAACTCGTAATCCAGCGGTCGTACTGCCTATGGCAGTCTTGGAGCAGGTCACTACCGTGGCGGCCCTCTGCAAGACAGCGAAACTCACAATCAGGCCCTAAGAATGGACATATTACTGCACACAAACCAAACTGGCTTCAATGAACCACAGCCATAAACTATTCCATTTTACATTTTTACAACACGCGTTCTCCACACCAGAGACACAAGCACAAACAGATAATACCAGATCTCACCTTTGCCATATATGTAATTAATATTATGCAGGGTTTCCATATACATTGGGCATGGGCAAATCCACCATAAAATGTTGTTGGCAGGTCACTACAGTGGTGACATAAATAATTAGAAGCAGAATATAAATGCAGCCACTAGTGTTATTGCTTGAATATGTTAAAAAATATTCCATTTGGAGCACGTTGTCTGGCAGTCATAGCTAGTCTGCTGGCCAAGTGAAGAACTGATATAAACTGCTAGTGAAAAATGCCTGTCCAAAAAAGCCTGACTCACTGATTTGGCATCAGGCAATGACAGGTTTGAGACATTCATCAACTAATTGATAACCCCAGATATATGTAGTTGGATTCGTGTTTACGGACCTTTTGGTGCATTTATTTTCAGCCATCGTTTGTATTGAAAATGGTGCTGGCTGAAACTGTATCATGCTTAATCCACACACGTAGGAACACGGAACAGCTATTTCTCACTTTTGTTTTCATTTGGCAATATCCTTGTACTGTCCTTGACATGCTTTGCCATTTAACAGGTAACAGTCCAGGATATCCTGCTGCTTTCATTCCTTTATCTGGAGATACAATTGTTAACCAAATACTGACTCTACTTAAAATACCTATGTAAAGCATTGCACTGATCCGAGTGAGATAGTGAAAGTGTGTGCCTAATTGGCATATGTAGTAGCAGCTACAAAACAGAAATGTCAAAGTCAGGTGTTTTGACTTTTGTAAGGGGCAAGCACACATGCTCACATACATACAATAGTCACACACACATTGACATAGCTCATGCATTCACACACATATGCAGATAGGGCAGAGATCTTCACCCTGTGAGGTACAGCCACCGCCCCTGGACTGTGGCAGCATTCCTGGAGGGTGCAAATGCCTCAGTAAGAACTGGTAAATAACAAGCAATAGCATAGCAAAAAGACCTGACCTTTGGGAACGTTTACGTGTTTAGCCCTGCTGCACATCATCCTGGGTGCTGTGCTACCAGGGATTGAAGAGCTATTTAATTACTGCACACTGGGCCAGGCAGTGTGATTCAGAAATACATGCTTACCTCAGTAAACATGTATGGACACATTCCAAGGCTTTTTAACTCACAGACAGAAAGATAAGTGCCTCGATGCAAGTGAACAGCACTATAACATTCTGTGTGTGACTGCATCACTAGAGTATTGAATACCATATGAAAAAAGCAGTGATGTAATTTCCAATGGAAGAGACATCACATCCCCCCTCCCCAAGTCCTCCATTGACACCCTTCACCAGAGTTTTCCATTTAAAACACTGCTCGCACCATCCGATTACCAAAATGCCCCAGCCCAGCCCTATGTCCCAGCCCCCTGGATATAGCAGCACTGCACAGTGCAACAATAACAAAATGCTCCCATTTGTCAGGTAGAGGAGAAATAATGAATAAACAGGGTCGGCAGTGGCATCTCTTACTCTCTGCACACCTAAAAACAAAAAAAATAACATGACCATATGTAATATAACTGGCGATTTTGTAAAGCACTCAGATACCTTCAGGTCAGCCTAGTTCACGCTCTCTAAAAGTGCCCCCAAAAATGATTCTGCCCTTGTGTAATGTAACTAACACTTATGTAAAGCTCTCCAACACCTTCAGGTTGCTCGAGTTCATATTATATGATAAAAAATATCTCACAGTCCCAGGGGAGCAGCGGTGAATGTGATTTGAAATTAGATCTCTGAAAGGAGTAGGAGAACAGGAAAATGCAGTGGAGCGGGAATACAGCATCATGGGAGGAGGTGGAAGGTGCGAATTCTACTCCCATTAGTCAGGTAGACAGGAAATTTTGAATGAACAGGGGTGGCATCGGTATTACTTAATCACAGCTCAACTAAAATCAAGAAAATTAGCCTGAGCTTGTGTGATGTAATGGCGTTTTTATAAAGTGCTTCAATACCTTTGGGTCAGTCGAGTTCATGCCATATAAAAATGCACCTAAAAATTATTTTGACATTGTGCAATGTAACTGGCACTCATGTAAAGTGCCCCATACTATCGGTTTGCTCAGATTTTCATTATATAAACAAGTCTCAGAGAAAATACTACAGGAGTTGCCCAAGCCTCACCCTTAACTGTGCTTTAAGGTTAGGCTGCTGAAGGTTCATTGACTGAGGCTTGTTAAACCAACAGGCAGTGAAGTGGGAGGGGTTTTGGGGACATCCTCTCACTTTGAAGTCAGAGAAAATTAAAGAGGTGATTTTGAAAACAGCGTCTGACTTTTGGTCTGGGTATTTGAACGGGACGGGGAGATTATGTTACGAGTGCCGAAGCTGAGTAACCAAAGAGCGGCAAATAGTGACAGATGCAGGAATCCAAGAAATAAATAGTCCCCCAAATGAACACATACACATTATGTTAACAGTAGTTGGGAGCAGCTCTGTGGGAGGAAATCAAACACAGAATGGAGGGACAAAGAGGAAGGATTATCCACTAGCAAGCAAGCATTTTTGAACTACAATCGAAGGGACAAATAAAAGGGCAATGGGCAAGGTATAAGCTCACAGAGTGAATACAGCATGTCTAAAAGAGACAGTGCATGCTGTGCCTAGGCTAGACCTAAAAATGGCCTTAAACATGAATTTGTTTATTTACTGCATTTCAAGGTTGTCTTCATTTACATGCAGCAGCTGAAGTGCATGGCAAGGGCAAAGACGTGATTATAAAGAACAACATGTTCTGTAAATATTTTGTTCTATTTTTTCACTTACAGGCTATTACAGATAAATAACGCATACCTTTAATGAAAAATAATTTCAAGTTAATACTTATGAATCCTCAATTGGGTAATGCAATCACTGCAGATATCTGTGAGGCCAAAGAGTTACAGAATTGAATCCTGGTGGGCGAAGCAGGAAAAAGGATTTTTTGAATTGCTACGAGGTCCCAGCTGTAGGCGAGTGGAATGTGGTGCTACACTCGGGAGCTACAGGTACGTCAGATATATTATACAACCACACAGTAATGGGACAACACACACGCTTGGCTGCTAGGTTGGACCGGAAGCCACGAGCGGCCTCCGTCCCTTTATTTAAAGGCTTCTGGCCACGCCTGGCCAGAAGGTGCTACATTGTGTTTGAGTGTTTCCGGGTCTCGACCGAGACCCGCGAAACACTAGAATGTCACATCCCATCCCAAGTTGGTATTGATTGTTCTTTTCCTTCAAAACAGTGTTATACAGTCAACAAACAAAATCGGCCAACATCCAACTGGGTCTTGGATTCGGTCGAAGGTCGTGAGCCCCTCGACCTCGGACGAGCATCGGTTCAGGTTCTCTTCGCCTAGGAGAAGATGACTGGTGGCCATGTCATTGGTCTCAACCGGCTCACCCCCAGTGTCAGGTTGACTAGCAGCGTCTGCGACGGGCCGTCGCCTGCTTCTGATGTCTGAGTTCTAGATGGAATACATTCGAACCACGACACATTTCTGGTGATTTCCTCTCCATCCTTCTGTGCCGTTACCGCCGTACCTTTGGTCGCTTTGATTGTCCATGGTTCAACTTCATATGGGGTCTTGAACTTTCCTCCTGGACTGCGTGTTCTCACCAGTACTGCGTCACCCGGGACTAGTACTCTGTCTCGCGCTCGCCGCTTGTGGCTTGCCCTCTCGTTCGTCCTTCTCCTTCTCTCTTGGGTGGCAGCTGGTGAGTAGGGTTCAGGCACCCAGTGCTCTGCAGTTGGTAGTAGGTCATGCCGTGGTCCTGCAAACATCAGCGACCAGGGAGACCGTTGAGTGGTGCTGTGAGGGGTGCTCCGGTATTCTCTCAGAAACAGTTGTAGTGCTGTCTCGGGGTCTACCCCCTCAACTAATGCGATCCTCAGGGTCTTATTGACAGTCCTCATAAATCTTTCAGCCTCCCCATTCCCCTGAGGCCATTGGGGCGTGATTCTTTGGTATTTTATTCCTAGTCATTGCAAGAATTCTTTAAATTCATGTCCCTGGAACGGGGGCCCATTATCCGTTTTCAACACTCTAGGGATACCAAACATCGCAAATACTTTGCTGAGGATCGGCTGAATATTTGAAAAGCTGGTGGATGGAGCCACTTCTACCACTGGATATTTCGTGTAGCTGTCTACCAATACTACAGTCACCCTTCCATCTGGAAAACTCCCGAAGTCTAAACTGACCCAGGTCCAGGGCGCCGGGGATGGCTCTTCCGTGATGATGGAGGCCGGCGTTTCCGGAAGACTGGTCAACTGGCAGGCTTGACAGTTCTTCACCAGCATATCCACCTTTTCATCCATATGAGGAAACCACACCTTTTCCCTCATCCGAGCTTTCATCCGCTTCGTGCCTTGGTGCCCTTCATGAGCCAGTGACGTTGCCCGGTCCTGTAGAGTGTGAGGAATCACCACTCTTGACACTCGAAGTATGAGTCCGTTATTTGCTCTACTGAGCTCATGGCGTATCTTCCAGAACTGGGACAGGCGAACCCGGTCACTTTCATCCCAATCACTCACGTTTCGCATGAAGTTTTCCCATGATCCACTGTCTATCGCCACCTTGACCCTCGTAACGACAGCATCATCACCATACTGGGCTACGATGTCTTCTGGAGCCAGTGCTTGGGGACAGGATAGCAGGGATACCATATCTATAAACTCCTCAGTCCGATTCTCCTGATCTGGGGTTACATTCGCCTCCACCTGGGGATGTCGTGACAGGAAATCCGCCGGATTCTTTGCTCCTGGCCTGTAGACTAAATCCATCTGGTAGTGCTGGACCTGAATCGCCCATCTTTCAATCCGCGGCGGTGGATGCGGGGCTGTGCCTTTGAACAAAGGTACTAGAGGCTGATGATCTGTAACCATTCTGAAAGGTTGACCGGTGATGTATAGGTGAAAGTGATTACAGGCCCACTTCACCGCTAACGCCTCCCTCTCAATCTGTGAATACCTGGCTTCTGTAGCGGTGAGTGCCTTACTTGCGAATGCCAGGGGTACCCACACTCCAGGTTCCGCCTCCTATGTCAGTAATGCACCTAGTCCAACTGGGCTGGCGTCCACAAGTATTTCCGTCTGTCATGCCGTATCAAAGTAGGCCATCGTCGTGCTGTCCAGCAGTGCTGCCTTTATCTTGTCAAATGCCTCCGCTTCTGCCCTGGACCACCTCCAGGGGTTCTCTTTTTTGGTCAAGTTCCGCAGCGGTTCCGCTATGGTGGCGAGTTGCGGGATGAACCGGGCACAATACTAGGCCATGCCCATGAAACTTCTCACTTCTGATGCGGTGGTCGGGGTTGGGACATTCTTGATGACGGCTGACTTCCGTGGGTCTACCTTGACGCCTTCGGATCCGAAAATATATCCAAAGAACTCTATGGATTGCTTGAAAAACTGACACTTCTCTTTGTGGAGTGTGACACCAAACTCTGCCAACCTCCTGAGTGGCGGCTTTTAGTCTCCTGTGATGTTCCTCACTAGGCTTGGCATGGATGAGTATGTCATCACTGACATTTAATACCCCGCTCAGTCCCGACAGAATCTCTTTGATAGTGTTCTGAAAGATTTCAGCCGCGGACGTGATGCCAAAATTGAGCCTTTTATATCTCCTCAAGCCTAATTGGGTAGAAAATGTTGTGATGTACCGGCTTTCTTCTGCCAATTTCAATTGATGGTAGCCGGCATTTAAGACTAATTTGGAGAACCATTGTGCTCCGTTCAAGTCCGTTAATATATCATCCACCGTGGGCCTGAGGTGCCTCTCCCTCTTGATTGCTTTATTAGGCATCCTCATGTCAATGCATATTCGAATTTGGCCCGGTTGTCGAGGCTTCTCAGCAATCACCATTGGTGACACCCATGGTGTCGGTCCTGTCACTTTTTCTATTACTCCCTGCTCTTCCAGCTTGATCAGTTCCTGTTCAACTGCCGACCTCAGATGAAATGGTATCCTCCGATGTCCTAGTGCAATGGGACGTATTGCTTTGTCAATATGTAGCTTGACAGGCGGCTTTTTAATAGTACCCAGACCTTGAAATAACGATGGGAATAGCTGCAGGATCTCCTCTGTGTGTAGTGCCTTGACTGCATTTGCGAATGCAATTAACTTTAGGTCTTCTGCAGTGTGACTGCCAACTAGCAAGTCTGCTTCTTTGTCTATTACGTGAAACGTTGTCATCAGCTCCTGATCTTCAGCCTTCACCTGCACCGTCATCTTTCCTCTCAGGGGTAGTGGAGTCTTGCTGCCATAGGTGAGGATGCGAGCCTTTGATGGCACCAGTTGGGGTCTTGGCCGTAACGCCTTATAATGCTGAATGCCCATGACATTAATAGTGGCTCCAGTGTCTATGACTCCGGTAACTGTCGATCCGTCGATTTGGATTTGACATTTTGGTTGCGGCCTTCTCCGCCTTTTGAGCTCGCTTACGAATGAGACATAATAGCACTCTTCCTCGTCTTCTGTCGAGTCATCCAGCCGCTGTGGGTGGCGTGATGGCATTCTGTTCCCTCTCGCCGGGAAGGTGTCCCGGGTGTCCTCTAGGGCTATCTGCCTTCCTGCTTTAACGGGCGTTTTCTTCCCCCCCGATCCTTGTCCTCGTGAATTTCCTCTCGCACCTCCTCTGCACACGCTGGCAAAATGATTGGATCCCCCACATTTGTCACATGTCTTGCCGCGTGCCGGGCAACTGTCTCGGTTGTGCTCTTCATACCCACAGGAGCCACATTGCGCCCGCCGCTGGGTTCTGGTCGGCCACCTTCCTCTCCCTCCGCGGTTACTGTTCCTCACGGCGTCCACCCTCTCTGTCTTCACCGTTACTTCAGCGATTGACGATGGCTGACTCTATAGCTGTGGCTCTCGCATCGGACAGTTCGTGTGACCTGGCTAGCATCAATATTTCATCCAGCGTTATGCGGGGTTGCCTTAAAATCAGTGTCCTGAGATGTTTGTTCTTGCACCCCTGAATCAATTGTGCTGTTACCTCTTTCTCTTGGTCATCATCCAGGCAGGTGCTTATCAGTTCCCTCAGCCTTGCGTGAAAAGCATCCATCGTTTCTCCGTCCCTTTGTCGTGATTGTCTGAACTTGAACCTCTCATAATGTGGGTTTAGTTGTGGGTGAAAGTGTGCGTTTAGCGCTTGCACCGCGGCATTGTAGTCTGTAGCAGCTCCGGTATTTGGCAGATGTAAAAACAGCTAGTACAGTTCATCCCCACCAAAATGAAGCAGCAACAACCGTTTCACCTCATTGTCTTTTTCCCTCGTTGCTGTGAAATAATTATTCAAGCGACTCAGCCACACCGCCCATCGAGGCGCTGCCGTGCCTGGGTCCGCCAGCGCACTGAATGGCGGGATAGGATTGATCTGGGAATGTGGCGACTGCTGGACCACTGTGCCCACAACTTGTATTCCTGCTGGTCCTGCTCCTTGTTGTGGGGCCACTGCCTGTTGAGCCCCTCCCGCCCCCATGGCGTCTTGCACCACCGACATCACTGCGGCCTCCTTGGAGTTACTCTCGCGACCACGTGGTCAGCCTGGAGTCCGATTCGTGGCGTTTGCGTGGTGGCGCCAGCCACTTCCTGTTGGCTGCGTGCGTGTGCGACACTATTCTTTACTTAATGAGCTTGGTCACTGGAGTGTGCCCTTTGGTATGTGCCTCGGCTCAGCCAGATGTCTCGAGATACCATGCCTTTAATGCCTTTTCCAACTGCAATGATATGCTCATGTGATTAATCCTTCTTCTTATTTTTTTTTTCTTGCAGGTATCAATGCTTGATTATGTCCACTAATTTCCTCACGGGCGCCCCTAGGGAGCCGCTGCGTCCCAGCGTACAGCACACCACTCGCTCGGCGGGAACGGGGCCTCCACACGCCATCTTCTTCGCTGGGGCCGGCCTCGTGCTCAGTGCGCATGCGCGCATAGATCCATGCGCTCTGCTGGGCCCACTCGCCGCTCAGACAACGGCAGCCTCTCCGCGCACCACTCTGCTCCACCGCCAGCCGGCTCCCCGCAGCACACCACATGCTGCTCTTCAGCTGAGCGCACAGCAGTACCTGCGTCAGCAGCGGAAGGTCCGTTCCCGTCTCAGCACGCACACAGGACCGGAGCACCGTCACCACCAGGGAGAACTCCACTCCTCCGTCAGGGTCCTGGGCCGATCGCCTGATCGCCGTCACCACCCTCGTCGCCAGTGTAGGGGAGTGGAATGTGGTGCTACCTTAGGAGCTACAGGTACGTCAGATATATTATACAACCACACAGTAATGGGACAACACACACGCTTGGCTGCTAGGTTGGACCGGAAGCCACGAGCGACCTCCGTCCCTTTATTTAAAGGCTTCTGGCCACGCCTGGCCAGAAGGTGCTACATTGTGTGGGAGTGTTTCCGGGTCTCGGCTGAGACCCGCGAAACACTAAAATGTCACACCAGCCTATAACAGAAAACACTGTGAATGCGATTATGTAAAGATATGTGGCTTCAGGTAGTTTAGTCATAGCCACTGGAATTATTTGGCAGGGGAAGGCCAAATTATGCAGCAGGTTGATAACATTAAGCAAGAAGAAAAGGCAAATTATGTGGAATAATGTACCATATTTTTTATAGTATTTCATTATTTTGTACTTCTTACTCATGCTAATGCTGCTTGGGAAAAGGTTTTATCTAATTAGTACCAGTTTAACAACCAAATACAGAAATAAGCAAATGAAAGGTGACCAGTTAATCTTTGTGAAGGACCTTCCACTGCATGAGAATACATCACCACTTTTTAGTAACGTTTGATCCATTTAAGCTAGAAAAAAAAAATCTTACATTTTCAGCTTATCCACCAGATGATGGACTGTATGATAAATGTAGAAGATCCATAATTATGCAAAAAAAGTCAGAGAATCGCATAATTCCAATGGCTCTGGGTTTAGTGTTTAAGACAAAACAAGTGGTTTCAAAGCATATATTTAGTAATAGGTAATCAGAATGTACCTAGTGCAAGCATTTTCATAACTATGCATTAAAAAGACACTTTCTAGAACTCAACTCCTTTACGTCACTTGTCATCAAGAAATTGTCAGTGACACCATCAATTAAGGGTTATACTGATTCCCATGCAGCCGTTACACTTGGTGATTAACCAATTGCACGCATTTACATTTCTTTCAGACAACAGGCATCTTGCTGAGAAGGCCTGTTGCTTCATTACGTCTCTGTCCATCGCTCAGCTTCACAACACATGAGAACTCCACCCCTTGCCCTTTCACTTTCAGCCAGAGGCACGGCAAGGTCCACATTAACCATTCAGGGATGGCTGTTTCTTTTTTGTTTAACACAAAGTATTGAAACTCTATTTGTGAAATGAAAAACATAGGCTCATCGGTCCCCACAGATCCTGCCCACTCCGACATGTAGATGTCTGTTGAAAATTAGTACGTTTTGGTGAACATTATCCGCGCCATCTTGCCTCTTCCCCTGATGCCACACTTTTGTCGTGCGCACCCGCCATTTTAAGACGCCCCGATCAGAACGAACCCTTTTGCATGCCGCTGGCCCCTGACATAGCCCTTCGCCTTCACTAAGCCTGCACACTGACCACCCCCCCTGCTTGCACCTGCCTTGAATCATAAACCCCTCTTCGGCGCTGCTCTACCCCAGGCCCTCATCCTGTTCCCAGCGCGACACCTCCCTTCTTCCCTTTCATGATCCCCGGCCCTTAGATGCAAACCCCCTTTTCCCCGTGTGCCCGTTTGTCTCCCCGTTCCCAGGCCGACACCCAGCTCTGCCGATACTATCCCTTGCCCCTCCCCGTACAATAGAAAGCTTCCCTCCTCAAAGGACCCCCGAGTTGATCAAAGCCCCCCACCCCATGAGATCCGATCGAACCCCGCATTCCATGAATTGGCGGAATATCCAGCTGCGCGATAGTCATCACCTGCTGTGACCAGGGTAGGGATTTCTACTGTAGATATGTGTGGGAACGGGCCCGAAAGGGGATTCCTGGAATGTCTTTTCGTACATCAAAGCTTTATCATATGTATGTAAACTGTAATAAAAACCACAAACACTTGTGTATAAGAGGCCAGGCCTCAGGGATGCAGTTAGAGCACCTCAGAACGATACCTTCTGTCCGTTTTGCTGTGTTCTCCTCCGGAGAGAATAAAAACCTTGTTTCCTGCTTTCCAGTCTCCAGCGCCTGCCTCTTCATTGATTAAATAACTAGAGGGTCACAGAGGCAATACCGCCGGGCAAATATCGATTGTCCCCGACCCGACCCAGGTTTCAACAATTGGCGTCCCAAGCGTGGGGCCCATCAGCGACTCGTGGATCCAGTGGGAGAGGTCCCGACGACAGAGTGAACGACTGCAACGATCGGGAGAGCTCTTGCCCAATAGACCCTCGTCTGGCAGCCGATCATCCGAACTTCACTAGTTCCGAACAGACCTCTCTCGAGTGATCTACGGTCCTGACTGGGGACCATTAGGAGTGCCGTGAGAATTACGAGAAAAAGAGGACGATCGGGCGCTGGATTCGGAAGACAAGAAACTGTCCACATGGTCCGGGTAAGGTCGTGTAATCACGACAAGGTGCGAAATGATTGCTTGATTGTTTGATTGCTTGATTATTTATAAAATACTAGTATTACTCTTTGTTTGACCTAATTGGAGATTCACTGTCTGCACACGGAGAAACAGTAGGCTCCTTCTCTTTTGCAAACGGTGAAGGATAGGTAACGTAACCGTCGCGCCTATCTTTCTCCCCCACTGACTCTATTATTTCTCAACGGTTTTTGGGAGACTCCCCACTCCCTCACTGATTAACTGGGTTCTTTAACCCCGAACTACTGTTCACAGATTGTCTTCTGGAGATTCTCTGTCTGCAAACCGGAAACAACAGCTTCCTCTTTGCGGTTAGTGAAAGGGTAGAGGACGCAGACTTTTGCGCCCTACTTACTCTCCCCATTGTCCTTTTTCTATCCTATTTATTTATTTATTAATTGCTTGATTGTTCCGCGTTCTTGGTTACTCTTTTTTTATTTTTGTTCATGAGGTATTCACTGCCTGCAAACAACGTAGAATAGGAATATTCTGTCTAGTCTTTGCACCTAGTGATAAGATAGGCACTGCTGACTTATTAGTCCCTCGTTACGAGCCGTCATGTCTGTCTTCTCCCCATTGATTGATAATTGGTTCAGCCCGGACCGTGTATTAGAGGTGGACCATATAGCTCCACTAGAAGGCACCCCTAATAAGGACATGTTCATAAACTATGGGTTAGTTACCATAGCCTATAATAAATTGTGGCACAGGTATACCAAAGAAAGTCAAGACAAACAGTGGCCACTGGCAGGATCCTTTGACCTTGATAAAATAGAAACGTTAGAAATAGCCCTTCGAAATAATAAGACAACGCCTATTATGCTCGACAGTCTCGGTATGTGGCGCAGAGAGGCTATGCAACGACAGAGAAAAGACGAGGACAAACCAAGTAGAGAAATATACCGACAGGACAACCCCAGGACACCGCTACCCACAACTTATCCCCCGACACTATGCAAAAGACGACCAGACTTAGGGCCAGACCAATGCGCTTTTTGTAGATATGTCGGACACTGGAAAGCCCAATGCCCGACTCTACTGAGCGTGAGTAAAGGCAAAGGGCCGACAGGAACGACAGACCGGCAGTACGAGAAAAAGCGCGAGACAAAGAAGAACCCGACTTACATAGGCAGACCAGATAGAACCACCACGTTTGATTATGCCCGATGGCACAGATTTCGCCAGGACAATTTCAGCGGCATGCTCAAGTTCTCCTAGGTCGGGCAACGTCAAGACGGGAACCCAGCCTCGCTTTAAAATTCACAGACGGAAAGAGATAATCATGACCAATAACTGTTTTATATTCGTCTTGGGTCTTTGTATGTCGTACTTGTACTGTCCCCCGTCTGAGTTTGTGTGTATGTAATGTACGAATCTGCGTCATCCCTCTACACGTGTTTCCGTGTTACTCGACCTCTGTTAGCAGAAACTTAGCATAAAAGCAACCTGGAAAGAAAGAAATGGCAAGACAAAATCCGTAGACCATTGATGAACTTGAACTTTTAATTTAGCACAACAAACAAGGAATAATAACGGTAAAACTGTAGAAAATGAAAGTCAAACAGAGCATTCACCCCCCCCCCATTCTGGAACCTTCCAAGGTAGGGCAGGGTTACGGCTACGCCCAACCAGCGACAACCCATATAAGGCGGGCCCCGCTGCCAACTCTTGGTCAGGAAATCTTAACGTATGGGGGAGCCGGAGGAGAGGCAGGAGCCAGCAGCCTGGGCAGTTGTAGGTAGTCCCGCCACATGTCTCCTCAGCCAGCCGCAACGGGCCTGGATAGACTTAAGTAGTCCCGCCACATGTCCAGAGAAGAACGAGGCACCTCTTTCTTTTCCCTTCCGTAACAGCCGCAGCAGCTCTGGACGGCGGGATGTCCTGCACGTACCTCCACAACAATTTGTCCAAGTTGGGCTGGGAGGGAGAGGCGACGCGGACGAGCCTCTCCCACCTCCACCGATAGGAGGTCTCCCAGCCCCCGGCCCGACGCCGAACACCCCCAGTCAGGCGATGGTGCCAATACTTCCACAGCACCGAACACACCATGGTGGCACCCCAGTACTTGCGCAGCACCGAACGTGCAATGGTGGCCATATTTTCGGAACACCGAACCTGCAATGACTGCACTGATACTCGTGCCGCGCCGAATGCGCACCACAGGTGGCCATACTCCCACAGCACTGAGCACAAGACTTGGGGAACACCGGATGTGGAGAGACCTTCATGCGGGGCGATGAAAAAGAACAGCATGGAGCGCACCGGGAGAAGGAGACGGCGCGAACGAGTCTCCCTCGCCCCCCCCCCAGGTGGGGGCATCACAGCTGCACCCCAGCTGAACGTCCCGCTTTCACACAACAGGGACCTCTTCCTTTCACTCCGAAGGATCTCTCCCACTCTTGCAAAACTCGACGAGAGTGGCCCCTGTAGGGCCTCAAAATGGCGTCTGGGTCCGCTGGAAGGCGGGCCCCGGCCACTAGAGTAACTTTGACCAGCAATATAACTCAAACATTTGCCCGCTGGGGCACGAGCCCCCCATCTCCGACAGCATCTCCACAGCCTTGAAGATCCTACAAAGGTCCCCGGCGGAACCTTCGGCCTCTGCAGGTTTCCGGTAAGGGACGGCTGCCTTGATCGCCAACGAAATAAACGTGACATTGTCACTCCCTCTGTTAGCATGAATTCTAGAACTGCCGAAAAGGACTCTGGTCCAACTGCCAGTAATGGGAACATTTCCCCCTGATGCTGCCTCCGGACTGAGCCGGCCCCGCCCAAGATGGCGCTGGTATCCATCGGAACTTACGAACACCTCGTGGTGTTCCTTCGCACTAATATAAACTTGATGTTCTGAGACTTTATATGATCCTTTGTACACTTGGCTAGAAAAGACAAGGAGAGCTCACTCGACGAACAGTATGAAAGGATCGCGTTACAAATGCTGATTGCAAATGTACAATGTATTTATATTTTTTATAGCTGATGTATAACCTCATCTACGACGCACACATACGGTATACATATAGGAAATCTGATTGCAACTATTATGATTATGCTTCTAAATTATGAAAATAAATGCCCCCCCCGAACCCCCAGCCAATTAATAGACGTTTTAGTTTCTTACAAATGAATGAATAAAACTTTCCGATGTTTTTATTGCTGCAAACGACACCCCCCACTGTACGCACTTTAGCCATTGCCACGACCGGCCAAATACGACCGCACCCTCATAATCCACGTGCTGAAATGATTTTGCAAAATAAAGTTTTTTTGAAACTATGGACGGGTATTGCATGCTTTATTTTAAAAATGTGGGATCGGTGGGAAAGTTCTTTTCTGTGCACCCTACTCTGCTCTCTCTTTAAGGTTAAAAGAAGATGGTTGCCCAGCCCTGGAGGACGGGTCGGATCGACAACACGACACCCCGCCTTCAGAAGTACGTGACTGACCCATGAACTCTCGCGTAGAGGAAGGCCTTGACTTCCAAGGATGGGTAAAACGAACGGTGTAAATGAGGGAATGTTAAAGGAGGGTAAAATGAAATGGCGTAAATGTTATAAAGTACAACGTTCCAAGGTATCAGGGAACGGAGCTGACCCAAGAACCGAAGAACCTTAGAACGCCACAGCGTTGAAAGAGGTTTAAGGATCCCGATAGTGAGATACATCTTTTTGACTAGATACCTCGTACTAGGCACCTCTGGTTTCCTTTTTACGTTTTCCCCGCACACGACCTATAAGGGCACACTGCCCCCCCCCCCTGACTCCAGAAACCATATCCCCGGGGACTCTGCTCCGAGGAGGGAAGACGAGTAAGAGGTGAGTAAAAAGGACTCTTGAATACATGTATTTAAATATGCGCGAATGCTGTCTCCCCCACCCCCTTTTTCCTTCCCTCTGCAGGTTACATCAGAGATTACAGCCGAGGTGTGGCGAAGATCCGAAGCCTCGCCATGTCTAATACACGGAGCAGACTAGCACCGCAAGGTGGTGCCTAAGCACGCCTGCAAACTACTCACGTATCGAACAAACCCGAAAAATTAGCACAACCTGATAAAAAGTGATCACCCTTAAACCAGACCGGACGAATGAACCCATGTCACATATGATGCGAAACTATGAGAGAATGTGTGTGTGTGACTGAGGCGTTGACCCAACTGGTCGAAGGACAGAGAATGCGAGAAAGTGCGACAAAATGGTACCTCCTTTCTTCTTTCCTTTTTCTCAAGGCGCGTCCCCTCTACCCTGTTTAATGCTCCAACTGCATGATTACAAGATTCTAACGCAGACCCCTGAATGCCCTTTACTGTGTAATGCACTAAATAGCCTTTCTTGAATACACTGCCACCCTCTCTGTTGCACGTGTACTATTTAGCCTGCCGTTGCGCTCTCTCTCTCTCTCTCTCTCTCTCTCTCTCTCTCTCTCTCTCTCTCTCTCTCTCTCTCTCTCTCTCTCTCTCTCTATCTCTCTCTCCCTCTCTCTCTCTCTCTCTCTCTCTCTCTCTCTTTCTCTCTCTCTCTCCCTCTATTTTTGCACTCCCACTCTTCCGAGTGATTAGCCCCGAAATTGGCAGACTGCCCCCCCTAGCACACCACCTAATTGGCTTCAAATACCGTCAGTATTTGCCCGAGACCGCGTCATTACCTCTCCTTTTCCGCTAGAAGTCAATGAACCGAGGTTGGGCCGTAAGGGAAAGGACAGGAAAGACGACAGAGGTTCCCTAATCTGGCCCGTAATAAGGGAACTACATGTCAACGGCTCCTATGGTATAAGAAAGGACCTCAGAATACGCGACCCTCCCCACCCCGACTTGTCGCAATACCCAAACAGGAAAAATGATCACCCCTGTTACATCCCCTGTATCAGCCGCCCAAAAACGGGAGTTATGAAACTACCCCTCATTTCCGGTTGTGAGAGATGGGTCGATTTACGCCCTTACCACAAGTTTCTATGTCCCTAGTCGTCTCCCACAAAACCCCTGTCTTTTCTGATTAAGTACTCAGGCCGTAGGAAGTTACGTAGGACCCAGAATGATGTTTTACAAGGTTAACTGACTAGTCCAAGGTGAATCATCGAAATGAACCCCGTAGTAGTTGAAAGGCAGGATGCATCGATAGAAAAGAAATGTTTAGCCATGTTCGTCTCTCAGCAAAATGCCTGTGTAGTACCATGTTGACAACTCACAGTACCCTTTGTAAATGTAAAACTCTAGAGAACGGCATATCTTTGCCAGGTTCGTCTCACGAAGGTGGGTCACCATCAGATGAAATGTCGTGACTGTGATAAATAATTGTGAAGGAAAGTCATAGTAGATCCAACAGGCCCGTCACCGGTCATTCATATGCCAGTTGTGAACACTAATATAACGGGCATTTTCATTCTTTGCCTGGAGCTGGGAGAGAAATAGACTTTTTGATTATCTTCATCTGCAAATTCTCTAAAGACTGTCTTTTCAAACTTGTTTAAGGGTACTGCTGTTGGAGGAGAGAAGGACCGGATGTGGGAGCACGAGGCCTGACTGCAGACTAAGGAACACCTGCGACATTAGCCAAGGCGAGACCACGACAGAAAAGAGCTGCAGGACGAGGCACTGTTTTCGACAACATGAGAAGAAAGGGCCGACCTGATGCCCCTGCTCGATGTCCAGTGTTTGCCGACAAGTCCCCGCTCTCTGAATTCGGTCATACGCCCGCCTATCTGAAGTCTCTCGTTCCCCTAGTCTGTTCCTAATTTGGCCTTGCTCCATCCCCCTTTTTCTCCGACCTACCCTATGGACTGTTTTGTACGCTCTTCTTCCATCTGAACTTTCTGACAATCACCTCAAAGGACACAGGGCGAAAGGGACCTTTCCGACCAGAAACGCGAGGAAAGGGTCGTGCCCTGCAACGCAGAACTTAGAATAGAGCTGGACCCGTAGCTCCATCGCCGGTGCTCCACAGCGCCAACGAAAGACCACAAAGAATAATGAGAATTCGTTAACTTCGAACATTTGACATCCTCAATCACCGTTTCTGCTATGCCTCATTTCTCTCCCAGCCGCCATTGTATTGATCCTGCTCCAATCCGAATCTGAGATATGTAATAACCTGCCAGTTCACGTTATGATATGTACTTGCTGCTCTCGCTACAGAACCGTTTTTTTGTATTACATTCCTATGACTTTCCTGCTGAACAAATTTATCAAAGTTTATCCAATAGGTCCAGCTCCTAAAAACTAGAAATCTCAAAATGTATTGTTTACAACTCTTTCATCTAGGGTTCCTACCGTTTTCTTTCTCATGCCCACCGCAATAGAACCAAGTAGAAAATGAACCAGCAAGATGTCTTGAATATGTTAAAGGGAGGACTGTTGAAAATTAGTACGTTTTGGTGAACATTATCCGCGCCATCTTGCCTCTTCCCCTGATGCCACACTTTTGTCGTGTGCACCCGCCATTTTAAGACGCCCCGATCAGAACGAACCCTTTTGCATGCCGCTGGCCCCTGACATAGCCCTTCGCCTTCACTAAGCCTGCACACTGACCACCCCCCCTGCTTGCACCTGCCTTGAATCATAAACCCCTCTTCGGCGCTGCTCTACCCCAGGCCCTCATCCTGTTCCCAGCGCGACACCTCCCTTCTTCCCTTTCATGATCCCCGGCCCTTAGATGCAAACCCCCTTTTCCCCGTGTGCCCGTTTGTCTCCCCGTTCCCAGGCCGACACCCAGCTCTGCCGATACTATCCCTTGCCCCTCCCCGTACAATAGAAAGCTTCCCTCCTCAAAGGACCCCCGAGTTGATCAAAGCCCCCCACCCCATGAGATCCGATCGAACCCCGCATTCCATGAATTGGCGGAATATCCAGCTGCGCGATAGTCATCACCTGCTGTGACCAGGGTAGGGATTTCTACTGTAGATATGTGTGGGAACGGGCCCGAAGGGGGATTCCTGGAATGTCTTTTCGTACATCAAAGCTTTATCATATGTATGTAAACTGTAATAAAAACCACAAACACTTGTGTATAAGAGGCCAGGCCTCAGGGATGCAGTTAGAGCACCTCAGAACGATACCTTCTGTCCGTTTTGCTGTGTTCTCCTCCGGAGAGAATAAAAACCTTGTTTCCTGCTTTCCAGTCTCCAGCGCCTGCCTCTTCATTGATTAAATAACTAGAGGGTCACAGAGGCAATACCGCCGGGCAAATATCGATTGTCCCCGACCCGACCCAGGTTTCAACATGTCCTTTCAGTTAAGTTGAAAGGTGGCTTACAGTATTGCATTCAGAAGCAAAACCCAGATGATCTGGGCCCCTGGGGCTTCAGAGTAATGGCCCAGAAGAAAGAGAAAAAGAGTGGGATCCATGTATAACAGCAAAGACATGGCCCATAGGAGGGGAGCCATCTGGAGGCTAATTTTTCCATTCTCAAATGAACAGACATGTGGGCAACATATGGGGCCTGTTTTATATGAAAGAGCCAGCACTACCATTAATGTATTAGGTGCAATGGCACTGGGACGGGAAACAACCTTTACAATGCAGTCATCACATCGCACCACACTTACAACGCAGCCCTTACATTGCAACATCTCCAACAACACATGTCACTACAACGCAGGCATTACAATGCATACCATTACAACGCATGACATTACATCGCATGTCACTACAATGCAGGCATTACAACGCATACCATTACAACGCATAGTACCCTTAGACTATCTAACACTTGCCCCACTGTTGCACCCCGTGGAGTTAGAATAGTAATTTTTACCCCTACACTATCCAACACTTACCCTATGTTTGCATCCCCTGGAGTTAGAATAGTAATGTTTACCCCTATACTATCCAATATTTACCTTAAATGCAATGTAATGGTATGCATTGTAATGGTATGTGTTGTAAAGGTAGTATGAGATGTTATGGAATGTGTTGTAAAGGTAGTTTTTTAATATGCGATGTAGTGTCATGCGATGTAATGGAATGCGTTGTAGTGCAAGTTGTAATGTAATACCTGCCTTGTAAGTACATGCGTTGTAAATCTATGCATTGTAAAGTCATACATTCCACTGGGAGCAAGAGAGTGAGGGGTCCAATGCCACCAATTTATGACTGTTTTACTAGCAAAAGTGGAGTAGAGGCCCATGTTTCTCCTAGTATTAGGACCCAGTCACTCTACTCTTGATGCACAGGGAACAGGGCCCAGCACTGGGGAAGGGGGTGGTGAGATTTGGGGCTTTGTTCTCTTTTTTATTACACAAAGGGGCAGACAGCCTACTCTGATCCTCATGCCTAGGAGTAATAGCTTCTTGCAGTGAGCAGAGGATGTAGCCTTCTTCATAAGGCTGCAGGTATCATTGATGCTGCAGGTGCAGTGACACTGAGGTACAGTGGTGAGGGGGCCAACTAAACTACAAATATAGCTGCTTTACTATTTTCCTTGTTTGCATTAGCCCCAAGTGCACCCTTGCGGTATCAGTGTTTTTGGCCTCATACCGATGGCCCACGTATGTGACTACTGAAGCAGAGGAAGCAGCTTAGCTTGATCCTCAGAGAGATGACAGCAGGGGAATGGAGCAAGATTGGGTCCATCTTCCTAACAAAGATCACAGTAGCTATCAGTGAAGTAGGTAACATGGCATTGGATCTCAGGGAGGTTGAGGGGCCCACCGCATCAAAATCATGACTCTATTACTATCCAAAAGATGCTTTGGGTCTTGCTGGCGCCGTTGGAGCTGAGGAAACCATTGTTGCAATGTGGAGCAACACGTAGGGGCTCATTATTTGCTAAAATTGACATGTTTCAGGACTAGAGTTATGGGCAAGCATGGTGGAAAAGGCAGAGGCAGAGAGGGAGTCTGGTACTCAGGGCTGTAGCTATCACTAGTGCAGCAGGTGCAGTGCATTGGGGCCTAAGAGTGTGAGGGGTTACGACACCCTAATTATGAGGGGTAGCATTTTTTGGTCAACTTTTTTGTGTGAGATGTATTTGCTCTCTTACGCTGTTCATATTTAGTGCAGAATTTGAGCTGCAGAAGTGGACCCCTTAAAATGTCTCATACTCCCAGCCCCTTGCGCTCAGCCTTACCACTTCAGCTCCCCCAAGTCTTGCCATAAAGTTGTGGAGGGGGGCCCAACTTCAACACATTTTCACTAGGGGGCACAGAGCAAAAAGTTTGAAGACTTTGGAGATAGGACAATATAACCATTTATGCATGAATCAGTAGGCATACATGGATGCAGATGAGTGAGCACCCTTAAACACAGAGCACAGGCAGTAAGAAACAAAAAAATGGCCTCTTTCAGAACATACAATAAATCTGTTGTTTGAAGCTGCACATATCATACACTAACGGCCCAAAGTAGGGTTGAGCAGTTGACATAGGCAATGATGAGCATCAATGGCCCCAAACAGAAATGTGCATGAATTGATCCAAGCAGAAATTAACATCAGTGGTCCCAGGCAGTAATATATATCAACGGACCTATTAGTAACAAGCCTCCAGGCAGCAATAAACCTTAATGACCAAAGATTGCAATGGGCCTCAGTGTCCCCTGCTGGTAATGCATCTCAATGGGCCATGATAGCTGAATGAATGGGTTAGTGCGTTTAAGGTGGGTGGCATAAATGGAAGAATATGTGAGGGATCGAGTGGATGGTATGTCTGGCCTGTTGATTGGTGGCCATATTTGGTTGGCCTCTTTCCCATCACCGTTCAGGTAGCTAGTAATTGAGACATACACTTTATTGATGATGTTTTTGATTTTAAAACACAAGCAGCGAATGGTATTGCCTCGGGTTTTATCACTTAATAATGTTAAGAACTATCAAAGAAAACACCCTGGCCTATTAATCAGACAATAATAGGAACCCATCCCGATTAAGGTAATGCTGTATGTCTTGGGCTGCCTCCTGCACTATACACCACCTTCAATGGCACGTGAGAATGCCTTATATCACTGTCCAGCTTGCTAAGCTCCACTAGTTACTGATTCATAAGCGCTCTGTCTTTAAAAGTCCAATTGTACAGTCAAGGTCCCAGCTTAATTCATCAGCTCCTTTACTGCT
Organism: Lissotriton helveticus; assembly: GCF_964261635.1. NCBI lineage: Eukaryota > Metazoa > Chordata > Amphibia > Caudata > Salamandridae > Lissotriton > Lissotriton helveticus. The sequence continues at coordinate 480,781,732 of NC_136057.1, read as the reverse complement.
ACTCTCCTTGCCAATCTTTTGGATCAGCTTCAGCACACCTTCTAGTGCTGCATAGGATGAGGAACCAAGACAGGGCAGATGCAAAGATGCAAGATCTGGAACACACTTTCTTCTGGAGTTGCACTCATCATCAAACTATCTGATGTTCGGATTGTCACTTAAAACCTAGCTACATATCTTCTAATATCATTGAGGGTGAGTTTTTTTTAACTTAAAATGGAATTCATTGAACTTTGTCACAAGGCATCTATTTAGGCAATTGTGCTTTCTATACAATCATTAAATAAATAAAATAAAAATAGATGAAGGGGTAGGGAGTGAGGGCTTAGTTAAATGAGCACTTGGATAGAAGCTAGGTATAAGAGTGAGTGATCCAAGCGACACCATCTTCCACGTATGTCTCCTGCTGCATACCTCCTTCCCATTGGGTTCCTTGGTCCCTTGAGCTAAAAGACGTCCACAGCCTCCCCCCTTCAGTGTTAGATGGAGCTGGGTACTTTGTGAGTGTCCTCCTCTGGAAACTGCATTGCATGCCAGTGTAAGAGTGAATCTTCATTGCTGCTCCAGCCATGATGGGGGAGTGTTTGTGCTGGACTCACACCTGCTCTTTTGCCTTAGACCGGTCCCATTTGTGATAAAATGGATAATAAGTAGATGGTAAACCTCTTCAAGTAATAATGGCACTATTTGTGACTAGGTCCAGTTAGGTTTCAATAATTTAAACTTGATTTCAACCCTTGGTAGCTGTAACACAGTGCAGGCAGTCCTAACTCAGGAGAAATGCTTACGTTCTTTCATTGGGGCATACTAACACGTTGAATAGCAACCAGTGATGTGGTGTTGCTGTCCGGATTCAACTTGATGGTTTAAGGTACTTTGCTGCTTGACCAGGGCTAACACCTCAGTCAGCCAACAACCCAGTTCCCCACACTGGCCCACGAGTAGCATGCAACTTACAGGCCCTGGGCACAGGTAGTGCCACCTTACTGGGGGCTTACATGTAAATTAAATATGCCAATTGGGTATAAGCTAATCTAGCATGTTTTAAGGAAAGAGAACAAGCACTTTAGCACTCGTTCGCAGTGGTAAAGTGCACAGAGTCCTAAGGTCAGCAAAAACGAAGTCAGCAAAACAGGAGGACTGAAGGCAAAACGTTTGAGGTCAATCTTGCCAAGGATGCCAGGTCTAATGGCCTGCAGCACTGATTGTGCCACCCACTTAAGCCCTGTGCCACCCAATTAAGTAGCACTCAAAACGTCTCAGGCCTAATCATAATAATAAAGTGATTTGTAAAGTGCATGGTTACACCACATCGGTGTGTCCCCGTGCTGGACCCGGGAGCTCGGAAAAGAGACCGGTAAGGCAAATAAGGTGAAGAAGGACCTATCTGAATCGGGTTAAAAAACAGCCATGTTTTCAGTTTTCTTCTGAAATCAGTTTCTGTGGGAGAGGCTCTCAGGGCATATGGCAGGTACTTCCACATTTTAGCAGCTAGGTAAGCGAACGTTCTAGCACCCATTCCAGCTTTCCTGATCTTGGGAATTTTAGTAAATGTTTGGCCTCAGAGGATCTAAGATTCTGACCAGGGATGTAAGCATGAATCAGAGAGTGAAGATAGCTGAGGCCTTGTTTATTGAGTTTGCAACAGCAGAAACACAGAGCTTTGAAACCAATTCTTTTGGACACAGGGAGCTGGTTAAGAGCACCTGATGCTGACGATCTTTTGGGGAGATTCGGTATCAGCCTTGCTGCCACATTTTGGACTCACTACAGCATTGTGAGACTACCCTTAGAGGCACCCATGTATAATACGTACCCATAGTCCAGCAAGGAAGTGATGAATGTATAAACCAATGTTTTCCATGAAGTAGTGGGGATTCGATCAAGAATTTTTCTCTGTTTCTTGAGAGTGCCAAAGCACGTCCCAGACGTTTTTCTAATTTGATCTTCAAAATAGAGTTTTGAATCAAATACAACAGCTAGGATCTTAACTTTTTGTTTTGGGACCAGGGGTTCACCCAAGACTGCCTGCCACAAAGTCAATATCCATATTGAGAGGGTTTTTCGTACAAGCAGAAGCTCGGTTTTATTGGCATTAGGTATTAAGCAACTATCAGTCATCCATGAGGCGTCATCCGATAAACAGGATTTAAAAAGTTCGGCCGAGATAGAATTCGGTTCAGACAGATTTACTATAAGTTGGCTGTCATCAGCATAAAACACCACTTGAACAATACATTTTTTATGATATCCGCCAGTGGTCTCATATAGACATTAAACAATGTGGGGCTCAGAATAGAGCCCTGAAGGACTTAAATTGCCATTTCCACAGGCAAAATAAACCTTTTATGGAGGCAAAACCTTACTTTTTAATACATATAAGTCACCCATAGAGTATGCCCTGGATAGCCCAGGGGGCAGATTGCAATGTATTTGAAAAGTAGGACAAGTACTTTTAAGTTTTACATATCCTGGTAGTGAAAAACTCTTACATGCGTTTTTCACTACTGCAAGCCTACCTCTCCCATTGGATAATATTGGAGTTACCTTATTATATTTTATTAGTGTAATTTCTAAATGGGAACAGGTAACCAGTTCATGTTTGGTGTTTCTGAAATTGTAAATAAAAATCTTAATTTATGGTGAATTGGGATTGTAAATTACAATTTAGAAGATGGCACTTTAAGAAACAATAAATTTTCTTGTCTTAGCCATTTTGTGCATGCAGCCTATCTCTGAGTAACATGACTGGGTGTAGTTGGCAGCTGGGCTTTGTATATGGCTATTAGACAGCCACACACCAGGGGTGGCTGGTGGATTTCAAATGTAGCGGGCGTACATTTTTGACCTGAGTATATAATGAGCAAGTAAGTGAGCCAGAACAGAAAAAGAGAAGTGCAGTTGGGTTTTCCCCTCACAAGACATTTAAAAAAAAAAATTCGATTGGTAGAATAAAGTTGTAAAGAAACTTTTTTCAACTTTGAAGAAACCTCATCTAGCATCAATCCCAGCTTCACTGTGTTACTAAACTGTGTGATCCTAGGCGAATACCTTTTTTGTTCACATGAGAGTACCTTCAAATACTAGAGTTCATGTACAAAAAAAACCTCTCTTTTTAATTGATGTAATAAGCTATGGTTTTTTGTGATTCAGTTTTATTGAGACTTTTGGCCACATATAAGGTGCATGCCTTTTGGTTTAGTAATAATATTGTCATCATGGTGGGGGCAGGAACATTTCTCAGTTCACATTTTAAAACGTTCACTTTTAGTTATTAATAAAATATTGGAGTTTGTTTCATATTCTGCCTCTAAATAACCTACCTGCGTATGAAGCTGTAGTGTGCTACCTGTTTCCACATCACATTATATGGTTCTCGGCCTGATTAGAAGCACGTCAAAATCAACTGTGCTTGCAGCTGCTGCTGTGCAGATCGGCTCCGTCACTAAACTTTATGTCTTAACCATTCATATGCGCAAGGCTCCAACAACGTCAACGGGCCTAACGAAAGATGATTTTCAGAGCAGCCGACATTCTTTGTTATACCCCACCCCTTCCCATCTTGCCTAAGGGTGGGGTGGGATCGGTTCAACTCACTGATCCACCCACTTCTTTTGGACTAGATGGGAAATGGTGGATGGGTATAAGCTGATTAAAGTGTAGCCCAAGACCCTGTAGGGCTTGAGCTTAAAGTGTCCAGGTGTTACCTTCACTGGTGATGCTTCTGTGCATCATCGAGGAGGAGGTTTGGCAGGCATTGCAGGCAAGGGCTTTGTCTTGTCTTTGCCAGCCCTAAACAATCTCTGTGATGGTCGGCACAGGTGCTTTCATATTCATGAGCCAGCTGTCACACAGATTGACTGACTCGGGATTTAGGACTGCTTAATTTCCAGAAAGGGTCGGTCTATTTTATTTACTAGTAATCACTACCAATGGGAAAAATAAAGTGGGCTGAGACCATACATTCATTACGGCCAGCCGCCACTGCCATACACAATGGGGAACTTAGGTGCGACTGGATGGGCCCTTGCTAGCAAGATGGGAGGAAGGAGCTGGGCCCATCCCACTTATATTTGAATAGGCTGTGTCCTGCCTCCACACAAACAGCTGTAGTTAGTATGGAACCAGGGCCAGGAAGACAGGGTACCTGTGCACTTGAAAGGCATGCCTCTAGAAGCGTCTCCCTACTTCATAGGCATAACTGTGTATGAATACTGGACCTCAGACACCAGCTCTTCAGTAAACCTCTGGACCTGTGAAAACTCTGTTAGGAAGAAGGACTGCTGTGCTGCTGAAAGGACTGTCACTCTGCTGGACTGCTGCTCTGAAGGAACTGCTGCCCTGCTATGCTGACCTGCTGCCTGCTGCCCTCTTGCCTGAGGAGTGACTAGACCTGCAACATCATCATGTACCCAGGGCTATCAGAGTGACTCAAAGGGCTAGCCTGCTGCCCTCCTGATCTGAGCCTCAGGGACATAGAAGGCTCCCCAATATCCTGCACCAGACCCTGGACCCAGCTGAAGTGCATTTCTGACCCCCAAGTGATGCCCTTCAGATCCTGGACCCTTGGTGTTTCTCAGTAAGGTGAAATCAACTTTTGGGCTCCTCGCAAACAGGCCTGTTTGCACGACACCATGCTGCTCTCACCACAATTCAATGCACCGCCAGGTCAACCCTTTATGCTGCATCAACTGCTGTGGGGACTGCCACAGTGAAGCTCCAGCAGCGCCCGCTCATTACACCTGGCCTGCTCTTTGAGCTATGCCTGCATCCTCCAGCAATGCTTTCTCTGCTCCTTGAGGCCACCTCTACCACACAATTAACTCTTGGCACAGATCTGAGAACATAAACTTCAACGGGCCCAACCTGGTGACTGTAGCCAACATGTGCTCCATCACGGTTAGACTGAAAGCGTGACTTTGACCTGGATCAGCTTGCCCTGATGTCCCTAGTTGGTGCTTTGCACTTTTTCGTGCTATTTTTGCTAAAAATCTTTAGAAATTCATAGCTCTGGTTCTACTGATTGGATTGTTGTCATTTTGGCCTTGTTTTTTCAATTACATTTTACACTTTCCTTCTAACATGGTGTGGGATCCTTTTTGTGTGGCCAGCGCCAGGAACCCTGGATCTCCTGGACCCAACCGACACAACTCCGCTGCTCCCCACACTCAACACCGGAAGACACACCGACTGCGAAAGATCCTCGCCCAACACCACCCATGGACAGTTTTCATGCAGACTCTGCCGCAGATCCTTCACCATCGACAAAGCCTTCACTACTGCTGAAGGCCCATCTGATGCTCGCACCTCCAGAAACCTGACTTCCATACTCCTCAACGTGCGCTCCCTGCACCGACACGCCGTAGAGATCTGAGCCCTGATCGACACCCTCTCGCCCGACATCGTCTTCTTCACGGAAACATGGACCAACGCCACCTCTGGCCCCACCATTGCCACAGCCATTCCAGACGGCTACAAGATCCAGAGAAAGGACCACCCCCGCCAGCCAGGAGAAAGACTTGCCATCGCACACAAGACCCTCCTCCAGCTCTCCACATCCAGAACGAGTGACCCTAACTCCAACACAGAACACCTCCACTTCCAAATCCAGACCAGCCCAGGACCACAATCACCCTCATCTACAGACCACCAGGACCCCCTCCCAGTCCGCAACTACCATCGCCAAGCTCGCTACACCCCACGTCATCACCTGCATGGAATACATTCTACTCGGGGACCTGAATTTCCACCTCAACAACGACAATGACCCGACTCCACCACTCCCCTCATTAACCTCGCCAAACTAGGACTGAAGTAGCTGGTCAACACGCCCATTCACATAACTGGAAACACCCTCGAGCCAATCTTCACGGGAGGGATGAACATCTGCTTCAGCCACACCACCCAGCCCTCCTGGATGGACCACCACTGTGTCCATTTCACCTTCAACACCACCACCACACCCAATCCCCCCACACCCGCCACAAAGGAACTGAAGCAAGGTCACAAGGAACACCTCAACTCCACCCGCACCACGACTGACCCCAACTCCGCTGCCAAGGAATTTCACTGCTGGATCTCTGACTACGCCAACAAGCTGGCACCCTTCCACCACCCCTACAAACAACGCCCTCTGAAGGCCGTCTGGCTCACCGCTGCAAGTAGCCAGGCGCTCCTGCAGATGCCTAGAGAAAACCTGGTGAAACCAGAAAACCACGGAAGCACAGTACAACTTCAGGAGCACCCAGAAGGAATACCACCAGCACATAAGAGGCACCAAAAGGACCTTCATACGAGACAAAATCCAGACCAACACGACCAACGCCAAGGAACTGTTCAACATCATACAGAAGTTCGCAAAAAACCCCAGGGAAGCAACGGACGTCACACCTTCCCTGGAACTCAGCTACAAGCTCAGCTCCTACTTCCACCAGAATATCAAGGTCCTCTACAACAACTTCAGCGAACAGACACCGGACACCACCACCTCCCTCCCCTACGCCGCCGATATGCTAACCAACATGACCTGGAACCCTGCCACCGTCGAACACATCACAGCGACCATGAAGAAAACCCGCTCAGGAGCTCCAACGGACCCCTGCCCACCGCACATATTCCACAGGGCCGCTGCCATCTCGCCCGAACTAGGATGGGCCATCAACGCCTCCTTCATACGCGGCATCTTCCCAGACGACTGGAAGCGGGCAGACACCTCCTCAAGAAACCTACGGCCGACCCAACAGACCTGAAAAACTACCGGCCGATCTCTCTCCTCCCCTTCGCGGCCAAAGTCACTGAGAGACTGACCAACTGACCACCATCATTGAAGAGAACTCCATCCTGGACACCTCCCAGTCTGGATTCCGCAGCAACCACAGCACCGAGACCGCCCTCCTCGCTGCCAACGACGACATCCGCATGCTACTCGACCAGGGACACACTGCGGCCCTCATTCTTCTAGACCTCTCTGCAGCCTTCGACACCGTTTCACATCGTACGCTCGCAGCCAGACTTCACAAAGCGGGGAGGCAAGGAGGAGCCGCCATCGACTGGATCCAAACCTTTCTCTCTGGCCAAACACAGAGGATCAGACTCCCTCCCTTCCTCTCCGAACCCACCGATATCAGCTGCTGAGGACCCCAAGGATCATCGCTCACTCCCACGCTTTTCAACATCTACATGGCCCCCCTTGCTGCCATTGCATCCTATGCCGACGACACCCAGCTCATCCTCTCACTCACGAAGAATCCCGAAGACTCCAGACTCTGTTTCCAGGAGGGAATGAAGAACGTGGCAGCCTGGATGAAGGGCAGCTGTTTGAAGCTCAACTTAGAGAAGACCAAAGTCCTCATCCTTGGACCCTGCACCTCCGCCTGGGACGACACCTGGTGGCCCACTGCCTTCGGGAATCCATCTACCCTCACAGACCAAACATGAAACCTCTGAATCATCCTCGACTCCTCTCTCTCCATGAACCGACAGATCAATGGATCCCCCCAACTGCAGACGGACCGTCACCCAGGCGCTCATAATCAGCAGACTGGACTACGGCAACGTCCTATACACCGGAATCTACAGAACCCTTCTACACAAACTCCAAACCATCCAGACCGCTACAGCCAGACTCATCCTCGTGGCACCGCCTCCCGAACACATGTCCTGTCACCTACGAGACCTCCACTGGCTCCCAGACGAGAAGAGGGTCACCTTCAAACTCCTCTCCCACACCTACAGATCCCTAAACAACATCAGACCCAAATACCTTAATAAGAGAGTATGCTTCCACCTACCCAAGAAGAACCTCTGCTCTGCCAACCTTGCCCTGGCAGTGGTCCAACGCATCTGCAGAAACAGTACAGGTGGGAGGGCTTTTTCCTACATCCGAGCCAAAACCTGGAACAAAATCCTGGTGAACATCAGACGCTCTCCGACCCTGCACACGTTCAGGAAGGACCTCAAGACCTAGCTCTTCGATTGATCGGGAGCTGCTCCCCCCTCCCCAGCACCTTGAGACCCTCACGGGTGAGTAGTGCGCTTTACAAACCCCTGATTGATTGATTGATTCTTTCACTTTAGTACTGTTCAAAGTGTTGGACAAATTCTTTACACATTGCCTCTAGGTTAAGCCCCATTGCTCTCTATCGAGCTGCCAGGGAGTTGAGCATGGGTTAATTTAGGGTTGACTTGTGCCTCACCCTGAAAAGAATTATGGTTGCTGCTTGACGAGGGCTTACAGCCTAATTTCTCATACCTTCACAAAGCAGGTGTAAGGAATCTAGGTCGGAGGACCCCAGAGCAGACAGGGAGCACTAAGCCTGAATTGCTTAACTGAGGGAAAGCTCAGGGCCTGTGCTTCGACAGATTTACTGGGAACTAGAGGCACCTAATACTCAAAACTAAATGGGGATATTTTATTTTAGATGCACAATAAAATTATAAGTCCAGTCCAGGTCATATTCAATTTACAAGAAGTCACATCTCTAACATGCGGATACTGGTCTGAATTAGACAGTAGTACCCGACTCAGCCTTCAAAAGCATGTACATGTATAAACAGTGCAGAGCTTCTTACACCAGCCCTGCATCAGCAGATCCTATTTTAAAAGTCTGTCGCTTGTGGTTCACACTCAACTCCCATTTTAGCAGAGTTTACAGTGAGTGAGACTGAGTTATACTTACCCAGAGTAGATATTTAAAAAATCAGGTGGTCTAAAATCAAAATCTTGAGTGGATTAAAATGGGTCAGAACTCAATTCCAGGGATGTGCAATTTGCACACAGGCTGGTTTGCGAATGAGAATACAAAAAAGAACGAATTACATACAGTCAATTTGAAGTTTATTTTAGAATGGCATGCAGAATTCGTATTTATTTGGCCGGTCGCCATTTGTGACCCTTCATGATTGGCTGCAAATGCAAGAATGGAGGCCTACAAAGGACTTCAGGCCTCCAACCCTGAATTCAATTCCCAAACGAGACACACATTGTTTTTGTTAAAAGGAGCTCGAGTCTATTGAGTATTATCAGCTTGGAACATATGTAGACCCTTGTCTGCTCACCATGAGTTTGTGGACACAATTCCCAAAGGGGAAGCTTTACCACTATGAATCAGATTCCATCTCAGTTTATCAGTAACTGGTCAGTGGTTTACAAAAAAAAAATTATTATATTTCAATGTAAAACCTTTTAGAATGTCTCCCCACCCCTCCACTTCATGTCGTCTCCTATTTGGGATTAGTAAATGTTCGCAAAAGCCCTTCCCTGAGGAGGAAAGACCTTTCCAACTCCTAAACAGGCTGTGAATAAATGGAAATGCCAATCAAAGGCTTTGTGACCATAAAACTCCTTTGAACGTGAGGCACTTGGAGGCATGCTCATGTAGAAAATATATATATGAGTGTCCTTGAGTCTGTACATTTCCATAAACCTGAGTTGTTTTTCGTAACCCTTTTGGGTGCGCTTCTGGACAGGGCTGTCTTTTCAGTATATTAATGACTGAAAGTGTACATTGCTTCCTGACACCAAGTTGTACTGGGTTCCACAAGACCTATAAAAGGGCATTTGTGAACTAGAGGGATTGAGAGGAGACCATCTGGTGGCCAGGGAAAAAAATGGAGCTGCATGATTAGGGTATGACTTTTTTAATTTATCCCAGCTTCACAGCATCTGAGCAAAAGGCAAGAAGAGTATTCACAGGAGTGAAGCTGAAACAAATGTAGATAGGTGTTGCCCATGATATGCTACACCCTGCTAGACTGCAAGCAGTCTGCAAAGAAAATATGCACCTCTTTAATGACTCAGCCATATCCTCCAAATGTGTAAACTCATAAATCTTCAAAGCAAAGAGCACATACCTATTTGTTCATGAATTCGATCGTCATGCAGGTTTCCAAATCTACAAGTTAATGCTGGTTTTTTTAAGGCAACAACATTCTCTTCAATTGATTCCATATTGCCCTGTTTCCCGTGGTAGAATTTAAATCTGTCAGTCTATGCTGTAGGTTTAAAATAAGCATTAAAATCCTCCAGTGCATGTCGAAATACATCTTCTTGCCCTGGAAGTCTCATTTTCTTTTCCCTGATGAGGATTTGAATGTTTAAGGTGGAGTTATGTTATGTTATGTTATCTGAGTATATATAGCGCACAGCTGCCCAAGCAAAGAGACGTCCAGGCGCTACCAGCATCAGAAGGAACCAAGAGGCAGGAAAGACATACAACCAACAGACGAGTAGTAGAAGCTAAGCAGAGGGGAAAATAAAAGTTTTAATTGCTTTCCTGAAATCCAACAGATGGTCCAGGCTGCGAATCTCGGGAGGTAAGGTAAGGAATTCCATAGTTTTGCTGCTAAGCAACGGAAAGATCGACCCCCGATCCGATCCGAAGACGCTTCACTCGTGGGACTCTAACCAGATGCTGCCCAAGAGAGCGCAGTTGGCAAGGCGGGACTTATGGGTCTAGCAGATTAGCAAGAAGGACAGGCAATTCAAACTTCAAGATCTTAAAAGACTGGCAGAGAGTCATGAATTGAATCCATTTGGCCACAGGTAATCAATGTAATCTCCGAATGGGATCCGTAGAGGAGCACTTATGTGGGAGCCCCAATAGGGTTTTAGCATAACCTCAGCCTGATTAGCCCCCAAAAGGAGTGAGCTAGCATAATCCAGTCTGGATCAAATAGCAGATTGAACAAACAGCTGACGCGTAGGAGGATCAAAGAACCTCAATAGCGGCCTAAGTTTCAGAAGGAGCCCAAAACAGATACCAGCAACTGTTTTAGTGTGTTCCTGGAAACTGAGGGAGGAGTCCATCCATACCCTCAGGATCTTGACCACCAGCTTAGGAATCCGAGCACTTCTGAGAAAAGATGGCCACCATTGCTCACTCCAGAGACTCCTATCCTTCCCCACCAACAGAACCTCCGTTTTGTTGGCATTTAACTGGAGGCAGTTGGAGGTCATCCTCTCTGCAACACCAGCCAGGCCACTCCTAAACGTGGCAGCATCCTGCATCGAATCATCAGGAAGGGCCACCACCAGCTGCGTATCATCTGCATACGAGTGAGGCTAAACATATTATACGTAGCTTTTGTCTGCAGAATTATATATATAGAAAGCACTATAATATAGTAGTCATAAAACTTACCTAAAAGACCAATCGTGCAGGATTCTCAGTGCAAGTAAAACAGTTTGCTGGACATGCAATGTTTAGAAGCCTGCCGATAAGAAACAACCGATACACATTATGTTCTCAACAGAAAATGGTTAAACCCTTGACTCTAGTGTTGCATAAGGTACAACTTTGGCGTGACTCTACAAGAGGTGATTTCCCAGCCATGGATGACATGGGTGAACGTGATTCAATTCAGCAGCGATGAATGTGAAAGGCAAGTTATTGTAGCCCCGCAAAACACTATTCAGTGTGCAATTGACAAATAAGAGTGGCTTTTGGGTTATTAACAATCCCATAAAGGTATCAGGGGCACAGTGGACACAGCCACAAACCGTATTTTGTTAATCACAGCATCTTACACACTGTACTAAGAAGAATGAATACTTTTACATTAAAAGTATTTATTACTACAGGGACAATCTGTTTAGTACATCTGAAAAAACGACACAGAATATTATAGAAACAGCAATAAGACATGTTATGAGAAACAAGAATAAAATGTTTGTTTCTAGCATTGTTAAAATGTCATTTAAGTTTCATATAGAACCTAACACCCTGATGCCTACTTCTATTCACTATGCTATAAGAGCATGAAAGGCAGAGCAACTTGCAGTCTTATGGAGAAGAGATGCACTGCAAACCTTTTTGACAGCAAAGGCTGTCTTCATCAGTGGAGGCGTGAAGACAGTGTTCCTCGCAAAGGCGCAAATACCCACTGCGGCAGCAGTCAGTCAGTCTTCCGGCAGGACTTGGCTTTATCACATTCAGGCGATATGCAGCATCTGCAAAGTGTGAAGTGTGCTTGCAGCAGGTGAGACTGTCTCAGGCAGCATCTCGGGTGATAATTTGGGTGAAGGGCCTCTCCTGACAAGTGGTCAAGTGGTAGTCCTTATATCCTCAATCTTATCAGAAAGTGGAATTTCTGACAGAAGTTTAGGAATGTGTCACATAAAATATGTGCATCAAGGGATGTGTCTCCAACATATCCTGAAGAACATATAAGGCAATAGGACGTAATTTCAGACTACATTATTTTGGTTATATATCTGTGTGTGTTCTTGTGAAACCCTGAAATGCTGAATTGCTGTGGAAAAAATTTGACCCAGACTAATGTCACAGTAGATGTTGTAATAAATGTCATTAATCAAAGAAATTGATGAAAGTTCTTAGAAAGATACGGTCTGGCAACTCCGGCGTTAAAAGGCAGATATGACAATGATTTAGCATAAATCAGGGAATATGGCGTGTCCATTGTTTAAGTTGAGGAAGATGACGGCCTCCATAATCCAAGATGGAGTCAGGCCTACATAAGATGGAGTCGGTCCTTAGGGATTTTACGTCATCAGCACCTCCAGCTACTAAGTATGTGCCTGATCCAAGATGGAAGTGCAGACGTTGGACACGTTCAGGCATTGTAATGTCATCACATGATCATGAAAGTTACACACACTCTCCAGTTGATGTGCCGTGAGGTGTGTGAGTTCCCACACAAACAGTGACACTGACATTTGTTTGTGCACAAGAGCCCTCAGGCACCATGATGATCGTTGATGGAGTTAGAAAACAAATCCCTTTGCTGGTGAGGGAAATCGCCGATTTGCAAACATCGCAAATTAAAACCCACAAGTATAGAAAGTCAGTTCCGCTATGAGTTTTGTGCAGCCTCAAAAGTCTGTCAAAGGTTAGATGCCCGTACACACCCAATGAGTCACCAAAGTAAATTGTCATTTGCATGTCAGGTTCCTGTGCCAAGGTAACACATCAAAGGATTTCCTCTCTCGAGGATCAAATGGTTGCAGTAAAGAAAGAGACTGTGGACGTATCCAAAACATCCAGGGCTCTTGAGAATAAGCTGGATGATCTTGAAAATTACAATAGAAGATCCAACCTACGCATAGTGGGGGTCCCCAAAGGAATTGAGGGGTCAGACATCCTCCAATGGGTTTCTACATTTCTACAACAGGGGGTGATACCGGAACACAAAGGAGATTTAACGATCACCAGGGCTTATCGTGTTCCTGCACACCTCCCTACGAATTCTACGTTACCTCGGACTATTCTTATCAACTTTGCTGATGTTAGGGTAAAGGAGCAAATTCTATCCAGAGCAATTCGACAAAGACAGTTCCCGGTGAATGCCACAGTGAAATGCCGGATTTTCTCATTTTCTCATTTTCCGGATTTTCTCAGATATGTCTGCAGTGGCTGCAAGACGTCGGAAAGAATTTGATAAAATTCTTCATCTTTTTAAAGCTCATGGGGCACAAGCAATGATAGCACAGCAGTCAAAACTTAGAGTGCTCTTTAAAGGTAAATTCTACATGCTATCGGATGTGGAGGCAGAACAAGAGTTATTGCACAGGATTCAAAATGACTAAATGGCTAAATTCGGACTTAAGATAGACTACTTGCATGAGATGTGGACTCTTTTCTTTTTTTTTTTTCCCCTTCCCACTAGGTGATTTATTTCTTGCACTATGTTGGGGTGGAGGGTGGGGGCAGGGCAGGACAGGAAGGTTGAAGAGGTGTATCAACACGACACCTCAAATGAAAGGGAGAGGATCCTTTGGCGTGCGTGGAAGTAGGGAGGAAGAGCAAGGAGGTGCCACAGATGGAAGAAGAGGGAGGGGGGTAGGTCAGGGGGGGAAAAATATTAAAAAAACACAGTTCTTGGCAAAATTCTATGTTTATTTTCATTTTTTGGTCTGCCAGCTGAAGTTAAAAATATTCTTTTTATGGACTTTGAACAACTGCATTTTGTTATAAAAAAAAAGGGAGTATGATATGCAAAGAGGGAGTAATCTTTTTACTAAACTTTAGTAAACACTACCAGAATGGTTAGAAAAAGTATAAAAATTCTTTTGTTTAATGTGAACGGCCTAAATAATAAAAAATAAATGCGGGCAATAGAGAATTGGGTCTTAACTGAAAATCCTGTAGTTATTCTTCTTCAAGAAACACACATCCCTCTCTCAAAAGCTGATAACTTTTCTATGTTTAAAGGGTGGGCCTCGTATCGGGGGTTCTCCTTTTTTTCTGAGTCACAGAGGGGAGTAGCACTTTTTATTAATAAGAATATGGAGCTATAGATTTTGCAATCAAAGGCTGAGCGCCGGGGTCGATGGTGTTGGGCAACATGTAAATTTAAGAATAGGCCCTCCCCTATCACATGTAAGCTTTTATGCCCCAGTCAACGATAATTCGGAAATCTATGAGGAAATGTTTCAGTCTCTTTTGTTGGTCGGAGGTGATATTGTGATTGGGGGGGACTTTAATATACTTATGGACCTCAAACTAGATTCCAACACGGGTGGTAAAAAACAACCGAAACCTAAAACATTTAAGACAATTTCGAACAATGTAAGGACTTTAGATCTTGTTGATCCGTGGCGACTTATTAATCCCCATAAAAGAGAATACACTTGCTGGTCGGGAAGACATAGGTCATTTTCTCGTACTGATTTTTTTTTGATCTCCTCAAATTTTAAAAATAGTTATCAAAGATTTCTACACAATGGCTTCTCCGATCATGCGCTCTTAACATTAGAACTGACGTATGAGGAAAGCACTAGTGTTGTCAAACGTTGGGTGTTTAATAAATCATACTTGGCCGATGCAACTTGGGTGACCTTATTGAAAAATGAAATAAAGGATTTTATTGATTGAAATATGGGAACTGCTCCTATCCAAATGGTATGGGATTCACTTAGGGCATTTATTCGGGGGATTGCTATTGGAAGGGATGCGCGGGAATCAGCGGCGTTCAGGGATACAAAGAATCTATTACAGAAAAATATCCAGGATTTGGTAGAACAAATGTATCAGAATCCATCTGCTAGGCTGAATAACCAATTAAATGCTGCAAAACGTGAACTGAGCTTACATTATTTAGAGAGAAGTGACGAAAGTTTCTGCAGGCAAGCCCAGAAAACATTCGAACATAGTAATTTTACGGGCACATTTTTGGCATGGCAGGTCAAAGAACAAGCGGCAGCTAATCTAATTCATTCTCTTAAATCTCCAATCACTGATTCTGATACCTCAGACGCAGCAGAGATAGGACAGATTATGTTGTCTCATTACGAGAAAATCTATACTTCGCACCATATTACAGATCAAAACAGATTAAATAATTTTCTAAACAAGTATAATCTTCCTACTCTATCGAAGTCGGAGCAAGCAGCAATGGCAACTTTGTTTTTGGAAGATGAACTAGAAGCTGTAGTTAAATCTCTGCCACATGGTAAGGCTTGTGGACCAGACGGTTTCCCTAGAGAATGTTTTGTAATATTTCTCACCTCCCTATCTAAACTTTTACTTTTATTATCCAATTCCATGCTGGAAGGTGGCTTAATCCTATCATCATTTTATGATGGGATTGTGGTTAGTTTTTTGAAAAAAAGAAAGGAAGCAAATGATCCTAACTCATACAGACCCATAACTTTGCTAAATTCGGACTATAAAATCATTACTAAATTACTTTCACTTTATTTCAATAATATTTTTCCGCATCTGATTCATTCAGATCAAAATGGTTTTATTGCAGGTCGACAACTCATCACTAACACTCATTATTTGGTTGAGGCCTTAGATTATTTTGAAACACGTAAGGTGCCGGCTTTAGTTTTTCTTTGAGATGCAGAAAAGGCTTTTGATTTGGTGGTCTGGGAGACACTTTTTTATTTTACAATTTTTTGGAATCCCCTCACAAATTATAACCTTAGTTAAAAATTTGTATCAAGGTGCAAAAGCCCATGTGCTTATTAACAAATCCATGGTGGGTTCATTTTTAGTGCAAAGAGGGACAAGACAGGGATGTCCACTATCCCCTGTTCTCTTTGCCTTCTTCAAAGAACCACTGGCACTGGCAATTCGGAATTCTACAGATATTCTACCACCTATAACATCTATGGATAAAATCAAATTATATGCAGATGACATAATGCTTCTCCTTAATCCAGAGATCCATTCGCAAACACGGGCTCGTTCTGTTTTTGCAGAATTTGAAGCATTAGGAGGGTATCGCATCAATAGGAGGAAAACCGAGATCTTGATATGTAGTGGTATTACTCCCGAATTACACCCGGATTTTCAAAACTGTATTAACAATAGACCCAAAAGATATTTGGGGGTATATTTTACTCCATCAGTGAGTGATTTGTATTTTTTGAATTTTGAGCCCTTAATAAAAAAAAGTTCGGGATCTGTTTTCACGCTGGAATACCTTACCTTTGTCTATTTTAGGCCGGGTGGCATTAATCAAGATGTCGGTTCTCCCCCTATTCAACTTTTTATTTTCTACTATCCCTTGTTCATTACCGGGATCCTTCTTTTCAAAAATTGAATCTATGTTTTTAGCCTTTGTCTGGGCTAATAAGACACCTCGAATTGCCATTAATATTCTATATGCAGAAAAAGAACAAGGTGGTCTCGGTCTCCCAAACCTTAGAGACTATTACTTTGCGTATTTTGCACAGTATCTCTCAAGATTCAAATATTCAATGTCAAGTCAAGGACTGTTTATAAATTTCTTTTTTGAAACAATTTGTAAAGAAGTTAAAATCTCTTCTCCATTATCTATACCCAAATCCCCTAAACTAGTCAGATACAAGATATTAAATTGGTTTTTAAAAAAACGAGACGTTATGTTGATGAGATACTCTCTTTCTCTCTTTAGCTTAAAAACTCCATTTACTGATGCTATTACTGGTTTTGGTATAAAAATGGGGCCAGAAATTATACAAAATTGGGTCAGACTGGGGTTTCATCACTATTGAATTTTGTGGAAAATGATGCTTGGTTAACTCCTAACGTGATGCTCTCTCTAATAGGGGGAAACTTTCTTCTTAGGGGTTCATATAATCTCCTATATAAAGTTTTTGTTCAAAATTACCTAGCTCAGATTAGTCGAGCCTCAGATTTATCTAATGATATCTTTTAGTCTTCATTATTTATGAAACCAGGAAAATGGAGAAGACAACTAGCACAGAGTAGAGAGGAGGATTTGAGTACTAAAGCAACTAAAAAATGGCAGAAACATGAAAGTCTCAACTTAACAGTTAATATGTGGAAAACTTTAAATAAGTTTAATTTCTCGGTATTGAGAGGCGCCAACTGGAGGCGAATGTTGTTTTTTAGTAAATGGCTGCTATATTATACCCCTGCAGTTCTTGCTAAAATGTTTAGTAATACATCCTTTATTTGTTTTAGGTGTTCTCGACCAGATTTGGCTAATTGGTCTCACATAGTAGCCTTATGCCCCAGAATAGGGGCCTTCTGGGAGGGCATCTTTTCTTTGCTCTCACTTCATATGTACTGTACGATTATTAATTATGAAAGACTGATCATATTTGGTATTGATCCAGAGCTTAATCTGGTTGAGTCACAGGCGAAACTGATATATATTATAATAGCGGTTGGCAGATCACTGATTCTCAAGTATTGGAAAACAGATGTTGTACCATCTTTGGATGAATGGTATGAGAAAATGAAGAGAGTAAGGAAAAGCGAATTTATATATGCACAAAGGACTGGGGGACTGCGCAAATTTGAAAAAATATGGGGGACTTTTTTTATTAAATTTCTATGTATGTTTCTGGATATGAAATTTCTTCTTTCAGGTCTTATCCTTTTTTCTGAGATGATGTAATATTTTATTATGTGTTCTTCAGCATATCATTGTGTTTTCTCTTTGATTCTTTGAAATTAATGTGATGAATGAATTGTCAAGTTCTGAATAAAAACATTAAAAAAAAAAATCATCAATTTGTAGAAAGACTTTCCAATCCAAGTTAAATTGAAGTAAGTTATTTTGGAAACTCGGGGTACAATGTGTAGGTCATTGAAGCACATCGCTCCTTCCTCGGTCCTCACAGAACTCCCAGGTCATCAAACTCCACATTCTATTTGACATGTTAACATTCTAAACACAGCTCCCCTACCAGATCAAACCTATACATAAACCCAACACAACACAAATTTCATGTTTATTTGTGAGTCTTATTTCACTTATAAAATTTTATAAAAAATTGTGAATTTTTATCATACCCATAGTTTTTATCGTTTGTATAATTTCATTCAAATTATTCTCAATAAATGTAATGAATGGTGGTGTAGCTAACTATTAAGTGTAATGCTTAGATTTATTAAATAAATAGGAAATAAATAAGAAAACAATATGTCCCTCCAGTTTTTAACTGAATGAGCCAGAAAAATATGTATCATTGACCCTTGATAAATGGCTCATTTTTGTTATCCAGAATAGAGCAAGCTGGTAGTTCTGGTGATTTTATTATTTTCCAAATATAGTTATGTGAAGATTTATAGAACGGTCCGGAAATTCAATGGGATAACTACGCCGGCCACACGCTGGATCCCGTCTTCTCTTCCAGCAAGTACATCACCTTCAGCCACGCCACCGGACTCCACTGGACCGACCACAGCTGCGTCCACTTCAGCTTCAAAAGATCCACGACCCACCACCAACCGCAACAGGTACCTCACAGGAATTGGAGCAAGATCACCGCAGACCAGCTCACCACCTCCCTCAGCCAGAGCCCACCCGCCATCACAACGGACCCCAACGAAGCAGCCCGCAACTTCACACAGTGGCTAACCGCCTGCGCCGACGACCTCGCGCCACTAAAGAACCCTCCCAGCAGACCCAGAAGCAAGAAGGCATCCTGGTTCACCGACGACCTCAAGGACTCCAAGAAGACCTGCCGCACCCTCGAGAAAGCCTGGCTCCTCGACCGGACCACCGACAACATGACCGCCCTCAAACACGCTACCCGCAAGCACCACCAGCTCATCCGCACCACCAAGAAGAAATCCCTGAAGGAACGACTGGACAACAACGCCCACGACAGCAAAGAGCTCTTCACTATCATCAAGGAGTTCTCCAACCCCAGCACCGGCACCAACGACATCACTCCGTCACAAGACCTCTGCGACTCCCTCGCCTCGTTCTTCCACCGCAAGATCGCCGACATCCACAACAGCTTTGGCGCCCCACCCACGCACCCAACCGTCGAACCAACGCCCCCCACCACCACCCTTCGCACCTGGACCACGGTGACCACCGAAGACACAGCCCGCACGATAAACACCATCCACTCCGGATCACCGACCGACCCCTGCCCACACCACATCTTCAACAAGGCCGACTCCACCATCGCACCCCAACTCCGGAACATCATCAACGCCTCCTTCAACACCGCCACCTTCCCGGAGAGCTGGAAGCACGCCGAGATCAGCGCCCTCCTGAAGAAACCTACAGCGGACCCCACCGATCTCAAAAACCTCCGCCCCATCTCGCTCCTCCCTTTTCCTGATAAAGTCATCGAGAAGATCGTCAACAGACAGCTGACCGCCTTCCTCGAGACGAACAGATCCCTCGACCCCTCGCAGTCCGGCTTCAGAGCCAACCACAGCACCGAGACCGCCCTCATCGCAGCCACCGATGACATCCGGACCCTGCTCGACAAGGGGGAAACAGTGGCCCTCATCCTCCTGGACCTCTCCGCTGCGTTCAACACGGTCTGCCACCGCACCCTAGTCCAGCGCCTCAGCAACATCGGTATCCAAGAGAAGGCACTGGAGTGGATCATCTCGTTCCTCGCCGGAAGAACACAAAGAGTCCGCCTCCCCCCGTTTCGCTCCGAGGCCACCGAAGTCATCTGCGGCGTCCCGCAAGGATCTTCACTCAGCCCTACCCTCTTCAACATCTACATGAAACCTCTCGCAGCCATCGCACGCCAGCACAACCTCAACATCATCTCTTACGCCGACGACACCCAGCTGATCCTCTCCCTCACCAGAGACCCCGACACCGCCAGAACCTGCCTACACAAAGGGATGAAAGACGTCGCCGAGTGGATGAAGGACAGCCGCCTGAAACTGAACTCGGACAAGACGGAAGTCCTCATCCTGGGATCTTCGCCCTCCGCCTGGGACGACTCCTGGTGGCCCCCAACCCTGGGCACCGCACACAAGCCAACCGACCACGCACGCAACCTGTGCTTCATCCTGGACCCCTCCCTCTCGATGACCAGACAAGTCAACGCCGTCTCCTCATCGTGCTTCAACACCCTGCGTATGCTTCGCAAGATCTTCCGCTGGATCCCGACCGAGACCAGGAAGACTGTCACCCAGGCACTCGTCACCAGCCGACTGGACTACGGAAACGCCCTCTACGCCGGAACCACAGCCAAGCTACAGAAAAGACTCCAGCGCATCCAGAACGCCTCTGCCCGACTCGTCCTGGATGTCCCCCGACGCAGCCACATCTCCAGCCACCTGAGGAACCTGCCCTGGCTCCCCGTCGACAAGAGGATCACATTCCGGCTCCTCACCCACGCACACAAGTCTCTCCACGACCTGGGCCCCAAGTACCTCAACGACCGCCTAACCTTCTACATGCCCACCCGCCAGCGACGGCCCACCAGCCTCGCCCTCGCAGCCGTACCACGCATCCGAAGAGCCACCGCCGGAGGAAGATCCTTCTCTTACCTGGCTGCCAAGACTTGGAACTCCCTCCCCATCCACCTTCGGCTGACCCAGGACCATCTCGCCTTCAGGAAACATCTCAAGACCTGGCTGTTCGAGCAGTAGCATACCCCTCCCCCCAAGCGCCTTGAGACCCTCCCGGGTGAGTAGTGCGCTATACAAATGGCATGATTGATTGATTGATTGATTGATTGATTGATAAATCTAGGTGAAAAACCGGCTGCAATAAAATCACGTGTAAAAACTGTTTACCTGCTAGCACAGGTTGAGAGGAAAGAAAAAGCACAAGTAAGAAATAGCACCCAAATTAAAGATGTAGCCTATTCAAAACACCACCTACAGCCTACCACATTCAAAAAGTATCTTAAAATCACAAAATCATGACATGTAAACACAAATACTGACAATTCTCATTATGTGTAGCAAGAAAATCTGATCAGTTTGTGAAAATTCTTGCATTGCCGAAAGTACTATTATATTGCACAACAATAATTTTCCTCATCCTGTGGTGGCCTTCAGTATTTCATTGAGAGGTGCCTTTGTCGATCTGCAGGAAACACTAAAAAGAACTGTCAGTGGGGTGGTTGCGCAGAGGATCAGGGTCAAAATAGAGTGCCTCCAGCGTAGTTCATATCTACAGTGAACATGAGACATGCAGTTCACATCAACTAAGCAAACACTAATTAGGCTCAGCATCAAACTATCTGACTCATTTGAGGTCCAAGAGGTTGAAAACTGCCTGCATAATGTGGACATGTCAAGCACCGTACACAGTAGAGCCAGATATATGCCAAAATCTTAGTAAATTTGTAACAGCCATACTTGTAACACAAATGGATACTCTTATCAACCTGCACATGAAGTCTAGCATCTAACTCTGAAACAAATGGCAATGTTATAAGGTGGTGTAGCAACATACCTGATGAGTCGGACTACTGGTAAGGCAAACACAATTCTAGCCTTCATGTCTGTAAGTGGCTCTGACATCAATACTTAAGACATTAATTGCAATACAAAGAAAACGATGAATACAAAATCAAGAATCCCACACATGTCAGGGCTCAAAACAATTATGAAGTGAATCCACCTACCCTCATCAACCTACCTTCACTCTCAAACTAAAACCTAGACCGCATCCTAACTAAAACCCACCAGTCTTCGCCATCCTCCCACCCAATCTCTAATTATCCCTGATCCATTTACATTCTACCCTTGCCCACTCCCCAATTAACCCGTAGAAAACAGGTATACTAAACCATATACCAGCTGAAATATCACACATCTCTATATGTGTACAGCTATCTAATTTTGAGATCATAGACCATTTTTATTAGTATGGATGTGGCATGACTCAGTCAGAAGGAAGCCTGTGTGAGATATGGACAGTGAGGAGGTAGAAGGGGAAAAGGTTGAATGGGAGATGAATGCCTTATGGTACTGCTTGTTTGACCAGTGGAAGGTGCCTCTTTGGCAGCCATTCTACCCTCCTTTAAAGCAATGTTATGTGCTTCAGTGGCACCCAGTAAGGCAACGTGGCCCCCAACTATGTTGCTGGTAAATTGTTGGATGGCATAAAACATGCGCCTTATGGCCCTTTTGTTGGCCTTCTCCCCAGGCGGGTGCAGGATACAGTATCCATGTTCTGAACCTATGTTCGGGGCAGCTAGTGCTGAAAGGGCTTCTACTAATAGACCAGCTACATCATTTTTTGACGGGGAACCAAGGTAAACACCAACTTTCACAATAGCTCCCGAGGATTGGCTGGAGCATGGCAAGTGCAGCATTCATGGCAGCTGTCCTTTTGACTATCTGCAGAAATGTCTACACAGTGTTGATGTCAAGCCCAGTTTCTCAGAAACAATGCTCTCATGACGCCCTCCTTCTGGTAGAACCAACTATTGAGTTTTATCTTTCACCAGAGTATTGATGAGGCCAAACGAAGGGGGGGTGGAATTAGGGTAGGTAATACAGGTCAGGAGACCTGGAAAGAAAAAGATTAGTCAGCAATTCTTAGTTCAGCTTTCATAAAGAATTATTTTTAGGTTTCGCACAACGACAATGCTGCTTGCTTCCACTAAGAGAACAAAGTGTCAATAATTCCAGTTTCTCATGTTAAATAACACAACGTTATTGATATTCGTGAATCAAAATCCCTCCAGACAACTGCACTTAGCTTCACTCTCTCTCATACACCTCCCCAGGTCCTAGAAAGCAGAACAGGAGGCCTAGCTTTCTCCTACGTTGCACCTACAACATGGAATGAACTCCCTCTACACATCAGGGCCTCTTCCTTCCTTCTTAAATTTCACAAGAGCCTGAAGACCTAGCTCTTCAACTAACTACATAACCAACGCACCTACACACTTGCTACACAGCCTTGATAAACTTACTGGAGATAAGCAATGCTTTACAAATACATCTAACATAATATAGAAAAAACAAAAGCTGTATCAGTTCTCTTCAAGGTTCATTGCAAGTTCCCAAAACAAATGTGTATATCCAGCAACAAGTCTCTCCTGAGCGGAACTAGGCATTAGTTCCCAATGTGTCTCTTGTGCTGTGGTTGGTTAATCTCACTTCACCAACCCTTAGGACAGGCCTAAGCTTGCCCCCAACTCGTCACCTTCTCTAAGTGTTTCTTTTTTCCCTATTGCCAAGAAGAATTATTGCTTGAGTGCCAGAAGGCAGTGAAGCATCTGCATGCCTGAAGAAGTTTAGGGGGACTAAAAGCACAAAGAGTCAGAGGATGTGGTGTCAGGAAACACGTGCAACCTTAATCTGTATGAAGACTGAAGGACCTATCTGGAATTGGGTATATTGCTCCTCGATGTGGCTGCTCCTTTCTAAATCAAACACCGATAGAAAATATGGCTGAAAGGATACACCCTCTTTAAATAGATGTACCATTCCAGAAGGTGGTGCCTTCAAGCATGTTCCAGAACTTACTGTGCTGGAAAAGGGAAACAACAAATGAGTCATCAGACTCAGCACAAAAAGCTGAGTCACCAGAGTCAGCACAGGACAATTGAGACTGTTCCAGAGCTGGCACTTTCTGCCAAAGGGAAACAACAAATGAGTCATCATAGTCAGCACAAACAAATTAGTCATCAGGGTCAGCAGGTCACTTGAGTGTGTTCCAGAACTGATGTGTGCTGCCAATGGGCAATAACAAATGATACATCAGAATCAGCACAAAACAATGAATCATCGGGGTAACAAGTCAATTGAGCATATTCCAAAACTGGCACTGGTGCTAAATGAAAACAACAAATAAGTATCAGGATCTGGACAAACAAATGAGTCATCAGAATGAGAAGATACCCTTGAGCATGTGCCATAACTGACATGTGCTGCCAAAAGGGAGCCAACAAATGAGTCATCTAAGTCAGCACAAAACAATTAGTCAACAGGATCAGTAGGTTACTTGAGCATGTTCCAAACTGACCCTGCTGCCAAATGGAAACAAAAATGAGTCATCAAGGTCAGCACAAACTAACGAGTCACATAGTGAAGCCCATTACAAATATGAGCATTAAAGCAAACAGAACAACAAAGACATTGCAGTAAAACAATATATCTTGCTGTTTAAGCATTGGAACATTATAGGTACATACATGCTAATGAGATGGAGTTTAATACTTGTGTATGTGGCAGTTGGTTGTGATGTTAGCATGTTATGGAGTGTTCAACCTCTGCAACAACCTTGTCCATTGAAAAATGATGTTCCTGGTGTTCCACTTCATGCTTTCCTCCTAGCTTTAATCTTGCTCTGCCTGAGTGATCATCCGAGATATGATTAGGACAGTGATTGATGTCAGGCAGCAGTAACACTTGTGGCAGTGCCTGCGGTGAGTGGCGCTCTCTTAACAGTGGCCACGGTGTGATGGAGTCTAGTAGTTTTAGGACAGTGGCAGCATGGATTGGAGTGATAGATATCACTTATTTGGAGGTGCCTGTTGTTCCTATTGAGGTAGAGAGTGTGATGCTGCTGACCTAGACATCCACAGTCGCGATATCTGCAATAGCAGAAGGAGTAGCAGTGGCAGAGTACTGAGCTGTCCTTCTCCTCCATGCATAGTAAAAATTGGTATTAGTAAAAAGTAACTATAGAATACTACCTATATTACTTCCTGCCTCTACCGTGTAACATTGGGTTAAACTTTTGGTAGAAATTAATCTTGGACATATGTGTCTGTTGAACAACCTGCCTTTCCTTTGTATTTTTTGCTCAATGGTATGTCCTGCATGAGTGACAAATGTACCATAGTCTGGTAAGTGTACATGTAGGAGCAACACCAATTTGACGCATCTGCAAATGTGTTTGCCACCCTAGCCTTCTGCCAGGGAAACATGCAAATGATATTGACAAAAACATTTATCACCAAGCAATCATAATTTTACATTTGTCAGTTTCTTTCATCACTTTACATGTAGCTCATTAGCTGCAATGGGCTGTTGTTGCAGTCTACTAGTTTTTCATTGCCTCTAGCCTCAGCTCCACATTTAGTCCTCCCACTGCTTGTAGTGCTGATGATGGAGTGCACTACTCTCTCAGGGTTGAATCTCCAAATTTGGTGTTGTTCTGCCCCCAGTTGCCATGGAGTCTTGGCAGTGTTTAGATACAAGCACTCACACCTGATG
Source organism: Lissotriton helveticus (assembly GCF_964261635.1). Classification (NCBI taxonomy): domain Eukaryota; kingdom Metazoa; phylum Chordata; class Amphibia; order Caudata; family Salamandridae; genus Lissotriton; species Lissotriton helveticus. The sequence goes on along the minus strand of NC_136057.1, from coordinate 480,756,416 downwards.
CTTCACTTCTGGAAAGGTTTTTTTTGCTATCCTTTATCATGCGAGGATGTGAAGATATGATTAATATGTATCTTGTAAAGCATGCGGCTACCCCCAACAGGAGTGTCCCGGCACTGCGCGGGAAAAAGGAATAAGAAAGTCAGCACAGTGGGGCCCGTGAGAACCTACGGTAAACTGAAGAGCCATGTTTTCAATAACTTACGGTAGCTAGGCTCCAATGGGGCCTTCCTGATTTGTAGGGGTAGGGAATTCCAGAGGATGGCTGCTTTGACTGAAAAGAAGCGTCCACCCAGTATGGCCTTGGTAAAACGAGGGGTAACAAGAAGTTCTTGGTGGTTTGATCTTAGGTTTCTTGTGTGTGGGATTTGAATTCGTTTCCTTAGGTAATGGGGGCCTGTGTCATTTATTGCTCTGAAAGTAAGGGTTAGTGCCTTGAATTCTGTTCGTTTCCTCACTGGAAGCCAATGAAGGCTGCACAAATGAGGTGAGATGTGATGTCTTAGGGGATGTTTCTTATAAGCCTTGCAGCTGGGTACTGTATTGATTGCAGCTTTCTGTACAGATAGGCTGGTAGGCCCAGATATAGGCTATTAGCATAATCTAGTTGGGATGCCACTGGTGCATGTACAATAGTTTTTCTGCACTATATAGATAGTAGGTGAAGAAATTTGCGCAGAGCTTTTAGTTTCCAGAAACAAGTGGAGGAAACGTGTCCTATCTGGGTTTTGCACAACAAAGTATTGTCGATTTTAAAACCCAGATTCCTAGTTGATGAGACGGGGTAAGGGGGTGGATTGAGCTCTGAAGGCCACCAAAGGTCAGGTCTAGGGGTCGAAGGTTGATTAAAAAAATAATACTTCAGTTTTATTAGCATTAAGCCGTAGGCAGTTGGTGGTCATCCAGGTGGTCTGTCAGGCAATGCTTAAATTTGGTGAAAGCTGCCTCTGATTGGTCTTTAAAGGCAAACATCAGCTGCGTGTCATCAGCATATGAAATGACACTAACATCATGTTGTTCAATAAGTGGGGCTAGGGGGCAAGGTAGATAATAAAAAGGGTGGGGCTGAAGGCCGAACCCTGGGGGACTCCGCAGATCAAACGACGGAGTGATGAAATGAACGGTTGCAACCATATTTTTTGGACTTGTCCCTCAAGGAAGGAGTGAAACCAAGCCAACACTGTCCCTGAGATCCCTAGTTGCCCGAGTCTGTCGAGGAGAATTTTGTGGTATACCATGTCAAATGCTGCTGACAAGTCAAGCAGCACCAACATTGCACAGCTGCCTTTATCCAGGGTTTCTCGAATAGTTTACATAACTTCTAAGAGTGCAGTCTCGGTGCTGTTGCCAGCTCTAAATCCGGACTGCGTATCATGTAGAACTGCTTGTTGGTTTACAGGAAATTAGATAGCCATTTTTGTACCTCCTTTTCAAGAACCTTGGCCGAGGCAAGCAAAAGGGAGATGGGTCTAACGTTTTTTAAAATGGCTGGATCTGCATTTTCTTTATTAAGGATGGGTTGGATCTGCATTTTCTTTTTAAGGATGGGTTGGATGAGGGTTGTTTTCCACACAGACGGATAAATACCGGTTTTCAATGAAGCATTCCATAGCACATTTAATGAGGGGTTGATCTGGTGGGCCACGGGGAAGCCGAATTTAATTTTTTGCAATAAATTAAGCAAGGTTTCAGGGCAGAGTGGGCTGAAATCTGACCAGGTTCCTATGTGTGAGGACCGAGGTGATATCAGGATCTCATTCTCAGTAAATGAGGTGTAGTTATCCTCGATCTTTTCTTGGAAAAAGTTCGATAGGTTCTCGTAGAGAGTCTCTGACGGGGTAACATTACTTTTCATAGTCTCCGGTTTCATAAAGTTTTGGACAATTTTAAAAACTTCTTTATTAGTGTTATTTGATGCTTTTATTCGAGCGGCTATATATTCTTTTATGGCGATATGCTTTAATTTATGGAATTGGTTCACAGCTTTCCTGTAGATATTTTTAGTTTCAGTACTGTAAGTTTTTCGCCATATTCACTTAAGTCTTTTACATTGGCTTTTTTCAGTTTGGAGTTTCTGCGTGAACCAAGGTGCGGAGGGTTTTTGTCTGGCTGATTTAGTTGCTTTCAGAGGAGCAACAGTGTCCAAAGCAGAGGTACCCAGTGATTAAAAGTTGCCACATCACTGTTTGGTTGACCCGTGAATAACAGTGGAGCATTAAGAAGTGCAGGGCCAATGGTTTCAGGGGTGACTTTCTGCCAGTTTCGTCGGACCTCATGCCTATTATCCCTACTGTCTAGGCTTGTAGTAATGATAAAATTGAGTGGAACCAAATGGTGATCGGACCATGCCAGGGGGATGGGTTTTTCTGCCGAATGGGTAGAGATGTTCGTGAAGATAAGATCAAGTAAATGTCCGGCTATATGTGTAGGGGCTGTGACCAATTGGTTAAGATTTAAACCTTTGAGGGAATCGATTAGTTGGGAGGCTGGGGGGCATTGTGCATTCTCTATGTGGGTGTTAAAATCCCTTAAGACCAGATAGTTTGTATATTTCAAGGAGTGGTCAGCTATCAGTTCGCATATATTCCATAACTCAGTGGGTTTGGAGTCGGGTGGTCTGTAAATCAGAATTCCTGCAATACTTAGTGTAGGGGAAACGGTAACCTTAAAAGACATAGTTTCCAACAAATCTTTGGTCTCTATCCTTTTGTGTGATATTTCCCAATCTTTTTTAAAGATAATGGCTAGTCCCCCACCTAGCCTGTTGCCTTCTCTGTTTTCAGCAACAATTTTATAGTCGTCAGGGATGGCCAAAAGGATAGTTGGTGCAGTACTATCTCTTAGCCATGTTTCAGTTAGGGAAACAATATCCCAAGTTTTGGTTTCTAAAAGTAGCCAAATGTCGTTGGCGTGCCTGGGTAGTGACCTGCAGTTAATCAGGCAGGCTCTAATGGGTATGGTAGTCCCGTTTCTACTTGTTTTTAGTTTGAAGTAGCGGTTATTCCTGGTGGATACATTTTGTGCCTAGGTCATCATTAAAAGTAAAGGAGCAATCTTTACAGTGAGGGATTTGGCCGCCACAATTGTGAACCAATGTAGAGGGATTCATGCGAATGGGGTTAGTGCAGCCTTTGAACCGGTATGCCAAAATTTGCTCCCTCGTTAGTCCTAATCTAGAAGCTGGCTGCAGATGGACAGCATGGCTGGCGCTGGACGTGGGCCGTATGTGGACGGGCGCAGAAGGCTTGCCTTTAGCGCACCCGCTGCGCATGTCCGCTGCACGTCCACTGACCCATGTGCTAATGAAGAGGATTCCGGAAATGATTCTGCCCCTTCCCCGCCCCAATGGTAGCAGCTGAGTGGGGGAGAATTTGGCCCCGCCCTCCACTCAAACGGCTCCTGCCGTGGTGGACCGGGGCTGGGGGCAAAGTCCCAACAAGCGACAGTGCAAGATGTGCCAGCTGTGCAAATGAGCAGGTAGGGGGTAGGGGGAGAATTAAAATATTAAAAACCAGGCACTGTTAAAATCGAGTGGGGGCAGAGTGTAAGCAGCGTTCAGCGCAGGCGGCAACACAGAGACTGACTGCCTCTCCTCACTCAGCACTCACCTTGTGTTCTGATCTCTTGCCAAAGTTCCCCCTCAATCAATGATGTAACATAGACCCCTGCAGGCCCTGCGGTGCAGGGGGCCCCCAAGCTCTAGGGGCCCCCTCAGCAAAGTACCCTCACATTGGAGCTACTGATTAAGTCTGGAGGGAGGGCCCTCCATGTACCTTCCAGGGGGTCCCAATCAAGTTTTGTTACGCCACTGCCCTCAATATTACACTCATTTTATGGAGCTCATGAGCCCTAAGCAGAGCCAGGTAGCCCACCAGGAGAGTGGGCAAATGCTTCTTTTATAATAAATGTGATTTGTTTTATTTATAAATTGTACATACATCCCCTTTAAGAATAAAGGTTCACTTTCTTCTCTTCTCTTATATTTCACGCTTTCATTTTCAATAGCCAATGGTTATCTTTAAATTACGGCAAGGAGTAACCAGGATCTCGTCCTTATAACCTGAAGTCTTTGAGTCTGTCTGTATTTGAAGTCTCGTTTTCATAAAAGAGATAGCATTTCAGTAGAACTCAGTCTGAAGTCAGTTCAGTAATAAAGATGTGTTTGTCTATGAATGTGGGATCAATGTCGTATTGTAAAAAATCGAACGAATACCTGGTAGTAAATGCCATGGCACCCTGGAACAGAAGAGAGAAACAAAGACAAAGTGTATTAAAAGTACCTAAAGACATATTCGAACTAAAAATATACAAGCAACTTAACTTATGTTTTTTAATCGATTGATGTAATTGTTGGGGCAATGGTTAAAAAATGACTTTCTGATATGGCAATCATAGATGGATGCCTTTAAATGTGGATTTCTACTATTTCAACTGTGCCTGCACTAAAGATTTCACTCTTATTTTCGAGCCCTTGAGCGATCTGAGTTGAAGGTCACAATGACAAAAAAGGCCATAGGAGACTCACACATATAGAATTTAAGATACCACCTAAAACTGTGTTCGTTTATCGAGAACGTGGCATTATAACATGACATGTTCATATTTTCCTCGGAGGGGAGGGATCGCCAGTCTCCACGGGCCATCTGGAGCTGCGAACTTTAGGACAGCCAGTTAATTCAGTTCCTGAGAACACTGGATCTTTGGATCTGGCGTTGTCTAATTAATTGCGTTCCCTGGTGGTTTTAGATAATCTTAGCTGAAACGTTGTGTCATCTAATTAATACAGATTTTTCACTCGGCAGATGGCGAGAGCGGAAGTGTGTAATATTTCTCCGGGTTTCAACTGCACACGCTCTTTAGTTGAAAGCAATCCTACCACCAGACTTATGTTTTTTCTGGAACTTTCAGACCTCACAGAGCAGTTCCATCTGTAACAGTTTCCACTTTTATTTGTTTAACTTATCATTCAAACATCAAAAGTGCCTTTTCATATTTAAAGATTTTTTCTGTGTTCCATTTTTTGATGAAAGAAACGTCACTACGTCAGTTAAGTATTTTGCAATTTACTTTCATTCCTGCTTCCACCCACTCACTGATTAATTATTGTGCTCAACGCCTTTACTTTTATTTGGACTTTTATTTTCACAAGTAGCAATTAAACACAGGTGGTACGAAAGAGGCACGTTTTGGGCAACCTTAGGCAATGCCAATCATTTTGGGTCTCGTAGAGTGAAAAGGGTTTTATCAAGCCTCACTTACACAACACTAATACTGCATGGGCAGGGGTGTGCAAGCTTTTCGAATAACAATAATAGTGCAAGGTTCCCTCAAATATGTTAAACCCAATCCAAAATACACGTACAATATGTGCGTGTTTCTCTCTCAGACAGAGACCAGGTGCACTACAGAAAGCGGCAGAGCGTGATTCCTCAACCAGAGCATAAGTACAGTAGTGCAATTTTCACTCATTATGTGTTGTATGTTAACATATGGTGAGAATGTCGCTCACACTCACACATTCATTCTCAATCACGCTCACTCAAACTCCCTTTCATACATTCTTATTAATTCTCACGCACACATTTGCATTTACTCTTAATCCAGCTCACTTAAATTTAGTGGCACTCAATAATTTTGAGTGATGACCATAGTGAGATTGAGTGATAAGAGTGAGGCAGATGGTTGAGGTGAACACGGAGATAAGGAGGTGAGAATAAAAGGCTGATGCCCGATTGAAGAGACAGTCAACATATGAGAAGGAGAGAACATGAGCATGTGGAGCAAGAGCCATAGAGAGAATGATGAAAAATGAGAAAAGAGTGAGGTGAAGAAAGGAGAGTAGGTGCAGTCAGAGAGCAAAGATGAGCAACAACAAAATAGACTGGGGGAGGGTCTGTGTAGGGTGGCTGGCATATGAAAGGTAGGACAGATGAAGAAAGAGGAGGTTGCATCTAGTGACCAGGGAGAGAAACCGAAACAAATCCTAGAGACAGGTGAGGGAGATGTTTGGAAGCGGCAAAACTAAAACATTAAAAATAAAGGCCTGAACTTGAAGTAGCTTTATTTTTGTTGAAACATAGCTTTCAGCATCAGGTCTCAGCATTGCTAGACACATGTCTTTGGGTTATTGTAGATTCCTTTTGTTTTGACCTACTATTAATATAAATACAAAAATGAGGACTCAAAGGGTAAAGTTTTAGGAGCAGTGGGGGAGCACTGAGAAAGGTAAGCATGTCACTCAGTAAAGCATCCATTGAGTAATGTAACTGGCCTTGGCTACCTTTGAAAGGTGTTAGCTGACTTTTGGTTTAGCCCTTGCTTGTTGCTGATGCTAAGCAGCATCAGCAAAAACAAGAAAAATGTTGCTACTGATGTTGAACAGAATCAGACAAAATAAAAAGCAAACAAAAGCTGCCCGACACAGCATTATGCTATGTACGAGCACTTGCATCACTAGATGTGTGCAAGTAAAATTTTATAAATTAAATGACACAAAAACTACCACAATCCAATCAGTAGAACTGGAGATTAGTAATTTTAAAGATTGAGGTAAAAATAGTGCCTAAACTCACAAAGTGCCAACCGTGGGTATCTGGTTGCGCCAGACCAGGACAAAGCCAAATATTCAGGTCAACTGCAATGGAGCGTGGACGAGGTTAGTCCCGTTGAGAATTGTACCTTATGTCCTTGATGCCGGTTGTTGCACCACACAGTGGTGGTTCTGATGAGCTTTGTAGGGTACTGCGTTGAGTTACCTTGCGCTGCATTGGTTTCGATGAGGAATTGTGAGGCAAAGTTCTCATTGAGGTGTGGTGCTCTGCAGTAGTTCCGATGATGAGCTGTGAGGGCTGCACCGGGTTGCATCACACTGCATCGGTTCTGGTGGAGTCCACAGCTGGCCTGGCATAGCACCTTTCTCCCCACTTCCAAGTGTCCAGGTCTGGGGAGGCACCACTGGAGGGGGGTTAGTACTTGCAACAGGCAAGGTCCAGGGGTAAGGTTCAAGGGTATTGGAGCTTGCTGTGCCTCTGTAGCTCAGAACAGTAGGCCAGCCAACTAGTCCGTGGAGCCACTCTGGTGGTCCTGGGTTCAAGGTGCAGGTGCAGGCCTCCTTCCTCAGGTAGCAGGGCAGCAGAGCAGCTGGGCAATACTCCTTGCAACAGAGTAGTAGGGCTGCTGACCAGTCCTTCTGAGTCTTCCATCGGTCCCAATGTGATCTGAATTATTGAGTTGAGGGTGCTCTATTTATACCCCACGCCCACACTGAAGTGGGAGAAGCTTCTGGAGTTTCCCTCTAGAGAGGTGTCTGGAATTTCCTGCCCCCCGGCCCTGATCCTAGTCTGTCTGGGGGCACAATAGACTAGTGTGAGGTCCTTTGTTTGTGGGCTGGACCTGTGCCTTTGAAATCCAAGTGTGGTAGGTGACTACTCCACCCCCCATCCTACCAGAGGCGTCCCAACCTCACAACTAACCCTGGGCATAGTTCGTGTAGTAGCACTACGCGTAGCTATGCGAAGTGCACTTCACACTATGCAAGCTATGCAAACTGCTTAGTGCACTGTGCAAAATGCTGTTCGCACTGACTGCACAGTGCTGGATGCCTGTCCGCACTGTGCAATCATTGCAAACCTCATCTTGCACAGTGCAAGCGGTCATTTTCTGCAGCTCGAGTAGATTTGTACTCGAGTGGCAGCTTTCTCAAGCAGACTGGTAGTTTCTCAGTAGTTTGTGAAAAACAAGGAGACCCCAATATTTAAACCTGGGGTTAACGTCGTTTTTTGAAGAAAAACAATGGTTTTGGGTGGCCTAAAAAGGTCCTTATATATATGTGGGAATTAATAGATATTATTTGAATTAATCAAAGCCGGGGAGCGTTCTTTTGTAGGATAGCGTATACAAAGCAACTTTATTCTATTTATAAACAATTGTTTTTAAGCATATATTACAGGTGCTCACATTGGTGACAAGGTGCATAAAGTGACTAAGTGAAGATTTACAAAGATTATATACAAAGGTCACACACACAAGGATATATTCCACATAAATATATACAATGGGGCAAGGAATTTCCTTGATGGGGTCGACTGCGTTTCGATCTTTATCAATTTAGATCATCATCAGGATATGGTGAGCTTTCCTGGAATAGTATTTAAAAAAAATGTTTTTGAATAATTTTAGTATATGATCCTACATGAATAATTCTAAACAAAGTGATTTTGTGCTCCCAGTGACAAATACACATGTAATAAAGACATGCACATTTTTTTTAAAAAGGAGAGAGAAGGATTAATTAAAGAATTAACCAACCCTGGTGTCTTGCGCTTACGTGCCTACTTACTAAGGAGTATGCGTGGACGCGCGTTTTATCTCCAAGGGAAATATTTGGACTTACTTAGGTTGATGGCAAAAAACTTTCCATCCCATAGAGGCAAAGGAGTAATTAATTTAATTGCCAACTATAAATTCTGTAATATCAAAATAAGACACAAAACTAGTAAGTGACATTGTATTACTTGGTTTTAAATTACTTGGTACCATGACAGAAAGGCACTTACTGGTATCTAGTCAGGGGGCACATACACAGTGGTGTTAACTGATTTTCATAAGTTTTGATTATTGATGGCGGCCTCAATCTAAGCATGGGAATCAAAAGAAGGGGCAATAAGGAATTTGTCTTATGGGAAAAATCATAATTAAAGGAGAAGTTAATTTAAATTACCCAGATTCAAGTGGTATGAATTCCACTGGTTTGATTTCAAGGAATTTGGCAATACCGGTGCTGGCGAATTAGTTCCCGTTATTCTAAAAGATTGGGCAAAAGTGAGAGCAGGGATTAGTGCCTTAAGTTTAGTGACTAGGCTGCCCAATCGGCACTTTGTGAAGCACACAGATATTTACCGGTTAATGAGTCTTCGTCCCGGCAGGAGCTGGGGACAAAGAAGTTTCAAAGCATTACGATCAATTCCAGTGGTCTCAGTAACTATTACCGGCGTTTTTCCTACACCCAGGGTTACTCACAACACCCAGACCTTCTATTGTGATTCTGTCTAGGAGGAATGCACGAAGGTCAAGTGCCAACTTCACATAGTTTTGTGACACAGAAACAGGCTAAAGGTACTAAATGGTTAGGATAAGAAAATGGCAACTTTTTTTTTTAGAGTTGTGACTTAAAATCCACCTTAACCATTGCAGAGGATTTTAAATTAATTGCAATTCCTCAGCCACCAAACATGATTTTTCTATATGTTCCCATTCAAAAGTTATCACTTCATGTAATAAGGTAAGCCAATGTTATCCAATGAGAGAAGTAGGCCTTGCAGTAGTGAATTTAAAAAAAATATATAATTTAAAACTACATGTCCAACTTTTTAAAAGCAACGCTCCTTTCCCTATGGGCTGTTTAGGGCCTACCCTAGGGTTGGCTCATATGTAATGAAGTAGGAAGGTTTAGGCCTGGGTTTAAGGTTTATTTTAACAGGTTGAAATGACAGTTTAAAACTGCTCAAACAGGCTGCAATGTCAAATGTGAGACATGTTCAAAGGCCAACTTAAGAAGGTGGCAAAATAAGTGCTGCAGGCCTACTAGTAGAATTTAATTTGCAGGTGCTTGGGACATATAGTACCACTTGACTAGCGACTTGCAAGTAAATTAAATGTGGCAGTTGGGTGTATGCGAATTTTACCATGTTTAATGGAGAGAGCAAAACTTTAGCACTGGCTAGCAGTGGTAAAGTGCACAGAGTCCTAAAAGCCAACGGAAATGGGATCAGGAAAACAGGAGGTGTTAAAACAAAACGTTTGGGGATGACTCTGCAGAGAGAACCAAGTCCAACAATGGGTTTAAACCATATATTTTATATCTAAAGGAGAGGAGCAAATTTAAAGGTTATCAGATCAAATGCTGACCCCCAAAGCTATCTGTCTAGCCTATTAACGTATATTGTTTGAGAGCCCACATTCTAAAAAAGACATATACAAGATTCCTAGAACATAAGCAGTCTTACATCTATATTTAAAGAGACCTTGCACAGTGCGGTAGACAAGATCTTCCCAATTCGGAAAATAAAAATTTGGAACAAAGAAAAAAGCAGAAAAGAAGAAGAGAGAAGAGAAATAAAGTAGTGAATCGAAATAAACAACATCTCATAAGAACATTGTTAATTTAGTTTCATCACAGTTTTTCAATCAAAAGTATTGGCTACTGGATAGTCCTTTCAGATGGACACATCAAAGCACCAGCCATAGGGCTTTCAAACCTGCAAATACTTGAGCTTCCTGCCATCCATCCTTGTTGGGTGTTTTGTAGGAAGGTACTAATAAAGCGCACTTCTCAATCCGTTTTGTGAATTTGCTGCGTAAAGCATATTTCATTTGGTATAAGTTGTTTGTCGTAGAGTGCCATCAGTTTTCCCCAGTTGAAGTTGTTTTAACCAAAAGCCAGCCTCCTGCTTTGATGTCTCACATGTGTACATGCCTTTTGTGATCAATGTAATCCTTATATTTTTGTTCTGTGATGTAGTCCAGTCCTGATTTAGTTTCATGTTCAAGCTGCCATCTACAGTGAATCTTTGGATGTCCGACGTGACCAAACATCAACTGAAGGAGTCTTCCCTGTACATTAGTTTAGCTCACCTTAACAGTAGCCATGCTCGTTTCAGCAATTTCATTAGCTTGTGGCAATAATGGCTAAAATAGTTTTTATGATTTACACCCAACTAGTGAATCGTCTAAATTTCAGACTAGTCTATAGTAGTCCATATTCAGATTTAAATGTGACAGGTATTCCCCATTCAGCAAATACTTCAGCTAGACAATGAAGCATTTCCCTAACTTGGTCCGACTCAAAAGTCTACAGCTACAGCCATGGTGGACCACATAAATAAGGTATGAATAATTTCTCTTGGGGGTTGGCTTTCCCAGGCTTTGGCACGAATGACAAGGCTGGATCATTTCATCTTGTAATATAGCTTGTTCCGAAAACTAGACCCCTTCTGGTATAAGCTTCTTTGAAGCTACTAAAACCACTATGGGCCATATCATCAAGAAGGAGCGTAACGTTGTTGTTTCTTCTGTCCCCGGCTTCCCCCACCCTTAGAGCATCGGAAATGTATGAATGAAAACCGCTACTTTCTGAGAGGGGAAAGAAAGTAGACTGTGCAATAAATTAAAAATTAAGCATTGAAGATATACAGACAAATACAGAAGAGTGTCCGGTACCTTGAGGGCGGATGTGCCGGCTTTGCTTTGCAGTTGCTCGCTGCTTTATATATCTGAAAGGTTCAGCAAGGGGACTTTTGGCCGGCTCACACATCTCTCCCAGCCTTCACCGCTCTAACTGCGTCCTTAGCCCCAGTTTGAGCCCAGTTATCACAGGGAACAGCATGGCTCCGCAACGACCCACCCAGAAGTGACGCAGCCATATCGAAGAACTTGCAGCAGCAGCAACGGCATCAGCAGCTCACAGGATTCTTGCAATAGGCAGGGATTCCTCTGAATTGATTAGAGAAGCAGCCAAAGAATCGGGTTCAGCGCCTCACCATATCTCAACTTGGCATGCTGATTCTCCATTTGCTGTGCTCCGGAAGGGCTGGCGGTCTGCTCCAGTCCTGTGGGTCGGAGAATTCCATCCCGGGATCTGAGATGGGCGATGTCCTCATTGCAGCAGTATAGGAAGGCTAGGGTGTCAAGGATGGCCCCAAGCACATTCTGCTAGTGGCAAAGCGACTCGTTCTCTCGATTTACATGGGGCTAATGAGGGGGCTAGCCCATCTCCCATAAATATGAAGACCATTGAAAAAGATATAGGTCTCTAGGAGCCTGTGTTAAGTCTGAACCCACTGGCTCTAGTGCTCTTTTGTTATCCTACGCTTTACCTAGATCATCCACATGGCTACAAGTGTACAAAAGTAACATGGGTGCAATAACAACAGACGCTGTAGACCCCAATCTACAAGCTGACCACTTGGCTGGCCCCGAGTCTCAGAGCCCACCAAGCTCAGGAACAATCGAACCTGGGTCTGAGTCACTCAGGGTGCTATCTGTGGCATCGGAAGTTACTTATTTTCCCTCAAACGTTTTGGCCAGTACCCAATCGGAGCCCCTGGTCCACTGCACAGTGCTGATCAATTCAGAGGAGGCCTCTGAGTCTAATGCTACAAAGGGCAGCACCCCGGCGGGGTTAAATCTTCAAGATGGAAAGGATGCAAAGGTACCTGAGGAGCTACAGGTGGGAAAGGACGAAGAGGCACAAAACCCCCCTTTACTGCTGTGGGGGAGCGTCTCAAGGACCCTGTTTCAAGTGGCGCAAAGGCTGGTTGTTTCACCAGTCCCTTGCATAAAAGAGTGGCTTCCAACGGAGAGGTTAAAGCTATCGTCTGTCGACTGTCAAACTCTGGCAATATAGATGTCTTGGCGCCTGAGGTGGGAGGCCTAGAAAAACTCTCTCATGCCTTTCGCAACACTGCTGCTCCATCTTCGGTTCAATAGAATAATTCTGACGGGACCTTGGATGGGGGCTGCGATTGTTCAGGCCCATTACTGCCACCTTCCACTCCAACAAAGCAATCTGAAATTGCCAAAGGGCCACCAGCCTGCAACGTTAGACCTGCCATTTGCGACGAGCCCTCTCTATCTCAAATTTTACGAGCATTAACTACTCAAAGAGCCGAGGCACAAGAGTACTAACTTCAAGCCAAAGCTGACAGTAGGGATATTAAACAGGTATTGGTGGATGTTACTACCAAGTTTGCTTCACTGTCTTCGGAAGTCTTGGACCTGCAAGCGCGGATTACAGCAGTTGAAGAAGTTAACATCTGCACTGCAAGATTTGTTAAAACTCAAGAGACCCAGATGGCATTTCTACAGGCATTTCTACAGGCAAAAGGCTAGGACCTTGAAAATTGACAATGTCGAAATAACTTGAGGAAAGGCTCGGATCCCCAGGCCTATATAGTCAGGCTATTCCAGCAGGCATTTCCAGATCTTGCTGACTGGGACATGGACTCGCAAGTCCAGCGGGCATATCGACTACCCTCCTATATCTTACAAGGGAACTAAGCTAAATCATCTCATCCTCCCCCAACACTGGTATTTCTAGGCAAATTTTTGCTCCGACGAGCAATCTACTTTCAAGCTTGTCCTTCCACTCCTGTTAAACTAGCCATGATCTCTATATCCGTAAGGTCGGATCTTTGCAAATCCACAATGGACAAGCGGTGCAGGCTTCGCCAGTTAATCGATCCCTTTAAGACAGTTTGATCACAATTCTTCTTGCAGGAGCCAGCCCAGCTCAAGATTTTCAAAGACACACGGCCACACTTCTTTTATACAGAGATTGATGCTAAGCAAGCTCTCCTAAGATGGCAGTCTGACTCCACTTAGTGCACACAAAAATGAGGGACAAATATACAAGGGGGCATAGAGGTCTTATGGGAACTCCTCTCTCTCTTTTCTCTGAGATATTTGTTGCATAAGGAGGGGGTGGTTTGGGGAGGGTGGGGTTATGAGCAATGGGGGGCTAGGGAGGTTCCTCTCTTCAAGCTGTCTGTCACCGACAGTTGGGGAATGGGATGATTCCTTTCTGTAGGCACAGGGGGGTGGGTTTAGCTGGGTTCGGTCGGGGTTGGTATTCCTGGAGAGCAGCTCTCTGTCATTTTGTCAGAGGGTTGGGGCAGGTTGGGCTAGTGGGGCCGGTGGGATAGGGAGGGGGCTAGGTAGCCATTTAATATTTGGAAGTTCACACTTAAATGGAATTTGGGATGAGGAAAGAGTTAAGGGGGAGATGGTTGAATCTAGTTCATGCAATGTTTGACTTGAAGTTCATGTTTTGGAATGTTGCGGGGTTGAAGCATGCTAGAAAGCTGTGAGAAACTTCGGGTATTTAGGCCACAAATATTGGGCCTAACGAAGACTCATTTAGCTTATAGAGAAAGAACTGTGTTGAAGCAATTGGGGTTTGATGTTTTAACATGTACCTCACAGACAGGCTTCATGCAGGAGGTTGCTATATTGAAATCCAGAAACGTAACAGCTACTGTTCTGCTCACTCTAGCTGACTCTAAAGGGAGATGGGCGTTAGCTCAGTTGTTGATTTCAGGACATAAAATCACAATCTGTGTAGTGTATGGCCCTAATTTTGATACCCCCGACATACTCAATCATTTAAGTTCTGAACTATTGAGGTGGGATGGGAATCTGATAGTTATGGATGATTTCAATTGTATTATGGGCAACAAAGTCGATACCACTAATAGAAAAATGCGGGCTAGAATGGTCAGGACCTGAGTAGCTATATTTGAATTATTGCGTATCCATCAGTTAGACAATGCTTGGAGGACGTTTTACTCATCCCTACATAAGCAGTACTCATGTATTGATATGATTTTTATTAGGAGGTCCCTACTACAAAATACACATATAGAGGTCTTTCCCTAAAATCACATCCAACCACAATCCCATGATTTTAACACTACAGAAGCAGCTGGGGGCTAGAGAGGCTTATCGGGCTTTTTAATTTCCCCGACACCCACTTAGCAACGCAGAGCATCATGTGCATATTAGAGTAGTATTTGGGAAGTATTTAAGAAATAACATGGGCACTGTCTCCATTTCGGTGGTATGACACTGTATGGAAGTCACCATAAGGGGTGCTACTCTTCAGTTTATTTTGGCTCAGAATCGCTGCACAATTCAAGAGACAGAACAGGGTTGTCTTGACTACTTAGATCTGGAACGGCAACATGCAAAAGCGATTCTACAAGGAACCCTGCGGAGCAGTCAATATTCTTGCTGTTCTTAGAAGCATGGTCTAAGTTCAATAGAAGGCTAACAGAGAAGGTAGCCCCTAACTACCACAAGTACAAAACACTGCCGTATGAATATGGGAAGAGGGTTGACTGGCTTTTGGCTATACAGATCTCAGATAAGAAGGCTAGATCTAGTATCAAATGTATTAGAGGAAAGGATAGTTAGATCTATTCTAGACCACAGAAAATAGTGGAACAGCTCAGATTATTCTACGCCAAACTGTATAGTGAATCACTCTCTCATAATAACTGCACTCCCTTAGAATGCCTACAAGAGAGCCACCTACCGCTGCTTGATAACGCAGAGTTGGTACTATTGCAAAGAGACATAGAGTTAACTTAGGTGGAGTATGCAATCGTGTCTCTGCCCTCTGGCAAGGCAGTGGGCGATGATACTATCTTACTCTAGTTTTATAAAACCTTCAGGGACATCCTGGTACTCGTTTTCATAGAACTAATAACCTGCATCTCCAACGGGGGATGCCACCGTATCCTGGAGAGTGACTAATATAGTCATATTTCCCAAGAAGGGAAAACCACCTGAGGACAGAAGCTTGTACTTCCCAATATCTCTGATTAACTCTGACGCCAAAATCTTTTCTAAAATCCTGGCTACCGGTCTGGACCCCCTTATCCACTAGTTAGTCTCTGATCAACAGCATGGGTTAGTTCTCAGTAGAGACACCGTGGCTCATATCAATACGGCTATCGCAGCTTTTGAAGTATCTGGCAAATTAAATAAACATATCAAGATGATCATGTTAGACACTGAGAAGGCCTTTGACAGAGTAGCCTGGGAAGCACTTTGGCGTACTATGTCAACACTTGTGTTGGCTCCTGGTTCATCTCTTTGGTACAGAAAATTTATAAGAACGCAGTAGCAACAATCAAGCTGAACGGCATTTCATCAGCATGTTTTGCTGTTCAGAGGGGCACACGTCAGGGCTGTCTACTTTCTCCTTTACTGTTTGCCCTTTATATTGAGTCTTTTATAAGACGTTTGCTGAAGAATGTGGGGATCAATCCAGTGTGTCTCAATGGTATTGAACTTAAGCTCACTGCATACACAGATTACATTGTTGCTTTTCTGACGACCCTGTCGGTGCTGTAGCCTGTATTGCACGAGAGGCTGAGATTTTTGGCTCCTTTTCAGGATACAAGTTAAACCTGGCCGAAACCCAGAAAATCCTAAATTACCAACCTGACACCATGCCAATATCCTTAGGGGCTACAAAAATGGCTACATATTTAGGTATCTGTCTCAGCAGCCAGGTAGAGGACAGTGTTATCCTGAATTACCAGCCACTTCTTAAAGCAGTCTCGGCTAAATTGCGTATTTGGCATCAGGTTTCCCTCAGCATATTCAGTAGGTGTAACATAATCAAAATGAACATACTATCTAAGTTTTTATACCTATACCGTTCAATCCCTCTGCTGGTTCCATGGTCTTTCTTTAAGCATTTGTAAAGCACTATAGGTAGATTAATCAGGGGGTATATACATCCTAGGAGGGCCTTCAGTCTCAAATTGTCTTATAAACAGGGAGGATTTAAGTTCCCAGGGCCCGATTCACAGAACTAACTTAAGACAAAATCCTAAACATACTACCATTTTTGTATTCACAGAAGGCACTTACTCATTTCGGTATTCACAGAAGTTAGGAGTCCTAACTTTAGGACTCCTAAATGCCTTCTGTGAATACCGAAAGTCTTAAAGTTATGATTTTTCCCAGATTAGGAGACCCTGCTTGCAGGCAGGTTGCTCCCCACGCACCACACGGCCGTCATCTGCCTCGGGCCTACTCCCTGCCGGTTTTGGCGCCGTTTCCCGCTCCTTCCCGCCGCTGCGTCCCTGCGGCCCCACCCCCCTGCTCCCCATTGGCCACCCCGCTCCCGCCTCCCAGCTGCTCCTCTCTCCCTATCCCCCTCTTATGGAGGCCACGCAGCGGCCGCGCACAGTGGGTTCGCTGCTGGGGCGCCGAAGGCGCACCAAAGGCAAGCCCGTCTGCGCCTGTCCGCGCCTGGACCGCGCCCAGCGCCAGAACCCCTGGACCCTGCGAACGCCACAACACCAAACTCCGTTACGAAACCAGCACCCTCCATGCACTAAACGCCGGCCGAAACCACACCTGCTTCCAAGCCGCCCCGAAACGGACTCATTGACCTTTCTCCTGCCACACCTGGACCCAACCACCTCCGCTGCATACTCCTCAACACCCGCTTCGCACGCAAACACGCCGTCGAGCTCTGGAATCTGCTCGACACCTCCGCCCCAGACGTGGCCTTCCTGACCGAGACCTGGTGGAAAGATTCCTTGGCGCCCGACGTCGCCATAGCCATCCCGGACGGCTACAAGATCACCCGCAGAGATTGCGCCAACGGAACCGGAAGAGGAATAGCCATCGTCCACAAGTCCACCCTAAAGGTCGCCACCCACGCAGACGACACCCTCAACACCGCCGAGCACCTGCACTTCCGATCCACACCGACTCCAATACCACCCTCAGAGGAACACGCATCTACAGACCCCCGGACCCTGAGCTCAATTCTGCGACTCCATCGTCGACCTCTCCAGCACCCACACACTCGCCTCCACGGACTACATCCTCCTCGGGGACCTGAATTGCCACCTTGAGAACAACAACTACGCCAACTCCCCTACCCTGATTGACAACCTCGCCAACCTCGGTCTCAGACAACTCATCACCACACCCACCCATTCCGCTGGCCACACGCTGGAACCCGTCTTCTCCACAGGCACCCACGTCGCCTTCGACCAGACCACTGAACTCCACTGGACCGACCACCGCTTCATCCATTTCACATTCAATAAACCAACCACGCACCACCGCACCCAACAGCTACCTCGCCGCTGCTGGAGCAAAGTCACCGAAGACCAGCTGATCACCACCCTAGCCCAAAACGCACCCACCCACCCCACCAACTCAGACACCGCAGCTCGCAACCTCAGACATTGGATCGACGACTGTGCCAACACTCTCGCCCCACTCAAGAAACCCTCCAACAACCACGCCAGCAAGAGAGCCACCTGGTTCACTGACGAGCTGCAGACCTCCAAACGTGCATGCCGGAAACTGGAGAAGATATGGCTCCACGAACGCACACCGGACAACCACGCAGCCCACAAGGGCGCAACCCACAGACATCACCACCTCATCAGATTAGCCAAAAGATCCTCCTTCAAAGACCGCTTGGATAACAACGCACACGACAGCGAAGAGCTCTTCAGCATCGTAAAGGAACTCTCCAACCCCAGTGCCAACACCAACGACATACCGCCCTTACAAGAACTGTGAAACTCACTAGCCATCTTCTTCCACCGCAAGATCACTGACATTCATGATAGCTTCAACACCATGACCGCCACGACTATGCCAGACCCCACCTCCCCTCTGAACACTACCAGCGCCAACCGCCTGACCTCCTGGTCCAACGTCGAAAACGACGAGACACGCAGGGCCATGAACTCCATCCACTTAGGCTCTCCGTCAGACCCATGCCCACACCACGTACTCAACAAAGCAGACGCCATCGCACCCCAACTACGGAAGGTCATCAACATCTCCTTCGAAACAGCGACATTCCTGGAAAGCTGGAAACACGCCGAAAACCGTCAACATGCAACTGGCCCGCCACCTGGAAGACAACAACATCTTGGACCCGTCCCAGTCCGGGTTCAGACGAAACCACAGCACCGAGACAGCCCTCATCGCCGCCATGGACGACATCAGGCACCAACTAGACAACGGCGAAACATTAGCCCTCATCCTCCTTGACCTGTCAGTCGCCTTCGACGCGGTCTGCCATCGCACTCTAAAGACACGCCTCCTAGAAGCCGGAATCCAAGAGAAGGCCCTTGACTGGACCACGTCCAGTCTCTCCGGCAGAACCCAGAGACCCGCCTCCCGCCCTTCCGATCCGAGGCCACCAACATCATCTGCGGCGTCCCCCAAGGCTCATCCCTCCGCCCGACGCTGTTCAACGTCTACATGGCCCCCTCGCACAAGTGGCCCGCCAACACGACCTCAACATCATCTCCTACGCCGACGACACCCAGCTCATCCTCTCCCTCACCAAGGACCCGCACACTACCAAAACCAACCTCCACGAGGGAATGAAGGCCGTCGCCGACTGGATGAGGAACAGCTCGGACAAGACGGAGGTACTCATCCTCGGACCACACCCCCTCAGCCTGGGACGACTCCTGGTGGCCGACCACACAGGGAACAGCACCGACACCCACTGACCATGCACGCAACCTAGGATTCATCCTCGACTCCTCCCTCTCCATGTCTAAACAGGTCAACGCTGTCTCCTCCTCCTGCTACGACACCCTACGCATGCTCCGCAGGATCTACAAGTGGATTCCGACCGAAACAAGAAGAACGGTGACACAGGCCCTCGCCAGCAGCAGACTTGACTACAGCAATGCACTCTATGCAGGAATCCCAGCCAAATACCTACGATGACTACAACGCATCCAAAACGCCTCCGCCCGACTGATCGTCAACGTCCCCCGCCGCAGCCACATCACCCCCCACCTGAGAGACCTACACTGGCAGCCCCGTCGACAAAAGGATCACCTTCAAGCTCCTCACCCACGCACACAAAGCACTCCACAATGCCGGACCAGCCTACCTGAAAAGCAGACTCAGCTTCTACACCCCCACCCGCCAGCTCAGCTCCACCAGCCTCACCCTCTCCGCTGTCCCCTGCATCCAACGAAGAACCTTCAGCGGCCGATCCTTCTCCTACCTCACCGCCAAGA
Organism: Lissotriton helveticus; assembly: GCF_964261635.1. Taxonomy (NCBI): domain Eukaryota; kingdom Metazoa; phylum Chordata; class Amphibia; order Caudata; family Salamandridae; genus Lissotriton; species Lissotriton helveticus. The sequence goes on along the minus strand of NC_136057.1, from coordinate 480,736,827 downwards.
CCTGGAGCACCCTCCCTACCCACCTATGGCAGACCCAAGACCTACTCGCCTTCAGAAGACTCCTCAAGACCCAGTGGCGTAGCTAGGGGGGGGGGGCTGGAGGGGGCGGTCCGCCCCAGGCGGCACCATTTTGGAGGCGGCAGTGTATCTGTAAGTGCAAGCACACTTGCTTGCAGACAAACACTGCACCACAGCGCCAGCGTTATGTGGGTCCCAGCCAGGGCCGTCAATCCTGTAGCGTGCGAAAGCGCTACCAATGACGGCCCTGGGTATCATGCTTGGTCAGCCCCCGCACTGTAGCAGTGCCATGCACCGTCTGTCGAGCACATCAGTGCATGCGCAGTGCGCTCTCTTGAGTGGACTGTTGGTGCTTGCATGCACTGGGCCTGGCCTGCCACCTGTGCTGCTGTGGCCCCGCCTCGAGTCGACTCTGACGGCCAAATTAAGGTAAGGCGAAAATTAATTTCATATGAATTTTTATACAGCAACCCACTTGCCGAAATGATCATACATAACATTTGTTCTTGTGCCTGAGTGTCTAGCATATATTGCAGTATTATACCTCTAATTGTACTTTGTTTTCTCTTGTAAACTGCACACTTGTCACTTTTTCCTCCTGTAATGCACTGTTTGCTACCTCATGTATTTTGTTTGCTCACAATTGTCACTTTTACCTCATGTAACTTAACGTCTGCTCTTGTAATTTGTTCACTTGTAATTTTCTCCTCATGTATCAGTTCTGTTCCTATTGTGAAGCGCTCTGACGCCTTCGGGTAAAGTCCGCGCTATATAAAAATGCAGAAATAAATAAAATAAATAAACTAAACGTAAACTCTGCCAATCCACCACCCCGCTACTCGCCGTCCTTTTGCCCCAGCCCCCCTTCCCGGCTACGGCCATGGGCGCCACCCATGTTAGGTGTTTGATGGCATTTTTGTTTACAAAGCTCATCCCCGATGGAAAGCCAGTGGAACCAGTGATGTGCTAGGTAGGAAGTCACCAGGGCGTAGGTCTGTAAATGGAGGCTGCTCATCGATGGCATCTTTACTTCTTTCTCTCGAAACGGCTCTTCACAGGAAACAGGAAATGTTACTTAATCACACTACAACACTTTCTCTAGGTGGCAAGGTTTCATAACCGGTTAACCCACATTCCTCAAACACAGAATAAGGACGTGATTATTTATCTATATTTGCTGTTGTGAAGGAACACCGGACTGAATGAAAAGGGGGGGCCCTCGGCCCCCCCGCACGCATGGTGGCGCGGCGACCGCTTCCCCCCTTCCCCTCTGTGTGCCTCTCGGTGGTGGGGGCGGGCCCTTGGGCGCGACACACCACCGATTGGCCGGCGGCCTCCCTGACCCGGATACCAGTGGAGGATGTCCGGGTTAGGGGGGGCGGGCTACTGGAGGGGCGGGGCGGAGGGTCGCCCGGGAGACCCCCTTGTCCCTGGACGCTCCCCCACAGCACGGTGTGCCCCGCGCTCGGGGCTTCTTTGTTTTGTAATCTTCGTTTGTTTTTTCTTCCAGGTCACCTTTTCCAGTGTGGGATCAGCTCTGGGAAGAGAATCATCCGTCAACAGGAGCAGTTTGGCGAGGGGTTCACGTAGAGGATCTGTCGCTCTCCTTTCTTGTCGCTCTCCCTCTGCAGGTGATGTCCATGGTCGGATATGGACAGGGAGTCGGCGCGGACTGCGGTGCTCTGCGTGGGACGGGACAATCGGGCGCTCCACGTGGAACAGAAGGACCGGGGGGGCCTGTTTTCTGCCCGAGAGAGGATCCGGATTGGATGATGGGTCGTGGCGGAGTGTACCTTGGCGCAAGTTAAGTATGGGCAAGCAGCCATGCGATGTTAAATTGCGGTGTTTCCATTGCGGGGCAGGAAGGCTCTGGGTTGTGAATGTTAAGGAGGCACCTCTTCTGCGTAATCGCTCAGTAGGCAGCCGTTCGGAAGATCGAGGCAATTTAGTGTACCCGGCATACTGCTTGTTAAGCTCTTTGCTTCGCTCAGATATCGCTCTGCTGATACTAAAGTGAGATGATATGTGCCTCGCGCGCGTTAAAAAAATGATAGACGGAAGAGCCGAACACAGTAAATGAACAAACAGGTAGGTGGAGTGTTAATACTGAGCGGACGGAGACATCCAGCGCTTCGTTAGTTGAAAGTGGGGTGTGGGGGGCAGTTGGATGAAGGCATGATTTGCAATGTGAGTTTGGTAACACCCACAACTTCGTGTGTTTATGAGCATTTGCAAACTCCTTTCTGACTCTTTCGTACCCTGAGAGCAGAGTTGCACCTGTAGACGGCTTGAATAAATCCCCTTGCAGAGAGGCAAGAGGAACTGAATGTTTCCAAACTTGGAAAGGTAGAGGGTAACGTGTGTTTCCATGAGGAAAATATTTGCCCCGTGATGAAAACAAAGTAAGTGCAACTGCACATTGGGGTTGGCTTTTCCCACTAAGGAATGGCATTGTGTGAGCAATTCGATATTGCTAACACCTTAAAAATGTATATGGCATACTCCAGTGAACGGTTGCGAATTACAACTCGGAGTTAACGCGCAGCCATTTCTTAGGGAGTTCAACAGGTACAGATAACTATGTCTTTTGTAATCGGGCCAATGTGTTTTGAATGGGAGAGGTAGTTTTCTTGCCTGTACTGAAGACGGGATGCAACTTACCTTGCAGCAAGCAATTGAAAATGCAAAAGCAAATGCTTCTGATGATCAAGAGCGCATGCATTGCTGTTTTTTTGCCGTATGGAAAAGCGCATGCTCAAATACCGTAGATCTGAGTAGGTTTAAGCTAATAATATAGGCAATTGGCCTAATTGGTTCACTGGGAAAAGTTATGTGAAATGCCATAGATCTCATCTATTTATTATGAAAAGTTACAACAATGGAAATAGGCCTGTCTTATTTAGTATGAAAAGCATATGCAAGATGGCAAATAGGCCTTTAAGGGTGTATTGTTATTACACTTAGTTAAAGTTTGTAGGCAGGTATTTCTCACATATTGTCATAGTATACAAAGGGGATGGTTAACCACGCCACAAACCCAGGGTTTCAAAAAGATTTGCAGTATGGGAATCAGTGTTAAGCTCTCTTAGAGGCGGTGTTTTTTGGCAGCTGTAATTTCGTATTTATTTTGTGCAGTATGTAGCTGCGTGTGAATTAAACTACTTTTTAGGTCTGCCCTGACAGGAGTAGCTGTCTGTCTGGTTCCTGTAATTAGAGTCATAAAAAAAAATTAAAAAAAATACATACATAGAGGGACTTTGTCTCAACCCTTTACAAAGATTTCTCTTTTGGGTCAGCGACTTCATGGGGGGGAAGGATGACTTTTAAACGCAGCGCAGTTTGCACTGCCTTTTGCGAGATTCATGAACTACCCGTCTGCTCCATAGGACATTTTGCATAGATATGGAGGCAGGGCACTGTTATCAATGCATATTGGGGTTACAGCTTTATAAGTGGCTGTGCAGGTATTTCAAGGATTTCGCCAATGCGTATGTATGGGATGCATGTTTAGCAGTGGACTGTTTCTGAACGTGCTGAAGGATTCCCCTGCACAGCGAGCGTATGATGCATTAATATAGCATAGCAGAGCGCACTTGCAAATGTTTGGTGCTTGGGACATTTTCAAAAATCCGTTTTGTTCTTTGTAAATTGGTCGCATTGGGTTTAATTCTGCTTGGCAGGGAGTACATCATGTGCGTGCTGGGTTTGAAATGGTGTTCTTTTCGCATGTGTTGTGTGATTATCTGGCCTGCTATTGTTCGCCAGGAAGTTCGTGAGTCATCAACATTGGTCAGACTGGTTGACTTTGCTTGGCCAGTCGGTTCATGCTACACTTTGTTTGCTCTATTCCTACAATAGTTTACTCATGTAACGGGTCCTATGTTACAAGTGCTCTGACACCTTCGGGTAAAATCAGCGCTTTATAAAAGCGCATAGAATACAATAGGATAGAATTAGTCGTACATCTGTAGGTATCCAGACACATTGCGCTGGATTACTGACTTGTCTGCGTATGTAGCGTACACCTACGGAGGATGAGTGTGCAGAAGGAGTGCCATGGAATTCAGAGCTGTTTACAAGGACGTACAAACAGAAATGTAGGGATCTGCACTATCACATGGGTGAATATGGTACACACGCTCAAAATACAGTGACACGTTTGGGGTAAACAGAGCATAGATGCACATGCGTAGGGGGCACACACGGACTGTGACAGTCCAGAGTTGGGAATAGTGCACGGTAATGGTGGTAGTTTTACCTTTGTGGGCCAAGCCGCTGCACGCACCGGCCAGGAGTTTCAGTGCAAAACAGTGAGCGAGGCCGGTGCTTTAGTTTGCTCCGTGTTACCACTTTTCTGCAGTGGTTAAACGTGTTGTATTACGGCATGGTGCTGTTTCATTGTGTACCATGTTTGTAACTTTGGCACTGTGATTACAAGTTTCCTTAGAGCACCCGGGTGCGGGCGCTAAACACATTCCTTAATCGCCGTGATGCCCGGGCTACATATGCCTTTTTTGTGTTCATTCCTGGGCTTCTTTATTGATGTCCTCCAGGCACTTGCAATATTTTATCCAAGCCATGGTTGCTGCTTATGTATATTACGCAAGGAACAGCCATTGACATAAGTCAAATTTTGACACTCTAGAATTACTATCATTGGTGTCTGCTGAGGTGATAGTTAGAACAATCATGGAACCATTCACGAATAGGGTATACCCCCTTCTCTTGGGGTCCTCCTGGGGAGTAACGCACATCTAAGGGTAGGGCTTGACGAGACTGTGAAAGCCAGTTTCCCAGGTCCCACATTCCTGTGCAAGCCAAGGCAGAAAGCCAAACAAGGGACTTATTCCATTGTGAAGGTAATCAACATCTGAGGTGCTGTTCACTATTCTAGGGGGGACATTGCACCAGTCCAAACGACCCTTCATTGATGATCGGTTAAAATCCACCTTATTAGTAAGCTATCCTAGTGGTAGCTGTATTGCGTGCAGCCTTCAGGCTAAGTCTTGAAGGAATGTAGAGCAGCTTGTTTTACCAGTCTATAATCTCATGAATGAGTAAATGAAAAGAGAACAGGTGTATAGCAAATATATGTATTTGTTCTAAACACATCCCTTTGGTTCCTTTACGAGGCTAAAGGCAAGAAATTACAGTCAGTAAACTTATAACACACAAGTAAATTGACACGATATACGTTGAGCCTATGATGAGATTAGAGGTGAATAATTACAGTCTGTAAACATATATAGCACGCAGTAATTTAGCACCATATACGTTAGGCTCTAGGGGTGTACCAAAGCCATATAATAATAAAGTGGTAGGGGAACCACGAATGGCATAGAGACAGGGCCTAGAGCCTGTAAAAAGACTACTTGGGGTCCTGATAATCCTACACACCCTGATGTCACACCTAAAAGGTGCCCAAGAGCCTAGTTGCGGCATCACATAGTTCTGGGGATGCGTGTGATCATGTCCGGTTGGCTAGGATGATATTTACCAGAAGCCAAAGTGGCGAGCGAAAAAGGCCCTTGGGCCAGCTTACAGCCTGGCATAGTTAGGGCTGTGCTAATCCTTTTAGCTAAAGGCTTTGATGCTGCACTGTTAAGTAGACTGTCTTGTTTTCACACATAGATCCTATGCATAAAGACGTGGGTAGAAAACCAGGATTAAGAGGCGATGTCCTCGCCTGCAGCAGAACTTTCTTGTAGTAACAATGAATGTGAAAATAGGAAGCCAATTTTTACAGCCTAGCATGGTTAGGGCGGTGCTGATCCTATGCTTAACGACCTAGATGCTGCACTAGCAAACAGACTGGCCTTTTCAAACCTAGACCCTATGGCCTAAAGACGTGGGTGGAAAACCAGGAATAGGAGGTGATGTCCTGGTCTACAGCAGAATTTTTAGTAGCCATAAATGTGCCGTGGCACTGCCACTGGGTCACTGTACAGCACACGGGATATTGTGGCACTGCTACTGGGTCACTGTAATGCACACGGGATATTATTCCTACTAAAGGTCATTCTACAGGGCACTCTCCGTAACACTAATTCAATCACAATACATGGGACACAAACTGAGGCTATGCTTAACATTTACTGTCGAAGTGTTAATGAGTAGTCATCTGGCGCTAATCTTATCTAAAACTTAGCAAGTGATGGTAATGTAAGACTAGCACGTGTCCAGCAGTTATCGCCAGAAACACTAATGGTTGTGTTTATCTTTTCCATTTATGTATGACCGGGTCCATGGTGGATACCTGGAGTGCTCCACATCACAACAGCTGCAACAGGTGGACAGCCCAAGGGATGCTTACGTCAGTCACGGCTGGGTCCATGGCGGATATCTGAGGGGTGCTCCACACCGCAACATCAGCAGCGGGTGGACGTCAAAAGGGAAGCATACGTCGAGAAAGAGGACACCCAAGGGCCCAAGTAGTGCTGGCAGGTGTAAGTGCTACCCATTCCCTAAGGTGGAAGTGGGAATTGTCACCCAGGTTTTCTTGGTCTTTTCCTGGTTCTTGCAGTTTCTCAAACCTGTGACGCAGGGGAGGAACTCATCACCAGAAGTGGAGGAGCTACAACGTCCCAGCACAAGCAACAGGCTGGACGCGGGACAGGGAAGATCTGGTTTGGGGGTCTGTGCCTTGGTCAGTTCAGGAACTTCTTTCAGGGACTCTTAGCTCAGCAGCCCGACCCCCCGTCAGTGGTGATACTTCACCTAGGGGGGAATGACTTGGCCAAACTTGGGAGGCGAATACTCATTGATGAGTTCATCTCCACTGCGGGTGGGTCTCCAGGACTTGCCCGGGTGGCACAGTAGTAGGGTCTCAACTTATCGCGCGGTGGCAGGGGCGAGGGGCGGACTCGGTCAGGGCGTTGAATCACTCGGTAAAGAGGGTCAACACACAGTTGGACAAATTATTTCAAGCCCCCCCCGGTTGCAGACGATCCAACATGGGTGTATTTGGGGTGCATAATTCTACCTGGTGAGGGGAGTCCATTTGACGAAGGAAGGAAAGGTCCTGTGGTCTGATAATGTCAGGGCCTGGTTGGAGGGTTTTGCTAAAATGAGAACTTTCTAGGGTAGGTCAAGGCAGGGGGAGGCCAGATCGTCAGTTAAAAATGCTGGCCTGTGGCGGTAAGGTCATGACCGGTGAGCATATATTTTAAGGTCTGAGGGGGCGGGCATCATCCTATGGAGGTTCCCGCCCAGGGGGAGGGGCCATTGGCCACTCCTAGAACTCCAGGGGCAAGGTAATTGATGCTTCAAAGGAGCGCGGGTCAGGAGTAGTCACGCTTTCCTTAGGCTGGTAGCCACCCCGCGCGCGCATACTCATGACGTCACCGGATGGCGCAGAGTAAGGGCCCTCCTTTAGTGGGTAAATGGAGTTCACGGCGTAGACCGGGCGATTACCGGAGCATGACTGCGCATGCGCACAGCTCTAGGTGAGGCGCAGCTTGTAGGACCTGACACCGGTTAGCGACCTTGCCATATGGCCAGAAATGTACAGAAATCAAGATGAGGATGTTAGATTCGGTTAGGAAACAACATGTATTAGAATTTTTTGTTAAGGTTAGCCTCTCAAACTTGTTGATGATATTGTAATCTAATGTCCTGCTGATTTTTGTATACATTGTAGATCATGCAATTAAAACCTTTTTTAATTTCATATCTTAATAAATACGGCCGGGGGACTAGCCCCCGCCTTCCAAAGATAAAGAAGCCTCATGTTCATGTTTCTGGGTGTTGGGTGCCGGATTGGGGGGGGGCGGCAGCCAGTCGCTGACCATGTGAAAAGGGGGGGCCCTCGGCCCCCCCGCACGCATGGCGGCGCGGCGACCGCTTCCCCCCTTCCCCTCTGTGTGCCTCTCGGTGGTGGGGGCGGGCCCTTGGGCGCGACCCACCACCGATTGGCTGGCGGCCTCCCTGACCCGGATACCAGTGGAGGATGTCCGGGTTAGGGGGGGCGGGCTACTGGGGGGGCGGGGCGGAGGGGCATCGCTACTCCGCCTGGCCCCTCGGGAATAAAGAGGCGGGGAGCGCCCGGGAGACCCCCTTGTCCCTGGACGCTCCCCCACAGCACGGTGTGCCCCACGCTCGGGGCTTCTTTGTTTTCCCACCCACCATCCCTGGAACCAAAAAATGTTGTTGCTTCACTAAGTCTGGTTTGAGCGTCATTCTGCTAGCGTACTGTTAACATGTCTTACATGCGTAATCAAACTTTATCTGGACTGTGTATTTTGATGATGTAATTTTGTTTAGGAATTCTTTCCCTTTGTAGCGAACTGTGTGTAAAGTGCTTTGATGCCAATTGTGTCTAGGCCTTTTTTCCCTTTGTAGCTTTACGTTGATGCGTGTTATTAATTAGCCAGTGTAGCTGTCCTTTAGAATTTTTTCCATAGGTCGTCGTATTTATTAGGTATGGGGCATGCGGTAAGGTCATGACCGGTGAGCACATATTTTAAGGTCTGAGGGGGCGGGCATCATCCTATGGAGGTTCCCGCCCAGGGGGAGGGGCCATTGGCCACTCCTAGAACTCCAGGGGCAAGGTAATTGATGCTTCAAAGGAGCGCGGGTCAGGAGTAGTCACGCTTTCCTTAGGCTGGTAGCCACCCCGCGCGCGCATACTCATGACGTCACCGGATGGCGCAGAGTAAGGGCCCTCCTTTAGTGGGTAAATGGAGTTCACGGCGTAGACCGGGCGATTACCGGAGCATGACTGCGCATGCGCACAGCTCTAGGTGAGGCGCAGCTTGTAGGACCTGACACCGGTTAGCGACCTTGCCATATGGCCAGAAATGTACAGAAATCAAGATGAGGATGTTAGATTCGGTTAGGAAACAACATGTATTAGAATTTTTTGTTAAGGTTAGCCTCTCAAACTTGTTGATGATATTGTAATCTAATGTCCTGCTGATTTTTGTATACATTGTAGATCATGCAATTAAAACCTTTTTTAATTTCATATCTTAATAAATACGGCCGGGGGACTAGCCCCCGCCTTCCAAAGATAAAGAAGCCTCATGTTCATGTTTCTGGGTGTTGGGTGCCGGATTGGGGGGGGGGCGGCAGCCAGTCGCTGACCATGTCATCCTGGCCACAATATGTGGCGACCTCGAACCATGAGCTTGGTGTTTATGAGCTGGTTTTCGCCACGTTTTGCAAACAATGTAAAAAGTGTGATGCTCTAACAACAAATTATTTTAACGCTTCTTCGAGTACTGTAAAACACAAGCATTGGCAAAGCCAATATGTCTTGGATATGGGAGTGACATTGGCTTTTCCAATGTCTTTTAGCCATGTGGTAGAGCAGGCTGGATACATGGTAGAGCAGTTTGGATACAGTTGCATGACTAAACATTAGAAAAAAGTGCTATGACTCCATACCGCTTTTTTTTCTTATAACAGATTGGGGGGGGGGAGGCAACACAGACAGGAGACAGGATCAGAAATAACGTGCAAAACGATAATGGGGGCTAGGGGGTGTTAGATAACGGGCAGCATGGACAACAGTAGGGCAGGTGAGACGGAACAGGAAACAGGACTGTAAAAAAGAAAACACTATGACACGGCTAATAGTGCATTTTTTTTCTTATGGCGGACGTGGAGGGTCAACACATAAAGATGGAGGAGGGGGAAAAACAGGGAAACAGCAACACAGACAATGGGAGGTTCTGGGGTGGGATGGGAAAAAGCAACACAGACAAGAAGCGAAGGGAGGGGAAAAGCAATCTGGACAAGGAGGACAGTGGAAGAAGAAAGCAAAATAGTACCCCAAGCACAGTGAAAACAGCGGAAGTTCATTAATGAAGCTGAAGCAATCAGTACTTTGTCCATGCTCCACACAAATGAAGAGGAAGTGAAGCCAGCATACGCTGGCCAATTACGAGACATCAAATTCAGTGACAATCAAGCCAACAAATGGCAAGCCCCTTGTTTAATACAATAACTCTCACAAACGACAGCACAAGTGCACTTTCTTAGGCAACACCAAAAAGGGCCAGAAGTAATCTAATAGGGCATCATCAATCATCACTGAAAAAGTATCAAAGGCATGACAGTGAGGAGAAGAGGTTGTTTCCTCCCATGAAACACTTTCCAAGACTTGCAGCCAAAGTATTTAACAGTTTCCCAAGACTATTGCAATAACTGTTCGGCTTTTGTTCTGGGAGCATGTTGCTTACTTGAGTTCTTCACAGCTGGCCTGTTTGGCTACAATGATTAGCAGACTAATGGGGCTCAGTCAATAAAGAGCATAACAGTTGTTTGTGTATAATATCGAATAACACAATATTTATCTGCAACAATATTGAATGCAGAATATCGACTACCACTAGATTGTTGCAGTAAGAAGTTAAGTAAAGCTTTACTATTCTTTTTTATGGATCTTTATTTAGAGTTTTACCAGGAGCAAAGCATTCCAGATTACACTCATGAGAAAAATGTGAGATAACATGATGTATCAAGCATCTAAACATCAGAATGAAGAGGTTTTTTTATAGCTATTGATGATGGCACATTCAGCACTGCTCCTTTCAAGAAGTTGTCTCAATGGGACTATAAGGCCTGATGTCAAGAAAATAATTACATTAAAGATGGGTCAAGAATGAGGCCCACTCTCCCAACCCTCCAAATAACCAGCTGGGGGAAAGGGCCCCAATCGTGGCAAGCACAATCTTTGAACGAGGATGGGCATATTTGACTGAGTTCTGTCTTAATACATGTGAGAAAGGGAATCCATGTCTTGTCAAAGCATGAAATTGCCACTGTAATTTTTCCATTACATATTCGTGACTGTCTGATTCGAATGGTCACTGTCATTTTTCCAATATAAATTGGTGTTAAACTTTAGACTACAACAAGCCTACACATGAAGGATCAGGAGCCTTCCACTTTAGGGCAATTGTTAATCTGGCTGCTAGTGAGTACTAGTTGGGAGAACAGTTTACTTGTTAGTGATGAGAGTAAGTATACATTCCTGCTCCTCAATTATGTCCCCCTTCCACCCCAACTCCCCGCACCACAACTAATGAGTCGAGCAGTAACCTAATATCGGTGATATCATTTGTATGGGACAGAAACTCTTTCCAGAATAAGTTAGTCAGATTGCATGCCCACCATGTATGGTCGTGGGAGCCAGTGTCATCACATCCTCTCCTACATGCATCAGAGCTGCTGAACTTCACCCTCAGCCTCCCTGCTTCTAATGCCATCTCAGCATCACCTTGCACACACTCTGTTTAGGGAGCCTTTTGCTGATCTCTGCCATATAGATACCCCAGAAGTTTTGGGTATATCAGTTTCGAATTCTCCAGGACAGTTCTGAACGTGTGTATGTGATTAGAGGGTTACTCCCTTTACAGTGACTGTAGGCAGATGGGAGCTCATGTGTGTTCCATTTCCTTCAGAAAAGAGGTAATCCCTCTATGTGGCATCCATACTTGCTCCGCTTTACATTATCTCATCTTGCCCATAGTAAAACATGTGTAAGTCTATGTGAGTCTCTTCTTCCCAGCCTAATTCTCCGGAACACTGTTCTGTGCTTTTGAGAATGATATTCTCGTATAGTGCACCGAAAGCTGAAGTGGACTCGTCTGCTCATCTATGAATTGCTTTATCGGGGGCGGCAATCTGAGCGCTAGCCCCGGGCGCCAGAAGCTGTAGCTACGCCCCTGTCAAGACCTGGCTCTTCGAACAGTAGCGGCACCCCCTCCCCTCAGCGCCTTGAGACCCTCACGGGTAAGTAGCGCGCTTTACAAGTACTCTGATTGATTGATTGATTGACTCCTAACTTTAGGTCTCCTAAATGCCTTCTGTGAATACCAAAAGTCTTAAAGGTAGGATTTTTCTCAGTTTAGGAGTAGTAAAGTTAGGACTCCTAACTTTAGGACTCCTATATGCCTTCTGTGAATACCGAAAGTCTTAAAGTTAGGATTTTTCTCAATTTAGGAGTAGTAAAGTTAGGACTCCCAAACTGGGAAAAATCCTAACTTTCGGTATTCACAGAAGGCATTTAGGAGTCCTAAAGTTAGGAGTCTTAACTTTACTACACCTAAACTGAGAAAAATCCTAACTTTAAGACTTTTGGTATTCACATAGGGCATTTAGGTGTCCTAAATTTAGGACTCCTAACTTCTGTGAATACCGAAATGAGTAAGTGCCTTCTGTGAATACCGAAATGAGTAAGTGCCTTCTGTGAATACCGAAATGAGTAAGTGCCTTCTGTGAATACCAAAATGAGTAAGTGCCGTCTGTGAATACCAAAATGGTAGTAAATTTAGGATTTTGTCTTAAGTTAGTTCTGTGAATTGGGCCCCCAGACTTTAAGTTTTATTATTGGGCCACATTCATCGGGCAGATGCAGAATCTTGAGGCTGGTTTGACCTCACTGGCCTATCAAATAGCATGTGGACCATCCATCGGGTTCACACTCTATAAAACGTCTGACCCTAAGTATTACAAGCAGGTTAGATTCAATGTAGTCAAAGAATTCACAAGATTCTGGCAAGACATCTGTAAGGAATACGCTGTGCCCTCATTGCATCAATTCATGTTCTTGTGGGGTAATCCAACATTTCCCGATATATTCCAGGACTTTATCGGAAGAGTTGGGCAGTGTAAGGACATCAACGGTTTATGTTGACGAGAGTCAGGGGTTTCGCTCTTTCGCTGCACTAAAAGATGAGTTTGGGCTCCCGCATAGTTCCTTCTTTAAATATCTGCAAGTAAGTGATTATTTCTCACAGGGACAGAAGTTGTCAGTATGCCATATTTGTCGGAAATACTGTCAGGAATATACGCAAGCTCTGGTAGAGGCACTATCAGTGTATGTTATCAGAAATTTATAGCAGTCGCTTGCGACGATAGCTTGCAGATAACAGTGAAATTAAGCTGGATGCCTAAAACTGACATATCAGCAGAGGAAATACAGGAGGCATTGGGTACTATAGACTGAGTAGTAGCTTCCGTCAATCTGAAACTGTAACAGCACAGTCACATGTTCATAGATTACCTAAGGCTAAACTTGTTCAGGAGTGATGTTTCTTCAGTGCTTACATGCCACCTCGGCTGTGCACTCCAGCCCACTAAAATGGAAATCTTTCTTGGGTTTAAACACAAGGCTACTAGCCACGAGAGATCATGGGCCACTATTATCATTGCATGTGCCTGTTTATGCTTTGCAAGAACCTGGATAAACCCTATCAGCCCAAATGTCAATGAAGTTTGGGCATTGCTCAGACAGGTGTATGGGTCGGGATCAGCTTTAGCAAAGGCTAGAGGTCCCCGCTCTTGGTTAAAATTTAGAAGGATCTGGTCCAGTTTCCAATGGGATTAATTTAGTAACATAATCGTATCTTATGTAACATGACGTTTCTCCTCGTAACCTCGTAGTCTTTCCTCTCCTATCTGTTTCTCTCCCAAATGACTCGACCACCTTTTTTCTTTCCTTTAGGCTGTACTTGGGTAACGTTCTAATTTAGAATATGTGAATATTCTTAACATGAGTGTAAATGCCCTCTTTTTTTCTGTTTGTCTTTTTTTCTCGTTCTGTCAGCACCTTACCATTTTGTATTTTGTTATACTAATGGCTATAAAAAAAAACAAATAAAAAAAAACAAAGGTCTTGCCCCCAGCCAATGTACCTGCAAGACATTCATTCACCACAGCTTGCAATTCAAGAGAAATACAGCAGAAATTAGAGACTGGTAACTCCTATCTGTTGATGTGCATATGAGAAGCCTGACAAGCTGTGCTGTGGTTATATAATGTCAGTCATGAATTGGCTGTGACATCAGAAGTTTGTCTCTCTGAAGGGAACCCATTAGGAGATCCCGAAAGCTCTGACCATCAAAGCGATTCAGCTGCATCATGTTGGTCACCAAAAGTAGACTTTGCTGTAACGTCAGGTTCAAAAGACTGGATCATATTGTCAAAAACTCTGTGGGTGCATGCCTTCATTGCCAAGTGTTCAATGATCCTGACCTTCCAGCTCTAATAATTACTGAAGAGATTCCACAGCAGCAAAGGACAAGAGCAAATTAATTTTCTGGGACTACTGCAATGGTCATCACCTGTTCCTGATTATTGATTACAACTCCTTATAACTTATAAATGTAAATGTCATGGTACTTATAGAGCGCACTGTCACCAGACAGTCACCTTGCGGTGTCGCCTATTCAGCTTCCTGGCGCTGATACTCATACCGCTGGGGAACCCCTCCTGGCTTTCCCTGTGAAGTGTCCACTCCTGGGCACCCCCAGGGTGAAGCCAGGCATCCTTAGTGCTGTTGGGGCCGGTGTGGAGGCTAAGCAAGCTATTGCCCAGAGTTGCAGCATGGGGCCCGTGATTAGAATAGGCACCGAGGCAAGAATTAACAGGTCCGAGGAAATTGAGCCCAAGACCCCGCCGAGGCAGGAATCGAACCCTGGTCCCTGGCCAGAACTCTGCATCAGGGTCTGCCGCTCTAACCATTGAGCCACACTCCTCCACTTGAGCTAGAGTCTCCAGAAAAAATAACTAATTCAAAAGTTGGAGAAAGTGATGGCCATCCATGGAATCATCAAATATTTGAGAACTGAAAATTAACCTCTGTTTCAAAGCTAAGACCTCCCTGAAAATCTTGCCTTAATAAGGATCAAAATCACACCTAAATGGCCAACGACTGAATGCTTCAGGAGAACATCGTTCTGGCCCATCTAGATTGCCCATGCAGCAGGACGAATGATAGAATGGATGATCTATACATTTCTGTGGGAATATAGACTGACTCAGCATCCTACCTCAGGCTGGGTCCTTAGCCATTTATGTTTGGGCCACCAGATCAATGATGCAATCCTTCATTGTTCCTCATGAATTTGAAGGTGATGAAAACGACACTGGCTAGCCAAAAGAGGAGAAATGAGCATTGAAGCATTGGACGCCAAGACACAAAATCCACAATCGGTATGGGTGACTTAGGACCTGATTACAACTTCCGTTGTGCGGCACCGGCTCCACCCATCCACTGCACTGCCAAAGCAGTGGTTAGACCAATCACCAGATTAGGAGTTTCCTCTTGTCTGGCAAGCTTTGTTTATGATGTTCCCACGGCGGTGCCCTGAAAATAGGCACCGCAATGGGAGCGCCAAAAACAGTTCCTGTACGGCACGGACTGTAAAGTCCATACCATGCAGGAACTGGTGTGTAAGCACACCTCCCCTGTGCACCCCAGGGTGCAGAGGCACCCTTTGCTTTCTCTCTGCCAGGGTTTTCATGGAGAAGGAACTGCCAAGAAAACCATGGCAGAGAGGACACTCCTAATATGATTGGCAGGACCACAGCAGACCCGCCAAGCATATTGATCCCTCCTGACTGCTGTAACACCGCCAGGGAATGACAGTTCCCTGGTGGCTGTGGCGGGGCAATGGCGGTCCGACTGTCCTAATCGTAATGGGGCAGTCGGGAGACTGCCACCACAGAGACCCCATAAGTCTGGGGGTCCATGGTCCGCCAGACTTGTGATTAAGCCATTAGTCGTGATCATAAAACTCTCATCCTGCCAGCAAACATTAACTCGCATTTTATCTGACACCGTGGAAAGTAAAAAAGTTGCAAGACACACAAGTGACGTGCAAAGAGGAGCACGGAGACTGTAACGAGGCACATGTAATCCTTTAAAAGGTTTCCAGATTAGTGTTGAATGATGAGGCCCCCTGGGACGTGTAGGTGTGAGAAGAAGGCAGAGAATGCTATTCCTTCCAAGGGACATTTGAGGTAAACAGGGTGCTGGAGGACCTTATGTAGAACTGGGATAGCAGCACTCTTCATAAGGGAAGAAGAGGATGTGGCCTAATGGCTAGAGTGGTCAACCTTGCAACTGGGGAACCGGGTTCGAGTCTCAGCAGGGACGCTTAACATCCTGTGATTCTTGGCAAATCACTTAATCTCCCATGCCATGCAAAATGATTGTGTCCGCCTGTAAAGCAACAGGTGCTCATGTAAAACGATCTGATACCTTCGGGTCGAGTTTGCGCTAGATAAAATTAAAAAAAGAATACAAATAGGATTATGTTGACTGTTTCCCTATTGTCATTTCAAATACCAATAAAGATTCAATTAAATTATAAAAGGATTTTAGGTGTTGAGGAGGATGATAAAGATAGTAGATCAAATGCTATTAATGGCCCGGTTTTGAAATCAGGCTAGAGTCTTTGAAGAATATATGATTAAGTAAAAGATTATAATACATAATATACTCAAGGTATTCTCAAGGCCTAGAAAGCTTGGAACTTCCTTTTTCTAACCTGGCAGGTGGACTTATTTGCATTATAGGCACTAGAAAGAATTCGGGCAAAGTTATCATTGTGCGAGATATCATAGCATTGTTTGAACTTGGGACTGCTGAATCTTCACTTCGGCCCTCACCTTACACCTTTCAAGGCAACTCTGGCATCAGCCCATACATATACTGGAAACATGCTCTCAAGACACCATGAGCAAACTTAAGAGGAGCTAAAGCTATAGTAGCAAAGATCAATATAGGGGGTGTCAAATGTTGGAGCATTAGAATGGTTGACTGGTTTACTCTCTTTACAAAAACTGGAAAAGTATTTATAGCAAAGGCCAGGCAGTTTTGGGACCCAGGAGAGATGTGGCCAACTTGGCTCAAGCAGAGAGCAAAGCATCAAGAGTGCAGTGCAATCTAAATGCTGGCCACCACCAAGGAAAAGTGACTTGCCAGCTGGAGCTGTGCCAGAGTAAATCTGCCCTGCCCGAGATGGCCCAAACATAAGATGATCAATGAAAATGAGGCTCCTGACCAGGGCGAGTCAGATGCTAAGGTAGCACAACAATTAATTGGTCCCTGATTAACTCATCTGTAGTATTCCTGAACTGACACATTTTAAATAAACTCCTAAGTGCAGTTAGAAATTCATTGAAAGGCTTGACTTCCTTTTGTCTTCTGGTATAGAAATTATATGGTTCTAAAATTATGCTTATAGAGAGCTAAAAATGTATTTCTAACTTGAGTATTGCTCCTTAGAACTCATCATACTCATTTTCATCTTCTTATGCCTCTACTTTTGGTAGTGCGGAAAGGATTTTGTGTCCTTAGGACCCAAAGCAAAGGAACATATTGTACTTTCTGTGCTCTGATGGCCTTCTATGGGCATCTATGACCACCATATTGGTCTGGATTTCCTGCTTCCATCTCTTCCAGGGTATGGAAGGATCACTATTGTTTTGTAAAAAAAATAATCGGAGATGGAACTAGCATGTTGCTAGTTGATATGGAGAGTAACACTCACAATAGGGGAAATGAGGCTACATGTCCCCGGAAGCAAATCCGAATTATTTTCAGTCATAGAAGTGTTCACAGAGCTGCTTCAATACAGTGGAGCTCACAGATAATATGGAAATCAATGGGAGGACAAAACAGCGAGCATCTACAAAATGAGACTTGGAACGCCCTGATAGTCTGATCTCTAACAGAGATGAGAAGGCTCTCAAAAGAGATTGTCCAAACAGGGGAGATGTCATTGAGCAGAGGGATCAAGGAAAGGCTCATACCCCGCAAGAGGATTCCTACAGAAGGTTCACTCATGCATCGTTGTGAGGAGCATGCAACAATTTCACTCATCGATGATAAAAAGCATACAGCCCGCCCAGGACAGTTCAGGAGAACAGTGCCCTGTAGGTGTGAGCAATGAGTCTCTCAAATCAAGGATGGCAACACACCAGGAGATGGTCCCAAGACAAGATGAGTGCCTGACAACAGTGAACACAGAACGTCCAACATGGCAGGACAATTTGACGAGAGCCTTTGAAGAATGTTTTATGAACCAAAGATTGCATAATATTGTAAGGTAATGGCATTTATTTAGTGTTTATTAGCCAAGACAAGGAGTAGTAGCGCCTTACGTCAGGCAGCAGTATCCGGAACCCAAGGTTAGTGATTAATTCAGTGTCATTGATTATTATTGGGTATAGGGATTAGATTTATGCACTCAAGAAAATAATTCCATGCATTCACTCCAGTTTCGTTTGTGGTAGAACAAATTAATAGGAGTTTGGTGTGATCATTAATGGTGCTGGGGAGGAGGTATGTTAATTCATGCAAATAGTTGGTGGGGTTAACAGATGCACTAAAGAAGATTGGGTATTTTTAGGGTGCTGGGGCATGATTTTCATTAATAAATATTAAGGCAAACATGCATGTGACTCAGACAAGGTCATGCTCAGAGAGGAGGTGTTAGAAGTGGGGGCCCTTATTTATGAAGAGCTTGCGCCGACAATGCGTCAAAAATAATGACGCATCGTCGGCGCAAGTCATGCGCCATATTAATGAAGTGACGCATCTCCGACGATGCGTCACTTTCAACCCTCTGCGTCAGAAAACCCACTGCGTCAAAATGCCCTGCGACACGTAAGTATTAATTTATGCAAGGTGGGCGTTACCCCGGAAAAACCTGCACAAATGTGACGCATCCACATTTATGACTTTTCCCATTTTTGACGCATCCGTAGCTGCAATGGCGCAGCGTTGTGGGTGCGTCAGAATAGGTGCGCCGGCAAAACGGACGCGTAGGAAATGACGCATCGGCACATACAAAGAGGAGAGGCTAGAGTGGACATTGCTGCAACTATCCCTACACCATGGAGGTGGTAATGCTGCGACTAGCAGCCAGACGGAGACGACCAGCACAAGGAATCCCACCACATTCCCCCGCCCCACAAAATCACCCCCCCCCCAAAGGCAACACCGGAGAAAGGAGCGATTATTCCGTCAAAGGAGCGTCCTGAGAGGCCTCAGGGATGAGGATGTCATAAGTCTATTCCGCCTCAAGAAGCGCACCATAGAACACCTCCTACGGCTCATTGGACCAAGTCTAGAGGTTACAACCAACAGGCCTACCAACATACCGCCACAGGCAAAGCTCTTGGCTGTGTTGCATATGCTAGCGTCGGGCTCCTTACAAACAACAGTTGCCAAAGTGGCAGGAATATCCCAGCCAGCTTTCGCAGCATTCCTACCCACTGTCCTGGATGCCATCATCCATCTGACACCCCACTACCTCCGTTTCCCCAACAACCCACAACAGCAGATGGAGATCAAGCAAGGATTTTATGATATAGCAGGATTCCCACATGTGCTGGGTGCCATGGACTGTACACATGTGCAATTAGTACCTCCTGCAGCAACGGGACATCTGTACATAAATCGAAAACATACTTATTCCATCAATGTACAGGCCATTGTGGATCACCGTGGACTATTTACAAATGTGCTGGCCAAATACCCTGGCAGTGTACATGATGCCTTCATGTTCCGGAACTGCATCATTAATGACCGCTTCAAGAATGGCCAGTATGGCAATGGCCTACTTGTAGGTAAGCAAAAGAGTATGATACAATGCACCATTCATGCAGCCATACTGGTACTATTGCTCGAATGACCCATTAATGAGGTCATGGATGGGATAATGTTGTACTAGTATATACATATACATAAATATAAGGTCATGTAGAGCCACATAGGGTGTCAATCCATGTCCTCCAAAATATGTGTCCAATTTCATGTTGAAATATGTGCAAAAGGTGTTTTCGATGTGTGTTTCTGGGTGTGTTCTCTGCAACATCCATGCCCTCTGGAGACTGCCATATGAAATATTGGACACAACATATGGCCTGTACTTTAGCTGAACCATTTCAAACATTTCATTGTACCTTTTCATTTTTTTCATTTCAGCTGACCAGGGATATGGCATCCAGCCGTGGGTCATGACACCTCACGGAAACCCACAGTTGCCACAGGAAATTGCCTACAACCAGGCACATTGCAGGACAAGAAACATTGTTGAACGAACATTTGGTCTGCTGAAGGCCAGGTTTAGACGCTTGGACAAGTCTGGTGGACGTATGTTGTACTCACCGCAAACAGTCTGTAAAATCCTATTGGCATGTGCAATACTGCACAACATATGTGTGCTGACAAAAGTCCCCTGGGATGAGGAACCTGAAATAAATCCGCAAATGCCGGAGGATGACCAGGAGGATGGCCATGCTCCAGCAAACCAAAACACAGCAGCAGGCATCCGCAGACGTGCCAACATAGTGCGTAATTTTTTTTAATAATGTGAAATATAACATTATCATCATGTATCTTGAATTTTGTTCACACAAATAAAAATACATCAACCAACCTTTTCTAGCTTGTGCATGAATATTACATAAAAATTTTACACTGCAAGTTGCATGAGAATCTCATATGTGGAGTATAGACATTAAATTGACTCTCATGTCTGGAGGCTGGCATCAGACATACATCAGCCCACACATCCATTTACATTGTACTGCCTTGCTATTTCACCTGCAATGGCCACACTTAGCAGTGTCTGGCCAACACAGGTACCCTGGCACCATAGTGCATGTGTGTCTGTGTGCAGGTTACGAATGCATAAGTGTATGAAGGTGACCCTTCCTAGACAAAAATATACCTCCATGCAACCCAGCAACCATAGTGCAGGTAGGCAGGCCGGCCATTGTGCGTCAGCGCAGATGAAAAGCACAGGAATCTCCCATATCTCATAGAAACAGCACCTTCCTGCCCATTTGCTTGCTGTAGGTAAGTGCAGCAGGAATCCATGCTGTACTTTTCCACGGCAAAACATCATAAATGAGGTTCAAATTTCACAATTGTCACTAAGCAACATTTACCATCCAGATTTTGGGGTTCACAATATGAAAAATGCACAGTTGAAGATGAGCCCACATAATGAAATCTCACACAGCAGGAAAAACAATAAAAATATACTTGTGTGTTGTAAAGTCATGTTGAACCAAAAGAAATATTAGGACAAACATTACATTCATAAATATGTTACACAGTGGTTGTCTGACAAAATATCACCATCCATGAAACAGTTGCTCTCAGTGCTCACCCAAGTTTGCATATTTGAAAATAGGGGGTAGGCACATAAATGAAGTTTGTGTATCATACTTCATAATCTTACCCATGCATTCCTGACTCTAGGCACAAATGTGACGTGTGGTCTGCCTACGTCAGAATCTGACCCATGTATTCCTGACTCTAGACACAAAAGTGACGTATTGATCCCATGCATTCCTGACTCTAGGCACAAATGTGACGTTAGGTCTGCCTACGTCACAATCTGACCCATGTATTCCTGACTCTAGGCCCAAAAGTGACGTATTGATCCCATGCATTCCTGACTCTAGGCACAAATGTGACGTTAGGTCTGCCTACGTCACAATCTGACCCATGTATTCCTGACTCTAGGCCCAAAAGTGACGTATTGATCCCATGCATTCCTGACTCTAGGCACAAATGTGACTTTAGGTCTGCCTACATCACAATCTGACCAATGTATTCCTGACTCTAGGCCCAAAAGTGACGTATTGATCCCATGCATTCCTGACTCTAGGCACAAATGTGACGTTAGGTCTGCCTACGTCACAATCTGACCCATGTATTCCTGACTCTAGGCCCAAAAGTGACGTATTGATCCCATGCATTCCTGACTCTAGGCACAAATGTGACGTTTGGTCTGCCTACGTCACAATCTGACCCATGTATTCCTGACTCTAGGCCCAAAAGTGACGCATTGATCCCATGCATTCCTGACTCTAGGCACAAATGTGACGTTAGGTCTGCCTAATTCACAATATGACCCATGTATTCCTGACTCTAGGCCCAAAAGTGACGTATTGATCCCATGCATTCCTGACTCTAGGCACAAATGTGACGTTAGGCCTGCCTACGTCACAATCTGACCCATGTATTCCTGACTCTAGGCCCAAAAGTGACGTATTGATCCCATGCATTCCTGACTCTAGGCACAAATGTGACGTTAGGTCTGCCTACGTCACAATCTGACCCATGTATTCCTGACTCTAGGCCCAAAAATTACGTATTGATCCCATGCATTCCTGACTCTAGGCACAAATGTGACGTTAGGTCTGCCTATGTCACAATCTGACCCATGTATTCCTGACTCTAGGCCCAAAAGTGACGTATTGATCCCATGCATTCCTGACTCTAGGCACAAATGTGACGTTAGGCCTGCCTACGTCACAATCCGACCCATGTATTCCTGACTCTAGGCCCAAAAGTGACGTATTGATCCCATGCATTCCTGACTCTAGGCACAAATGTGACGTTAGGTCTGCCTACGTCACAATCTGACCCATGTATTCCTTACTCTAGGCCCAAAAGTGACGTATTGATCACATGCATTCCTGACTCTAGGCACAAATGTGACATTAGGTCTGCCTACGTCACAATCTGACCCATGTATTCCTGACTCTAGGCACAAAAGTGACGTATTGATCCCATGCATTCCTGACTCCAGGCACAAAAGTGACGTTACACAAGGCCCAAAAGTGACTTTGGTCATCATATGTCATAGTCTGACTCAGCTGAATATACTAACACCACAAATTTACACACAAACATTTAGTGTGCCTGTTGAGACACTTTCATGCTAAGCGTTAATCACGCATCTTCTGCCCAGCGTCAAAAATACAGCAGTAAGTTTCAGCAACAACATTGACAGATAAAAAGAGCAATGCGCCATTAATGAAGATTGTGACGCATGCCAATAATGTCGCATCGGTGAAAACTGGTCGCACCTTAAGGGGCCTTCTTTATGAAGACCTTGCGCCGCTGGTGCGTCACTTTTAACATGGGAAAAAGTGACGCACCAGCGGCGCAAGGCCTTCATAAATAAGGCCCCAGATGTATGAGTCTGAGGCAGCGCAAAAAGCACATGCCTGCCCAGGGGAGGCGTAAGGGAGGCGCAACGGGGAGTACATTCTTCATGTATCCATGTATTTCCAATTTCCCTGTGTGCAGCTGTATTGTGCAGCACATAGCGAAAAATGTCAATGCAGTTTCTGACCATTTCTGTACAGGAAGGCATCCCTTACGGTACCTAAAACATCTTCCAAGCAAAACAGCCACCCTTGCATCATGGTGCGAAAGGTTTTGTCCCACTGCATGACAGCAGTTTGTGGGCAAGGCCAGGGAAAGGGACAAAGATGCAACCTTAAGGGAACAACATGTTCCATCATGGTATATCATATGTATGCATAATGGATCGTGGAAAAAATACTTCACGCACTGACAATAGTCAATTAATAATGGCCCAAAACATCCAAAGTAGTGCATAACATTGACATCAACTTTGAAGCAAACTTCATGGTCCCCCCTTCATCACACATTGGAGGCCCTGTACATACTGTACTAATCTACAGGGACATCACCTCCGAGGAGTATATGTCTGCCAGCATCACAAGTAACCTTGTAGTGGTTCTAAATCTCTCCACAAACGTGTTTGTCTGTGTATTTCACTATACACAATGTGCTACATTACCATCTGTATGCAGCGAAGATGCACAAGTGTCAACTGAGTGCAAACCATACAATGCCTTCATTCATTCATCATGACTGTGTGCAGGAAGGATCACATTTAATTGCTTGAAATCTACACAATGACTGGATGTACACTAACTAGTTGTGACGTTAAATGCAGTGCAGATTGCACAACAAAATGAAGAACTAAAGACATTTGTGCATCAATGTGCATACATGATGGCATACCATGGGCTAAGTAAGGTTTGGTAGCATACCCAAATATAGGATTCCGCAGACAGCTGGGATTACGTCCGGTCACATGTATGATGTGTTTAAACAACAACATCAATACAAATGATAGGCCACTATCGTGCTTAGTCACGTGGGAAAGAGGCACACATCTACAAGGCCAGGAAAAGTGTACGTAATGTTAATCCCATGTACACGTGTACATGGTCTACTTGCACACAGATCAATGTGTATGTGTGTAATTGCATGTGCTTGCAGTTGTAGTCACAATGCACATATCAATGAAGCTGAAACACTCACACATCTAAGGGTCCCAGTACATCTGGGAATGATCAATAAACAAATGCTAAGCAATGTGTGCGTTAGGGAGGTCAAACTGCTCTAAATGGCCAATTAAATACCCCGATTGGTTGAATACATATGCTGGATATTTGCTTTTTGTTGGTGTGTGACGCATTATTCAGCTGGCACATCTGTGAATTCTCAGATGTTCACATTCACCATTGTACAAAAGTCCCACATAAATGCACAATCACATACATCAACACAATGCAAACATATTTGCAACATGGGACAAGTGTGCATGTATTTTGCAAATGCCATCTCAATGTGACAACACAAACAAGGGAGCACATGTGTGTTACACATGCAGTGGAAGAGTGTGCTTCACATGTGAAGCACTTAGCCAGAGACTGTTGTATGAATCTGGTAGCCTCATGGGACGCAACGTAAGCCCCAGTGACTCTAATGAAATATCTGTACTGTGTTGAAATGTCCAACATACGCTGATAATTTGGCCTATTGTCTTTCCCATGTAGGTGGTCCACACCCATACACAAAGGATGAGGTGGAGTCGTTCAAGAATCCAAAGGCCACTGGTGAGTGTGAAATCATTTCTATCTTTGTCTGTATGCTTACAATGTCTCCTCATGCATGCCTTGTATGCAGACAGTCCAGAAGCATCATCCTTGCATGCAGCATGTATACACATCACATGTGCATGGAAGTGTCAAGGACTCCTTGGCACTATGTGCAAATGCATAATTTCAAAGCTAAGGGTCACATGTATGAGGTGTGACTGTGTGTGAGGCCCACAGTAACGCTTCTTGTGCTGCTGTATGTATCTACCACATAAAAGGAGACCACATCCAAAGAATAAATCCATACCTTCATAGAGCACCATACTCAGGTGTGAGGGTCTCAAGGCACTGAAGGGAGGGGGTGTGCTGCTACTGCTGAAATAGCCAGGTCTTGAGTTGTTTAATGAAGGTAAGATGGTCCTGGGTCAGTCGTAGGTGTGCGGTAAGGGAGTTTCATGTCTTGGTGGCCAGGTGGGAGGATGATCTACCTCCGGTGGTGGATCAGCAAATCCTTGGGATGGTGGCGAGTGCGAGGCTGGCGGAGCAGAGGTGGCAGGTAGGATCTGAGAACGAGAGGCGGATGATGAGTCATACTGGGCCCATGTCATGGAGCTCTGTGTGTGTGTGGGTGAGGAGCCTGAACGTGATCCTTCTGTTAACGGTGACCCAGTGTCGGTTTATAGGGTTGGTAGATATGTTGCTGTGGTGAGGGCTGTCGAGGATGAGTCGTGCGGAGGCGTTTAGTATGGGTTGTAGTTATTACTGAAGTCTGGCGGTGGTTCCTATGTATAGGGCGTTCCTGTAATACAGTTGGCTGGTGATGAGGGCCTGGGTGACCGCCTTACACGTTCCGGTGGTGAATCACCAGAATATCTATCAGAGCATGCGCAGGATGTTGAAGCATAAGGGTGAGATGATGTTCACTTGTTTGTTCGTTGTGAGTGAGTAGACCTGGATGAATACCAAGTGGCGTGTGTGGTCCATGGGTGTTGTTGCAGTGACCAGCGTTGCTGACCACCAGGAGTCGTCCCTGGCGGATGGTGATTTTCAAAGGATGATGACCTCCGTATTGTCTGAGTTCAGTTTCAGCTGACTGAGCTTCATCCATATTGCTGCGTCTTTCATTCATTCATGGAGGTTGATTTTGGTGGGGGCTGGGTCTTTGGTGAGGGAGAGTACCAGCTGGGTGTCATTGCACAGGAGATGAGGTTGAGGTTGTGTGTGCATGCAATAGCGGCAAGAGTGCTCATGGAGATGTTCAAGAGTGTTGGGCTGAGCGAGGAGCCTTGGGGTACGTGAGAGTCAGTGTATTTAAACAATGCCTACATGACACATGCTAATTGTAGTACAACATAGATATACGTCCTACATGTATTAATTCCTTGTGCCCCACGTGTGTCAGCACTTGCCATTGTTAGAGTGATGCAACAGTGCTGCAAGTCCTTCATTAATTATGCAAAAAATGTATGCAGTTACCTATGCAACTAAAAGGGTCACCTGCAGAATTCCCGATTTACATCACTACTTCATATGCAATGATGTACTTGTGTCTAAATGGTACTTGCATCATTTACCAGGCATAGTCAAACCACATACCAGGCCTTAATGCTGGCCATGATTTGACGTCCCCTGTCAAGATGTGTCTACCATGAAAGTGTTGTGCAGTGTGTGTTGCGTTGTGTGTCAAAATGCAGCACGTATGTACTCCGAAGCAGCACCCCATGTACAAGTGTAAAATAAATAGGAGGCGGTGCCCAAATGATTAGCAGGGCACACCTGTGCTTTTCCTAACAACACAACCAAAATTGCCATTGTTCGTTTCAATAGTGCATTTGACACGTGTGTTGCCTTGTGCAGCATACAGGGATGATGTTCTGTGAAACTTGCATTGTATCTGCGTATGAAGTGTCAACTTTCAATGCCGAAACAAACCTTGCCTGCACACAAATGCACTGGCATCATGTTGAAGAGGGGCCTGCATTTGTGCATGCAGAGCATTGGGTTCATGCGCAGGCCAAATGCATTGGAATGCACCGTCTCATATGTATTGAGGCATTTCATGTCATCTAGATTTGTCATCGTGTTAGGAATTACTCAACATTACTTCGCATCCCTGTGTCTGAGCATCAATGATGATGCCAACATGCGTCGAAATTGATGCCCTGTTAGCAATAGGCCCTTGACAAAATGTGCCTAACATTGCATGAATGTGCATGTGTACAGGTGTCAATGTGTAAGTGCAGACTGATGTGGATGTTCTTGCTCCATTGCAGAAAACATGTCACAAGATGAGGAGAGGCAGTTTAGGATTCGTCTAGAAAGATACCGCCACATCCGCAATGTTGGACGCTCCTTCAGGAAGATGGGACGTAGACATGAGCAGATACGTGCAGCTGGAGCCTGGAGATCACCAACTCCCACTCCACCATCCAACACGCGGACCCGGAAGCAAAAGGGAAAGACATCTGCCATGGACACTGGACCAGGAGCTGAATCATGGCAAGAACATCCTCCCCAAATGGACACCGCATCCCCAAAACAGAGTGGACCCTCAAGCCTACCCACCTCTGCACCATCAACATCAGGCTCGTCTGCACCCCAGCTAATCTTGCGTCCGGATCATCAACATATCCCACTTCCGGACATCCCTATGCTCTGACCCCTGTGACCACCACTGCTCCACCATCTGGAACAACCACTGCTCCGCCCCCTGCAACCAACACAGGTCTATCAGCAGTAGCGTCAACTGAACTGCCCCATGCGGAAGTCACACATCCTACAACTGGACATGCAGCAGCTCCCCCAGAGCTCGACGTTGGCCTACTGATGGCCAAAATTGCCACACTTGAAAAGGGCCAACAGGACCTTAACTTGAAGATGGCGGGCATACAACTGCAGCTGGCCACCCTGTTGAGCATGGTTGCTGACTTAAATGCCACCATTACCCAAATGGATGAGCAGCAATAGCCACTCACTCAACAACGCCACTACAACTGTGGTGGTTGTCCCGGACATGTAATTTCACATGCAAAGTTACAGACCATGTTATTTTCTACCTCTTAAATAGTTAGATAGCCGTTAGGATAGTTGTAGTAGTTAGGAATAGTGTTAGGATAAGTGTTAAGTTATTAGGAGTGGGTGGGGGTTGATGTATAGTGTATGTTAAATGTATTTTAATATGAAAAAATTAAAAAATTTACAAAAAAATATATATTTGTTTAGTTAGGTAGGTTAATTAGCATGTGTTTAGATTAAATGTATGTATGCCTGATGTGTGATTGTTGAATAGGGGGTGAGGGGTCATCTGTGTGTTGTGGTGTATGTGTGAGGTAGGTTTAGGAACAGTAAGAAAGTATAAGTATAGATGTTAGTGCCTTAGATTAGCTTAGTGTAGGAATTATCTTCAAATGTTAACAAGTGTAGTGTAGTTGACCATTGCATTTTATTTGTGTGAACTTGTTTGTAAATAAAATATGTTTTACATTTACAAAATGTCTGACTTGCAGGCATATGAAGTTGTGAAATCAGCTTAGTGTGAGCCTTACACTTGCTGTCCAAGGAATGTCAACAATGATCTTATATCTGACATTACCGTTAAATGTTAGGTATTGTAATCCAAATGTTCATAACACTATCACTAATTCATAGAGGCCACTACTCACCCTTGAGGGACTTAAGGTATTGTGTGGCAGGTGAGCCCATGTGACCAACATTCATGTGAAAAGATCTTGGGACCTCTTCTATGATGTATTGCCGTAGTGAAGCACAGCAGGCCTTCCTGTTGCGCTACCCGTTTGCAGGATAAAGGGCAGGACCGTGCCGTATCTGTAAGATAGTGCGCAGTCCTGTTGTTTTCACCAGCACCGGTGCACAATGGCCTGTCCTGCGCAAACGCTGGCACCTTTGCACAATGGTGCAAGGGTGGCTGCCTTGCGGGGAACATTAATCTTGTACAGGAACGGACACCTCTCAGTTAAGTAATCATCACAACAGCCTCTTCCTCATACTATATATGCTGCATTGTGTGGAAAAGGGAAGACAAGGAGAAATTATGAGATTTCTCACCATTGCGCCTTCCTCACGCCTGCCCTGGGTCTGTGTATTTTTTGGCCAGTGCCTCAGATTTCATGTTCCTATTAAATCTGGGGCAGTGTCAAAAGCAAATGGATGTTGCTGGGAACGCACCCAGCAACACCCATTGCACGTGCCTGCAACGCAGAACACTGCGTTCAAGGGCCGGATTTTTAGCATGCTGCATTATCCCATGACTATGGGCCTTGGTGATGGCTGATAAGTATTAGGCAGGGTTCGGCATCACAGGACGTCACTACAAGTGAGGGACAGATGGCGCAAGGGGCATCATTAATTAGGCCACCTGGTATTGAGACTGTAGCTCAATGCTTGCAGTGTTAGCCCAATGCTGAGGGGGAGTATGAGCCAGGTCTTTTCTGCAAGTGGAAAATAAATCTGCATCACGGTCTGGCTATGTAGATGCATGGAAATTTGACCATGGCTAGGTCTGTATTGAAGAGGTATGTCTTGTGGGCGTAGTAGCAGATTCATTGGTAGAGGTTTGCTGGTCCAGGGTTGTGGCTGACTGTGGAGGCGTGTGTGAGCTCCTTGAGTGTCAGTATATCTATATGGGTGTGGATGCAGTAGAGTTCCTGTATGTGCTGGCTGAATTGGTATTGTCATGGGACCCACAGGGAACGTCTACCTACGGTGGTCTGGACATTCATAATTTTTTTCCTTAGGGAATTTGTGATACTGATGTAGAGGGCTATCACATTGAACAGGCTGATGATGATGGATGTGTGGCTGATGTAATCAATGAAATCTGTGCCAATTAATGTGATGCTCTTGCTGAGTTTGCGGAGGGTGAAGAAGTATGGTGAGGATACTGCAATTATCCATAATGACATGGTGAGGGATGAGTTCTGAACAATGGAGAGTTTGCGTGCCACATATGAGTGGTGTAGTGTTTGCCCAGCCCACGGGACCACCAGGTATAGTCCCATTTGGTAGTGGTGGTTGTGAGGATGATGACCTGTTTTGACAACAAATAGAGATTTGCCCAGGTGAGGCACATACTTGTTGGCACATCTTGCATCCATTGTGGTTAGTTGTGTCCTGTGATGTTGGGTACCTTGGGGAGGGAGAGGCAGAGCGGGGTGTATTAGGCGTAGGATACTATGCTGAGTCCATGTTCAATGATGTTGTCAGCAAGTGGGGCCATGTAGACGTAGTAGACAAAGGTACTGATGGACAGTCCCTGAGGAACGCAGCATCAGTACTCTGTGTGTTTTGATGTGAAATGTATTAGGCTGATTCATCTGCCCCGGACTGCAAGGGAGGAGACAATCCAGTGTGGTGTATTACCTTGCGTCATGCCATAGTGGAGTCTGGCTGCTAGTGTGTTGTTTCTTGAAATGATGAGATGTATTGTGTATATGGAGTGGCAGTGTGGCCTACTTTGAGGAGTGTGTGGATGTTGCAGTGGCGTGTAGGAGGGACCTCTTGATGCTGTTGTTTGTCATGGAGCAGGATTGGGGATGTTGTATGTTAGTATGAACTTCACTGGGTGCATGTTGACCCTCTGGTTTGTGACTTTGTCTGCAAATGTGTGTGGAAAGATGTGCGGTCTGTTTGGTCAGCAGGGGTATCATTGGTAATGTCATTTAGCTCTCACCATGTGCAATTATTGTGGAGGTGCATGTTCCAATGGTGGAGTCCATATACTGTCACTGTTCATGTGCAATGGGGGATGCAGCCCTGTGGAAGATGTGCTGTGGGCAGGGGTGTGTGGGTGCTCCTTAAGATATGGCCATCAAGGTGTTTGTGGTGTCAAACATGTTGACATGTGGCCAGCAGAGGATGGTGTGTAGTGTGGCTTACTTGGGCGAAGGTGTTGTGTGGGATGCCTTGGTTGTGTTCATCGAATTTGACATTCACTTTGCTGATCTAGTGGTAGGAGACTGATCCAAGTGTCTTGCAAATTTCCGTGGAGTGAGTGCGGCCTGAGCTGGGTCATATTGTGAAATTTTGTATGGAGTTGATGATTTCCATGGATTGGCAGGATGTGTAGAGGATTGTGCCCTTGATGAATTTGCATTTGTGTGTATCAGATGAGTTTGACATTTTGCTGTGGTGTTGTCCCTGTAGGCGTAGTGTATTTCCTGAGGTTTGGTTGACCCTCAAAGCTAACTCCAGTAGCCTGCACATGAGCATTGATAATTGTATGTCTGTGGATACACATGTGACATTGGTGGTGTGTTGTATGTTGTGCTTCAAGGAGGTGTGCAGGCATGTATGTGCATATGTAGTACAACATCTGTAATTCGTAATGATCTGAGTTTGTGTGGCACATGGTGGATGGAGGGGTGTGTATCAGTGCTGAGGCAAGGGGCTCTGTGTTGATCTTGCACCAGTGTATGCACAGGGAATGTGGCCTTGACATGTGTAAGGTGTGTTTTGTTAATGATGAGAGGATGCATTGGGCCTGTGATCTGGGAGGATGTGAGGGATGGCCAAGGAAAATGTTGTTATCTTGGATGAAAATGTGTTCAAGGGTGCGTCCCACCTTGTGAGTTGTGGTGATGACAACTTGGGTATATCTGATGTTGGCAATGTTGTCTAGGAGTGCGGTGAAGTTGAATTGGCAGAGTTTGTCAAGGAGTTATACTGGTGTCTGAGCTGTACATAGTCCGTGTATTGGTGGTTGTTGTGCGCTCTGTGATCTGCATTGGAGTTGCCAAATGCTGTGGCACATCAAGGATGCCTGTATGCGAGGGTACAACATGGAGTTGTCCTGTAGTTGACTGTGATACAGGACTGGACATGTTCAGGACTGTGCAATGACTTGATCCTAATGGCATTGTCTGTTGGAGGCAGTTCCTGGAGATGATGGCAAGCCATCCCTCCATGGTGTTTGTGTCCGTATATCTGCATGATCTTGTACAAGTTGTGGATTGCACATGCAATGTCAGTTACAGATGAGAGCCAGGCAACGTAACTTGTGACAGAGGCTGTTGATGGCCTCACACATTTATATGACATGTCTGTGCAGAGGACATGTGTGTAGGAGGATGCAGCTCAGCCATTACTGTGCATTGGCATACAGCTGGCTGTTCATAGCTGACATTGTCTGGAGACGGGGTAAGGTGCTTCAGCAGTGTCAACATGAGACTGTTGCTTGTTTGCACGGTGTTGGGAGCTGACAGTTGTATTATCTTACAAGGTTGCATACATGGAGTGCTGCATTTGTAGCGGGGGTGGTTTTAACAACCAGGGTAACTTGAGCTGGTCTTGCTCATGTTGTGTATGTTCACTGATGTGCTTGAACTCTGCACAACAATGGTACCTATATACATCATCCCCCATTCAGCTGAGGTTGTGTGTAGGGTGAGCAGCTTGAAGGCAGGAGCATGGACGTGTGTGGGTGCTGGATGGACAGGTAACTGCAGTGGAAGTGGCAAGTAAAAGTCAGTGTGAATACAGAGAAAAACAGGGGATACACAACAGACAGCCTAAATTAGCGCTATCAGGAAAAGCAGACACACACAACAAGGGCACAAAACAGTGAACAAAGCACAGACAGACCATGGTGCCACAGGCAAATGGGCTCATTGGCAATCTACATTGTACTAGTGGTACGGATCGTACCACGAGTCTAGAGGGGCATTTCAATTGGGCAATGACATTTCTTGTCTGTTGTTGTACAATAATCTGTGTGACAGGCCTGTACATTAGTAGTTATTGTGGATGTATGCTAGCTGACTCATTCTCACATTGCATTTTTGGGGATTTCCTAACTGACTCCAACCTTGAAATCTGTCACGTTATCACGTCTCCAAATGAAACGTGTAACCGTGCTCAAGGATCAGTGGTGTGCCGAGGCTTTGCCAGTCGCTCTGATTGACATATGTGTTAGGACATCTCAATTCTGACATGTCATGTAAGTTATCTTGCCATCGCTAATTCCACGGCCAGTTTTGTGCATCAGTGTGTCAACATACATCAGGCACACTGAGCCTCATCTATGACAGCCTTGCTTCACTTTTGACATGTGAAAATAGTGATGCTTCGGTGCTACAAGGCTTTAAGGAATGAGGCCCACTGTCTTTGCAGCAACACTAAAGTGTTTGTAGGACTTCATACATGAGACACCATTAGAGTGATAAGTGATGTGGTTGGTTGCAGGCACTGGTGTGATGCATGTCCCTATTCCTATGCTTAAGCTAATTGCATTGTCTGCTACTTACGACACGTTAGGATGTGCCTTTGATGCCAGCCACGTGCAGATGTTTCACATGTATACATACATGTGGTATGTCAGATATTTTACATCGTTTGTCGACGCACATTGGGGGTCTTAATGATGATATTCCATGGGGCAGCATTTTAAAATAATGGCCCCTTTTTCGCTTAATCACATGGTAATATCATGGTATATGTTTCTTAAGATCTTCATGCACTGTGGGACTCTCTGTTACCTTATGGATAGATCGCCCATGATTGAGGGGTTTTTCAACCAGGGTCATTCATAATAGAGGAACGATTGGCTCTTAACCTGGGATTAGTACGACCCCTTTAGTTAACTGTTAGGCTGGTTTAGTGCAAGCGAAATTGCGGAAAAGGGTGGTATTATTCATTACTTATTACCATTACCACGTAATTAGATGACTGAGTATGGAAGAGCAAAGCAAAAAAAAATTCTTTTTTTCACCATAACCGACTATTTATTGATTGGTGGAATGTGCTGCCTAAGGGAACTACATACCATACACTTCGTTTGGAGAAGTCTCTTTACCGTAATCTGAAGTTATGATTCATTTTAATCCTTAGAATTGATTTTGTCACCCTTGGATACCAGCAGTCCTTTGAGGCACGGGCGCACCAACAGATTGTTCGCATGGACCTAGTGCAATAGCGTTCTGTCAACTGACGGAGGCTGATGTTCTAGTGCTAGCTCTCCGTGAACCGGAAGTGAGTATTTAGTGCAGCCATACGAGCCTCATACACGATGGGTTGTGATCTTATTTTATTTTATTTTCCAAATGCCGACCATGAGATTATGCCCAGAATCCTTTCGCTAATATTGCCCAAGAAAAATGTATACTGGTGATCTGACATATAACATTGGGTCTCGTCCTACGAATTAATCAGTCATGTGATCGGGTTGTAAACATGTGACCTAGGATTTCCTGTTTAGAACTGATGGCGGGTAATGCGCTGGTAAGATCCGGACGGCAGTGACCAGAGCACTAGGTTACTGGCGGCGAGTCGCTGAGCCTGAAGTGAGTGTACAATGCAGCTGCATGAGTTTCTAAGAGGGTTTGGGATTTGATTTTTTCATAACCGGCCCTCGATTTTTACTCTTTTTATTCTTCCCTTACCAGTTAGTGCAAAGCGTGAAGAATCCGCCGCACTGTCAGTCCATGTGGCGAACCTGTACTACGGGTGATGTGAGTTGGCACCTTTGCATTGAGTTTACGAGATATCTGTCTCCACGGGTCCTCGGGCTCTTATTTAAGGGTACGGGTCCCGCTTTCATGATGGGGTTCCATTGATTTTATTGATGTTCAGTCGACACCTTGATAATTACATGTGCGAATTGCCATAATAGATTCAAGGCTAAAGGTTGACAATGCACAAAAAGTTTGTTTCTCTCTGCATTATCTTAGTGTGAGCAGTTTTAAAAAATAGAGGAATCGCTTTGAAATTAGCTTGAGTCATTACTATTTAAGTTGGGTTGACAATCTACGTAACTGTTAGGATCCTGCTTTCAGGGAGGATAAAGGCTATTTCCTACGTTATAAATATGCAGTATATTTATATTTGTGTATATTGTTTCACAGGTAATTTCTCCAGGCTAATTGCAGGAGTTTTGACTACGGACAAACCGTGAGTTGTATAAGGAACAAAAAATGTTTTATCTTGTATTGTCCTTTTCACATTTGTCTCCACGGAGTGGACACGCCTTAGTGAGTGTGGACCCCCGGGGACTATTTTTTACACTGGTCCTGAAGAAAGCTGAGCAAAAGATGCACTAAACAGCAGAAACATGTCGACCTATTGATACTTGGACACTGTGGTTCTATTAGTAAACCATCACGTGTCCCCACTGTTTTTATTGCGATCGACTGGTCCACTAATAAAGTGTGTTTTGGGCATAGTCGTGACCTTTTAACACGCACATTTATCACCAATACACTTTGTCCCACAAGAAAAAGTTTTAAATTTTTCCTGCTCCGCTGCAATTGCAGGCGTCGTAGCACGCAGGGGGGGCAGTCGGTCCCTCCTGCGGGAACCCTATGATGAAGCATGTCACCACTAGGGTGAGTGAGGGTTCTTTTAAGAAATAACTATTTCTCTTTCCTTAGTTTCCTCCCTGGCCTTCCTGACCTTATCTGTTTTACACTAGTTAATTCACATCACAGTCTTTAGTAAGTAGGGATATTGTCACTGTTGCATTTTTGTGTATCCCAATAGGCACTCTCGTGTTGTTGTAACATAATATTATTAGGGGTTGGAGAGTGTTCTTCGAGACCCTTTCTCTCTAGTTGTTGGCATATAGATATTTCATCATCACATACATACACCTTGGACTGACCCACATTTATGCTAGGTTGCAAGCAGATCAGATTTTACCATTCACACCCTCCTTGTACAAATTGTAGTGTTTTTCATAACAACTTGTGACATCATGTGCTATCTTAGACATTTCCAATCCTGTACTACACACGTTACTGCTCACTTTCTGAACGTTGCCAGTTGGACATTGCATGTTGTGTTTGCAAAATAATTTAAGTGACACAACTTAGCAAGTAGCAAGGTATGACAGAACTCTACAATTCAAGGGACACATACAGTAGGGTTGAGGATGTACATGCACAGTCCGTACAATAACATGACATTTGTGAGATGTATGTGTGAGCAGGTTTTTATTGTGTGGTAAGGGAGTGTCAACATCATACGTTCACCTCATGGAGGGGGGCAACAGATAATTACTTGTAAATCCATTGACTAGCAGTAATTGGTATTTCTTCATAACTGGGGTACAATGTCAGTAGTATGAGCACCAGACAGTGTATATTTAGTGTCCTGGTACAATAGGTGATGCTAACGTGCAGTTTTGCGCAGGACTGGACATTCATCAATTTCTTCATCAGCAGATGTATGTGTCGTCTCAGCTGATGGTGTCATCACTGGTGCAGTCGACATAGGAGGCATACACACATCAGGAACTGCAGATGTTGAAGGGAGTGTTCCTGCATCATGTTCCTTGCCCATCAGGTAACGCATAAATGCACCGGGCATGACTTGCTGGTTTACCAGCACTGCTGTAACATCCCCTTGGTAGGCAGCCAAGTTGGTGAGGTATGCATCCTGTTTTTGATTCATTACTTGAAGTATGTCCTGAATTTCCCTCAGCCTGTTGGCAACTTCAAGGCTGGCACTTGTGTTGGGCATTTGTTTGTGCCTCTGCTGCATGACTTCAGATATGTCATTCAGGGCCTGATACAAACCACGTGGTGGAGCATCGTTGCTGCTTCCAGTTTCCACACTGCCACAACCAGATGTTAGGCAACGGTGGACTCCCTGTAGGGTGGCTGCCATGCTCTCTATCCCTTTACGCACCTCCAGTGCCAACTGACCCTGTACATCAACAACACGTTGTTCAAATGCATTTAGCGTGTCCTGCGAGTGGTGAGGCTGAGATGTCGTGGGAGGTGGCGTACGAGTGATTCCATGTTGGTCAAGCAGAGATCCCACTATGCTGCTTTGCGTTCTTGTGCGGGGAGAGGGTGTTTGAATTGATTGTAACAGGTCCTGGAAGAGGCCTATGTCCACGCTTGGTACACTGTCAGCATCCTCATCATCGTCTTCAAACAAAGGTTCCTGCTCACGAGTAGGTGTAGCATGCCCTGAAATGTAAGAAGATGTCGGTTTATGCTCATGTCTGACATATGGTCTACAGATTCACAATTTTGAGTTATCTTGACTTTTGGACTTTGATGTGTGTCAACATGTCAAAGTTAAAGCTACACATCATCACTTATGTAACCTAAAATGTCATGGCATGATTAATTTAATGCATTCAAATAGTGTTACCTATCACATGGCACATGAACAGACAGTGCATGCACACTTGCAACATTCAACTTGCGTGCATGTCCTGATGGGTGTTTTTTTGGTGTATATTGAAGACACATTCCAGCACAGTAGCAAGTCCAAGTGGCATTATGCACTCTGTATGTGTGTAACAGGTATGAGTCCACAATTACTGATGAATTGGCACATGGATTTCTTAACATCTCACATCATCCCACCTGTCATAGCCATCATGGCTGTGTTGTTTGTGTGTGAGCCATTTCCTGTGTCTTCATGCTAATGACGTTATATTGGAATGATACAGATTGCTCCTGGTATGTTGCTCAACCTACACGCAGCTCCGCCTGTGTGCCCCAGCTGCCGCTGCCGAGTACACACTGGTAGGTGTGCTCAACCACCGTTTGTGTGTCCCGTTAGTGCCCTCTGTGCAACTGTTTTTCTCCTTGTTTGCACACCATTTTGCTTTATGTGCCACTGTTTCACCACCCCATGCACACTTGCTGCTCCCGCCTACCAGATGCTCCTCCCTCCCACATCCCCATATATGCCAGACTTTGTGCGGCTGTGCAGCTGCCGCACCAAAGGCACACCTTTAGCAAGCCAGTCTGCAGCCATCCGCACCTGGACCGCGCCCAGCGCCAGGACCCCTTGAGGACACAAACGCCACTACACCAGACTCCAGTACTATGCCTGTGCCCTCCACGCACTCAATGCCGGCCAGTACCACACTTGCTTCCAGGTCACCACAATAACATACACACGGGACACTTCTCCTGCTGCACATGCAGCTTCACATGCGACTGAGCCACCAAACCTCCATGGACTGGACCCAGCCACCTCCAATGCATTATCCACAACACCCACTCTGCACGCAAACAGCCCATGTGGCTCTGGGATCTGCTCAACACCTCCGCCCCAGATGTATGATTCGTAACCGTGACCTTGTGGAACTACTCCTCTGCAAACAACATCACCATAGACATCCCAGACAGCTACAAGATCAACCGCAGCGATTGTGCAGACTGAATTGGTGGATGAATCGCCATCGACCAGAAGTCCACCCTCAAGGTCGGCACCCATGCAGACAACACCATCAACACCGCCGACCACCTGCACTTAATGATCCACACTGACACCCAACACCACCCTCAGAGGAACACTCGTCTACAGCACCCCGGACCCTGTGCTCAGTTCTGCCACTCCATCGATGACCTCGCCAGCACCCACGCACTTGCCTCCATGCACTACATCATCCTGTGGGACCTGAACTTACACCTCAAGAACAACAACGACGCCAACTCCGCCATACTGATCAACAACCTCACCGGACCCTGCCTCAGACAACTCAAGAATGCACCCACGCCACCGGCCACAAGCTGGACCCCGTCTTCTCAACAGGCACCCACGTAACCTCCAACCACACCACTGAACTCCACTCGAACAACCACCGCTGCA
The DNA here is from genome assembly GCF_964261635.1 of Lissotriton helveticus. Taxonomy (NCBI): domain Eukaryota; kingdom Metazoa; phylum Chordata; class Amphibia; order Caudata; family Salamandridae; genus Lissotriton; species Lissotriton helveticus. The sequence continues at coordinate 480,698,775 of NC_136057.1, read as the reverse complement.
TCAATTTGACCTGGAATAAATCAACCACACACCACCACAACCAACAGCTGCTGCGCCAATGCTGGGTCAACGTCAACGAAGAACAGCAGGTCACCCCCCTCGGACAGCACCCAAACAACAACCCCACCAACCCAGACGCCACAGCCCAAAACCTCTGACAGTGTATCTAGGACTGCACCAACACCTTTGCCCCACTCAAGTTACCCTCCAACAGCCACGCCTGCAACAGAGCCACCTGGTTCACCGACTACCTCCAGACCTACCAACGCGCATGCCGGAAACTGGAGTCAAAATGGCTCCACGGACACACACCGCACTACCACACAGTCCACAAGGACGCGACCTGTATACATCACCACCTCAACAGATTTGCAAGGAGCTCCTCCTTCAGAGCCCGGCTGGATACCAATGCACACAACAGCAAAGAGCTCTTCGGCATTGTTATAGAACTCTCAAACCCGTGCGCAAACGTCAACAACATCCCACCCTCACAAGAACTGTGTGACTCACTGTCCATCTTCTCACAGTGCACGTTTGGTGACATCCACGACAGGTTCAACAGCACAACCGCCCCAACTATGCCAGACAACACAACTCCCCTGCGAGGACCACCACGCCAAGCGCATCACCTCCTGTTACAACGTCAACGAGGACGCAACACACAAGGTCATTGACTCCATACACTCTGGATCACCAGCAGTACCATGACCACACCACATATTGTACGAAGCAGACAAAGCCATCATACAGCAACTACGCAAGTTCATCTACATCTTCTTCGATGCAGCAACATTCCTGGAAAGATGGAAGCACGCCAAAAGCATTGCCCTCCTCAAGAGGCACAAGTCAGACCCAAAGGCCCTCAAGGACTCACAGCCCATCTCCCTGCTCACATTCCCAACGAAGGTCATCTAGGAAATCATCAACATGCAATTGGGCAGCGAGCTTGAAGAAACCAACATCTTTGACCCGTCCCAGTCCAGATTCATACGTACATACAGCAGAAAGACAGTCGTCATGTCCGCCACAGACAAAATCAGGCGCCAACTAGCCGGCAGCAAGACATCAGCCCTCTTGCTCCTGGACCTGTCAACCGCCTTTGATACGGTATGCCATCACACTCTGAAGACACACCTCCGAGAATCCAGAATCCAATTGAAGGCCCTAGACTGGACCACGTCCTTACTCTCCGGCAGAACCCAGAGCGTCCAGAGCGTCCAAATCCCATCCTTCAAATCAAACGCCAACAACATCATCTGCGGCGTCCCCCAGGGGTCATCCCTCAGACCAACGCTGTTCAACATGTACATGTCCCCCTCGCACAAGTGGCCCACCATCACAACCTCTACATCATCTCCTACACTGACAACACCCAGCTCAACCTCTCCATCACCAGGGACACACACACAGCCTAAACAAACCTCCACGAGGGAATGAAGTCCCTCACCAACTGGATGAGGAGCAGCAGTCTGAAGCTGAACTTCGACAAGACAGAAGTCCTCATCCTCGGACCCACACCCTCAGCCTGGGACGACTCCTGGTGGGCAACCACACTGGGAACAGCACCAACACCCACTGACCATGCACACAACTTACGATCCATCCACTACTCCTCCCTCTCCATGTCTGAGCAGGTCAACGCCATCTCCTCCTCCTGCTACGACAGCCTCCGCATGCTATGCAGGATCTACAAGTGGATCCCCACCCCAGACAAAAAGAACGGTGACACAGGCCCTCAGCAGCCGCAGACTGGACTACAGCAACGCACTGTACGCAGAATTCCCAGCCAAACACCTACAACAACTGCAACGCATCCAATACACATACGGCTAAATGATTGTCAACGTCCCCCACCGCAGCCACATCATCCCCCAAATGTGAGCCATACACTGGTTCCCCATCAGCAAGTGGATCGCCTTCAAGCTCCTGACCCACCCACACAAATTTAATTTAATTTAATTGTGGGTTTATATAGCGCTAGGAATCGACTCCCGGAGGAGTATCTCCACGCTTCGACCGCTGGGGAACCCGTCCTGGCTCACCCTGAGAGATGGTCCCTGATGGGTATCTCTAAGGTGCGACCAAGCATCCCCGGCGGTCTGGGGGGGCCGTTATGAAGATGAGGCAAGCTGATGCCCAGAGTTGCCGAGTGTGGTTTCTGACTAGAGTAGGCACCGAGGCGAGAATTATCGAGTCCGCTGACCCTGGTCCACGACCCTGCCACGTAGGGAATCGAACCCTGGTCCCGGGCCGTTCTCTGCTTACGGGTCTGCCGCCTCTAACCAGTGAGCCACACTTCTCCACACAAAGCACTCCACTAGGCCGGACCAGCCTACCTGTACAGTAGGCTCAGCTTCTACACCCCCAAACGCCAGCTCCGCTCCCCCAGCCTCCCCCTCACCACTGTCCACCGCATCCTATGACCAACCTCCAGCAGCAGATCCTTGTCCTACCTCGCCGCCAAGGCCTTGCACACCCTCCCTGCCCACCTACGGCAGACCCAGGACCTACTCGCATTCAGAAGACTCATCAAGACCTGTCTCTTTGAGCGGTAGCGGCAGCCCCCTCCCATCAGAGTGGGAGATCCAACAGGTGTTGTTGCATGCTGAAGGAGTGGTTCCAAGGACACGGACTTATGTATTCTCTGATTTTGTCGTCATGCAGCTGTGGTTCATGCAGACTGCAACGTCATACATTCCTCAATGTGTTTCAAGTCTGTGGTTGGTGTAGTCTTAGGTGTGAGAGAGGGTGAGCTGTGTGTCATGAGCAATGGATACAATGTTGAGGCCGTGTTGGTTTCAAATGGCGCTGAGGCAGCCCTGTTGATGTTGAAGAGGGTCAGGCACATTGATGGACCCTCTGGCATTAAGCATTGGATTTACGTGTTTTTATAGAGGAAGGTTGTCAGTCTGACCCTTGGACCTCTTGCTGGGATGAATGACCCAGGTAAGCGGTGTTCCTTGGAATCCTGCATCATGTAGTGTCGCTAATACTGTGTGTTGTTAGTCTGTGTCGGAGCACACTCACGGCTTTTGGTCCCGGAGGGTGCGGATGTCATCTGTGGCTGTGAATAGGGTGATGTTGGTGCTGTTGTTGATGTGATAAGGACAGTGCTCTATGTGATCCCACAGGTTGATGTATCTCATGGTCGAGGGGGTGCAGTCAGCTGTGACTGGTGTCCCTGTGGGGATGGTAGTATGGCTGTTGTGTTGGGAGAGGTTTGCGTGGTGCTGCCTGTGGCATCTCATGTGTACCGCAAAGTTGTTGTTGTGTATTTTGTAACTTTAGGGTGAACTTTGTTGCACACTTATCACAGGGCTGTAGTGCCAGGGTGATGTCTGTAGCTTTGCAGCATAGGTTGGTGTATTCATGCTTGACCTTGACGAGTTAGCAGGAATTTCCCGATTCTTAGAGTATTTATTTGTGGTAGTCCGTCATTGCGTCCATGTATGTGTTGGACATTTCAGGTGCCTTGGTGTTTATCCAGTTCTTCCCAAGGTATCTGCTAGTGCGTCTTGCTTCTTAGAGATCAGTGCTCTACCATGCGGTGTCCCTGTAGTGCTGTTTGTCAGGCTTGCAGAGGGTGGAGGGCTGGTATGCCCAGTTGTGTATCCAGGTGTGAAGTTCACTTGCTGAAACGCTGACGTTGGCTGTGTTTGAGACCAGGGTGGTGGTTGAGCTTTGTCAGCAGTGTAGGCAGGTGATATGGCTGTGGGTCATGTTTGCCAAGGCCTGGTGTCATTCTCCGATGTTTTCCATGTGTGAGTGCATGAAGGCTGGCAGAGCTGCATCAGTGAGTGACTCTAGATCAGTTGTTACTGGAAATGCTTGCGTTTGGGACACGGATGTGCGCATATAGACTTGCCTTAGCCGTGCCTTCAGCACACCATGTGCATGCGTCTGCTGTACGCTTGCACAGCGGCTGATATTGAGTAGGGTAAGTGTGAGGTACAATATTCTGTGATGCCGGAACACATGAAGACAGGGGTGGGAGCCTTAGTGGTTGAAAATAGAAATATGTGCAGTGTGGGCTCAGATGAGAGCAATGAACTAACTTCTAATGAAGACACAAGGGGTAAGTGACTGATGGGATCATGCTATGTCTCATCATGGCATGGGAGGGTGGGTAGGGAAGATCGAATATGAGGTGGGGTATGTACAGATTAGCAAGATGACTCAGGTGCCACCCATGATGACCAGAGCAGTAATACCCACTTCCATGTTTGCTATGCAGGCTGCATTTCAGCCTCCATGACAAACATGGCCAACACTCCAGCATGTGGCTGCATGACTTATCCCATTTCCAATTACCAGTCACACCAGCACTTCACAGCGTTGTGATTGACTCAGAGTAGGGAGCCTGGCTGCCTAATTCCTTTTACGTGACACAAAGGCAGGGTTGCATAAGCTCCAGAGACATGGGACACAGCTTTGAGCTAAGACTTCCCTCAATATATGTTTTGCTGCACCGGCTCACACACACATCCCCACATCCATACGACATTCATTGTTATTTCCTGCATTTCCAAACTCACAGCTGTCCACCCCCGCAATTGCCAATGTTTGCCACTGTGCCCCCATGCAGAGCAGGTGTACCACTCTTGTGCCAAAGGCACATACTTATTAGCAAAACATGGCATGACATCACATTCCATTGAATTATTGTTGCAACTATGGAGTAGGTGTTGCACAGCGGAGACTTTAAGTACACTGTTCAAACTTAAGTGAGTACATCCCCAAACTATCCTTGTCACCACACACCCAGACATGAAGCATGAGAATCCTTTATGAACAACCACGACACACACAATGGAGTCAGATTTGTGATTAATACACACACCATTTTTCATTAGCAAAACAAATATACACACCATTTGTAATATTTTACATTTCACCCCTATTTCTCATAATGTACATCAATACAAATAAGAGTAGAGCCATATTTTACCACATGAGACACCCAAATGTTCTTAATTGACACATAATTGCACAACTTTTTACATATTTTGTACATTTGTCACATTTTTTGTTTTTTTTACTACTGACACACATAACCACATGAAGTACTTACATCACAACATAATTGTGGTCACAATGACGTATTTTGAGATGATATTTTGCAACACATGCCTTGCATTGTTAACATTGTACTGCATGCATTGTAATGGTCATCTCAAAAGACAAAGGTAAACATAGTCTACGCTGTTTGCATCTGACTGGCTCAGGTCCACACTCTGAACCAAGGTTTATTCCTCTTGGACACTGCAACAATACAATGTCAGCAACCTCCTCACCATCAACCCTGTACGCCACCTCACCTGCCAGGACCAACCTCTGCTCCAGACATCACCATCACTGTCACTGACAACTTCTGTGTCACCTGCAGGAGGCAGCACGCCAATCATGGAAGAGGCATTGAAAACCCATACACTGGTACACTCAGAATGAGCAGGCACTCTAATGAGCCATGGATGACCATGTACTACGGCAACTACATTATCGTGACCAGGCCCATGGCCATACTCAGCAGCACATTCATGTGCAGGACACCCAGGCCATGTGCCCCATTCTCCAACACCATTGTAGACCTCATTGCACCCCAGTGTCTCACATCCACAGACAGCATCCCTCTCGATGACCTCAAGTTCCACCTCAGCAGGTAAAGTTACCTGAGCACCAACACCTCCTGGGTAAATTCACTGACATCAGACACAAGCATCAAGGGACCTCAACATACCACTGAACAGGACACGGTTAAGTACATGTACTACGGCTGCAGGTACTTCAGATTCAGGCCAGACTTCTGACTCTCCTGGCACTACCATCATCGGATACATGACATATGTGACTTGACCAGCAATCACCACCGCCATCCTTGCACCCTCTTGCAGCTGGAGCAAGGACACTGCATGACATCTCATCAACTCCTTGTGCAATGACAGTCCACCAATGCTTAAATACTTGTGACACTACAGCACACAACTACCACTGTTAGGATCTCTAATGACACCATCATTTCTGCACCCCTCATGAATGTACTTGCGTCAGTCCTTCCCCCCTGCCTCATGGCAGGCATGAATGTGGGGCAGTGCCATTGGGATCGGCTGTCACAATGCATTGCTGGAGTTGCGTCATGGTTGTGCATACACATACATAATGATTTCAGATGGATCAGTCATGACTTGACTCATAGAGCAATGTCCAGTGAGTACTGTACATCCATGCTATTGCAAGGGGGGACATGGTGAGAAGTGTTGCCTCACTGTCTTCTTGCAGCAACACTTTTCATGGTTGGGGCATAGAAATGCACACAATATTGTTGTAGGTGCACATTCCTAGAGTGTATCTTGGTCACAGGGCAACCCTGAGACCTTGTTTGCAGCGCTGTCCAGTACCAGTCCCGTGCATAGATGTTGTCCCACAAATTGTCACCTTCCTTAGGGACTTGTATGTTGTGGCTTTACATTCCAGCAGCTAATGTGCATTTGCGTAAGTTAGCTTGTTTCTTCGCATGTCTGTGACAGCCTTGCTAATCTTGCGAGGTGCAGTTAGTTAGATTGTTAGCATTATTTGGATACGTTACGCCTACCTTGCATGTCATTGCCATAGTTTTGTTGGGACATGCATTGCCCATTGACATACAAGTTGCTATCACTCCTAAGCAGTTGCTGTCATCTGTATGCTACAGCTTGCTAATGTGAAAATACATTATTGCCACTTTAGATGCACAAACAGTGCTGCAGACTCGCTCATGATCCATTTGTATAATGCACTATGGTGAATATTTGCTCAATGTTTTGCAGCTGGACTGCCCCACTTGCAATATAGGTGTGCTGCAGTGCATGCATAGGTACAGGGCATGAATGGAGTCCATCGATGAGATGGTGCACATTCCTGCACACTATTGATGTTGGGTGTTGTATCACTGCAACAACACCATTGGTACACTTATGTTTTGGCCATTCTCGTGACAACATGGATGTGCTCTATTCACTGTGTGACACTACATGTTGCGATTGATGTTATATACGTCATTCATCCAGACGTAGCTGGTCAGTGCTTTAGTCATGCATTCATGCAGTCAAGTCAGGAGCATCATTCAAGTACAGCAAGCCTTGGTGCGAGCCTCGCCCTGTAACACTGCCTCACCCCTACACCTACCATGATGCAGGTGTGAGGTACTAACACACTTGACTGATGCTATTTTATTTGCAGAAATTAGATGGATTGTACAGCACCACTACTGAGACTTTTTATTGGATGTGCAGACCCACCGTGCATACGTTATGCATGATGCTTGTATAATGTGGCACAGGGCTTCACATGCTCACTAACATTCCTGAGTACTTACCCTTACATATGCAGATAATGAAGCTGAAACCATCTTGCACAAAGTGGAACGATAAAAGTTTTTGGGCCAGCATGGGGTAACTATCAGTTGTGACTCAGTATTGGGCTCACCTGTCCTTCACAACGACATAGATGCACAATGCTTGCAATGCACCTACCCCGGCAAAGTTGCACCATGTTGCAGGGCGTCCTGCGGTGCAGGGGATCATTGTTTGTGTGCATGGAATGGACACATTCCTGCATGAAGCAGTCATCAGAAGATTTTTCCTCTTTTTATGTGTCCACTTGGATGCAACACCTATATGTAGGGGATATCGAATAGGGAACAGATAATGTTTCTTCAGGTTGGGCATGCCTTACACAGACCCAGAGAATGCATGTGTTTGCTGCGCAGTGTAATTATTACAGTTTAACTTTGTTATTGGACATTGCCAATTGGACATGTATGTTTCTGGGTACACCCCCAGCAACAGCCCTGGAATTCCACTTTCTCACACTTTAATGTGGGAATGATGTCAATTACATGATATGTAGTACTTTGTAACATGGCTGTCTCTGGCCTATTATTGTGTCTGTGGCACATTGTGCCACCAGTACATGCTCACAGTTACATCCTGGCAGCACAGTGGTGGCAGTCCAGGTCATAAATGTGTTATTCTCGGTCTGTTGCAGGATGTTGTGTGATTGGTATTTCATTAGGGTAGTTTTAGATTGCACCTGCGTGTGGCAATTGTCAGGTGTGCCAGTGGGCTATTTTGTAATATGTTTTTTGTTTTACATGGGTAGATGTTTACAAAATGTGACATCTGCATGTCCGAGGTACAATACATTTGGAAGACACTTTACAGTTAATGACATGCATGACTTCTCTTTCCACAACACGTCAGTAATTCAGCCAGCCACCTTAGTTTATGCACTGCACAACATTACCTTGTTTGCAACATTGCCCCTTGTAGGAACTTACCCTGTGTGTCTTGCTGTGCACTGTCCTGTCCTGCTATTCCTACCACCAACTCGTCTGGGATGACCGCCGCTACTCGCTCCTCAAGGTCATCCAGCTCTTCCTGTTGTGATGGGCTGCCTCCTCCTGTCAGCGTTGCTTACTTGCGATTTTTTGCCATTTTTTGTTTTGTCCTGCGCTTGATGTCATTCCAGCGTTTCTTTAGGTCAATCACTGTCCTCTTTGATTGGGCCACACAGTTGACCTTTGTCATTATGGACTGCAAAATGGCCTCCTTTTTTGTGAATGCCAACTTGGAACTTGCAAAAAGCTGGTGCTGGTGGTCTGTCACCTCACTGATGAGAATGTCGTTCTCCTCAGCACTGAAATTTATTTTCCTTTTCCTCTTTCCCTGTGTTTCTCCCTGTGCTTCAGGCTGGGCATCCTAGCTGCCATGTGGAAGGTTCCCTTGACTGCTGCTGTCTCCTTTCTGCTCCATGGTAGCTATTTTTCGCTTTGCGGGTGAACTAGGAGATGGATGCGTGTATTTTTGGCGTTTTCCCGGAATCTGACGCAACGTGAAAGTGGCGCAGAGCGACGTAGCCTTGCGTCAGAACCGCGATTCTGACTTACGACACTTTTCCGGTAGTTGCGTGACTTTCCGTTGCGTCAAGACGGCAGCGTCTGCATCACTTTTTTTCTACTTTCGGCGTCACTTGCGACGTGATGCGCCATTGCATTAATTTGACGCATCGGCGTCGCAAAATTGTGACGCAGCGCGTCGTACGGAATTGTGACGCATCCCTGCGCCTGCGTAAGGATGCGTCACTTTTCATAAATGAGGGCCCTGGTGTCTAGTTGGCAGAGGGATTCACTCTGTCCAGCAGGGACCACCACTCTAGTCAGGGTAAGTGTAATACGCACTAAAAGTTTACCTGTGCTCACCCTCTGGTAGCGTGGCACAGAGCAGTCAGGCTAGACTAAAGAGGCAATGTGCAACTTATTTGTGCACTGTCCAAATCGTGAAATGTGGAAACCGCACTCAGTTGTATTAGGTGTGCCTATGGTGAGCAGGTAGGTGGTGCGCTGAAGTAAAACCCCCTGTGCTAGGGGTTGAATCATGCGAAAGATTAGCCCTGTTTCCCGTAGGAGCAGAGTCCCTCCAGTGCACTCATGGAGAACAAAGTTCTTTAGTAATGTGATCACAACTCTTGGTATGTAGTATCAAAGTTCCTTTTTATTCTTTTTCAATATTCAGATTTCACATTATTTCTTCATAATGTTAAGTTACTTATTCTGATCGCCCAATGCATTTCAGGCATTTGCCCTTCATTAGGGGACTTTAAGTCTGAAAATAACCAGAGTAAAGCATCCAATTAGGCTGTACATGTAATTTGTGAAACTGTTAATGCATTGCAACTTTATAAATGACGAACATTCGAGCTGAAATCAAAAGATTCTGGATAGTGCAAAAAGTTTGTTTGGGTGATAAGGTGTGAGGGTAAAAACGAGGGTTTAAAGGCGAAAACACGCCTGATTCGTGAATGTGCGAAACGTCCCCGTGCTTACATGCAAGCGATGCATACACGTATCAATTGGTGCGCATGCTGGTGAATGAAGGTTCCACCGAGTGAATTGACTGTTGACACAAGCATGAAACGCTAGCGTTCCATATTAACTCTAACCTGTGGGTTGAACACAAAGTTTCTTTCGTATTCTATAAGTTTCAACGGTTGCCGCCTGTAAAAAATGATAATGGTCATAAGACTAACGTGATACGGGATATCTGCGTCCCGTGTTTAAAGAAGTCTCTATGCTGCTTTTGCTTACCGCGGATTTCCAGGCGGTCAGAAGTGTACGAATCTCCGAGTGTTGTAGCGATAGACGAGTGTCAAGAGGCTCGTACCGGCAATGTATCTGATTACAATTCAGTTACGTAAACCCTGATAGGGTCTAAGGGTAATCACGTGACCGTGCTTTAAGAGTAGAATGTTCCTATAGGTGGAAACCGTATCATGTGACTTGACGCTGAAAGCGCTCTTTTTTGTACGAAACGAAATAAACTTTAAGTTACGACAACAGGGTTAAAGAACATGAAACCGATGTTAATAAAAGGAAAGGGAAAAGGTGCGGAAAGATTGTGTGCTATAGTATGTAATGGAGGTCTATCAAAAGTTAGACGATCATGGTATGGATGTTATAGAAGATTCCAAGTGAAGGATGTGACAGGGAACAAGGTGCATCGTGTGATGGAAAAATATACGACAAAGCTAAATATACATCAATGTTATAACACATAAAAAGCTTTAGGTAAAGCATAATTTGACTGTGGCTGAGTTATAAATAACAACTGTATTCTAAACGTTCATTGAGTCCTTTCGGTTGTGTGGATGACAACCGATGTATCCAGACGAGTTCTCTCCTAAGTAAATATTGAGTATTATCTCTTCCTGGTAATATTGGTACCATTTCAAGGATACAGAATCTCAGTTGACTGAGATTGTGATTCTCTTCATTAAAGTGGATGGCCACAGTAGATTTCAAAGATTTTAAGCGAATGTTACTTTTATGTTCAAAAAGTCTCATTTTTATTTTTCTTGCTGGTTTTCCCACGTATACGAGGCCACATGGGCATTTTAACATGTATATTAAGTTCGTACTGTCACACGTTCCATTGATGTTCAGTTTAATTTTTGTTCCATGTAGTGGATGGGTGATTTCATTCCCTTTAATGATGGCATTGCAATTTCCACAATTGTGGCATGGTGATGTTCCTTTGTACGTTTTTATAGAAGTTTCGTTTCTTTGATTCAGTAATTCTTTAATGTTTTTAGTTCTTTGGTAAGCGAAACGTGGGTTGCTGGTAAATAAGCCTTTGAAATCTTCCTCCAATGCTAGTAATGGCCAGTGTTTTAAGATCACTTTTTTGATATGGTGACTCCGTGTGGAATATTTTTATACGAATACAGCTCTTTGTTCGTCTTTAGTTTGAGATGATTTGAGCAGTCGATCTCTGTTTAGTCTCTGTACTCTGTCAACGGCTTCAACCAATGTGGTCTCAGGATACTTTCGATCATGGAATTTTTGCAAGGTGACGTTCTTGTGTTGTTCATACATATCTTGTGTAGAGGCGATCCTTTTAACACAAAGCAGTTGGGAAAATGGTAAGCGTTTTTTGAGTGATGGAGGATGAAAGCTGTGAAAATGGAGTAAATTGTTTCTATCAGTTACTTTTTGGTACACACTGGTTTCTAGTGTGTTCTGATTTTTTGTAACGAGAACATCCAAAAAGGATACCTGAGTGTTACTTAAGTTGGATGTGAACTGGATACGTTCGTTAACTTCATTCAGATTGTGAATTGCTGTTTGTAATTCGGAGTATGATCCTTTCCATAAGACGAAGATATCATCTATATATCTCTTGTATAAGATGAGGTTCTCTTGCCATTCATTGCTGTTTAATATGTGTTCTGTTTCAAGTTGGTGCATGAAAATGTTTGCGTACGATGGTGCCGCGCAATTGCTCATTGATGTACCTGAACACTGATCGTAAAACTGATTTTTCCATTGGAAATAGATGTGGAACAGTGTAAAATGCGTTAGCTCCATGTCCTGAGGCGGAAGCCGGGAGAACGATCACCATCTTTTTTAAAATTTGAGTGTAATTACTGTGTTTTTATCTACCTGATCTCCTCTCCCTGGGCATCAAAACTTGGATTAGTACGCACTGGGCATCCCCGCGCAGCGGATATTAGCGCTGCCGCGGGCTTCAAAACATTGTTGCCGCCATTACCGGAGAACCCTCAGGCCACACCCACTATCGTAAGGCCTCGCCCCCCGCCGAAGGTACATAAAGGGCGCTGAATATAAGCGCGACTTAGAAACAACCATCTCCTGAGGCGGAAGCCGGGAGAACGATCACCATCTTTTTTAAAATTTGAGTGTAATTACTGTGTTTTTATCTACCTGATCTCCTCTCCCTGGGCATCAAAACTTGGATTAGTACGCACTGGGCATCCCCGCGCAGCGGATATTAGCGCTGCCGCGGGCTTCAAAACAGTATTGCCGCCATTACCGGAGAACCCTCAGGCCACGCCCACTATCGTAAGGCCACGCCCCCCGCCGAAGGTACATAAAGGGCGCTGAATACAAGCGTGACTTAGAAACAACCATCTCCTGAGGCGGAAGCCGGGAGAACGATCACCATCTTTTTTAAAATTTGAGTGTAATTACTGTGTTTTTATCTACCTGATCTCCTCTCCCTGGGCATCAAAACTTGGATTAGTACGCACTGGGCATCCCTGCGCAGCGGATATTAGCACTGCCGCGGGCTTCAAAACATTATTGCCACCATTACCGGAGAACCCTCAGGCCACGGCCACTATCGTAAGGCCACGCCCCCCCCTACGTCTCCTCTCTCCTATAAACTATGGGCCCGATTCACAGAATGAACTTAAGACTCAATCCTAAACTTACTACTATTTTGGTATTCACAGAATGCACTTACTACTTTTGGCATTCACAGAATGAACTTACTACTTTTGGTATTCACAGAAGTTAGGATTTTGTCTTAAGTCTGTCTTAAGACAGACTTAAGACAGACTTAAGACACACTTAAGACACACTTAAGACAAAATCCTAACTTCTGTGAATACCAAAAGTAGTAAGTTCATTCTGTGAATGCCAAAAGTAGCAAGTGCATTCTGTGAATACCAAAATAGTAGTAAGTTTAGGATTGAGTCTTAAGTTCATTCTGTGAATCGGGCCCTACGTGTATTCCCCGGACGTGCAGCGGGCGCGCCGTCTGCGCGCCGAAGGCGCGCCCAAGGCAAGCCCGTCTGCACCCGTCCGCGCCGAGACCGGGCCCAGGCCCATACCCCCTGATAAAAATCATCGATAGAAAAAAGTGGACTTATTCCAGCCAGGTGCTTCTATCGCTAAGGCCATGCGTCAACTGTACTCCGATCGATTTACATAAGGAAGGTAAGACCTGTCCATCTTGCTCACAAGCATTTGCTTTCTCACGGATTAGAGCTCTTAATATGACCCATAACCAACCTAAGATACCAATCTATAGAAATTCAACTATTAAAGCAGGTCTAATTAATGTTAGATCTATGGTCAAACATAATGTCCATACAGCAGAGCTAATTGAAAACCAAAATATAGATCTTCTATTCGTTACTGAAACGTGGGCAGACGAAGCATCTGACGCTGATCTGACCCTGGCGATTCCAGAGGGCTTTTCTATCTTCAGAGCCGATAGAAAAATGAAACGCGGGGGAGGATTAGAAATTATAGCTATGGAGGAATTTAAGATCAAAAGTTCAGATAAAGGAAGCAACCCAGATTGTGAAACGTTAACTTTTCAAATAAAAATTACCAACAATTATACGTTTAATGGCCTACTGATCTATAGACTACCTAATGCTAAAACACCTTCAATTGAGCTTTCCATTTCTAGAATCAAGCGTGACAAATCTTGACTATACAATTCTAGGAGACTTTAATATACACCTGGAGAAAACGTCTGACCCCAAGGTAATTTCATTTAAAGATGAAATGGCAACCTTTGACTTAGAACAAAAAGTACATTTCGATACACATTGCGCCGGCCATACTCTGGATGGCATTTTTACATCATGTCAGAAGATAAATAAAATTGATACGCTCATGATCCCGTGGTCAGATCACAAAATGGTCTCCTTCTCATTAGAAATTGCACAAGATACTGGAAGACCGGTCGAAGCCATAAAAAAACCACATATCATGACTGGTCCAAAATCCAGCCCCAAGCATTTATGGACACTCTCTGCTCATCGTATCCAACTCTAGATGTAGACAGTAATAAAGCCTGTAAACAATTCAATAAGTGGCTAGAGAACGCAGTCCGACTCACAGTTCCACAAAAGAAAGTTACATTTAAAAGAAAGACCCCTTCACAACCATGGTTCTCAGAAGCTTTGAAGGAACAAAAACAATCGTGTAGATAAGCAGAAAAAAAGTGGAGAACCAATTACGACGCACAGCAAAAAAAGAATATAAAGCAGTTTTAGCTAGTTACAAAAAATTAATAACATCAGAAAAAAGCAAATATTTCGTTCAAAAAATTAATGAATCAAAAAACTCCAGTAAAGCCCTCTTCTCTACTGTTAAAAAACTTTCAAAAATTGAAAATAATACTGTAGAAGAAATGTCATCAGAATTCTGTAATACTCTAGGTGAATTCTTCTTAAAAAAAGTTTCCTCAGTTTATGATTCTTTTAAAAGCCATAATACAGACAGGGCGAATCAGGCAGATCAGGCTATCTCACAATCAACAAATTTAGTGGAACAATCAGTCCAACCCACACAGTTCCAATTTACTCCTCCAACAAAGGATCAAATTCAGAAAGAATTACTCACTATTAACTCAGGTAGTCCAATGGACCCTTGTCCACCCAAAACAATGCAAATCGGTTCAGAACAACTGAGCCCGGTATTAGAAAAATTATTTGATCAAATACTTGGAAATAACACCTTTCCAGATGAATGGAAAAAGATATCAATTAGACCATTACTAAAAAAATCAAATCTGGACTGTGAAGAACCAAGTAATTACAGACCAATAGCCAGGATCCCTTTCGCCGCAAAAATATTAGAGAAACTCCTAAACAAACAGCTATCCCGTTATCTGATGGACGGTAACTGGCTGGACCACTCTCAGTTTGGTTTCCGCGAAGGACACGGAACAGAAACTGCTTTAATTGCAGCTGTGGAGGAACTTAGGAAAGTGATAGACAACGGAGCGAAGGCCGCCTTGATACTACTCGACCTATCGGCGGCCTTCGATACGGTCAGTCATGAGATTCTTCTAAATCGTTTAAAAACAGCAGAAATACATGATTCGGCATGAACCCTCATTGCATCCTACCTAGCCAACAGAACTTTTTCAGTAGAAGCAGGAGGAGCGAGATCCAAATCTTTTAATTTACCATGCCGGGTCCCGCAGGGATCCTCGCTGAGTCCTACCCTTTTTAATTTGTACGTGGCCTCCCTTGCAGAAATAATAAGAAACTGTGGTTTCACCCCAATATCCTACGCTGACGACACCCAAATTGTGGTGACCATCAGCAAGGATGTAGAGGAAACAGCGGAAAAATTCCAACTCTGTATGACACAGGTCAGTCAATGGATGGAAAGGAATTGCCTAAAGCTCAACTGAGATAAAAGTGAAGTGATGATACTAGGGGGTGACACAAACATCTGGTCCCCCGCCTGGTGGCCTAAGGACTTGGGTAGATGCCCAGGATCATCAGAAATAGTGAAGAATCTGGGCTTCACTCTTGACATCAATTTATCATTTGAAGCCCAAGCCAGCAAACTGTCATCACCACTTTGGTATATTCTAAAAATGATAAAAAAGTTACTTCCTTATCTACCACAGGACTCACGTAAAACAGTAGTGACAGCATTAGCCTTGGCGAGACTGGACTACGGAAATGGTCTATATGCCGGAGCTAGGACAAAAGTTATAGACAAACTACAACGTTTGCAAAATGCAGCAGCCAGACTGGTTCTAGGCATACCTAAGTTTGAGCCAATCAGTCACAAACTAAAAACTTTGCATTGGCTGCCAATTGCAAAGAGGGTGAAATTTCAGGGAAAAGGATCATTTCAGGGAAAAGGATCACAATTTTTGAGGTCTCATCTGAAACAATATGAACCAACGAGACCTCTGAGATCCGGTCAATTGGAACTAATTACCGTTCCCAGATTTAGACGAGCCAGCTGGGGCGGTAGAAGTTTCCTTGTACATGCAGCACTACTTGGAATCAGCTGCCTCTTGCCATAAAAACCTGCCCATCTTTGGAATCCTTTAGAAAGGAAGTAAAAACATGGCTATTCTCTGCATAACTTTAGACACCGTTCAGGCGATGGAAGGATCTATCATAGCGCCAAGACGCCCACGGGCATTCGCGCGCTTTACAAGTTGACAAATCAAATCAAATCAAATCAGTAATAGTTTCAAGTTTTCTGTTTTATCACTGTTAAGCAATGCAGTTTTCAATGGCCGATAGGCCCAAGTTGTGAGGAATAGAGGTGTACAGTGCCTTAACATCTATGGTGCTGAGGATCATATCTGTGGTAAACATTGATTTATGTTCTTCCAAAATGTTCAGAAAATGCGTGGTATCTTTACTGTGCGTGGGAATTTTTCGAACGAGCGGTTGCAGATGTTTGTCAATAAACTGACCCACTGGTTCGTGGATAGAACTGATAGTGGACACAATCGGGCGGAATTTTTGGAATCATTTAGATGTAAGGGATGGGTGGGTTACTTTTCACCAGAAATTCCTTGTCTTTGGGAGTGATGGTTCCCATGTTGATTGCACTGTCAATGATGGTGACTAAAATGTTAGTAAATTCCTGTGCTGGGTCGCTCTTCAATTGCATATATGTGTCTTTGTCATTAATGTGTTATATGACATTTTTCTCGTAAAATTCAGTATCCATGATGATTATAGCTCCGCCCTTGTCTGCCTGGCGTATCGTGATGTCTTTATTGTTCGCTAGAGTTTGAATGGCTTGTCTTTCTTTTTGTGTCATATTTGTTTTTTTTCGTTCTTGGAGATTTGAAGTTCTTGATTATGTCCTGGGTTACTACTTTCTCAAAAGCATCCAGTACTTTATGACTCGTTGGAGGTTGAAATCTACTGGGATTTCTGAGTCCCAATAATGTGTCTGGTTTTTGTGTATCTCCTGCTTCTGTTTTCTCTACGATGTTTGTAAAGAAATGTCTAAGACGTAAACTCCTTAAGAGCTTGTAGAAGCAAATTTGTGTCTCTAGAAGGTTTGAATGGTTTGTGGGGACAAATGATGTTCCTTTTTGTAGCGTAGATTTTTGAAAATTGGTGATTACGTGTTTGGATATGTTAATGATTAAGTTCTGTGACTCCTCATGTTTTTGGACACTGATTCTACTGCGGGTCCTCTTCTTACTCCAGCCCCTCCTGGTTCTTCCTGGGTTCCTCGGCCTCTCTCTAAAAAAGGAATCGTTGGTTGTTGTCTACGATTGTCTTCGGAAGGTTTATCTCCGGGTTGGTGTGTTTCTTTGTGTTGGGGCAATGGACCTCTTCTTTGTTGTTGTTGTGATTCAACGGACGAAGTTTCATCCGACGATCTGTTCTGTGTCGGTCTCTGTTGTCGTCGACGGGCGTAAATGTCTGCCCAGCTATATACCTCTCCGGTGCGGTAAACGGTGGTATCTCTTTTAAATTTTCTTAGTTTACGTTCATTTATTTCTTTAGTGTAGGTGTCTAATTGAATATTTATATCTTTGAGTGCCTGGTCCCATTCCTCTTTTGTCATCATGGTGTTCAATTCTTCTTTCAGCTGGGATGCTTCTTTGTTAAGATCTTCCAACAGTTTAGCCAATTCTTCGATTATTAAAAGTATGAGATCTAGCGAGCACTTTCTTAGTATGGCGAACCATTTCTCTGTAAATCGAGCGTTGTTTTTACATAGGGTTGATTTTAGGGATATCCTGAGGCCACGTGGGATCCGTCGTGCTTTGTGGTACTTTATTAGCGTGCTTGCATGGAGACGCTGGTTGACGATTCTTTTTGACATGTAGAGTAATTGTTTTAGATTGGCTTGTATTGAGCCAGTGCTTTCACTCTGGTTTTCCTCATCTTGAATTAGTGCGTATATACGTTGAGAGTCTGCATCTGTAAATGCTAGAGTGTCTGCTCTTTGATTCGATATCTGTAGAATGTCTTCAAATTGCATGGTGCTGGTTCCACGGGTAGCACAGATCAATGATGCACTGTCCAAATCGTTGAATGTGGAAACCGCACTCAGTTGTACTAGGTGTGCCAATGGTGAGCAGGTAGGTGGTGCGCTGAAGTAAAACCCCCTGTACTAGGGGTTGAATCATGCGAAAGATTAGCCCTGTTTCCCGTAGGAGCAGAGTCCCTCCAGTGCACTCATGGAGAACAAAGTTCTTTAGTAATGTGATCACAACTCTTGGTATGTAGTATCAAAGTTCCTTTTTATTCTTTTTCAATATTCAGATTTCACATTATTTCTTCATAATGTTAAGTTACTTATTCTTTTCGCCCAATGCATTTCGGGCATTTGCCCTTCATCAGGGGCCTTTAAGTCTGAAAATAACCAGAGTAAAGCATCCAATTAGGCTGTACATGTAATTTGTGAAACTGTTAATGCATTGCAACTTTATAAATGACGAACATTCGAGCTGAAATCAAAAAATTCTGGATAGTGCAAAAAGTGTGTTTGGGTGATAAGGTGTGAGGGTAAAAACGAGGGTGAAAAGGCGAAAACAAGCCTGATTCGTGAATGTGCCTAACGTCCTTGTGCTTACATGCAAGCGATGCATACACGTATCAATTGGTGCGCATGCTGGTGAATGAAGGTTCCACCGAGTGAATTGACTGTTGACACAAGCATGAAACGCTAGCGTTCCATATTAACTCTAACCTGTGGGTTGAACACGAAGTTTCTTTCGTATTCTATAAGTTTCAACGGGGTGCCGCCTGTAAAAAATGATAATGGTCATAAGACTAACGTGATACGGGATATCTGCGTCCCGTGTTTAAAGAAGTCTCTATGCTGCTTTTGCTTACCGCGGATTTCCAGGCGGTCAGAAGTGTACGAATCTCCGAGTGTTGTAGAGATAGACGAGTGTCAACAGGCTCGTACCGGCAATGTATCTGATTACAATTCAGTTACGTAATCCCTGATAGGGTCTAAGGGTAATCACGTGACCATGCTTTAAGTGTGGAATGTTCCTATAGGTGGAAACCGTATCATGTGACTTAACGCTGAAAGTGCTTTTTTTGTACAAAACGAAATAAACTTTAAATTACGACAACGGGGTTACAGAACATGAAACCGATGTGAATAAAAGGAAAGGGAAAAGATGCGGAAAGAATGTGTGCTATAGTATGTAATGGAGGTCTATCAAAAGTTAGACGATCATGGTATGGATGTTATAGAAGATTCCAAGTGAAGGATGTGACAGGGAACAAGGTGCATCGGGTGATGGAAAAATATACGACAAAGCTAAATATACATCAATGTTATAACTAGGGCTCCCGGTTTTCCGTTTTTACGGATTTTTACATAAAAATACAGACGGAAAACTATTTTTCCTTTGTCTGTATTTATATGTAAAAACGGCAAAATACTAGCATATTTTGCCGCGCTGCCGTGCCGTCTAGAGTTCTCGCCACACCCCTTTTCCTGGTGCTGGAAATTGCTTCTAATCAGGGTGTTTTAATAACCTACTGCCGTACCCCTGAACCAATCCTGGTGAGATTGAAGTGTCACTGAGTGGGCGTGTTAAGATCAGGACTCTGCCTTTCAAATGAGCTCTGCGCCAGCCCTCCGCCATTTCAACTGGAAAGGTGCGTGTTTTTCCGCTAAGTATGTGCTCTCAGGGAACAGATAAATGGCAGCTTCACAGAGTCCCTAGAAACAAAAGAGAGATAAAAGCCCGGACACTACCCCGAGAAAACCGCTCCTGAGTCACATAGTCTGTCCCGTGGCAGCCTTGGGATCCTCTCCCCTCCGGTATGAACTGGCAGCACCAGAGTCAGAAATCGTTTCCTCTATCCTCCTTCCTCATGTAAGATGCTAGGGATTTCACTTCTTTACAAGTGATTAATGTAAAGAATTACACGAGATGTAAAGAATTTCACTTCTTTCTTCGACATTGCCTGTGATCACCCTGTGCTCGCTCTGCTGCTGACTCTGCAAATCGTAAAACTCTTTTACGACTTTAAAACGTTTCCCAGCCCCAAAGCTGTATTTGGCGAAGCTGGATTTTTCTGTCCCATACCTTACCTTGTTTTCCGGGGAAGAGCTATTTCTAATCTGTTATCCTCCACAGTATTAGTGGTATTTAATTTATTGAGGAAGAGGGGGAACAATTCTGTGGACAACATAGCACTTGAACTTTAGCTTGTGGCACAGTTAAATCAAAAATTTACAATATCTTTAACGATTGGAAGACGAAGGGAAGCTCCCTGCCTTTGACTAATTCTCAAGCACTTTCCTTCTAACTCCTTGACAGTTTCTTTAACAGTTTATCACTCTTTGCTAAGAAAATTGTCTCCATCGCCACATTATATTTGCCATGATTTCGGATTTTTTTTTCCTGTACCACAATATTTGCTTGCATTATTTGTTGCATTATTTTCCCCTCTGCACTGCTTCGTGTTTTTGGCTGGGAAAATACATCTGCTCTTGAACCTGGCACCACCTCTTGTAAGCTCTCCATATATTTCTCATTCAAATATGCTTTGTGACTAATACTACTCTGCTAAGGACTGGTCCCAGATAATTTAAATAAATGTGGAAAAATACTAGCTGTAGCGTCAACTTTTGCTTGTGGCATAAATAAATGTGGAAAAATACAGAAAAAGTGCCCAAAAAATAAATATGGATAAATACAGACGGAAATGGCATAAAAATAAATACCATAAAACCGGGAGCCCTAGTTATAACACATAAAAAGCTTTAGGTAAAGCATAATTTGACTGTGGCTGAGTTATAAATAACAACTGTATTCTAAACGTTCATTGAGTCCTTTCAGTTGTGTGGATGACAACCGATGTATCCAGACGAGTTCTCTCCTGAGTAAATATTGAGTATTATCTCTTCCTGGTAATATCGGTACCATTTGTAGGATACAGAATCTCAGTTGACTGAGATTGTGATTCTCTTCATTAAAGTGGATGGCCACAGTAGATTTCAAAGATTTTAAGCGAATGTTACTTTTATGTTCAAAAAGTCTCGTTTTTATTTTTCTTGCTGTTTTTCCCACGTATACGAGGCCACATGGGCATTTTAACATGTATATTAAGTTCGTACTGTCACACTTTCCATTGATGTTCAGTTTAATTTTTGTTCCATGTAGTGGATGGGTGATTTCATTCCATTTAATGATGGCATTGCAGTTTCCATAATTGTGACATGGTGATGTTCCTCTGTACGTTTTTGTAGAAGTTTTGTTTCTTTGATTCAGTAATTCTTTAATGTTTTTAGTTCTTTGGTAAACTTATTTGTGCACACACATACGGTAACACAGTGAAACACCACAAAAGTACTCCATACCAGAATAGGAAAATAGCCAATATTTATCTGAGAAAAAGAAGACCAAAATAACAAAAATCCAACATACACAAATCAAAATATGATTTTTGCAAGATTAAATCAAAATGCAGTGCTTAGAAGTCATTAGCTCCAACTCTTGCTATCTGGTTGCACTTGACAGGGGCAAATCTAAAACTTCAGTCCGACTGCAACAGAGCATGGGTTGGATACAGGAGTCATGCAGACCTGCTGACAGTACCTTGGATGCGTTGATGCTCGGGGACGATGGGGTGACATCCCAAGGTGACACATTGCTGTTGCAGGCAATGTGTTGGTTCCGAAGTCAGGCAAGGTTGATGATGCGTCGATATCAAGAGTGCTGCCTGCCGGTTCCAAGGCCTGGATGTCGAACTGCTAGACTGAATGCGATGTGTCAATGAGGATACACGCTGTGCCGGGGATACATCGGAGTCGGTATGGTGTGTCACTGCCATCTGTGAAGCCGTGTCCAAGACTCACGCAGCAGCAGTACTTTGAAGGTACTGCAGCAAAGTCAAGGCTTTGGTGCAGTACCCACAGCAGAGGAGCCCAGGTGCTGGTAACCAGATGCAAGTGAAGTCTATGATATCCCTGAGACTTCCAACAGGAGCCAATCCCAACAAGTCTTTGGAGAACCTTTAGAAATGCAGAGTGTAGAGAGCAAAGTCCAGTCCTCTCACTCACAGGCAAGAAGCAGCAAGCAAAAGGCTAACACAGCAAAGTCAGCAACAAAGTTGCAGTCCCTCCTAGCAGCACAACAGCTCTTCTTCTTGGCAGAATGTCCTCAGTGCAGAAGTGTTCTTAGTATATGGTGTCAGAGGTCCAGTACTTAAAACTAAGTAGGGAGACTTTAAAGAAATCTATTTGAGGTGCACTAGACCCTGCCCTTCCTGACCTTGGCTCCTGATATACTAGGGGGTGGGGGGGGGGGTTTGCAGCTCTTTGTGTGTGGACAGGCATGGCCCTATTAATGTACAAGTGTCAGTTGCTCCGACTACTCTAGTTCAGGAAGACTCATCATCCTGGTGATGAGCTAGCAGGATATGCAGGGTACACATCAGCTCCCTTTGTGTGTCATTGTCTATAGTTAATTTACAAAGGCCAGCTGTCACCCTGACCTAGACATGTATTCTAGGGACAAGCAGAGGCACAGAATGGCTAAAGTAAGGAAACGCCAAATATCTGAAAGTGGGATTTTCAGATCTGCAATTAAAAAACCAACTTCACTAAAAGAGGTGTTTTTAAATTGTGAGTCCAGAGACACCAAACTCCAATTTTCTATCTGCTCCCAATTGGAAGTTACACTTGTAGAGTGTTACAAGTCAACTCGAATGCTGACCCATGGAATAAATAGGCCTTGCTGTAGTAAAAAACAAATGTAGCAGTTATTTGCTACCAGGACATGTAAAATCCCACACCTTTTAAATACACTGCACCCTGCTCAGGGCTGAACAGGGAACCCAAAGCAACACTGGCAATTTTGTCGGGTCAAACCCTGATGGGCTGTGGGGAGGAGGAGGGTCCACTGCTACTTTTGTTACTTGGGGTCGATATTGCAGCACCTCCGCAAAACTGGCCCCCAGTAACAAAACCGGCCCCCAAAGCTGCAAAACTGTCCCCCCACCCTTCCAGCCTGCCAGGGAAATGCCCGATTCCCACAATGGCCAGACTGGCCCTGATCCTGCCCATGGGGCAACCTAGGGCCTACCTTAGGGGTGGAAGACGTGTGGCGCAGTGGCCAGGGTGCCTGACTCCGGACCACGGGGTTCACGGTTCGATCGCCGGTGGCAGGTGATCCACCGGCATCATGTGACTCTGGGCAATAGCTCGCTTAATCTTCCCGAGGGCCCCCAGCACCAGGAAACCACTTTGGAGGTAGCTGTGCGCTTTACAAATTCAAGGATATTGTTATAATTATTATTATTATTATTATTATTATTAGGGGTGACATATGTAATAAAAGGGAAGGTTTAGGCTTGTCAAGTAGGTGAATTTGCGAGGTTGAAATGATGGCAGTTTAAAACTGCATACACAGGCTCTACAGAGGCCGGCCTGAAACGGTTTGAAGGGCTACTCATGTGGGTGGCACAATCGGTGCTGGAGGCAAACTAGTAGCATTTGATTTACAGGCCCTCAGCACGAAGTGCACTGTACTATGGAAATATTAGTAAATTAAATATTCCAGTCAGGGAGAAACCAAATGCCACTATGTTTTAGACACAGAGCACATGCACTTTAGCACTGGTCAGCAGTGGTAAAGTGCCCAGAGACCTAAACTAGCAAAAACAAAGTTCCGCATGCAGTCAAAAACAGAAAGTCAGAAGCAAAAAGACAGGTTAAACAACGCTAAAAGATGCCAGCTCTACCCAGGAGGCATGGGAAGTATGGAAAGGAGGGAAATTGATATTTGAAAGAAAAAGGAAAGGCGACAATCAGAACTCTGGTCTATTTTAGAAATATAGAGGACTCTTCTTGAGATAGCATGCAAGACAATAGAAGGAAATAACATCAATTCAATTTAATTCAAAATATTTTATTTCGGCCACCAGTGCTATAAAGGTGCAAATACAATACACACAAAATGTTGAGAAAAACAACATTAAATACATAAAATGTTGTCATAAAATATCTCCAATAAATAATAAAAACAATAATATGAAAATTATTAAAAACATGTTAATACATCTTGGTTTAGAACGTAGTAAAGTGGAAATGGTCCCCTACTTAAGAAAGGGGTAAGAGATTTCTGGGCAGCATCCACATGGCCTGAGAAACTTAGCAACAGGTATAGCAAAGAATAAACTGCAGTCTGCCTTCAGCATACGAATTTCGGCTAGTTGGCTACACTGGCATAGATGCCTACGAGTGGGGGCTAACCAATATTTGCCGGGACAAGCATAAGTGGGTCAAACAAAAAAGACATGTGACATACTCAAAGCCCTGGTGGAACACAGGCAACATGAATTGCTAGCCCCTTCAGACCAGCACTTTGTGAAAGATCTCAGTTGCAGAGTACCTGCTCCGAATTGAAAATACAACTTTTTGTCGCTGGGAACCCAATATGGCTCTTAGCCAGTATAGGCCTTAAAATTTTGAAATTCTCAGGCTGATCTAGGAAGATCAGCTCTTCTTAAAACATTAACCTTGAATGCTGACCAATAAAGATTTTGCGCGGCAAAGTTTTAATGGGAAAGAGGTTGTGGATGCGTGGGTCCAAAGCTCAGGGGCCCCAATGTGGTGCAAGAACTCTTTAATGTGCAAGAAACACGAAAGTTTGATGGAATGACCTGCAAGGATGACATCCTGGAGGGCAGAGGTATGATGTGCAAGTTCTGGGGTAGACCATAGCCGCCTTCAGTATAACAGGGGACGGAGTCTGGCTTCATTGTATAGGCTTCTTGTACCCAGGTTCGAATAGAGTGGAACCAAAGGAGTACTAAGGGGGAGCGATGCCAATTTGCGAAATAATTTGTTTTCAGTGGGAGTTAGTGCATTAATATTTGCATTCCCCTATAGCTCAGTCCCATGGAGGGCTGACCCCAATGCCCTCTAGTCTCACATAAAAGAAGGACAGGCTTCATAGGTTTGGTATAAAAGGCTTTGTATTCTTTAGCACCATTTAGTTGCTCAAGTTTTAATGCAGTTTTTGTCAGCTGGGGCTTCCAAGACATGTTGTTCCTAAAAATGATACCCATATAGGTAAAGCTTTGGACAATTTCTAGATGTACCCTCCCAAGTTCAAGACCCTTTTCAAAAGATTTGTGGGGGTTAAACATCATTAGCTTAGTTTTAGTCCTGAGAGAAACCATATTATTTGCATGTGAAGATAATGCTATATTAGGTACTTATGATAGGTTCCTGGGTCCTTTTGATCCCTTAGATGACCTGCGGGCACACCGTCTCATGAAGACAAAACCTGCTGTCTTTATTCATAATTGTTTTAGCAATGTTATGCTTCAGAAAGTAATTTTCAACCATGCACTCTTCTATCTCAAGGCGAAGAGTCTGTCCGTTGCCAGACTGCAATTAGACCAATGTTTCAGCAAGGAGAGCTGATCAGCTCAGGGCTTAGAGATAAAAAGTAATGGCTGGATGCATACAGAGGGAAATCTTGAGAGCTAAAGCTGTGTTCGAAGGAGGTAGGAATATCAAGATCAGAGGAATATGAGGAAATAGATGGGTAATTAATGGAACTATTAAAAAGGAGATTCTGCAAATGCTGGTGTAGAAGTCTTCTGATGTTTATCCTCAAGTCTGGCTCACAGTTTTAATTACAAGGCAAATTGAGATCCATTTTTGATGCCTCTGTTTTGACGCTGCACAAGATGGAGGGTAATGAGAGTTTCTTCCAAACAATGGAAATGTACTGCCTGCATACCTGTGGCTGGAGAATGAAGATCCAGACATTGGGGTGAGTGGGATAGTCATAGATTTCCCTTTAGAATTTTAGACATAAGGGGTGGAACTGGAGATTCTGTTGTGCAAGGTGAATGGGAGCCTTTGGGGGCCTTTTGGCTTCCTCGAACACACATTCATTTGTACTGATGACAGATAAGTGTAGAAAGCGTACACCTCTTTATGCCTCTGTTTTGGGTACCCAAGGGCCAGATACTTTCCTGCTGTGAGGGGCATCATTACCCAAAGGAAGCGTCTGGAGATCTGCCTGGAATTTGTTAATCAACAACCATTCCCCGAACTAGAAATTCTAACACATGCCAGCCCACAGGGGTGAGGAAGTCGGAGGAGTTGTTACTCTCTTTTTCTGGAGATTATATTAGTCCCTGCAGACAATAACACTGAATACAATGAACCCCAAAAGTGATGGTTCATTGGAGGGCTAACCTAAACCCTTTTCTGCTGCGGTAAATTGTGGGAATCCATATCAGCAAATACTTCTCTTTAACAAAGTGTAATCCACCGATACTAGTATATTGGCTTCAACATATGCTTTTCACAATAAATAATTCAGGCCAACTGCCTTTGTCATAACTTTTCATAATAAACAGATAAGACCTTTGGCTTCTAATATACCTTTTCCCAGGTGATTCTTCCTGCTCAAAAATCCTGCATGCAACACAAGCACCCTAGCATCGTGGTGCAAGGGTGCATGCGTTGGCACTAGGCTGCTAAAAGGGTGCCAGTAAAGGGAAAAGGACAGGAAAGTGCCACATTGCCTTAAATACAGACCATTCCTTCTCTCTTCCTGTCACACAACGCAGTGCAGCAAGGTAACATGCTGCGCTGCATGCGTGATTTCTTCATAAATGAGCCCCATTGCTTATAAAATACAAAAATGTGTTAATCAAAATAAAGCCCAGACATAGCTGTTGGGACCAGTGGCGGTTGGCCGAGGGAATGCTGCGGGCAGTGAGGCGGGCGGGGGTGGGGGCGGTGTGAGGGGTTGTGGAGTTCAACATATGACGGACAGGAGTAAGGTAAGTAATTAAATAAATAAAACAATTCACCTTTCGTGTGCTGCATCGCCTATTGCTTAAATAATAGAAAATGTGTTTATCAAAATAAAGCCCAGATATAGATGTTGGGACCCGTGGCGGCTCGCCGAGTGATTGCTGCGGGCAGTGGGGTGGGGTGGGGCGTGGCAGTGTGGGGGTGTAGTGGAGTCCGACATACGACCAACTATCAGGTGGGCAGTACTAGAGTGTGTACCTACCTCCAATCAACAAGCCCTCTTCCGACTTGAACAAAGATGGGTACATCGATTACAGTGCGAGGAACGGGGACTGAACGATGGGGTGCCCTGGACTGCCCTCGCCAGATAGACATGTTTTTGGACTTCATTGTCCACTCCTTAATGAATACTAAGATAACAAATCAGCCTTTTTGTACGTTCCAAGATGGCCCCCGCTTTGAAGTGCATTCTACTCGCTGCCTCGAGCTAACCCCTTCTCACTTTTCACTCTTTCATGCCGGGGCGCAACAACCAGAGGGACACGCCCCCCGCTTAGTGCGCGCTCGATTTCTCCTTAACTACACTGCAGACTCCCAGGCTACCTTGCCGGCTGTCCCTGCTACGTGCGACCGTGGGACGGGTAGGTGCTGAGATGCCTGCCTCCAGCGACGCTTGAGGTAAGGTGTGGAGCCACTCTCAAAAGAACCGCGCGCTCTTTGTTAGACGCCCTGTGAGCCACCACCCAGCGGATCCCCTTCACGAGGGGCGCTGCGTGTAGGTTTTTACTATTCCTGCTAACCCCGCGGGTTGCCTTACTTTCCCCATAGGAACCCCTCACTCGCTGTTGGCCCCACATGGACAGCTCGTGAGGTTCCCGGATCAACAATAGCGGGTAAGCGCATCGCCATCATTGTTGACATTGCTCGCACTCACGCGCACACGTCAATCGGGGCACTGTCCTTGTGTTGTGCTGTTTTGACTTTGTGCCGGTGACCGCGATCACCACGCAAACACCAACCTCGAGCAAATGACAGAGTGTCAGACTGGATATGAGCGTCCTGAATTCATATATATATAGTTTGTGTTTATATCTGCGTTTTCTTTTCTTTTCTTTTCTTTTATGAATACACGGGCCGCCCTTACCAACTCACTGGGTTAGGGCGTTACATCACTAATGGCCCGGCATATTGGGTTCACACCGGACTTGGCAAGTTGCATAGTCTTGAGTCAAGCCCTTTGCACTGAGATGCATGCTTTAAGACTTACAGCATGACTGCTCACATACAGAGCGTGTTCAACTGCGCGCACTGGTTTTATCAATCACCTCTCTCACAGTACCATTGAATTTGCTATGGCATAGCGTCTGTATTCACGGGACACGCACGGTCAAGTCACCTTAAACACAGGCACCTGCTGATGTAAACTGTCACAACCGTACTCTAACATCATGTATGTCTGTTTATTCAATTGTTTCAGTTTCCAGTAGGTCTCCCGCCTGGAACCATTCCAGTACGATACTATTCAGGTCGTATATGGGGGTCTTCTCAATCTAGCAGACACCCAGCAATTATATGAGCACTAAGGTCCTGACGAATTGCCCTTACGGCAAGAAACATGTCGACCATTTTCACATGAAGGGTTGAATAAGGATTGGTCTCATTGCCTATCACTCCTTAATACCCCTTAATTTTAACAAAGCAGCGAGCCTGAGCATTAAAGTTATTCTTAATGGACTCGACTGACTTCTTTTAATTCTACACACACACCCCCTTGCTCACTATTGCAACCCCTAGGCCCCTCACACACATACACCTGCTGGCTCGGAATAAAAGATCTCCATCAAAGTGCGGCCCCTCGGGCTGCCCGACGGGCATTGCACCGCCAGCCTGCCGCAGGAGCAGGATACCAATGATGACGCTGTACGGCCACCGATTGGGACAACAGGTGTTGGCCTGTCGGTGACCTGTGTGAGGTATCCTAAAATTCTGAAAAGGGTCTACACCATGCACTTGTCCCGCCACCATTACTGAGAGAGAAAATTGACTGAGCTATATCACTAGCTCTCACTGGGGAACTCTGTACAATACTCTTTGCTTGCTGCTGCTTTGGACGAGTACATTGGACCCCACTAAATAACCGTCCTTTTTTATTCCCCTTGTTTGATATTAATTTCAGCGTGCTGACCGCACGGGAACTATATATACCACAGGTTACCAGGGGCAAGACATCCTCGCCCCCCTGGACCATACCGCAGAATATATATATATATCTATATATGTACATCTTGCGCTCAATTCATCCCAGTTTGACACTCTGCGCTGGTTCTAAGCAGTACAGGGCACCCTACCCTACCCATACCGCACCTGAATATGGAGGATGTCCCGGGTCTCAGCTTCGACGAAGATACGATAGCAGAAACACTAAGGAACACACCGTCGTTACTCAATAATCCCCCGGCTGCCACATCAGGAGCCTCCTCTGATGAGTGGTCCACACTCAGCGAGATGAAGAGAGAACTGATCAGAATAACGATCCACGGGATTATGATGACTGAGTACCTGCGGAGCAATATAGCGCCGCAGGGCCTAATTGTGAATATCATTCCTAGATTGTTCCTGGATGACAAACGCTTCAAAGTTGACTGGTGCCAGGTTTCCTGGAAATGTACTAAGGACTTGTTGTTTTTGATCTCCCAGACTGCGAAACGACTATCTGAAGCACTGCAAGAGAAAATTTCTGCCATTGAAGCAACCATGAAGAATGCTACTACAAAAAACAACAAAACAGCATTCACTACCAAACTCTCTGAGATCAACCAAGAGATGCTCGACCACCATGACTTCTTGATGAAACAGAAAACCACGAAATTGGAGAAGGACATAGCCAAATTCTCAAAGGAGAAGGTATATCCGTACCTTAAAGATGACTTTAAAGCAAAGAAGAACACCTACTCCTCGGACGAGAATTCAAGCACGGACACCAGACGGGGGTCCACAAGCAGTGACTCCAGCGGTGGCTACCAGGCGAGAAATACACGACCTACACGGCCCTGGCAACAGGGATACCACCAAGGTCCAATGTTCAATGGCCCACCCCATCTACCACCACCGTGGCAGTACCCCTTCTATCCACAAGCCCCCCCGCAATTCTACCCTCTTAATCAGCCTCCTTTTCAAGGCAGAGGTTGGGGCAGAGGAAGAGGGCGAAAGCGAGGAGGAAACAAGGGAGTACAGTGGCAGGACCAGACGCCGGAGCCGATCGGAGTGGAGACCAGGAGCGCGACAACCAGAGGGAGACGAGTTTAGTCGTGAATCTATCAAACAGAATTCTCTCGACCCCAGAGACGAGTGTTCTGGAAAAAGGCCTGGGTTTTGTCCCTACCCCAACCCCTGACTCCTTCCAGGAAATGATCGAGCTCAAGCAGTTTTTCAGAAAGATACGCCTCCGAGCGTTTTTTGATAACCGACAAATACTCCCTAGCGATGACACAGGCCTGAGGAAACCTTCGACCTTTACCCCGTCTGACGGGATGGTGCCCCCAGAGGTCCTAACTTTTGAAAGAGCAGTTCTGAAAACCATGCAGAAGATACCTACAACCAAACCCTTCAATAATTTGTCCAATGCTGAGAGACAGGCAGCTACCGCCCTTGGCAGGGACCCCTCAATTGTTATCAAGCAGGCTGATAAAGGGGGAGCGACGGTCATACAGAATCATGACGACTATGATCGGGAGTGTAGACGCCAACTAGCCAATACCACCCACTATAGACTACTAACTGAGGATCCCACCAATCGACTAACAACTACCGTGATGTCTCTAGTTATTGAAGCAGAGACTAACGAATGGATAAGCAAGAATGAGGCAGAATTCCTGGTAACAACGGACCCGATAACACCGTATTTTTATACACTACCAAAAATACACAAGGGTACCAGTCCGGTCCCAGGGAGACCAATTGTGTCGGGCATCGGGTCCCTTTTAGAACCCCTCTCCCAGTTCTGTGATGCTTTCCTTCAGCCTCTGGTTAAATCAATCCCGTCTTATCTTCAAGACACCAGAGATGTGTTACGTCTCATTGACGATATGGATGGCAGAGAAGACATCGACTTCCTCCTTACCCTCGACGTGGAAGCATTATACACAAATATTCCACAACAGGCCACGCTGGAAGCAGTGGAGTCCCTACTCCGAAGAGAAGAGTGGCAGTCTCCCACTCCAATCTCCTTCATTATGGAGCTGGCACACATTGCACTAACTGAGAACTTCTTCAAATATGAGTCGAACCTATACCATCAGATCCGTGGAACATCGATGGGTTCGACCTTTGCGCCGAGCCTGGCATGTATCTATATGGCATTGTTCGAAGAGAAGTGCATCTACCCCCCTGAACAGAACCCGTATCGTGAAAATCTCACGTGTTGGCGCCGGTATATCGACGACATCCTGGTGTTCTGGAAGGGTGACCGCTCGACTTGTGAGGCCTTTTGCTCGTGGATAAACCAACAGAACCCTTTCTTAAAATTCACGGGCACGATCTCCAATCAATCCATACCTTTCCTAGACCTCTCCATATCACTAGAACCTACCACCATCAGTACCACTCTGTACAAAAAGGATACTGATAGGAACAGTTTATTGTCTTACACCAGTCACCATACCAGATCCCTCAGGGACAATTTACCTTTCGGCCAATTTCTCCGCCTCCGGAGGAATTGTAGCTCGACTACTGATTATAAACAGCAGGCCCGATCCTTGCAGACCAAGCTCCAGGCTCGGGGTTATCCCACTCATCTCTTGAAAACCTCCACTAAGAGAGCCCTTAACAACAACAGGGAGGCCCTGCTCGAAATACACCCCAAGGAACAAGAAGACACGATTGTGTGTGTGACTTCCTTCACGAAACACTCCTCGTTCATCAAAAAAACGATTACCTCACATTGGGACCTTCTCAATTCTGTGGGGTTGGAACTACCACGTCCTCGCTTTGCTTTTAAGAGGACGGCTAATTTGAAGGACACGCTGATCCACACCCGTCCTAAGAAGACCAACACCCAGATTGCCAATACTCTTTGGGACCTTCCCCCAGTAACTGGACACTATCGCTGTGGGTCCTGCGTTGTCTGCCCCCAGACCATCCAAGGCAAGACCATTGTACTCCCGGGCGACTTCACATGGACCATGAACAAGCATACCAACTGCAATAGTTCCAAGTGTATCTATGTGCTGATCTGCCCCTGCGACCTGGTATACATTGGGATGACTATGCGTCCGGTGAAACAGCGTATAATGGAGCACAACAGCAACATTCGGTGCCAAAAATCACACACTAGACTGTATGAACACTGCAAAATAAACCATCATCGCCCTGAAAATATCAGGTGGGCAGTACTAGAGTGTGTACCTACCTCCAATCAACAAGCCCTCTTCCGACTTGAACAAAGATGGGTACATCGATTACAGTGCGAGGAACGGGGACTGAACGATGGGGTGCCCTGGACTGCCCTCGCCAGATAGACATGTTTTTGGACTTCATTGTCCACTCCTTAATGAATACTAAGATAACAAATCAGCCTTTTTGTACGTTCCAAGATGGCCCCCGCTTTGAAGTGCATTCTACTCGCTGCCTCGAGCTAACCCCTTCTCACTTTTCACTCTTTCATGCCGGGGCGCAACAACCAGAGGGACACGCCCCCCGCTTAGTGCGCGCTCGATTTCTCCTTAACTACACTGCAGACTCCCAGGCTACCTTGCCGGCTGTCCCTGCTACGTGCGACCGTGGGACGGGTAGGTGCTGAGATGCCTGCCTCCAGCGACGCTTGAGGTAAGGTGTGGAGCCACTCTCAAAAGAACCGCGCGCTCTTTGTTAGACGCCCTGTGAGCCACCACCCAGCGGATCCCCTTCACGAGGGGCGCTGCGTGTAGGTTTTTACTATTCCTGCTAACCCCGCGGGTTGCCTTACTTTCCCCATAGGAACCCCTCACTCGCTGTTGGCCCCACATGGACAGCTCGTGAGGTTCCCGGATCAACAATAGCGGGTAAGCGCATCGCCATCATTGTTGACATTGCTCGCACTCACGCGCACACGTCAATCGGGGCACTGTCCTTGTGTTGTGCTGTTTTGACTTTGTGCCGGTGACCGCGATCACCACGCAAACACCAACCTCGAGCAAATGACAGAGTGTCAGACTGGATATGAGCGTCCTGAATTCATATATATATATAGTTTGTGTTTATATCTGCGTTTTCTTTTCTTTTCTTTTCTTTTATGAATACACGGGCCGCCCTTACCAACTCACTGGGTTAGGGCGTTACATCACTAATGGCCCGGCATATTGGGTTCACACCGGACTTGGCAAGTTGCATAGTCTTGAGTCAAGCCCTTTGCACTGAGATGCATGCTTTAAGACTTACAGCATGACTGCTCACATACAGAGCGTGTTCAACTGCGCGCACTGGTTTTATCAATCACCTCTCTCACAGTACCATTGAATTTGCTATGGCATAGCGTCTGTATTCACGGGACACGCACGGTCAAGTCACCTTAAACACAGGCACCTGCTGATGTAAACTGTCACAACCGTACTCTAACATCATGTATGTCTGTTTATTCAATTGTTTCAGTTTCCAGTAGGTCTCCCGCCTGGAACCATTCCAGTACGATACTATTCAGGTCGTATATGGGGGTCTTCTCAATCTAGCAGACACCCAGCAATTATATGAGCACTAAGGTCCTGACGAATTGCCCTTACGGCAAGAAACATGTCGACCATTTTCACATGAAGGGTTGAATAAGGATTGGTCTCATTGCCTATCACTCCTTAATACCCCTTAATTTTAACAAAGCAGCGAGCCTGAGCATTAAAGTTATTCTTAATGGACTCGACTGACTTCTTTTAATTCTACACACACACCCCCTTGCTCACTATTGCACCCCCTAGGCCCCTCACACACATACACCTGCTGGCTCGGAATAAAAGATCTCCATCAAAGTGCGGCCCCTCGGGCTGCCCGACGGGCATTGCACCGCCAGCCTGCCGCAGGAGCAGGATACCAATGATGACGCTGTACGGCCACCGATTGGGACAACAGGTGTTGGCCTGTCGGTGACCTGTGTGAGGTATCCTAAAATTCTGAAAAGGGTCTACACCATGCACTTGTCCCGCCACCATTACTGAGAGAGAAAATTGACTGAGCTATATCACTAGCTCTCACTGGGGAACTCTGTACAATACTCTTTGCTTGATACGACCAACTGGAGTAAGGTATGTAATTAAATAAATAAAACAATTCACCTTGTGGGCGCTGCATCGCCAACTCTGCGATGCAGCACGCACAAGGTGAATTATTTTATTTATTTAATTTCTTACCTTACTCCTCTCCATCGTATGTCAGACTCCACTAACACCCCACCCTGCCCCTCCCCCGCCCCGCCCCGCCTCACCACCACGCAACACTCCTACAGGTGAGCCGCCACTGGGTGGGACGCTAAGTGGGAGGAGTGCTGGAGGGTGTGCTAATCATTCAGCAATTCTACCAGAGTCTACGGTCCTGTTGTTTGGTAGGCTAGTGCTCTAACGTCTGACATTTTCAATAAAGATAGCGATGCCTAGGAAATAATAATCAATCAATTAAAGGATAAAGAGGTTTAATGAGAATCTGAATATGGCAAATATGTTTCTTTCATTACTGCATTTATTTTGGTATGTGTACTCTAACACTGAAGGACTACTGAGAAATTCAGCCAACATTCAAAAATATGCTCAATGTACATCTGTGTGAAGGTTGTAATTACAAACTACTAGATAAGTGTTTGCTGCAAGGTTCAGCACGTAATTACTATGTTCAGGTTATTTTTTTTAATTGAGTGGAACAATTTACAAAACATCAAAAAAGGCATTAAGTCGAAGCATACAAGCAATGTGGAATAGAGGATAACAATGGTGCAAGTGCCACCTCAGTACAAGCCTATCCCCTTTCTTCTAAACCTACTCACCTCATTATGCTTTTGCACAATTTTTACATTATCAGTATTTTTTACTATAGCAAAGACTGCTGTTGCATTCAAATGTGAGATAATTACAGAACAGGGAATTTGGTGGATTAGAACAGTTGTAATCATTAAGTGAGTACAAAATCTGCAATTAAGATCTTAGCCACCCTTTGACAATTTTCTGAATCATTAAAGAATCATGGGACATTTTCCAATTATTTTTAAATCGAAAATGAAATGTAAAAAATATGGAATATTATTTCTAAACTGATATGGCTTTTAGCTGGTGTGTAAGTTTAGATATAGCTGTGTGACACAAAAATATATTTTTTTTCATTGAAATTCCTTCATGTTATGGTCAAT
The DNA here is from genome assembly GCF_964261635.1 of Lissotriton helveticus. Classification (NCBI taxonomy): domain Eukaryota; kingdom Metazoa; phylum Chordata; class Amphibia; order Caudata; family Salamandridae; genus Lissotriton; species Lissotriton helveticus. The sequence goes on along the minus strand of NC_136057.1, from coordinate 480,663,580 downwards.
TGACTTCCTGAACTACTGCATGATAGGCAAATATGTTTGTGATAATTTGAACTTTCAGATTAGTGAAATATGTCTGGTTAGATTGGCCACAACTCACAGATAAGGAAAAGATTAGACATGTCTTCAGGGAAATTCAATTGTATGTTGAGAATGAGAGATCTATCACACCGTTTTAAAAATGTGTTGGACAGAAAAGGTAAACTGTAATCTAACACAGAAAATTACCTTCTTGTTTAGTTCTCGGCTATGGACAACTTTGAGGTCTGTAGGCAGACCTGTTGTTTTGATTACAGGGCACATACTTAGACACTTGCAAGTGGCCTCTTAATTCCATTGGGCAGGTAACAGAAGTAATCAGCCCCTATCAGAATTTTAAGATCTGTGGATAACCCCAGATCTTTTAACTTACATCCACAGACTTGGGCAGCTAAAGCAGCCCAAAATTGTTGGGTAAACGATTGGACCGAAATGAGAAATTATTGGGGGTTCTGTAATTCCGTGTCCAGTTCCTCATTTCTTAGTGGACCTTCAAATTCCCGCTCATAATAGTCTGGATTTTTTCCACTCCCAGAGTTACCAGTACCCTAGGCATTGGTAAATCCAGGGCTGATGAAATCCTCCCCATTCATGGGGCCACTTGTAATGAAGGCCATAGAGTGGACTTTGGATCAGCGTCTTGATCATGTTTGGATTACTTTGATGTTTATCTCAGTTCTCTGCTCTGATTTAATGGTGTTCCTCCCTGTTCTTGTGTTGGTCCCACCCAGGAGCATTGCGGTTCCACAGTGTTCATGAGTTGTAGCCTTCCACTGCTGACTTGTGGAGACTGTCTTTAGAGTGTGCTTTTTGGTCAGCTTTGGTTTAACCACTTACTTTCTTTAGTCGACTTTCTTCACCCATCGTTTAAAGACATTGGGGGCATATTCACAAGGAGCTATCGCAGAATTAACGGCACTTTAACGTGGCCAAGGTCGTGATAAATGTACCTCCTCATTCATTCATTCATTCATTGCTACCGACTGCTCCCCGGTCCACCACGGGTATGCCCGCTTGTTGTGGAGGGAGCAGCGGTCTTGGTTTCCTTCCGGGTGGAGGAGGGGGAAGTGGAGCGCTGACGTCAGCAGTCAGCTGACAGCAAGGCTAGAAAGCCCACGCCCGCACTCAGCGCAGCGGACGCGTGTAAGTAGGCGCTTACATTGCTAGCTGTATATTTTTAAAAATCACTATTGCGACGCTTAGAAATCTAAGAACTTTTTAATTTCACTCACCACTTGCTTTCATTGCTACCGACTGCTCCCCGGTCCACCAGGGGTATGCCCGCTTGTTGTGGAGGGAGCAGCGGTCTTGGTTTCCTTCCGGGTGGAGGCGGGGGAAGTGGAGCGCTGACGTCAGCAGTCAGCTGACAGCAAGGCTAGAAAGCCCATGCCCCACTCTCCGCGCAGCCAAAGGCAAGCCCCTCTGCGCCCGTCTGCACCTGGACCGGGCCCAGGGCCAGGAACCCTGGTCTTACTCCTAGAAATTCTATAAAAAACCTGCTAGATGCTTAGACTCCGGCCTCTCATACTTCCCATAACAGTAATGTTCCATCACTCACGTACAATTCAGAGCAGCTTTGGGCTCTACGAATCCCTTCACCACTGGAATGTACTAAACTGCATTTGGATGGTGAAATTACATCTTGTCCGACTTGCGGCTTTACAGTTGCTCCCAATCGCAATTTAACCGTGGGCAGGGACAGCTATAATAGCAACCAAAGTCAATCCCAATGCAAAACATTCTCTTTTCTTAGCCTGAATTGTAGGTCTTTTCCAAAACATACATTTGAGATTTTTAACCTACTAATGGATGAGAAGCCTGATGCACTCTTTCTTACAGAAACTTGGCTCCATGAGAGCTCAGGCCCGGACATTGCGGTGGCTGTTCCCGACCATTATGCAATAGAAAGAATTGATCGCATTAATAAAACAGGAGGCGGTATTGCTATTCTCTTTGAAAAAGAGTACAACTGTGACTTGACTCACTTACCAAATCCCAACTGTGAAGCAGCAATATTTAAGCTTGCTCTTACCCCCAATTTTATGTTTTCTGGCATACTTGTCTATCGTCCACCTGGCTCTGTTGCAGCATGGGCAACTGCCCTCCCGGAACTCATAAGTCCTTTGGTGATGAAGGCGGCCAATTTTTCCCTCGTAGGGGATTTAAACATACATCTAGAAAATCTAACTTGTACAGCAACTTCTGAACTTATCTCCTATTTAGCCGCCTTAGATTTAAACCTGCTAAATTCTGGATCCACACATATAGCAGGTCACTTACTTGATCCTATTTTTTATAATCTTAAGGCAATTAGTGTTCTTACTGTGCTGCCAATTTGCTGGTCAGATCATTACCTAATTAGGTTCTCACTTCAAGTAGTAATATATGAGTCTAAACTCCCTTCTGATCAACCCACGCTAATAAGGAACTGGAAAAAGTTAGACATTGAAACATTGAACACTTTCTTAAATACACATCTTCCCTGCTCAAAGCAATCTGTACACGCACTATCTACATCAGTACAGAAATGGCTCCTGATGGCAATTGACACTTGCATACATCTGACCATTATAAAACGAAAGGGCCATCGACCCCCTGCCCCATTGTTCACGGAACTATTGAAAAAAGAAAAATCTGAATGTAAAACCTTTGAACGCAGATGGAGAAAAAAATATTCATCTGAAGCGAAAAAAGACTACGAAAATAAACTAAATACGTATCACCCTTTGTAGTAAGGCTCGAGCCGAACATGTGTGCTCCACTATCTCAGATGCTTTAAATCATTCCAAAACCCTATTTAAGATGGTGAAAGAACTTGCGGGATCTAAAACATTAGCCATGCCACCGGATTTAAATAAGCAGCAATGTGAAACATTGGCTACTTTTTTCATACAAAAAGTGGACAATATCTACCAAGGAATTGCAGCGGCCCAGAATAACTGTTTTTCTTCTGCAACAATTCCACTGTGCTCTCCCACTCACAATAACATTTGCAACTCTGACACTGGAGTCTTGCAGAACTCCAAAGGTACTATGGATAGCTGGCCCAGATTAAACACCAAGGCTCTAATCAAACTACTCAATGTTATTATATCTGGGTCCCCGAAAGATCACCTGCCTTGTACTATACTTAAACAGCTTGACTCTCTGTCACTGGACGTTATTACGGATCTTCTTAACACTGCCCTACAGGAAGATACCATTCCAGCTGACTGGAAGCATGCAATGATCCACCCTCTCCTAAAAAAGGCAGGGACTGATCCAAATCAACCTTCCAATTTTCGGCCCATCTCCCTGTTACCTGTGTTTTCCAAAATTCTTGAAAAACATGTTCATCAAAATCTAGCGGAATTTGTAACTGCCCAAGATTTGTTGCCTCCCTGTCAATCAGGCTTTAGAGCTGGTTTTTCGACAGAAACCACTTTATTAGGAGTCACATAAAACATACGCTGCCAATTAGATAAGGGAGAGACAGTGGCCCTTATTCTATTGACTTAAGTGCTGCTTTTGATACGGTATCACACACTGTATTAATTAGCACCCTTCGCTCTTTAGGTTTCCGCGATTCTGCACTTAATTGGCTCATCTCCTTTTTGACAGAACGCACATTTCAATGCCTACATGGAACCCCTAGACAGGATAGTCCATCCCTTTGGTGTGCGTATTGTCACCTACGCGGACGATACCCAACTGGTGGTCACTTTAGACCACTCGGAGGCATCGTCTAACACCCTAGGTCCCTGTCTAGAGGCTGTCGCCAGTTGGATGCAATCTTCCTGTTTGAAACTCAACGGGGAGAAGACAGATATCATTCTACTGGGTAATCCCCCCCATCTACCCTTGCATCCATCTGGCCACCATGTTTGGGCATGCCCCCTGTCCCTAAGTCCCAGATAAAGAGCCTTGGGATTTGGCTCGACAAATCTCTAGACTTTTCGGTCCAAGCCACCAAGACTGCTGCCACCTGCTTCGGGCTAATGAGGATGCTCCGCAAGGTGCTCCCTCTGCTCCCATATCAGGCGAGAAGGGTCATGGTCCAGGCCCTGATACTCTCCCGCCTGGACTATGGGAACGCTCTCTATATGGGAGCCCCGGCTTCTGTTACACAGAAGCTTCAGGTTACCCAAAATAGTGCGGCCCGCCTACTCTATAACCTGCCCCGCTGGCAGTCAGCAAAGAAGGCCCTAAGGGAACTCCATTGGCTCCCAATGGCCGCAAGAGTGCAATTCAAAGCCATGTGCATTCTGCACAAATCCTTTCATCGAGCAGGCCCGGCAAGCCTACATTCCATAGTCACGCCTTATGTTCCATCTCGCCCCCTTCGCTCTGGTACCCTCCAGTTGGCAACTTCCTTTAAAGTCAACAGAGCCCGCTGGTGCGGCCGCTCCTTCTCCCATTCGGTGGCCAGACTCTGGAATTCCCTCCCTTTCCCTATCCGAGGAAATAGCAATTATATGTCCTTTAGGAAAGCTTTGAAAACACACCTGTTTGCTAAAGCCTACTGAACTACCCTGAGCCCGCGTTAAGCAATCAGTCACTAGCGCTGCGAGGCCTCCGGGTAGTTACGCGCTATACAAGTGCAATTTTTCATTTCATTTCATTTCATTTCAAGTTTTTTCTCAAACAGCATGCTCAGACACACATGTCTTTGTACATGGTGTACCACAGGGCTCTATACTCAGTCCTCTATTGTTTAATTTGTATATGAGCCCCTTAGCTAAGGTGGTGGAAGACTCGGGGTTATTAATGTATTCCTATGCCGACGATTCCCAGCTGATCTTTTCCCTTTCTTCTGAGAACACTGATACTTCCTCCCCACTCAAAGAAGGTCTCATTAAAATAGCAGGATGGATGCAGGACAATTTTCTTAAATTAAATGGAGAAAAAACTGAAATAATTATTCTCGGCAAAAACAAAAATTTGTGGGGCCCACATCATTGGCCTTTGGAAATGGGTACGCTTCCCGCCCCAGTTTCACAGGCACGTAACTTAGGCATCATCATCGATGAATCCCTCAATATGCACCATCAAGCTATAAAAACCTCGGCCACGTGGTTTGCCATCCTAAAATGGCTAAAAAAGATCTGCTGGATGCTGCCTGAGTCAACCAAGAAAACCGTAGTCAATGCCTTGATTACCTCTAGGATTGACTATGGTAATGTGTTTTATCTGGGCTCAAATAAAGCAACTACCCGCAAACTACAGGTGATTCAAAATTCAGCGGCCAGACTGCTATGTAAAATCCCTAGAACTACTTCCACTACCCAATATCTTCATGACCTTCATTGGCTTAAGGTCGAAAACCGAATCAAATTCAAAGCACTCTGTTTCATGCATAAAATTAAAGCTGGCAAGGCCCCGAAATATCTTCATTCGCTTGTTCACCCGTATTGTCCATCTCGTTCTCTCCGCTCCTCTACTTTAAAGAAGTTTGTCATTCCCAAAATCAAGCTCTCTCGTATGGGCGTCAAATCTTTTTCCTACCTATGGCCCTCGTTATGGAACTCTCTGCCTTTCTCAGTACGAAACGAGATTGATTATATTAACTTTCGTAAAGCTTTAAAAACCCGGCTATTTAACATCTAGACACTTTTCTTTATCTAACCCTACTTACCCAACTCCACAAATTCACACCAGGAAACCCTTTTTGGGTAGATGCAGCGCGTTATAAGTGCAATACTAATAATAATAATTCACAAGCTGGTGTTAACAGCCCACAGCACCAGTTTACCCGCTGTAGCAGCCACAAAAAAACATCACCACAGAGGACCCCCGCAACTATCGCTAATGAGATGCAGAGTAGGCGTTCCTTTGCAAAAAGCAGCGACAACACAAGACCTCAACATTCTCAATGACCAGTCAGAACCGCGATAAGAACACAAAACAGGTCATAAGGTGCGTTAACAGCAGGAAATTAACACCTGCTCTGACTTGGTGAAAAGTCAGCCGGCAGCCGGCACCACAAAAGGGAGCTCAGTCCAGGGCGTCATCGGAAGGGCAACAGATGCCATGGAGCCACTCATCATGCAGCCCAGACACCCAAGAGAGCCACAACACCCACCGCCACCACTCCAGGACCCCAACCCCCACCCGGAAAACCCCCCTGACCACCACAGAGGCAGCGCAGACAAAGACAGCGGTGCCCAGGAAACGCACCTGCCTGTCACAGACCCAAAATCTGACAATGGCACAGTCCACTACAGGCTCAAAGGGACAACCATCCTACGTATCCTGGCATCATCGCCTAACATTGCTACAGCACCAACACAGCGGACAATCAACGTACCACCCCATACCAAGCTGCTGACTGTGCTGCACCTGTTGGCCCCTGGCACACCCCAAGCAACATCCACCAGAGTTGGAGGAGTCTCACCCCCAGCCACACCCAAGTCTCCTAACCTGTCCTGGACATCACCATCACCCTGACACCCCAGTCCCCATACGCTGGAGACCAAGCTAGGACCATACACCATAGCCAGATGCACACACGTGTTGGGGGCAATCCACAGCACACATGTCCTACCTGTGCTTACTGGTGACACAGCACACAATCACCGCAACAGGAAGCACATGTCACACATCCATGTGCAGGCAACATCAGAATACCGTGGGACCTCCACCAAAGTCGCCTCCAAATACACAGCCAGTGTGCATGATTCCTTCATCCTCCGACAATCCATCAGGAACCAGCGTTTCCAGGATGGCACCAAGGGAAATGCACATCCCCTAGGCAAGTTCCAAATTAACACCCCACTCACCTCAACTCCACACCCATGCAATTCACAACTCTGGCAATGCACACGTCACAAAAACTACAACCAACATGCACAACAACATGCCCACCCACCAGACACAACAGAACAACTTACAATAGTAACCTGAGCAAGTCGATAACATGAGCCATCAACCGCATGGCACCTCAGCCACGCTATAGCCGAATGTGGGGAGAGGTGGCAACCAGGCATGTGTGGAGGATGCAGTAGAACCTTGATTGGGAAAGAACACAATGCCAAGAGTGGCGGCGATATGCTGGACAGACCGCAGTATGCAGAGCACACCCATATCCATGGCGACATACACCTCTGGTGTATGAAGTGTAGTGGACACTGGACGCAACCATGTCACCCCAGACAGTGGGGGTCCTCGAGGAAATGTTGCCTGTTATGTCTCCCCGTAAGCGTGAGCACAGTTGGATGGACCGGCGTATGCCATGCCAGCGTAGGGGTGTGAATAAAAAGCAGGTAGCCCTGGGCGTGGTCCTCTTCTGGAAAGCCCAACATCTCTGCCAGGGCAGTGCCTCTCACTCCACCATGAAGCCGACGCCGTTCTCATGAGCGGAGTTGCCTGCGATCCTGTGCGCCTGCCATACCCTGGCCCGCTGGCCATGAACCCATCAGACTCGCCCCATGCGCAGCCAGGCCACACATATCACCTGCTGACACCGGCGTGTGTCAAGGAGGACCCACCACATGCCTGTGCAAGCTCCAAGCCTGAGGCCCACGACCCAGCCTGCCTCTCAGACCATCGCTGGCCATCCAACGCTGGCCCACATTACTTCTTCCTCATTCACAATCTACACCGACGTCCTCTTCGGTCCAGTAGGGCCCATATGTGAAACTGTGTCCTGGGTCCTGAACGGCTGTGACCCCAAATCTGGGCCAGCAGCCACAGCGCCAGACCCCCCCTGATCCGTGAAGCATAGTTCCATATGGGCATCTTGCGACACGTGGTACCACTAACCCTGTTCAACACCAGCCGGCTACACGTGATGCCACTGACCCTGTTCAATGCCAGCCGGCTACATGTGGTGCCACTAACCCTGTTCAACACTAGCCGGCTACATGTGGTGCCACTAACCCTGTTCAACACCAGCTGGCTACACCTGGTGCCACTAACCCTGTTCAACGCCAGCCAGTGACACGTGGATGAGGGACCAGGAGTATCCTGCGGACCAGTAGGTCTCACATCCAACACCTAGTAATGAATCACGAATGGCAGAGTCCACACCAGTGGTCGCACGGAGAGGAGTAAGAGGAAGATGCGGCTCATTCCGGACGAAAGCCGGGTCACCGTCACGGAGGTGACCAAACAAATGGTGCCACTGAACTTGAACTACGCAGGCCGGTGGGGCCACCATCCTATGCCAGTGACACTCTGTGAATGGTCCATGCTGACCGCTGCCTCCGGCCTACACTGCGGTCCAGTAGGTCAATAAGTCTTAATTTAGCGATGGCGGAGTATATATCAATGTACAGGCATCATCGCAGACTGTAGCCCCTCTCAGCACCGGTGCCACTAAGTCTGTTCCCCGACATTCATGGACACTTTTTGGTCGTACATTGGTGGCGTCTGAGTCTATGGACTAGGGGCTAGTTTTCATCCTCATGTAGCTGATACTGAATTGATGGTGAAAACGATGCTTGCTCTTTCCACCTCACTATTTGCTGCCTCCGGATAAAATCAAACCTTCCGCATCATGCCCTGGAGGACACCTTCCACTGTCCCCCGCAACCCTCCGCAACATACACCTCGGACATTGATGAGGACCCACTCAGGTTGCATGGCCCATCTGATTGCACCGCAAGTCACCGTCCCGTGGCTGGGTGCCTGTGCTTGCCGTAGTCCATCCGGGGCCACTAACTCTGTGCTGGTCTGGTCCGGGACCCCTTCTTCTGAGACATTGGATGGCCCCTGAAGGGTTGGCCTTGGGGTCATCAACGCCATTTCTCTGTGGCCCTGCGCTGTAAGTGAGTCCTGACCGGCCCGGACTTCGCATCACTGCAGGAGGCACACGCCACCACCGCAAGGACCACCTCCAACCGCCATCTGCCAGAGTCGAAACGGTCCTGACAGACTTGCTCTGACCTGTTGTGGATGCCATCGTCAGCGTGATACTCCAGGTGCCTGTGACTCATTGCACCACATGCCATTGTCCATTGCTGATTGAGTTTTGTGCTGTGGAGCGGTTGCGCAGCTATGTCACCTCAAACAGTGTGGGGGCCCTGAGACGTTGATGGGGAAGATGATGCAGGTCTAACACACCCCACTGCATCTGCATCAGGAATATATCGAAGGGACACATTCCGAAACTTTTTCTTCACATGAGCGCGCTCATCTCTAGTGTACCAGCCCCAGTGCAGTGCAACTCACGGACACTTCTGTTTGCATGTTGGCTGTCCTCTGTACTTTCTGCAGCTCACTCCATTCTGCTCAGCAGTTGACTCTTTTATGCATGTGTTTTCTGTTTCTGTCGCACTGGTGTCCAATGTTCAAGTGGTTGCCAGCACCAGACATTTCGTGCGGAATGACTTACACTCACCCCACACACATCCAGCGCAGGCATCACTGTACATGTGACCCCACCAATAAAAGGGCCGGATGCATGTGCCCGTAGCCAGTTCAACATGATATATTCATGTGTCTTTGTGGTCTTGTTGTATGCATGAGGGCCCTGGGCCCTACAACATTACATTGTGCTGTGCACATTGGATGCATACATGTCAACGCAGGCAGCGGGTTGGAGCTTGGACATGTAGCTTAGTCGTCACCCACTCAATTCATAAGGGGAATGGCCAGGGCCGTCGCACACAGAGCCAACATGGGTGTGTGACTGCTATTTGAGCACCCCTGGGTGTGGTTCTGTACTGTGAATGTGCAAATGCATTTGTCTCTATGGCAATGTGGGTCTCCTTAGTGGGGAGTAGGTGGTCCCTGAAGGGTGACAGACACCTATGTATGTGTTCTAGTTCGCATTCCATGGGTTCGGACCCCACTCACACCTGTTGGGCCACCTCCTTTTAGAGTGCTGACACATGGCATTGGGGTGCCATGTGTGGGTGGGTGAAGTGTTGTGAGCCAGCTGTGCTTGCGGGTGCTTCCTGCTGTGGTCTGTTGCAGGCTCAGTGTTCTCCTCTGAGTGGCTTGGCTGGCCGGGATACTGGTGAGGGGTTGCGTGGGATATCCATGGGCTGTTGTTGGGCGTCTGTGTCGACGGTGTGGTGGTCCTCTCCGGCATCACAGAATTGTTGTGTTCTGTGCTCTGCTGAAGGTGTTGTGTGCCCCTCTGCAATGTGAAGGGGAGATGCATGTTGACATTGTGTTGACATGTTTGTTTGCGCATTGTGCTGGTGTGCATGTAGACTGTATGGCAATGTACATTGTGACTGTTTGGGAGGTGCTGGATTCTTCTGCGGCACAGTGTACATTCGGACTACATGATGGATGTGAGGTCGTACGCGTACATTTCTATTTCACAATTTCCGGCTCTGCCAGATGTAGTAGGCATGTTTCTGTGCATGTGCAGAGCCAGTTGTGTCCTCTGTTCTGTAGTGTCGGCTATGTGCATTGTACCATGTTGTCGTCAATGTGGGTGTGCTGTTCTTGCTGTGTGTGTGCTGCAGTGTGCCAAAGGGATCTGGGACATGATCCTGGGTAATTGTGGGTGTGCAGTGTGCTACACCCCATTGTGCATGTGTGCCATTGTGCCCATCTACCCCCGTCTCCCCAGTCCCTGGTCGTTACTCACCCTGTTGATGTTGTGTCAGGTCCTCCTTACTCCTTGCACCGTCTCCACACTGATGACTGTGGCCTCGGTTTCCTCCATCTCCTCCTGTGGAGCAAGACACCCACCTCCTGTCGCCTCTGCAGCCTTCCTGTTGGCAGCAGATTTGTGCCTGCTTTAGGTTGTCACATCATGCCAGCGCCTCTTGGCCTCCTCGGCACTCCGACTGCATTCCAGGTGGTCCGCTTGTGGGTCAGTTGCTGGTAGTGTTCTGTCACCTCCATGGCGCTGGTCTTGTTTTCCTGCGTTCTGCACCCCGTCTTCCTCTCCCTCTTCTCCTTGGCCTTCCCCGACCCCGTTGTTCCTTGCTAGTGGTCTGTGGGGGTTGTGGGGTCCGAGTTGGCCTCTGCGCTGGGTCAGGGTGCTTCCATGTTGCTACGTGCTTTGGCTTGTTTCTGGTGTGTTGTTTCTGTGGTTTTTATGGTGCATTGTCACGCCAGACGCGTGGGATTTGCAGGCCTGTGGCTGGTTTTCGTCACTTTTTGTACTGCGGATGGCCTCATCGCATGTTTTTTAGCATTTGCATATCGCATTTTTGCGTCATGGCATTGATTTTCATGCGGACATTTGTCGCGTTATCTGGTGTCTATCGCATGCTACCGCCGCATTGTGAATTATACGTTGACACAGGATTATTTTCCCATGATAGGCTGCGATGTTGAAAGTTGCGTTACGCTCCTCTTCGTTCTTGTGGATATACACCTTTGTCATTGGATCAGCCCATAGGATCATTTTGGTCTCACCTTCAAGGTATTGGTTTCTGTGTGTTTCCTTCGCTTCATCTATGGTTTCCTTCTTGTGTCCTTTCTCATAGTGTTATTGACTCACACTAAAAGTCTGTGTTTCATTTGTGTCACTCTCCTGGCTTCCATCTCTCTGTTTTCTCCAATGGGCTTATTTTATTTAGCCCTACTGCCAACCATGTCCTGTACCTCTATCTTTCCCAGGGTTCACAAGTGTGTATGCCTCTTGGCTGCCACTTGTATCACAAAACTGCTGTCTCCGGTTTGTTTTATTTGGTCAATCTGTATTTCATAACATGCTTCTGTCTTTCTATTCGAGTGCTTCGTTTCCGTTTTCCTTCCTCTGTCAAAATATATTTATCTCTGATCCTGTGTTTCACTTGTTGCCACATGTTTCGATTTGTTTTCCGTATTTCGCCTTCTGCTGTTTTGAGGGTGTCTGCTTCCGATGGTTTGTTCATTTTGGCCGACTCATCCTTATGTTTTCTCACTGATCGTTGGTTTGTTTTGTTTATTCTTCTATTTATTCTAGCCCCGACCCCCTTCGCAGTTTCTTTTGTCGATAGACATGCAGTTTAGTCAGTAGCTTTACAATCGCTTTTATGAAAGTAACATTTTCAATTATATTCTGCTTTTATTAATATTGTACAAAATGTTTTGGTTTCTTAATGAGTTTCTCTTTCCTGGATGGGCACAGGTGGGTGCTACATCCTGCTGAGTCTCGAGTCCTTATGTGTGTACAGGGTCACGGGCCCGGCCTCAGGGGAGATCGGAAAAAGGGGATGGTGGAGGACATGGGAGCTAGAAGGGTGCTTGGTCCCCTTATCGTTACCTCCTTCTACCAAGAAGGTATACCACCTTTTGCATCAATAAATTATACTAATTCGAGATGGGAGTAAATGTGAATATTCTGTCTTGGAGATGGCGGCCACGCATCCGCCACACACACTGGCATCCTCTGAGATGTTCAAGGCTCCAACTTCCACCTTTTGCTTCTGAGTTCTTGTTATGTTACCATAGAAATGTGCTTACAATACTGCACCTCTAAAGTGGGTTATTTGAACATAGTATTCAATACTGAGGAAATAGAAATTTCGTATTAGGGATTCTTTCACACTGTTTTTTAGCTGGATATTCAGGACCGAAGCCAGGGGCTTTTGAGGGCCGGGCCAGCCGGATTAATCTTTGCCCCCTCCAAATGGCCCTCAGTTGGCAGAGTATTTGTCAAAAACTCAGTTTAAATTGAGTTTATTAAAACAAACTGCATTCGTATTTGAATGCATACAGTAAAATCGATAAAAAAAATGCTGGAGTTCAATAGGTGAATGAGCAATAACAATGTTTTGTTATCTTGTTACATTTGCTGAGCATTCATTGAAAAGGTGTAAATGTCAGGGTATGTCTCTGACAAACTGCTGCTTAGTCTATTAATGAGGAAATGTTGTTTGCTTTTCTTTCTCTGTCTGCAAAGTGAAAGGATTTTGTAAAGTGAACTATGTTACAATCTCGCTGGGGCACAGACAGGGCAATTTGAATTATGTGGAAAGGGGAGGCACAAATTATCTGTCAGGGTTGACTAAATTATGAGACAAGAAACCACAAATTATGTAGTTTATTGCGGAACATTTTGTGATAGTAGTACTTAATTATTTTTACATGTTAGCACTGTCTGGACAAATGTTTCACTTCTTAAGTGCCACTTCCACATCCAAATACACCTATAATTAACTAAAAGGTGACCAGTCAATCTTTGCGAAGGACCTTCTAATGGACAGCAGCACTTTTGTAGTGGTTTTATATCTTTTGATCCGTCTGAGCTAGAAACATTTTTTTGTTAAACTCTGCAGATTCTGCAGCAGATGATGGATTATGTGGCAAATGCAGCCAATTCATAATTATGTAGACAACACGGTTGCTGCAGAGTTGCATATTTCCATTGGCCCTGCCTACAGTGAGTGTGAAAAGAAAGACTGTAGGATAGCAGTTTGTTTCTAAATTACTGTAAATTAACTGTATACATATTTCAACATATATCAAGAGTCATGAAAGCACTGAGTGTTGTGGTAACAGTATAATTGTGGGCTAGATATTTTATATATGAAATTACGTAACTATATAATACCCTGGCAAACCATAGGTCATCCCTCCTTAACTTACTTGCCTATCAAAAGTGGTTTCCTGATTGGATTCTTTCCAATCTGTGGATTGTAAACTGAAGATTGAAGGTGTGACTCTCCTTCTATGTTCTGTTGCCAGAATGTGTGATGGTGTAGTTGGAAATAGCCATGTTTTCAACTGTCTTCTGAAGTGTACGTGCTCCGGGATGCTTTGAATACTGGCCGGTAGTGAGTTCCAGAGCTTGGCTGCTTGTATTGAGAAAGCAGTGCCTCCTATAGGTTTCTCATGGTAAAGAGGTATGACGAAAGGTGGTGCAAGCCTGTGGTGCAGTGTCCTGTTTGGTTTGAATTGCTTGAATTTAGCTTGTAGGTATAGCAATTATTTTCATTGGAGGCTCTGTGGAAGGTGCAAAGTGCCTTGAACTTTTTCCTTCTTGCTATTGCGACTGCAGACTGGAGTCTAGTTTTCTTGGGTGAAGGGTGAGAGGAAGTCTTGTAGCAGCATTTTGGATGAGTTGTATTTTGAGTTGCAGATTCGGTTGGTGGCCAAGATGTGGAAGGATACAACTAAGGGCCTCATTACGATGTCGGTTGGAAAGCATTATGACCGACTCCAATTCTGAATAATTTCCAACCATCTCAGATTCGGGGAGTCTGACTGACCGATTACGATGGTTCCGAACACCGTTCGGTCGGACTCCCATTAACTTCAATGGAAGCCTGTGTTCTGACTCGCAAGACAGGCTCCCATTGAAGAAAGTGGTGGTTGCGCAAAACCTTGCACCCTGTGTCGGGCACCCCATGGTGCCTGCCACACTGTGCATGATTGGAAAGAGGGGGCCCATGGGTACCCCAACAGGCCCTAACCGCAGGCATCCGGGAGAAGGGGGGGCATAAAAATCCGCTCTGTGTTGGACAAACCGAGTTGGAAAGGCTGTCCGAATCTGACATCGTAATGCATTGGTCAGAAATGCGGTCCATAGAGCTGTGCGAGTCGGCTCTGACTTACACGGTTTCTCCGAATGCCAGTCGGAACGAGTCAGAATGTCCGAACGGTTACCTTTCATCGTAATATGGCTGTCGGAAATGTTTCCGAGTCAGTCAGAAACATAGGTTCCTACATGGATTCGGACACACACAATGATGTTTGGAGCCTTTCTGAATGACAAAGTAATGAGGCCTTTAGTATTTTCATTGTGAAGAAGGCACTCTGTTTAACGTTGCTGACGTGTTATCAGATATAGGACTGAATATATGGTTATTCCTCGATTTCTTACTCCTCTTGATATTGCTGGAGGAGCTTTGTGTGCCTTATGCCTTATGGCCATTTTTGCCATTGTCTGCAGGTCATAATCTCTGTCTTTGCAGTATTTAGCTTTAGACATTCATTGATCATCAATATGTTTATGCCCCAAAAGTAATCATCTAGTTTTAAATTGTAGAGTTCTTCCAGATCATCACTTTTGAATTGATTTGGGAGTCATCTGCATAGTTGTAACGGAAGAGGTTGAATGATGTAATCAGTTTTGCTAAGGGGGTTGGTAGATGTTGAATAATAGAGGGGCTATTGTGGACCCCTGAGGGTTGTGTGTGAAGAATAGAAGTGGGTGAGACACTGAAATCCAGAGCCAGGTTGGAGCCTGAAGCCTGGCTCTGAATCAGCTCAAGGTCCTGTTGGAACCACAAGCACATAACGAGCCAAGCTTTCAGGTGGCTTCTGCCACCCACGCTCCCTTTGCCCAGAATATGGGGTTATGGCCAGGGCTGCTGACTTTGGAACTGGAGAACCCAGTTCAAGTCTCAGCATTGGCTCAGCATCCTGTGATTCTTGACAAATCACTCAGTCCCCCGTGCCTATAAACAATGAATTTGAGCTTATGAAATGCGACTGGTTCTCATGTAATGTAACTGGTGCTCATGCAAATAACTCCAATACCTTCCGGACAAGTTCAAAACTAAAAAAAAATGAACAAAGAGGTAAAAACAGGGCCTTAACATAAGGAAAGACAAACATATACCAAATTAGTAGCCGATTTGTACAAAGTAAAACTAGAAAACCTGCCTAAATCACAGTATCACTCTTCAATTGTGTGATCTTCGGCAAATATTTAATTTCCCCAAAATGAATTTTTCTTTATATCGCATATGAAAGCCCTTTCACATATGTGAATTCAGAATACTAGCTTGTATTGTTTGCCCAATACAGCAAAACAAAAAATCTAACTCTGGACTAATCGCAGCCTGACTTTTATTTTGGAAAAGGAATTATTTCTGGTGTTTCACCAGAAACATTTTCTTTTCCAGTACTCTGGATGACCCGTTGGAGCCGAAGTCCACTGCACTATAAAGGTAAGGTGGTGAATGGTCACTGTCTGCCCAAATGCTGTTAAAACACACCAAATCCACACAGCCTGATGGCCTGTCCAACAAAAATGGGCAACAAGCTACAAAAATATGATGATTACATTGCACTATTTTCTCTGTTTATTTATTTATTTTATTTATTTATTTATGAGTTTATACCGCGCTGGAATCTATCTCCCAAAGGAGTATCTCCGCGCCATATGCCTTGTTGGATGGACTACAGACAGAGGACAGTGAATGAATGGGATTGAGAGTGGGGCCTATTAACATTGGAATAGAAAGGTTTTCAACTTTTTCCTAAATGCTGAGTGATCGCTGCATTGCCTGAGCACCAAAGGGAGTTTGTTCCAGAGTGTTGGACCAACAAAGGACAGGGCTCTTCAGCCTTGTCTGGACTTCTTTACAAGGGGTGTCTGAAGGAGAAGTTGGTTGGAGGATCTAAGATTACGGGAGGGATTATAGGGGACACATTTTTCAGCCAGATAGGAAGGTCCTAAATCATGCAGTCCTTTATGGACAATACAACAGATCTTAAATTTGACCCTTTGGCGGATGGAAAGCCAATGTAGTTTTACTAATAAGGGTTTTGAAGGCGATCTCGGGGGAGCATTCAGGACCAATCTTGCTGCGGTGTTCTGCACCACTTGGAGCTTGCCCAGTATCCCCTCACTAGCTGCTGCAAGCAACCCGTTGTAATAATCCAACCCGACTTAGCACCAGGGCCTGCACCAGAGTTTTCCTTGTTGAATCGGGAAGGAGAGGGAATACTCTGCGGAGAAGCCCCAAGACATGGAAACAGGTACCCACTACACTGTTCACATGCTCTTTAAAGGACAGATTCTGGTCCAATCGAACCCCAAGGTTCTTTACCACCTGCTTCGGCGGTGGGACTGGGCCTAGATCGTGAGGCCACCAGTCCGGGGTCCATAGTATTTTGGCATCACCGTACAGCATGACCTCAGTCTTCCCCACATTGCACTGTAGGAAGTTCGAGGTCATCCATTGTGCGACCGCCTTCATGCCTTCGGAGAATAATGTTATTGTCTCAGGGGTTAGAGATTTAAAGGGAAAGAGGAGCTGAGTGTCATCAGCGTATGACACCGGGATGAAACCAAAGGCTCTCATAACCCTAGCCAGGGGTGCCACATATATGTTAAAAAGAGTGGGGCTCAGGCGTGAGCCCTGTGGCACCCCCTTGGTAATCTCGACCTCTTCTGAATGAAACGAACCCATGTTGACATGTTGGGTTCGATCAGACAAAAAGCTCCGGATCCAGGCCAAGGCCATATTCGTAAGCCCAATATCGGCAAGACTTCGAGCAGGATGTTATGGGATATGGTATCGAACGCTGCCGATAAGTCTAGTAGTACCAGGATTACCGAGTGACCTTTATCCTGGTACATACGGAGGTCGTCTGTTACGGATAGCAGGGCCGATTCAGTACTATAAAGAGGCCTGAAACCGGACTGAGAGTGGTCTAAGCTGTCCGTGCATTCGATAAAGTTCGAAAGATGGTTGTTAACGTGCTTCTCCGTAAGCTTACTTAGGTAAGGGAGTAGGGAGATGGGCCTGATATTGTACAAATCTGACCATGGAATGGTTGCATTCTTCCGAATGGGCTTCACTATCGCCTTCTTCCACTCCAGTGGCACTTGGCCCTCATTGAGCGAGAGGTTGACAAAGCACTGGATCATAGGACCGAGCACCTTGCCAACCACCGGCACAACTCTGGCAAGAATAGTGTCTGAAGGACAGCCACTCTTAATTTGACCCATAAGGTCCTCCACCTCAAGTAATGAGATGGCAGGGAACCCAGTGAGCGATGCAAACTTATCAGGCTTTTTCTCCTGAGGTAGTGTCCTGGGGGCACTAACAGTAGAAGAATTAGAGAAGGCAATCTTCTCATAAATTTTATCTATTTTGTTGGAGAAGTGATAGCAGATGTCATCACATAGTTGTTGTGATGAAGAATCAGGACTTTCACAAGCCGCTGGTTTAATGAAGGTTTGCAAAATCTGATACAACACCTTAGAGGCATTGCCTGCTGCCTCCAATTGTAGGGAAATGTGCTTTTTGCAGGCAGCTCTTATAGACTTATGATAAGAGGACAGAGCTGTCCAGTAACTGATTCTGTCAGCCTCCAAGTGGGATGACCTCCATACTTTTTCCAGTTTCCTACATGCCCGTTTCAGGGACCTCAAATGCTCAGAGAACCAAATTTCCTGCCTTTGTGCAGAGCGTGGTTTATAGAGTTTCAAGGGGGCGTTTGAGTTCACCGCCTTCTGAATGGCATCATTATATTGGGAGAGGGCAAGGTTGATATTTGCAGTGGGTGTAATGTTTGGCTCAACAAACGCCTCCTTGAAATTCTCATGGGAGATTTTATGCCATTGTCTCCACCTCACAGGGAGAGCCACAGTTAAACTGGGAGGTTTGTCCGAATGGGACATAACGAATTTCAGAACAGAATGATCTGTCCAATGAACCTGCCTGGGGGGATGACATGCAACCTTTGATGAATTTGTAAAGATAAGGTCCAAAGTATGCCCGGCCCGATGGGTGGGGCCAACATTTTGTTGGGTAAGACCCAAAAGACTTTGGACTAGATGTAGGTAAATGATATTTACCGATTCATAAATACCGAATTTTACCGATTCTGTATTTATGAATCGGTAAATATTAAGGGGGGAGATGTAGGTATTTCCAGATGTGGAAACACCGAATCGTTAAAATTCGGTATTTACCGATTCGGTAAATACCGAATTGGTATTTCCTATTGATTCCTATGGGCTGTGAAGCCCATAGGTATCAATGGGAAATACGATTCGGTAATTACCGAATCGGTAAATACCGATTCCAGCAAGGGTGCAGGGGGTGTCACTTTGACACCCTCTGGCACCCCAAAAATAGGCATGTGCGCCATGTGGCACACAGACATGCCCTAAGGGCATGTCTGTGTGTCACATGGCACAGGTGTGCATGCACACATGTGCATGCACACCTGGATTCGGTATTTTACCACCCAATTGGATTGGGTGGTAAAATACCGATTCTTAAAGCCCTGTGGCACTCTGACATGTGCCAGCTACATCTGCATTTACAGAATCGGTATTTTACCGAGTCTGTATTTACCGATTCGGTAATTTTACCGAATCGGTAAATACAGAATCGGTAAAATACCGATTCTGTAAATGCATGCCCTACATCTGAAAACCCTAATACCGGTCGGAAACGGCCAACATCTGCCGTTTCTGACCGGTATTAGGGCTCCTATATCTGGCCCTAAGATCTTCCAGTAATGTCTGGGCTTCGGCGATGTCCTGTTGCTCGCTGTGAATATTAAAATCACCCAGAAGTAAGAAATCCCTTCCTGGGAGTACATGCGGGGCCAGTATTTCCATTAGTGATACAGGGAAGTTAGCACACGGGCCCGGGGGACGGTATACCAGAGCTCCCTTCCAAATGTTCCTGGACGAGGCACTGATTTTAAAAACCATCAGTTCCATTTCCAAAGTGCAGTGTTGTTCCAAAACACAAACATTAATGCCACATTTATAAACTATGGCTATGCCGCCACCTGTCTTAATCGGGCGGTCCAATCTAACCATTTTATATCCCTCTGGGATCCCCATTGTAATCGCGGGGACAGCGTGGGGCTTGAGCCAGGTTTCGGTAAAAAAACATAAATCAGGTAGTTGCGAGGAGATAAGATCCCAAACCTCCACCGAATGTTTAGATAAAGATCTCACATTACAGAGCAGATTGCCTCATCCCGGTTGAATGTTGGAGCCTGCTCCATAAGCCCTTCTATCTGACAATAAATCGTTTTCATAATAATTACATTGTGTCTGAAACCGGCATTTCCGGCATGAAAACGGGGCTTCCGGGGGGGACCCCATCCCACCGGCACAGCCTAGCTGTGGAACACAATGTAAATCATGTAATGTTTGGGCTGAGTAACTAACCCGGTTAGACGCACAGCCATCTCTATCTCTCGATGTAGGGGGCATGGCCCCTGGCCCCGTCCAGTCGCGGACGGGTGCAGACGGGCTTCTCTGTGGCTTGTCTCAGGCGCTGTATCAGGCGCGCCCCCGCGCGCGACCGCTGTGCGCTCCTGGCGACGAGGGGGCTAAATAGCCCGTCCGTGTGTCAGCTAGAACGCTAACCGCTCCAGTGGCCGGAAGCACCTGGCTCTCCCTTCCCCGCCCTCCGCTCAACGGTACTAACTACCGAGTCGGACCGGGGTGGGCAGGATGGAACGTCGAGCATAGGCTTCCTGGGTGAGTATCAGCGCCCCTTACGTTTCCCACAAGCACATAGATTGTGTCACAGAAATGAAAGATGTTAAAACACAGCGCATACATGCGAAATAGAAATGCAAGCAATCTGCAGTTCAATTTTAAAAGCTAGCGTGGGACATTAAAAATTAATTATATCAAATCTGATGCAGGAACACAGGGGATCAAGGCAGCAAGCACCCAATTCGTGCCCAATGTCTGTTGCAAAGCGAAGCGGGTCGGGGAGACACTGACACTGTCGCTCCCTGTTTCATGACGGTAGGAGACTTCTCTATTTCCAAGAGAACAAAGGATGACAGGGTTCTGGGGAACAGCGAAAAACACAGTGGTCAAAGAAAAGTGGCATACTGCTAATGGCCATGCACAGCCAAAAGAAAGTTATAGTCACCATACATAGTCTATGGAGAAGAGGGGTAGATAGAGAATAAAAAATATTGAGAAGTACAGAGAAGATAAAAGAGAAGATAGAGAGAAGAGGTTCTAGAAAAGGCGAGAATATTGAGGAAAGAAAGGAGAGTAAATAGGAAAAGCAAGATAGCTGGGTAGGCAGAAATGGGAGGATATGTGTAGCAGCTAACATAAATAAATAGTGGTTAAAAGGCTGAGAGAGAGAGTGGGGATAGAGTTTATGAGACAGGGAGAATATAGAGAATGGAGAAAATAAGAAAGAGCATAAAGAAGGAAAATGAGAGATAGACACGTGAATAAAAGGTAATTGGAGATTTGAAGTGGAATTTATAGCTTATCATGTTTTGACTAATACACCTGGCTCAATGTGATTTAAATGCACAATTTTCACTTTATTATCTAAAGGCGATTTTTGTGTAAAATAAAAAAATCACCATGCATAGTGGTCTTCAATGTCCTAATAATAATTGTCACTTGATCCATATTGCGTTTTGCAATTTGCTTCACAATGGCATTTCCTTGTTATTTGTTGCTATAAGCTAATAATGCCTGAGCCTTCTCTTTTAATGCATATCAGCCATGTCTACATTTGCTGGTACAGTCTATGATTCTATTAAGGAGGTGGTTTGGCTTTCTAGGTTCAGATGAAATCAAATTATCCATAATAATTTGAAGAGAAATAGCCGGTCCAGATTGTTCAATATAGTTATAATTTTCTTTATTGAAGAATGGGTACAATCGTTAAAATCCAATGTTCACAAAATCCATTATGCCATTTAGCCAATGCGTTTCGTCTCCAAAGACACTTCTAAAGGAAAACATACATAAATATAATTTAAAAATACAGCAAAATTCCACATGAATAAATCACAGATATTATTTGATAATTGCAATCATATAAAGTTGGAATTTCAAGAGCTGGCCACTAACCTATTTGTTCTAAATGTGTGACAGTATATACCATAAAAATTATATCAATTTTGTTCAAAACAGTACAGTAATTATATACATTTTATTCAAGACAACACAGGGAGTCAGGGAGAGAGCAATATTCAATTTGTGATACTTGTATCAGTGTACTTCCGTAATTCAAAAAACAGAAAGGTTGCCAACAAAGCATTTGTTACCCTAGTATCTCTATCTAGGCCTGATCAAAATAACCATCA
Organism: Lissotriton helveticus; assembly: GCF_964261635.1. NCBI lineage: Eukaryota > Metazoa > Chordata > Amphibia > Caudata > Salamandridae > Lissotriton > Lissotriton helveticus. The sequence goes on along the minus strand of NC_136057.1, from coordinate 480,641,887 downwards.
TATGTGGCTCTTAGTAACATCATGGATTGTTAGGTATCAAATCATTAACAAAGAAAACTAATGTGAAAAGTATACGGTAAGTATAAGCATCTCAAACATGTGTATATGGGGCACCAGTGTAAAATAAACACGGACCATGGAACCATATTGCTATAAATAAATATCCTATTGAAAATTTGGCCACATGGTACACCTTCAGCAACATTATCAAATGTGTGCGAACCATAAAAGCCTATTGTTATAAACAAATAACCTATTGTAAATAGCGCAACAAATTCTTTCATTATATTCTAAAATTAATGCAAATCATGGAAGCATATTGTTGTGAAAAATTGCCTATTGTATAAAAAATGCAAACTTTTTTTAATCTGTAACATACCTCTAGATAATGACGATATGTTATATCCAAAACTCCAGTAGGTAAAGGATTTTAAAAGCGTAAAGGGTCACGTGCGTCTAGAAGAAAAGAATATCCCTTATATGAAACTGATCAAATATTATACTATCTAGTTTGTATACTCAAATGATTTCTGTCTAACTTGTAAGCCTGAGAAAAGCCATTTTTAGCAAAGGAGAACTAGGTCACTAGAACAGATGCTTGTAGTGGCAAAATACTCTCAGGCTAAAATATTCATTATTCATCTGAACGCATAGATTAGTGGCGCTTATGTGGCGGGAAAAATTTATCAGTAACAAAATTCTGAAAGATAGTTGAAAAAACCGAGGAGCAACATCTGTATTGCTCCAGTGAAATATCTGTATTATTGAATATCGAAAAGGCGCATCAGTCAAAAACCATAAAAAACGTGTATAAAATAAGTACTAGGCAAAAAGGTAAAATGGGACGTTGCCAACTTCAAATTGTAAAGTGAACAACTAAAAATATATAAATTGGTAAGCGTCACATACATTATAATGATGATAGAATAAATGTAACTGTTAGTAAGCTCCGCTTTTATGCAAAATTGCTTAATGTGACTAGCATATCAGTAAGATGCATTTAAAAAACACAAAAACATGTGTACAAGATGAGTGCTAAGCACAAGGTGTAAAGTGTGAGGACGCCATCTTTAAATTCTAATATCGATAGCCCAAAATGTAAAATATCGCACATTAGTAACCATTAAATGCGCTCCGATTTTATACAAAGAATGATACATGGAGAACAATAAACAACAAAACAGTAGAAGATAGTTACATCTATTCCCGCCCTCAGTTTTTCAATAAAAATTCTTCATGCACTACTTAGATATTAAGAAACTAAAGACGGTGCACGAGCGCCATCTTTGAATAATGTTGGTGACATAGTAAGTTTAAAGACTATATTTAAGCTACGTTGTCTATTCCATAAAGAGTATACGGAAATAATAGTACCAATTAGCAATTTCAAAAGCTTTATTTGACAGTATGTCATAAAAGCACGCACACTACAGATATCACAAAACAGAATAAATAGTACATAACCATACACAAGATAAAAAGTTATTAAATTCCAATTTTACTGTCGATAAAAATCAAGTTAAAATGAATATAAGATCCAATAAAATTATTCATAATAAAGGTACAAAATTAATAGCATCATTCATCGTACTAGCAAGCAGCAGGTGGCAGTAAAGAACGTGTACGGATAATCCAGGCCCACCTTAAAAATTTGGCTACAGCAACAACTATGCAAGGGGTACAGTCTAACACTAATATTCTTAAGGCTTCCATATGTCTCCGGGTGCCCAAATTTAAACAAGTGGGTTTCAGCCATTTAACGTCGTGGAACAACATAAAGGGGGCATACAAAGAAAAGGTGGGCTGTTGTCTCAACCATGTCTAAACACTTATGACATTTGTCATCAGGGGGATGCGCCCATTTATAAGTAAAAGCTTTAACTGGAAGTGATCCTACCCTAAACTGAGCACCTTAAGGTGATGATGATTAAGATACAATAATCTGCAAATAAAGAAAAAAGAAAGAAAAAGAAAACATATCTGTGAATTACTTGTTAAAGGCCAGTATACCAGCAAAATTAATTCTATCAAAAATACAATCAAAAAATCGAGCAGCACATACCAATAAGCGGCAGGGTAGGCAGCAATGAATATCTAAACTCATATCAGAGAGAAGGTGCAAACCAGAACAGGTAATGGCACCCATTTTTATACCTCCATCTCCTAAGTTGAAACACCTGTAGTAACAGCATTAGAAAGCAGACTTACACGGCCGGAGTCTTTCAAAATGTTGGCCATTTTGGCCAATTGGTAAAGGTAAAGTAAACGGAAGTCTAGTCGGACAAGTTGTCAACAAGCGATGCTGAAAACAAAAAACGGACAAACACCGCCAACGGCTATAGTCCAAGACAAAAGACAGATAAGCACCGCTGAATTGGCCGAATGCTCATCAAGTGTATTTATGATCAAACCGAAGGCATATTATAAAGTCCAAACCATGAAGATGTTAAATGGAAGCGTCTATCAAATATAGAATTAGGATCAAACGTGCCTTATAAAAGTCACGTCAAATGTTAGCCATTTTTTAAAGATGAAATATAAAAATGAGATTCCACTATGAAAGAGTAAATTGCACAGTGGAATCTGAACCATAAAAGCCATAATTAGATGAACAGAGCTTAATTTGAAGGCAGATGCTCATACTGTATATCATTAGGATATCTGAAATAGAAAAAAACTATTTTAAACACTAGTGATGTTGAAGGTGATTGTACAACCAAATGACTAGAATGTGTATGTCAAATGTGACTCCTAACTAGGCAAGCAACCCTACAGATGTATAGTCTAATGATGTAACCGTGGCGTTCAGCCCTTCAACGTCCCTAGTAGTGAAAAGGCCATATATATTAAATATCTTGTCAAAGTGAAAAAGAAATTAGTTAAACCTTATGTCCCTAGATTGTTTGTTCTAAAGATTTGATATTCCTGATGGTAAAAAGGCCACATATACTGGATATCTTGCGCAAATGGGAAAAATATTGATGAAGCCTTGTCACACAAATCTTATACACTTTAGGACAAAAACAATAAGTGTTTTCACAGAAAAAGTGCCTCAAATGAGCACAAATAACACACCGCATAAGAGAACTTCAAGGTCTTATTCCTGCCCAGTTTACATATACAGCAACAGCTACAGGTGTAAAAGAATCTTGGTTTATCTGGCAGCCATGTTTTAGTAGCTGTGTTAGTCTTGACATAAGTGGGACAGAGTGTGTCTCCTAGCGTTCTCCCTCTCCTATAGATCACCTTTGTTTTTTTTTATATTGTGCCTTTCGGAATATAATCAGAATCCACGAGGTGCCACTTCTTCTTAAGTACATTGTAAATATGACTACTATAGGAGTTATATTTAGTTATGAAAGCAATTTCTGCCATTTCCTGTGAGCCTTTCTTTGTAGATTTGATGACTGATCACATGATCTGTTTTCTGTCAAGACTCACTTCTCTTTTTTCAGCCTTTTGGAGAAATTGTTTATCATAGCCTCTCTTTCCAAAATGTGTTTTGATCTGATTGATGTTCTTTAAAAAATCAGTGTCGCAACTGCAATTTCACCTGGCTCTAACCATTTCCCCATAGGGGATTACTTTGATGGTTGAGGCAGGGTGCAAGCTTGTTGCATGTAAAACACTGTTACATGCCATTGTCTTTTTATATACCTCACTATGTATGATATCACTGTGGGCATATAGTCTTAGATCCAAAATTTCCATCTCACTGATTGAATATTTAATTGTCAATTTGACAAGAAAAGCATTGGTATTAAGATAGGTGTGATAGGCCATTAAACTTTCAGCCGAACCATTTCAAATCATAAAAATGTCATCTATGTATTGGGCATAAAAAATCATGTTGTCACTCCAAGTTGTTGATGCAGGGCCCCAGGCATGCTCCACCTCATGCAGGCCCATAAAAAGGTTCGCGTAGGATGGGGCAAACCTGGAGTCCATTGCAGTCCCCTGTTTTTGCAGGTACCAAATGCCATAATGTAAAAAGGCATTTTGTGTTAGAATCAATTTAGCCTTTTCTAAGAGCATTAAAGTATTCTCTAACCTCTGAGCACCATGCTTGTACAGAAAATGTTTAAGAGCACATATACCTTGTTCTTGTTTAATACAGGTATATAGACTTTCTAAGTCCATGGTGACAAACATCAACTCAACATGATCTCATGTGAAATCCTCGAGTTTGCAGAGCAAGTCACCACTATCTCTTAGATAAGATGGTAATTTTTGTACAATTGGTTTTAGATACGAATCAACATATTCAGAAATATGTTCTGTAGGACCACCATTCCCAGAGATGATTGGTCTCCCAGGGGGGAATAAACACCCCTTGTGAGTTTTCGGTAGGATGTCAATACACGGAAATCTGGAATGGTGAGCCTGCAGGTAACGATGTTCCAAGTCACATAATAAGCATGATTCATGCCATTCCCATAAGTGTGAGTTGATCTTCGTTTCAATTTGAGAAGTAGGATTATGACATTGTTTTTCGTAACAAGTGAGGTCAGCAAGTTGTCTATTGATTTTCCTGTGATAATCAAGGTGATCCATGATGACAATACTGCCACCTTTGTCCGCCTCTCTTATCACAAGGCTGTCGTCATTATTAAAGGAATTCGATAAAATCCAATCTTTGTTAGTCATATTTGATGATGTTTACATTTATTGGTGCCCTGATGTTGATCCTCTAGCTTGTAAAGATCTGATGTCACTTTGTTGTAAAATTTGTCTATTATCGAATCACAAGACTGTAAAGGCATACATTTTAAACTGGGTCGTAGACCACTGTCATTATTACAGTCTTCATATATGCCCAGCATATTGCTGAACTGAATGATATTTCCAATGTGTTACTCATCATAGAGGGTGGCAATCATACGTGAATTGTGTATATCTTGAATAGATAATACATTATCACTAGAGCAGGGGTCTCCAACCGGTCGATCGCGAGCGACTAGTAGCTCGCCAACAATATACCAGTAGCTTGTGGTCCGATGCCCACATTTGTACCCTGTCACTGTCATTATGTTATTTTTCCACCTTTTCCACCTCTTGTCTCTGCTTGTCAGTTTTCCTTCCGGTATCACACTGCTGCCATTGGCTATTAAGTTAGCTGGGGCGGGGCGAAGTGGTTGAAGTCGGCCTAGCAGAAGCAGGATTAGATTGCCGCCCTAGGGGGACCTACAAAGCACATTACAATTTATACATCGCTGCAGCCTTGGGGCTGGCTGCGTGTTTCAATCAAATGGAGACTCACTCAGCCCTGCAGTGGCCTCCTTGGTACCACGTGGCCTGTCATAGCATGAGCATCACCGAGCAGTGCCCTCATGAATAAGAGGAAGTTGGAGGGTGAATAGGGCACACTGCTGCCCAGATTGTATAGAGATGGCCCTCTCCTGACAGGCCTGCATGTTGAAAAGGCTGGTAAGCACACACCTGTTGTATAATCAGACCGTTCCCAGCAGCGCTGCGCTGTCTTTAAAAGACTGCTGTTTAAAATACTCCTCTGCAGCCACTGAGAGAGCACAAGTTTGAAAAAAAATGTATAAGTACGCCATATTTACAAGCACGTAGTTAGTTTAAACATGTTTTGCACACGAGTGTTTTATATCTGGGAGTGAAAATATACAGAGTGTTTTATATTCAGTAGTGAAATGTATAGAATGTTAAGTGGAGTAACTATAATTATAACGGTGTGAGATTAATGTAGAAATGTTGGAATATATGTGAAAACCTCATGTTCTCATGTTAAAAGAATCATGTCCGAATTAAATGTAACTTTGAAATCCAGTATTATGTGTAGGCCTTAGGGCAATTCACAGCAAACCTGAACGTGCTGCTAAATTAATGTGAGATAAGGTTGACATGGTTCTTCCAAATGTACTATTGAACATAGGGTTAAAAGTATATGCTTTATAGATGTGTTATTTTAGAAACGTATGCTAGTTAAGAATGTTTGCTGTTTAAATCAAGTTAACGTTTTAAGAGTGCAGGGACCTGCTGCATGTAAATCAAGTAGGCCAGAGGAGATAATGTCATGTCGTGTAAATCGTCATGTGCTCGTTAGAGAAGAGGTCGCGAGGTGTCCAGCACAGAGCTTTGAGAGTGTTTTACGACTTAAGATATGGTGGAGTCTGGAATTTGAGGCCCACTGCAGGACGAGCTGTATGCAGGTGCGAGGGTCCTAATCAGCTCGAATGAAAGGGACTTTGTTCAGTGGCGCCTTGCGCAGGCCTGTAGGAGTTTCCAGGAATTTCAGGGGGTATCAGCGCATTGGAGAAGAAGCCTGGGAACCAAGGTCAACTTTAACGAGGGTCTTCAAGAGTACCATCATGGAGTTTGCCGCGCAAAGATGTACCACGTGAGGGGCGTCCCAAGGGGCGTTTCTATTTGAAATGTGATTTTGTATTAGGGAAAGAGACCCGGGAGGAGAGCAGAGCAGATGATTTTGGGAGCCTAAGGAAGCGGATGGGTAGGCAGATAGGCTGATCAGGAGAGACCCATTATCAGAGAAGAGACAAAGAGAAGTGCGTGATCTTCTTAGGAAGTCACCACGGCTGACACCTAGAGGGTTAAGATCTTGCTAAGTAGGGATGACACTTAGTATAGTGTAGGGACAGACTAACCTTAATTTTCTTTTCTGTAATGACTTTGAGATTGCAACTTATATCTATTTTGACAACCCTTATGGTTTTTGAGCTTGTACTTATTATTTTGTTCTTCAGACTTAGATTATTCAAGAAGTTCATGTTTATAGTGATACCAATTTACCTTTTGAATCTCATTTTGAGAAGTTTGTATCTTCAGTTATCTTTGACTTTATATTAAATCTTTAAAACTTAAATTTGGTCAGTGGTCATTTAGAGTGGTGTAAGTTCTTAAATTGATTGACTTCTTGCGAGATTACCTTTTACTCAACGACAGGTACCAACGATTCAGTCGACATAGTTTGGGATTTGGTAAGATAATTAGTAACCAGTAATCCCGCGTTAGCAGTTGGTAGCAGAGTGAGGATGGTTATCTTCTTGAGGAAGGTAATCTAGAGAGGTTAGTTTACCCCAAGGCCCGAGACGTCGAGAGACGAGCAGCGGAAGAATCGTGTGCCGAAAGGTGCAGACGGTGCGAGAAAAGCAGCAGTATCGGAGAGTGAGTATAAAAAGGGTCATGCGTGAACAGATTGCGGTGTTTTGTGTTGTATTTGTATTGTAATGTCTTGCGGAGTTGAATGCCTGTAGGGTGAATGAGAGAAGGTTGTGAGCGCGCGCAACCTGGTAAGCTGGTAACCTGGTAAACGGGTGAACTGGTGAAATCTTAAGTTCAGGCCAGAGCTTAAGTGGTTTTGGGTGTATCGAACATCCAGGGTAGTTGTCGACCATAGTACGGAGGTCACGAGGTACCAGTGACCGCCGTGGATCCAAGATAGGGGGAGTGTAAGAGTGAGTGTATGAGTAACGGACGCTGGTTGAAAGTTACTGTGTGTGAGTAACCTATCGGAGAAGGCGATTGTCTGGAAGTAAACGGAAAGACATTTCGCCAAGTTAAGGTAACAACTACAGAAAGACTGTGGGCGTACAGTCAAAGAAAGGTGATCGCTTGGACGGAAGTAATCGTTTTTCGGAGTATGAATGGGACGCGTGCATGACCGAGGAGACGAGCTGAGAAAGAAGGGGAACTGCTGCGAAGGGGGACGGGTGACGTCGGCTAGAGCCGCGCTGTGATTGAGCGGTTGGTGTGACGTTAGCTAAAGCCGCGCTCTGGTTGGGCGGCTAGCGTGACGTCGGAGGAAAGTCGCGTACGGATAGGCCAGTTAGTGAGAACGGCGCTGAGATTGGTGGAGTGTCATCAGGAAGTAAACAAACGCGGAGAAAAGAGAAATCATGAAGTGTTTTAAGTGTTTGAAAGGGATTTTTAAACGTAAACGAAGTGAACATTATTATGGGGAAGAGGCTCCGCCAGAGGGTACGCCAGCTCATTATATGGCAACAAATGTGGGGCTGCATACCATATTGTGGATTGGGGCTCGGAATAAGCTTACGGAAGGGAATGAGGAAATGCAGTTCCCGAGGTACGGGACGTTTAAATTAGAGGTGTTACATCGGCTAAAAGCAACCATGTCCTCATTGAAACCCTCGCCCAGACCAACACAGTTTGAGGCTCTTAATGCATGGATTAAGGCTGCACACGACCGAAATTTGAACAGGCGTCAACAAAGACTGACGCGATCGGTAAGGGCAGTGCGAGATTCCAAATGGGATGAGGAGGAAAAGCGTTGGAGAGTACAGACTATTGAGGTGGAGAAAATGTATCCGATGAGGGAGGTGTCAGGAGGAGGAAACCTCATGGAAGAAGACGAGGAAAGCGAGTCGGAGGACAATCTGATAAACAGATTGTTAATGGATAGACCACCTCCGAGAGTGGGGTTAATAGAAGATAGAGGGCTCGCAAGGGAAGATGGAAATGACATAGAGGGATATACACCACTCCCTATATCGGAATGGACACCTACCAAAGGCGGAGAAACACCTCCAAACAACACTGTACAGAGTGTAGTGGGAAGGTTTGTGGTGCAGAAAACGCCAACCACAGAAAGGGTTGAGTCTGTGGGATTGCCAGACGCTCTTCAAGTGCCTGTTACCATAGGACCCATAGTTTCGATCTATAATTCTGAGAGAGATAGAGGGGAACAACAAAGGCAATTGGATAGGGAAAGGATTGAGATGGAAAGGAGGGATAATGTGACAAATGCATGGAAACAATTGCCAGGTTCGGTAACATGGAACACCCCATTAGACACAACTGTCGGTCCCAATTCAGAACAGGGAGGTCCGAGAGGACCAATGGATCTAAGGGGACCACGGCCAAGATCTTTTTCAGAGTTAAGAGCTGATTTGAGGGAATGGGACGGGTCCATAGTATCTCCAAGTAACAGGACAAGAACAGAACCAGAGTGGGAAAGCAGGGGTAACGGGACTGTATCTCATTGCGGGGCCAGCGAAAGCAGTCAGGGCCGGGAAGGCCAAAGTCAAGAGAATAGAGGGGATGCATGTCCTACAAATCAGAGAGAACAGCCGGAACAAAATACTAGGATTGTAGAATGTGAGGAAATGTCCCGTCTCTGGGGGAAAGGAGGAGATGAGGCGGTACGGGCTTTTCAGAATAGGTTTAGGTGCCTTCATCATACGCTTGGGGAAGACGTTCAACATTGGAGAAAGGAGAACAGCGATAGGTCCCGCCACGCCTCGAATAATCAGGAATCACAGGGAAGTAGGGAAGAAAGAGGGAGTAATGGAACATCTTACCCTGCATCCCGTGAAACTAGTCAGGATGGGGAGAGAGGGGCTATGAGGCATGAAGGAGTGTTTCACCACCCACCCCGAGAAGATGGAAAGGCATGGGACCTAGAGAGATGGGAACAGGGGAGGACTCCCTATAACTCACCAATACCTAAACGAAGATCTCGGAGCTGGGATGGGAGAGATGCGGATGGAGGAGCTAAATTAAGTGTCTTGAAAGCTGAAATTAAGGCAAAAAGGCTTGATGTTACCAGTTTAAAATCAGATGTTGATGAGATAATAGATGGAACATTGCCTTTGGAAAGGATAGAATTGTATGAACAGGATGAGTTATTGTTCATGGCAAAGGATATTACTAGGAAAGCTAGAGCGTTTCATGAGAAACTGACTGATTTGGCAGATAGATATGCCGTGGATTTGTCTAGGACAAGGGCATTACAGAGTAACCACAGATTACAGTACGCAGACCAGGATCTAGATGAGAAGAGAACTACTGGATTAAAAACACACATAAGGGAGCTGGTATCAGGGATAAGAGTGTGGAGGGAACTGGATAAATGGGAAGAAAGGTGGTCGAAAAAGGGCACAGTTAGACGAAGTGCAAATGTGATGACCCCCGAGGGAAGGGTAATGCACATGGAGGCATTCCCTTTGCGAGAAATATCAAACGGAAATTATGTACATGTGCCCTGGAGTAGAGGAGATTTAGCTGCATTTACCAACTCATTTCCGAAGTTGCGGGACAATCCAGTAGAATGGTATAAACAGGTAGAGAGGTTTGTCAAAATCTCGAAAGTACTGTGGATAGATTTGAACACGTTGTTTGACATCGTGGTCCCATCTGATTTGTGGACCCCGTGCAAGACTAGTGTTGAATGGCCAAATACTGAACCAGTGAGGGATGCTCGGACTAATGGACCGTCCGAGATTGTCATGCAAAAGTATGAAAGGGTAATAGCATGGCTGAAAGATAAGGTACCACCACAGGACATAGATTGGGTAAAAATAGACCGAACAAGGCAGGAACCCAAGGAGACAGTTCACGAGTTTTATGAAAGATTATTGAAAACATTCAAGCAATACAGTGGACTAGATGTAATGGATCCCAAAGATATAGGGCAGTTTGTGTCAAAGTTTGTCTTGGGGTTGAGACCTGATATTTGTTTGATGATACAGCAACATTTAATCTGTTGGCAGAACAAACCACTAGATGAGATTTTACGTTATGCGAGGTACTGCAGTGACGAGATAGATTCTAAAGCCAAGAATCTAAAGGAGAAATTGATGGTGGTGCAAATGCAGTCCGCTGGGAAGGGTGGCCAGCAGAAACAGGGGATGGGACGAAAGCCAAACGGTCAGAATAAGGACAATGAGGAAGGGCAGAGACCTAGGATAGACTTTGCCACTTTAAAGAAAACGACAAAGTGTCATCAGTGTCACCAGGTGGGGCATTGGCGACGCGAGTGTCCCTTTAACCCTGAAAATGGAGAGCTAGAAGTAGAAGAGCAGGTCCAAGAAGTCCCAGTGCAAAAGGTGACAGTTCCAGGAGGCAAGGTGGCCAAAGGGGGGACTTCGGCCCCACGGGCCCAGTTCCCACAGCCACCAAAGGTAGCGACAGGGGGTAAGGTCTTTAAGCAGATGCCTCTGTTTATCGAGGAAGAAAAGTGTTATTACATTGATCCATTGACAGGACAACGGGTGAGCAGTGAAGAGGATTGTACCCTCGGGGCAGTCCTAGAAGTGGATCAAAGAGGGCCATTTGTTGAGGCAGAAGTGGCAGGGTGTCCCACTACGTTCTTAGTGGACACTGGGGCTACTCGTTCGACTCTGAGATCAGCGGTGGTTCCAGACTTGCCAATGTCAGGGGAAACAATTCAGGTGGTAGGAGTCGCAAATAAAAGAATGACTAGTCCTTTGACAGAACCAGTGTCTGTGAAAATTGGAAACCACATGAACGAACATCAGTTTGTGGTTTGTGACTCAAGTCCGGTATGTCTGTTGGGAAGGGATTTGTTATGCAAATTGAATTGCACCATATACTGCACCCCGCAAGGAGTGGAGGTACAGACTACCGACGATGATGCTACCTTTAAGGTGGCCAATTCAAAATTCTGTGTAGAACTATATCCTACTCTGACTGTAGAAGATCTTCCCCAAGATTTAAGAGATGCAGTGGCGTCAGAGGTGTGGGATTTCACAGGAGAAGATATAGGATTGATTAAAGGGGTAGAACCTGTAAAAATATTGGTAAAACCAAATGTTGAGTTTCCAAGAACGCCTCAATACAAATTGTCACAGGAAACGATTGCAGGAATAAAGCCTGTGATCGAGTCAATGATTCAACAGGGAATACTGAAAGAAATCGTGGGCAGTCCTTGTAACTCCCCGATTATGGGTTTGCAGAAACCTAGCGGGAAATTCAGGATAGTGCAGGATTTACGAAAAATTAACAACATAGTCGTTTCATGTTGTCCCGTGGTACCGAATCCATCAGTGATACTGTTTCAAATACCATGTCAAGCAGAATGGTTCACAGTGATAGATCTTTGTCAGGCTTTCTTTTCAATCCCATTGGATGAAGAGAGCAGGTATCTTTTTGCTTTTAAAATGGAAGATCGCGTTTTAACATGGTGTCGAATCCCACAAGGATTCACAGATAGCCCATCCATCTTTAATCAGTTGCTGAAAAAGAATCTTGAGAATCTAGTACTGCCACAGAATTCGGTTCTGGTACAGTACATAGATGACCTACTTGTTGCGTCAGAAACAGAGGAAGCTTGTAAAGCAGATTCAATTGCCTTACTGAATCATTTAGCTGAAAATGGACATAAGGTATCTCCGAGCAAGTTGCAGTATTGTCTGACAGAAGTACAGTATTTAGGGCACCGGTTAGAGAAAGGAAAACGTAAGGTGTCACCAGAGAGGATTGAGGCGATAATGAAAATGAATGCGCCTACAACACAGAGAGAAGTTAGAATGTTCCTAGGAATGGTGGGTTACTGCCGACAGTGGATAGTTAACTTTTCACTGAAAGCAAAGCCCTTACAGAAACTGACGCACAAGGAGGTGAGTGATCCGGTACCATGGGATGAAGAATGTCTAGTGGCGTTTTTACAGCTGAGAGACGATTTATGTCGTGCTCCGGCTCTGGGAATGCCCGATTACGAAAAGTCATTTTCACTCTATTGCTGTGAGAGAGAGGGATGTGCTTTGTCAGTCTTGGCACAGACCCACGGAAATGCCCGTAGACCAGTTGCATATTTTTCGGCTACATTAGATCCAGTAGCCGCAGCGTTGCCCGGATGTCTCAAATCCGTTGCTGCAACGGGTGTCAGCATTGAAAGGAGCGAGAGTATTGTGATGGGACATCCAGTGGTGGTGTATGTACCACATTCAGTGGAATTGCTAATGACCAGGACGAAGACGCAGCATCTGACCAATAGTAGGCTCACGCGCTACGAGCAAGTTATTCTTGCCGCAGAGAACGTGACTCTCAGGAGATGCTCTGTCTTGAATCCTGCTACTTTGATGCCATTACCTACTGTGATAGAAGGCGAAGGATGTGAAGACCATGATTGCCTTGATGTGACTGAACTATGCACGAAACCCAGACCAGATATTGTGGATGAGCCATTGTCTGACCCCGATGAAATTTATTTTGTTGATGGCTCATGTTTAAGAGACGATACTGGTCGGTTGAGAGCAGCTTATGCTGTTTGTACCATTACTGGAGTTGTGGAAGCCGCTTGCCTGGAAGGAGTACATTCCGCACAGGTAGCAGAAATTATTGCCCTAACTCGTGCCTGCATAGCAGGAAACGGAAAGAGAGTCACCATATACACTGACAGCCAATATGGTTTCGGTGTGGTTCATGATTTCGGGCAGTTGTGGTCTCAGAGGGGTTACATGACCTCTTCTGGTTCGCCCATTCGAAATGGAGAATTTGTGCGGCTGTTGTTAGAAGCATTGCAAGGTCCAGTTGATATCGCAATAGTAAAATGTGTAGCTCATACTAAGAATACAGATTTTGTGTCACAAGGCAACAGATACACTGATGAAGTCGCACGCTATTGTGCGGAACAAAATTATTCTTTCTCAAAGGTGGAAATAGAAGGTGCAGAAGAAAAGACTGAATTAAGTATGATGTTAGAAACTGTAGACACTTGGGAGGATTTAAGAATAATGCAGGAGAACGCACCTGAAACAGAGAAAAAGGCATGGGAAATAGCAGGTTGCGTGCGAAGTGAAATGGATTTTTGGGTTTCAGCAGATGGGAGAGCTGTGTTACCTGAAGAATTAGCTAATCCCATGGCGAGAGAAATACATGGTCCAGTACATCTAGGAAGGGATGCTATGATGAGAGTGTTTAGGCAAACCTGGTATTGCCCTAAATTTAGAATAGCAGCAGAATCAGTATGTAAACGATGTGTTACCTGCCAACAACTGAACGTAGGCAAACGAACACCAGTCACTCTGAGTCACATTGGGAGGTCGGGGGGGCCTTTCAATAGAATGCAATTAGATTTCATCGAAATGCCAAGAGTCAATCGCCTTAGGTATGTGTTGGTGATTGTATGCGTATTTTCCAGATGGGTTGAAGCGTACCCTACACGTAGGTGCGATACACTCACAGTGGCAAAGTTGTTGCTCAGGGAGTTGATACCGCGCTTCGGGGTGCCTGCCTCTTTGGAATCGGACAGAGGAAAACATTTTAACAGCGAAATAGTGAAGATGTTGTGCTCCACACTGAATATCGACCAAAAGCTGCATTGTAGTTATCGACCAGAAGCTTCAGGAATTGTGGAACAAGTGAATGGTACTTTGAAGAATAGATTGGCTAAAGTAGTGGCATCCACATCTTTGAGTTGGCCAGATGCTCTTCCTTTAGTGCTCATGAGCATGCGCAGCACACCTGATAGGAGGACAGGTCTCTCTCCCCACGAGATCCTGATGGGGAGGGCCATGAGACTTCCTACAGTTCCGACTACTGCTCTATTGAATATTACAGATGATCTGATCTTGGATTATTGTAAAGGACTGTCTGACGCCATCCATTCTGTGTCCCTTCAGGTGCATGCGGCTGAAGTTCCAGCATCGAGGAACCTGTGTCATGATCTGAACCCAGGGGACTGGGTCTTAGTCAAAAAACACGTCCGGAAGAACTGCCTAGATGTTCGCTGGCGTGGGCCCTTTCAGGTAATCCTGATAACGAACACCGCGGTGAAGTGCGGGGGGCTGCCAAATTGGATCCATGCTTCCCATACTCGAAGAGTTCCAGCACCTCTAGAAGGAACAGCTCCCATCCCAGACGAAAGCCCGGAAGTGGAAGAAGAGTCGCAAGAAGGGATTGAGGCAGCTGAGGGGGTGTCGGAAGAAGTTGGGAACGCAACGGATTCAGAAGAAGAGCGAAGGCAGGACGGCAGTGAGACAGAAGACGCAACTGAAGGAGAGAGCAGAAGTGAATACGACTCAGACTCAGATCCGTATCAGAGCGACCAAGAACCAAGTGAGAGGACAAGAAATAGGAGAATAAGGCTTGGAGCTGCCACTTGGCCAGCAAGGAGAAGAAGGCTAAGTTTGAGGTCGGCCCAAGAAGAAACGCTTGCTCCTATATCCGAAGACTCAGATCCAGAAGAAGATATCCAGGATCAAGCCGAGGAGGGTCTTAGAAGATCAAGAAGGGTGCGAGTGCCTAGCAGAAGATACTCTACTCCCGACTGGACCTACCTTGTTGCAGATGTCTGGGAGACACAGAACAGGGAGGATCAGGGAAGTGGAACTGATCAGAACTGACCCGATCATCACAGTGCAAATAAGGTTTCTACTGCCAGGAGCGGAGACCGAAAGGTTGCTGACACTCAACATCGTTCATCCTGCTCTCCTGAGTGGAATAAGAAAATTGATTTTAGAGACAGTTGAGTTTCCAGTTTGCTGTTCACGATATCCAATATTGGAGGGAACTCTTCTTCGTTTGGAAATGCTTGAGCGAATAGTAGAAATGCTAGGAGCGCTTATTGTTGTGGATTAATATCATTACGAATGTCTTCAAAGGGGCGCAGAACTGGAAAGGTGAAGAAAGTGATCCTGATTAGAACGGACCCCTTTGTAATTGTGGATGTAGAACTGATAGTACCAGGAGTAGAAATTGAAAAAACGTTAACTCTCAATTTCGTCCGTCCACTTGTCTTGAGCGAGATAAGGAGAATAATCCTAGAAAAAGTTGACTTTCCATGTTGTGGTACGAACTGCCCAGAACCTGAGGGAATGATACTTCGGATGGACATTTATGAAGACGTAGTGTCACTCCTTGAGTCATACATAACTTCAGACGAAAATAAGACTGTTGAAAAGAAATTGTAAAATTGTTGCAAGATAACCTAGCGCCGAGTGGAAGAAGAAAAGTGATAGGGGTTTCCTTTTAGTGGATGGAGAAGGGCTAGGGTTGTCTATTTTCTACTGGACTTTGAACTGTTTTGCGGAAACAAATTGTCAAGCTTCCAAGTGTTCAAAGAAAGACATTGCAAGAGAGAAAGACTTTGTTTGAAAAGAAGAGGAAGTGAATGCTGGAAGAAAGTCAAAAACTACACTGTTTGAGAACATGGAGGCTGGCAACCCGAACCGCAGGGCAAAATGTATAGCTGTTACACTTTTAGGAGTAGTGGTTTCTCTTATAATTTTAGTGGTAACTGTTTCATTCCTAGCGGGACACGAAGGGGATGAAACCGCAGTCAAGGAGGATAAGGGAGTATCAACACCGAAAACTACCATTATTAAAGAGAAGGGAAACATCAATGAGAAAGACAAAGCATTGTTAGATGCAGAAATAAAAAGGCTTCACACAGATGAGTCACAGGGAAATTACAAGTCAAATGCTTATGCTAAATTGCTTTATGAATATGTTGATGCCATGGAAGTGAAGGATTGTTACGTTTGTATGCAATTACCAGCTTCAGTGGAGGAGGGTATCAGATACCATCATCTTCCGTTGACATATGGAATAACGTGTAGTTTATTGTTGAGCATGTTTTATGGACGGGAAGGATTTGAGTATTATTTCTCGAATTTCGACTCGACATTGCCAGAGGTTCCGAATTTCAAGCATTTGAACAAATGGGACTACTACAAAAGCGAAGACAGATTACACAAATGGTTTATTCCATGGAAAACGTTAGATACTTCACATGCTCGAAGAAACAATCTGACTTGTCAAATATCAGAGGTTGAGAAAAAGTTTATAGCACAGGTAGATACTAGATACAGGAGGCAGAAGATTTTGAAAGCATCAGGACAATGGGAAACAGATTGGACCAAGGAGGAGAGGGCACATCAAAGAAAGGGTAGTATTGGTCCAATTGCTTTGGATAAGGATAAACGGGGAAAACTGTGCATACACAGGAGTTACTCATATTATGAAAACTTTTATGTAGGTCAAGTCCATTGTGAACATGCCTTTCAATTGGAGTATTACTCTAAGAACTTTTTGAAAGGGATGCAAGCAATACCAAATGTATATTTTGTATGTGGAAGAAATGCCTATGTGAAGTTACCAGATAATTGGTACGGATCATGCTACCTGGCTGTTGTCTTCCCTAAAATATATCATGTTGAGAATTTAGACACGCCTAAGAAAGAAATATCAACTAGATGGAAACGAGGGCTGGGTGCAGCAGAAGTAGTTGGAGATGTACTAGGTGCTGCATTCCCTTTCTTAGGATTAATAATGAATGACATCAAAATTAGGAGGTTAGCTACAGTCGTAGATAGGCTATCTGCTAGTACTGCAAGATCATTGATGCTGATAGAAGGTGAGATGCAATCGATTAGGGCAATGGTTCTTCAGAACCGACTTGCTCTAGATGTTCTGTTAGCAAAAGAGGGAGGAGTCTGTAAGGCTTTGAAGGTCCAGGAATGCTGTACTTACATTCCAGACAATTCAAAACCTCTAGAGAAGTATATACAAAACATCACTGGCATACACTACGAAATTGAGGACCTAGCAAAGGTAAATGTGTGGGAAAAGGTAGGTCATGGAATGGGTAAAGTTGGAAGTTGGTTTGCCAACTTAGGAAAGGGTATCGTTTGGTACATACTGAAACCCATCATCATAATTGTGATTTGTGTAATCACTTTGTGGGGATTGGTGCGTTTGTATCAATGTTATAGAGCAAATAGGTTGCAGAGAGCTATGAAGAAACAGGAAGAAGAGTTGACAGCGATGCAGGACACTCAATATAAGAGTCTGAAAGCATTAGAGAGTATGAAAAGAGGTGGAACTGCCCTGTCTTCTCTTTGAAGGGTTCTACATTTTTTTGGTGTCTTGGTGATGATGACCCCTGAAGGTCATCAAAGGGGGGACTGAGAGAGCACAAGTTTGAAAAAAAATGTATAAGTACGCCATATTTACAAGCACGTAGTTAGTTTAAACATGTTTTGCACACGAGTGTTTTATATCTAGGAGTGAAAATATACAGAGTGTTTTATATTCAGTAGTGAAATGTATAGAATGTTAAGTGGAGTAACTATAATTATAACGGTGTGAGATTAATGTAGAAATGTTGGAATATATGTGAAAACCTCATGTTCTCATGTTAAAAGAATCATGTCCGAATTAAATGTAACTTTGAAATCCAGTATTATGTGTAGGCCTTAGGGCAATTCACAGCAAACCTGAACGTGCTGCTAAATTAATGTGAGATAAGGTTGACATGGTTCTTCCAAATGTACTATTGAACTTAGGGTTAAAAGTATATGCTTTATAGATGTGTTATTTTAGAAACGTATGCTAGTTAAGAATGTTTGCTGTTTAAATCAAGTTAACGTTTTAAGAGTGCAGGGACCTGCTGCATGTAAATCAAGTAGGCCAGAGGAGATAATGTCATGTCGTGTAAATCGTCATGTGCTCGTTAGAGAAGAGGTCGCGAGGTGTCCAGCACAGAGCTTTGAGAGTGTTTTACGACTTAAGATATGGTGGAGTCTGGAATTTGAGGCCCACTGCAGGACGAGCTGTATGCAGGTGCGAGGGTCCTAATCAGCTCGAATGAAAGGGACTTTGTTCAGTGGCGCCTTGCGCAGGCCTGTAGGAGTTTCCAGGAATTTCAGGGGGTATCAGCGCATTGGAGAAGAAGCCTGGGAACCAAGGTCAACTTTAACGAGGGTCTTCAAGAGTACCATCATGGAGTTTGCCGCGCAAAGATGTACCACGTGAGGGGCGTCCCAAGGGGCGTTTCTATTTGAAATGTGATTTTGTATTAGGGAAAGAGACCCGGGAGGAGAGCAGAGCAGATGATTTTGGGAGCCTAAGGAAGCGGATGGGTAGGCAGATAGGCTGATCAGGAGAGACCCATTATCAGAGAAGAGACAAAGAGAAGTGCGTGATCTTCTTAGGAAGTCACCACGGCTGACACCTAGAGGGTTAAGATCTTGCTAAGTAGGGATGACACTTAGTATAGTGTAGGGACAGACTAACCTTAATTTTCTTTTCTGTAATGACTTTGAGATTGCAACTTATATCTATTTTGACAACCCTTATGGTTTTTGAGCTTGTACTTATTATTTTGTTCTTCAGACTTAGATTATTCAAGAAGTTCATGTTTATAGTGATACCAATTTACCTTTTGAATCTCATTTTGAGAAGTTTGTATCTTCAGTTATCTTTGACTTTATATTAAATCTTTAAAACTTAAATTTGGTCAGTGGTCATTTAGAGTGGTGTAAGTTCTTAAATTGATTGACTTCTTGCGAGATTACCTTTTACTCAACGACAGGTACCAACGATTCAGTCGACATAGTTTGGGATTTGGTAAGATAATTAGTAACCAGTAATCCCGCGTTAGCACCACTGTAGACGAGCATTGCATGCAGCATGCAGTCCGTGCCCCCTGCTGACCGCCAGGCCTAGTCAGAAGAGAAGGCTATGCATTTTTGCCTAGCATGACGCCAGCAGCAGACTGAGGCCACAGAGGTACAAATGATGTCTGAAGCCAGCAGTGTCCTTGACATGATGCCACTCGACCTGCAGGACAATGCCCCCTTCAGAGAGAGCGCCTCTACCCCTGTTGTACGTCCGATGTCAGCAGATTAGCACCGCAACCACAAGCAGTAAGACCAAGTTATGTTAAGCCTACAAATAATCACCTGGGTGCCCTTTGTGGAGAGCCAAATAGGGAAGTCATATGCGTATTTCATAACAAGTATTAAGTAGTTTAAAATACCTTGGTGCAGCCTACATGTGCAATCGTTTTTGATTTATGCTTGGCTAGAGGTCGCTGTGTAGTATTGAATAGAGAGGCATCTGGATCTGTATACATTAAACAACAAGAGAGTAAAGTATGCATCTCACCCTTAATTTATCATATTTAAAAAAAAAAAAAGAAAATAGACAGTGACGCCTTCTACTAATGTTCACAAGACCATGACTTTTGTGCTGTTAGTTTTGAAGTCTATGACCAAACTACTTTATTTTGACACTAAATAAAACATATGCTTTCCTCTTTAAAGGGAGAGCATATAAGTGAAGTTATTTGAAATGCAGGTTGGGTAATATTTATTTTTTATTTTTAGAGGCCTGCTCTGTTTTAAGGTCAGACACTGTGGTTCGTGACCTTCCATTTGAGAAGTTTTACATCAGTTTCAAGAACTTTTCATGCCTCAGACATGGGCAATTAGTGATATTTATTTGTTTCCATTGATATGATGCCTAAATGTCATACGTAAGCAACCTGAAAACGTGGCAGCTGTGAAGTTGTTCCTGGTCCCAAACCGGACCCAGGAACATCATTTTACATTTCTTTTCATTAAAATGTAATGAAATGATGAGAGAAAAGTATAATAACTTCCTGGGCCCGGTTTGTGCCTACGGACAACTTGCAAGAGGCACCCTATTTTTTTTTTAATCCCTGAGAAACGCTGCTTTATTTTAATGAAAAAATGGGAGAAATTTAAAATAAAGTGCTAATTTTATTGCACAATGAGCATAAGGCTCAACACCTCACTTTAAATGATGACACGAAAGTCATACAAAAATGGTATCCTTTAAAAAATGACGTTCTTTTCTTTCTCCAACATGGAAAAGCATTTCAACGGAGCATCAAATTACACCACTGCATTAAGAGACATTTTTAAAAGTGATAGTTTGTAAACAGGAAACAGACATGGAATGCCACCGTCCCTTAGGTTATGACAATGCTATATTAATGTACTAAGAGGCAAGTCATCTGTACCAGCTTTTTTGTTCTATTGGGGAGATTTGTGCACAGTGCACACCCTGAACTCAAGCATTTCAAGTTACAGTTATCTGTCATAATAAAGAAAAAGAAGGCACAATGTAATAAAATAGTTGTATTGCAGCATTTATATTTAGAGCTTATTACCCTTTGTGGGCACTGAGGTACTTGTATACATGGCCAGAAAGCTAGGCCATGTAGGGTGCGTGGTTGGTATGGTGCCATTGTCTTGTGATCCTGTGTGGTAGTGTTTCTGTGTCATACGTGATAACCACCGAGGTGCCTTTACTGTGTTATGGGACGGAGCAGTGTAGTGGATGACCAGGAGTGAGAGACAGACATTCAGTTTATGGTTTTCAGCATTCTGGTAACTTTACACAGCTCTGCAAGTCCCTATATTTTATGATTGTAGTGTGCTTCTCTGATGACTGCAGAGGCCAGGATCACACAATCTGTTGAAGAGGGAAGCTGGAATAGGTTTTTTGGTTTCATGTTGTACCTTGCACATACTAAATGGGTAGCTCTTTTTCTGTTGTAACCATATAGTCAATGAAGCTGTGTGTGTGGGGACTCTGGGACCAATTCGCGAGTTGCTCGGCCTTCAGTAGCTCACGACGATTTTCGCTGATCAGAAGTAGCTCTCACTACAGAAAAGGTTGGAGACCCCTGCAATAGAGTCAGGTACAGAAGCACATGGCACGGTAGGATATTGTTCAAAATGTTTTTTTCTTTTCAATTTATGTATTAACTTAAACAAATCAAGATGGACATTGTCAAAATTACATTTGCTTGTTGGACAATAGCCTAGACCTTTGCGTGGTACTACTGTCTCACATTCATCAATAAGCGTAGAGGATAAATTGATGATACTCAATTCATTAGTCGTGGTTCAGTGGTCAGGTTCCTGATCAGTGCTCTCAGGCAGGTGTACTATCTCTTCATAGTTGCCCCCTGTTCCCTGGCTTTTGTTCCTGATCTGCTGTTTTGGCCACCCCGCCTTGTTCTTCTTCTCTGGGTTTTTGCGATTGCCCAGACGATACCGCTGGAACTCTTGTTAAAAAGCCAACGATGTATTGTCAGCAGTGCTGTTACTGGTACCTTCACCCGGATCACTCTCCAATGAAGAGAGAAAGGTACTGCTCAATGAAATACTAGTATTGTTTCTAGTATCAGTAACCACCTGTACCTTGCTAACTGCATCATCATATTTTCTGGTGAATGTAAATATTCGCCCTCTCCTGTAATCACCTTCATCTCTTATGATTTTCTTCCGTTTTCTGTCTTTTAGGTATAATTGCTAGCTGTTTAGTTCCTTTTTAAGGATGTCATTGTTTTTTTTAATTACATGCTTAAGATTAGATTCATTATCTCCCTTTCAAGAGTAGCTATATCCTCCGTGATTTTCTTCACCTTCTTCTCAGAATTGGTTATCAATGTTGTCATCATTCTATATGATGCAGAGTATAGGCCTTCCTCCCATTCAGCTAGAAGATCCTGATCTAGGTCTTCAAAGCTCGGGAAAATTAGTATTTGAAGACCTCTTGGAATACGTTTATGTTCAATACATTTCTTCAAGGTGGCTCCATCCCACCATTTGGCCAGCTCAGCTTTATTTCTTTGTTTCTCTAAAAGTATAAATTTGCTTTTTAAGCCTTCATTTTTACCCACTGTAATATCCTGTATAATCGGCCTGCCCTCAGTTTTATCATTAAAAAGGTCATAAAATATTTGTTCCCGATTATCATTGAAATCCATTGTCCTTGTATCACGTGTAGCTAAGTCGGGTGATAGTGCAGTATGCCCACAATAAACATGAGAAAACGCACAAATAGGGTTGAGGCAATAAACCCACACCTAACACTACAAATGACTAAAGAGTTTGGTGATGGTGCTTAGAAACCAGAACGTGTACCCCTCTATACTTACTACTGGGAAAAATCCCAAGAACAGGAAAAAGAGAATGGAATCAGCACACATCAAGTTGAATTATCTTTCTTCGTTCAGATGAAATCAAATTATCCATAATAATTTGAAGAGAAATAGCAGGTCCAGATTGTTCTTTATAGTTAGAATTTTCTTTATTGAAGAATGGGTACAATTGTTAAAATCCAATGTTCACAAAATCCATTATGCCATTTAGCCATTGTGTTTCGTCTCTGAAGAGACTTCTTCAGGGCTAAAGGAAAACATACATCAATATAATTTAAAATACAGCAAAATTCCATGTGAATAAATCACAGATATTATTATCACACGATGTCATGGTTTTGTTTGCAAACAACCAACGAACTTTTCAAAATCTTTCAACTAGAGAAAAACATGCCCTCCCCAAATTGTCCTCTGATCCATCAATTATAATCAAGCCGGCGGACAAAGGTGGCGCTACGGTTGTCATGGACATGACAACCTATCGCCAGGAATGTCTGCGACAATTGAATGATCACAACTCCTACCGGCGCTTACCTAGTGACCCCACTCCTAGGTTACTAACAGAGATCAAGACGTTGGTTGATGAAGGCAATGAGGAAGGATGGATCACACCCCAGGAGGCGCAGTTTCTGGTAACCTCTAATCCCGTCATGCCGGGGTTCTACTGCCTGCCAAAAATACACAAGGCAACTAGGCCTCCCCCTGGACGACCAATCTTCTCAGGGATTGGCTCCCTCTTGGAACCACTATCCACTTTTGTGGATTTTTTCCTCAGGCCACTAGTTAAAGAAATGCCCACATACCTGCAAGATACGGCTGACGTACTCAGGTTGCTACCAGAGGTGGACTTCGACGTCGGGACGGACCTTTTGGTCAGTTTCGACATTGAGTCACTATGCACCTGCATTCCGCAGGAGGAGACCTTAGAGGCCATCAGATCACTTTTGGATGCCCGAGACTTGAATAGCATCACCCCCGTCAACTTCATTATGGAGTGTGCCAGGTTGGCAATGATGGAGAACTATTTTAAATTTGAAGATGAGATCTACCTCCAAACCTCAGGGACATCCATGGGCAGCATTTTTGCCCCCAGCCTCGCCAACCTCTACGTTCACCTATTTGAACAGGCTCATGTACTTAACCATAGCAACCCTTACTTTCGTCAGGTGTTGCTATGGAAAAGATACATTGATGATATCTTGGTGATATGGCGAGGAACACCATCTGAAATTGTAGCTTTTCATGGATGGCTTAGCCAACAGAACCGTTACCTCAAGTTCACTGTGGAGTATAGTCAACAACAGTTGCCATTCCTGGATATCTTAATCTTCACGAGTGGTGGTAAACTCGAGAGTGAACTATATAAAAAACCTATGTCGAGGAACTCACTGCTTGTGTTTAATAGCCATCACCCACGAGGCTTACGCGAAAACCTTCCGGTAGGACAGTTCCTGCGTGTCCGCAGAAACTGTTCATCACGACCCCTTTATGAAAAACATGCTGCACAACTGTCCAGACAACTCCAAGAGAGAGAATACCCTCGCCATCTTGTTAAACGAGCATGGAAACGGGCTTCCAATAATAGTCGGGAAGCACTTTTGGAGAAGAAAATTGAAAAACCACCATTAGAGAGACTTACTTTTGTCAGCACTTTCAGTGTCCTCTCGAATCAAATCCAGAAAACTGTCAAACGACATTGGAATATTCTGAATGTGGCACAGACTGCAGTTCCACCACCTCTTTTTTCCTTTAAAAGAGCACCCAATCTACGTGACACCCTGGTTCACACTAGGCCGAGAGTGCAGACAACAGATGTCAGTAACACACTGTGGAATCTTCCGCCTGTGCGAGGTCATTATCCCTGCGATCATGTAGCGCATGTCCACAAACCTATAAGACCGATCAAGTGGACATAGGCACAGGAAGACCGTGGTTGCTAAAAAAAACACACTAATTGCAACACGGAGGGCGTCATATACATGATAACCTGCCCTTGTTCACTTAGATATGTTGGTCATACTACTCGAAAAATGAAAATTCGAATAAGTGAACACAAGAGCACTATCAGACGTCACAAACAGTCCACTTGCCTGACTAGTCACTTTCTTTCTACTAAACATCAGGCAGAGGACTTACGGTGGGTAATATTAGAGCACCCATACATTCCACCACACATCCGTGACACCTCGAGGTTCCTGTTCGTGAAAGAACAGAAGTGGATTTTCAAACTTCAGTGTGACACTAAAGGCCTGAATGATGCCATTCCCTGGGTCTCCCTGTAGCCCTAACCATAATCATTCATGTCACTATGATATATGGTTTTCTATCAATATCAGTTTTTTTGACTCTGACCTCTTGTCTATTGTTAATACACAACTATACCGTTACACCATGGTTAATTGTTTTCACAAGTGCCATTTTACTTACATCTATAATTAACACTGTCAGGTATGCTTAGTGACACTCACAGTGCCTAACAATTCTGCCTACTCAGCAATCATCCAAGGAAGTATACACTTATGTGCAATGGTAATACGAACATTGCTATTTACCGCTATGTACATTAGTAGAAGAAGTAAACAGTTCATTTGAGCAGGTATTTTGCTTCTGCTCGTTACTTCTCTATTTCTTATCTATATGCCCTTCAAGGCTATACACAGTTCGTGTACTGTGATCTTTAATAACCTAGCATTGCGCATGCGCGGAGAACTAACAATTATCCCCTGAGTGCGCGTGTTGATCAACATATGGGCGCGCATGCGCGTAGAAACACATCCACCCTCTTGGCATGCGCGTTGATCAACGAATGGGCGCGAGTGAGCAAACATAGCAGCCTAGTGTTGCTCATGCGCAGATGAGTAACACTCTTCCTGTGGCATGCGCGTGGGCTAACCTGGGTTAATGTGGTTCAGCACATGCGCTCTCAAAACTACGAGGAGAGTAGCGCGTCAAACTCGAGATCTAATGGGCATGCGCGAAAAAGAAAAAAACGGCGATTTATGCTGTCAATTGGCCGCCAGCAAGAGCTAAATTGACCAATTAGCACTAGTATATAAACGGAATAGGCTGTCCTGTCGGTACCTCCACTTCCTCCCGGATGACCGAGAGAGGTACCGACGGACAGGTGAGTTTCTTGGGGTCTAGGCAGTTTGATCTTAGGCCTCTTATGCTCTTCTTTGATGAAAAGAACAGGCTTTTCCATCAAGTTGTAGTAGCCTTAGGCTCGATGCTTGACTTTGGTTATTTAAAAAACATCATTCTATGTTCCCCCCTGGCATATCCACCCATTTGCCACCTTGTGGTGAGCTAAAGTAGGATAGGAGGGGATGTCACATTTTACCATTTCTAATTAAACATTGGCAAAATCACTTGGTAATTCCCATTTAGTCAATAGTTGTGACAGTAACTAATCCTATTAATCGGTTCATGATCTGATGGTGTGTTGTCCATTACTTTGTAAATTAGGTCTTTATGCAAAGCCATTGAGCTAAACACACTGTATGTTTCCAATGTGTGTTTTCCCCTTTTTTTGCAAAACAGAGCGGGCCTCAATTTCCCGAGTAGGTTGCCGGGTGAGGTGAGGTCTTCTCCCACATAAAGCTGGGTGAGTATCTCAGTAGAGGATAATTCCTCTCTGTGTGAGAGATATAATACTCTAGAATTGTAGCTAAGTATAAAGTACTTATGCATGTGTGTTGTTTCTACAGTTTCTGTGTGTCTCGAGTGGCCATGTATATATATATGTGAATTGTAAGTTTTTCTTTTTTATAACAGGAAAAGAAAATTTAGTTCTCCTGGATACATTGGGGCTCCAAGGTCCATTGAGATTCCTGTATTGTAAAGTATTAAACTTTTTTTCCCTTCTTTCACAACACTTTGTACAAATTGCAGTAGCTATTCCATCTCTGGGTCCTGAAGAAAGCCGGACAATTGTTCCATATGGCTGAAACATGTCGACCGTCCTGCACAGCGCCACATTGTAGTTATTAATTTCCACTACAGGGCGTGGTTTTAATTTTGACACTTCAACAATCTCCATTAAACATATCTTTTGTTCGAGTAGTCAATTTTATCTTCACTTTCACTAGAGCACTGCACCTCATCTTTTCTACTCTTCGAACATCATCTTGGCTAGAGTATCTGTAAATGTTCCATACCCGCACGGTCGCCTGATGGTTTAGGCGGTATTTGGATCAAGTACCAACTCCCACATGACGTTACTCCGCCAACAAGGGTGGTCTGATGGGAATTTCTCAGCCAGATATCACTCTCCTTATATAGTATGTTGTCTCTTCTTTCCATAGTTTTCTGCACAACAACACACACTGTTTGACCGGGTATCCCCATTTTGTGATTTGTCATTTTTGGTTTCCCCCAATCTGAGCCCATCTGCCTCTGTTCCTTTCTGGTCCTGTTGGCCCTCGTCATCTTGTCCTGGTTCTTCTCACCCTATACCTCCTAACCCTGGAACTATAAGGACTAGTCCATATGGCCTCTCATGTCAAGACCCTCTTAAGGCCTGATTACGAGTACTGTGCTCTCATGGAGGTGCTGTGGATGTTGGGGATCGCCTCACCTGCGGTCTGACTGCCAAATGACCAGTTTTGGTGGTCGGACCACCATGAGACTACTGCATATGCCTATGTGTGGTGGTAAGGGGAAGCAATATGCTTCATGGTGCTGCTGCAGCACCTCAAAAAAAAATTCCCCTCCACCATCCTTTTCATGGCACTGAGCCCACCTTGAAAAGTGTGGCGGTGGGGAAAGAAAGGGGACCCTACAGGGCCTCCTGGTATGCTTGTGCATGGGGATGCATGCAGGGGGCACATGTGTGCCACCCCCCTGAATGCATGCACCCCCCAGTTCCTGTAAGGTATGGACTGCACAGAGCGGTTGTTTTCCCATTGCAGTGCTTTTGAAAGGCACTGCTATGTTACTGCAGCACCGACCACCCACCAGACTACAAAACAACTCCTAATCTGGCGGGTGACCGGCGGTCAACTTTGGCAGTCTGGGAGTGGGGTGCTGGCATGGTAGCCTGCTTCCAGACCACCAAAGTCCTAATCAGGCCCTTATTCTTTGTCTTCCTGGTTTGGGTTGTGTTGGTCCTCCTGGATTTGTTTCTTATCATCTTAGTTCTTTTGGTGCTGCAGCCATTCATCCTGGCCCTCTTGACCCAGCTTCTTCATGTTTGGGTCCTCCTGTGCCTGTTCACTTTGGTCCTCCTCCTCCTGGCTACCACAATCCCACATGGTAATCTGAGCCCTGGTACCATAGGTCCTAATCTTAACAGCCCTCTTAGAGATGTTTCCAGTCAACCTGGGTATAATCCTAGTTCACCTAGTCCTCCATCATCTGGTCTTGTAGGTGCCTTTGGTACTGGTCCCCTTGGTCTTCCTAGTACCTGCCCTACTTACCCTGGTTTCCAGTACTACTGGCCTTTACCCCCCAGGTTCTGATCTTCCGAGTCCTCTTCAATCTGGTCCTGATGCTCGTGGCCTCCTCTAGCTTTTTACCCTCATGGTTGTGCAATAACCTGTCCTGGCCCACTACAGATGCCTGAACCCCCTCTGCTGGGTAAATAGCATGACAAAGCGTGTTTATTGACAGGCAGCAGAGAGAACTCCTTTGAATTACCCAGATGCATTACTCACCTGTCTCCTGCTTTTACTTCCTCATTCCACAGAATCCCCATTTTTGTGTCTCACTCAGTTTGCCTCAACCAAGTGTCCCTAAGCGCTATGTCCCAATCACCAACTGCCAAGATACTGCCCATTTGTCTGCATTTCCTGTTTGCTGCTACTTGACCACTGCTGCTGTGTTGCAAGATTTGAAATTCTAAGCAGGCACAACGCCCCTTAAAAAGTAGCCTAAAGCTAGCAGAACTGCTTTAATAGGAATCCAAAAAGAGCACAGCCCTCAAAAATCATTAAATGGAGAACAATGAACATTAATAAAACACTGTGTTCTCATGAATGAATAAAACATGTATGTAACATGTTTTAAAACTATATTCATTCTTTGCAGACAGCCAAATACTCATAGATTACAGCACTAAATATATATGTGCCATAACCTGAAGCTCCTGAAATAGAAGTTTGATTGTTATTTAAAATTGATGATACTGATTTTTTTAAAATCTGTAAACAACTTTGATTAATTAATGCACTTACCTTGGTACAAACGATTGTACATTTGCGAATGCACTTACTTTCAAATGCCTTACTCGTATTGCACCCACCATTCAAAGATAGCCAACACCCCCTATGGTCCTATTCTCTTCATGGCTGAGTAATTAAAGATCTCCTTCACACTAATTATCCATCGGCCAGTCAAACTGTACATCACCTCTACTATTTAGCCGCGGCCAGCTAATCAGTAGAGACTATGTATTATTTTGCTGGCCTCTCGGTAAATAGCACAGATTATGTACTATCTGGACAGTGGTCCGGTGCATAGACATTTCCTATTATGATATGAAGTTGAATAAGGACTGATCGTCTACGAGGATCAGAATCTGGAGTATTATATAGTAGTAATTTCTGAACACTATGCCAGAGGTGGCAGACAGCTCCACCTGAAAGATAGAGCAAGTATTTGTACAGTAAAGGGCAAGGAGACTTTTGGATGCATAGGCAATAGTTTTTCAGTGATCTCATACGTTTTTTCCTCATAGGAGAGAACATGCTATTTTAAATTGTGTCAGCTTTTATTAAAACAGCATGATATTCTCTGAGAAAATAGCTTGGTTATTTGATTGTGTGCCTAAAACACCCTACTGTGAAGGGCCTATTCATTGTAAATGCCAAAAATTTAAAAATACTGTGATTGAGTACATTTGGACCTCAAATTTATTTTTGGACAGAAAGATAGTATACCTCAATGATGAAAAGATGTCCTGGCCTTGGAGATAACATCTAAGACATTGTCAAAAATGTGTCCTTTTTCAAAACAATGTGTGTACTAAACCACATTTTTATTTGCTAGAAATATAAATTCTCATCAGTCCCTTTTGAAATGTTAATGCATGCTTAGGAAACTGTGACGCCAGAAAAAAGCTCTTATGAAGATGCAGCCCAGGACGTGGCACTCAGAGTCCAATGGTGGACAGACAACTGGACAGTTTTCCATTAATTGGTCATTCCAATAGAGAGCATTTGCAAAATCCTGCACAAGTTCTGTACCTCATGGGACTTAATTGCGATATAATTTTCTTTGGAGAAATCACGAGCTGTGATGGATGCACAGCTTGCCTACACATGTCTCGCATGTGTTAATCAATGTCTTTTTGAAGACGCAGGCAGTGACTGTGTTAATCGAACTGTCAGTATTAATTAAGGACCTATTTGTGTCAGGGACTTAGAGTTCAAGTTCCGGTTCCCAGTGGTTAATTTGTAAAAAAAATAGGTGCCTGGGCTCTCATCAGGAGGCACCTTGCACCAGCCAATTCTCCTGTTAGCGTTGCCTACAACAGAGCCAACTTCTAACTATAAAAGTGGGGAAAGTATGAAGCATAATGGTCAGAGCTTCCGACTTCAGAGCTGGGGAACCAGGTTCGAGTGTCGGTATCGGCTCAGCATTCTTTAATTCGGGGCAAATCACTTAATCTCCCTGTGGCTATCATAAATTTAATGTGTCCTTACCTGGTGCTCATGAAAAGTGACAGTGTCGATGATTAAGCGTCCGTTCTGAGCACCGGAAACCACCAGCTCAAATGAAGCACTGCCGGTTACATATCTACATACGATATTATATCAGGTTTTGGCATGAAATAGATTATGAGGGTTATGGTCGATGTTACATGGGATATTTAACCACAACCAGGGTTTATTACGGGAGAAGATAATAAGCATATTTTAAGCCTTACATGATGCATTTGTAAAATTAAACTGATGTTCTTATACAGGTCTCTGTAAAGTTCCTTGACAAATCTGATTTCACACTACTCAACCAAGCTGACCCACATGTCCATGTGAAATAATATTTTGATTGCTGTTCTGTCAGTGGCCTTTTTTTATATTATATCCTATTCCTGGTCTTGTGGCAGTCTTGTGGCAGACCTTTGTAAACGTGGATAAAGAGTCTTCTTTTAATTGAAGATCTGTTTTATTTTCTATTGTATTATCAAGAAATTAACTTTCTTACATGGTTTCCTGGTATGGTAGAACAATGTTCTTTTTCAAAGCAAGTGCAACTATCCTACATCCAACATATAGGGCCTGATTAAAGAACTGTATTTTATAGTATGTAAACTAGTGCTCCAGAAGTACTATTTACTACACATTTCATTTCACAAATCTATGGGTAGAAATCTTCACTTCTGCATCACCTAGCTTTTTTGTGTGGTGATCTCTGTCCTGGTGACGAAGATCTTTGCTATTTTATTGTATAGGTGTGAGGGACTGGGAAGGAATTTGGGATTGTAATTCACAAAATACACTTTTAAAGTTACTATAGCTCTAATTGTGTCAAGAAAGACTTAAATATACTCTAGCCTAGCCTTGGAGAATGTAAAGCGCCACACATGGCCAACCACTGGTAATGCAACCAATCTCATAGAAACCAATGAAGGGAGGGAATTAAACTAACTTACACACACCCACACACATATATGCATCTATATCCATATTCACCAGTTAAAGTCAACTGAATTAACTATAACTCACGCCCTGAAGTAACTATAACTTGTACCATCGCCATGTGCAGTGTTTTCATAAATGATGTCATGTCAGATGTCATCAGTGATGTTATCAATTCTGTCAATGAAAGTGCCATGAACTATATTTTATGTGAGGATATACGCTGTACAAGGTGAGGGCATGTGTTAAAGTTACTTCAGGGCACGATTTATAGTTAATTCAGTTAACTATAACTGGAAAATCTCAATGTTTTTAGTTTCAAATCTTATGTTGTACCTGACATTACCATCTAACTATAACATCACTTTAACCTTTGGCTGTTTAAGTGAATTTCGATATTTCTTTTTTTAATGTAAGTCACTGTTCATATATAAAAAGCAGGCCTATTGGTTTTGTCAAGTGGTGACTGCATCAATGTACAAGACAATCCCATTGGCTTTGACAAGTATTCAAGACAACATTCTTCAAGCCACATAATAGAGCCATAAGACCAACCACAAGGGGTCCCTGCATTCCAGAGCTAAAGAGAAAAAGCTCTAGCGATCAGAACGCTTGAAATTTTGTGAACGTTTCATGGGGTCATGTTCTAAAGATTCCAGAAAACATAGGGTTAATTGTTCTAAAAATAAATCTGGGGTCTGCTGCACTACCTGCAGCCAACCAAAACATGTTGTTTTATATATTGGTGGTGCCCTGCTCAGATTGGGGCACCCCAGAGCAAACATGTCATGGCAAAAAAGCACACACACTGCATTATGGAACGCTTCTCTGCTAGAGTAGTGAGTAATAAATGAGCAGATTCAGCTACTTATTTATTATTCATTTTGTTAACCTGATGCAGATTTTTTTGGAGGGAGGTATCCTGGTCCCATCTGCAACACTCACAGCTTCTTTGCTCATTGAAGACATGGAGGTGCCCCACAGCCCCATTCTATGGAGCCGCACAGGAGGCGACCACATATTATTTTTACATTTAATTTTAGGAAGTGGGTGGCCCAGTTCTACCCGGGAGGTCCATGGCCCCCACGGCTCTGACAGCACCCTTGCCAGTAACCATCTCTGCGCTGGCAGAAAAAAACATTTGTACCACCACGAGGCACAAGCCCTTCTGCTCTTGCTAGGTGAAAGCATTGAAGTTTTCCCTGTCCAAGCTCTCATGGACAAGGAATAGTATGCTTGGAGATGGGGTCCCCAGGACACCAACAGTGAGCTGGCCCCAGGGGATTGGGTCGCTGGTGATGTACGATGGCTCATGTGAGGGGGCCCCACTGACCTAAAAATGTCAATGTAGGCCATAGGCTATGGGATCCCCCAGGTTGTACAATGGCTCAGGGAGGGGGCCACATGTTCTCCATACCAAACATTATTGTTGCGCTGATCTGCCAGGCCCTGGTCCACCTCACAGTACCGTTAAGAAAATATGATGCTTTAGGCCTGGGGGAGAGTCTCTGTAAAAACCCTCCCACTATGCCTAGGGTGTCAGGGTATTCCTACATTGCCCCACCATGCTTTTTTAAATATTTTTTCAGGACTCGGGGCTGAGTCCAGAGTCCTAAAACGGCTGCTGCAACATCTTGCAGCCAATCAGATCGTATTATTGGATCTGTAGTGTCCAGTGGAAAATTGCATGGGGTAAATGCATTTTGCGACCCCCGCCCCTTTTTCTTGGCCTCCGCTTGGCAGATTGCCTCAAACTTTTCAGGAATAAGCTGAGGTGGAGGAGACTTTTCTTTGGAAAGTTTTGTGGCGAATCCTTAGATGGTACCAAGGTTATTAGAAAAACAAAATATCTATAACTACCCAGTGTATTTTAAAGTCATTTATTTTTATTATTTGTTTAAATAATGTTTTAATTTTTGGGAGGGATTGAGGGATTAGATTTACTATTCCCAATCCAAAATAAGAAGAAGTAGGGAAGGTGATTGACTTTGGAGAGGTCAGATCCCTATTCCTGTTCCAACATAAGCAAAAGTAGGGAAAATGTTAGACTTTGGAGGGGTCAGGTGTACTATTCCCACTCCAATGTGAGCATCAATAAGGAAAGTATTGGACTTTGGTGGGGCCAGATTTACTATCCCCTCTCCAATTTTAGCAGCAGTATTGAAGGAGTCATATTCACTATTCCCACACCAATGTAACCAAAAGTAGGGAAAGTATTTGACTTTGGAGGGGTTACATTTACTATTACCATTCAAGTTTGAGCAACAGCAGGGAAAGTGTTGGACTTTGGAGGGGTGAGAATTATCAATTCCACTCCAATGTAAGGTTAATTAGGGAAAGTGATGGATTTGGAGGGGTCTGATTTACTAATGCCACTCCAATCTTAGCAACAACAGGGAAAGTGTTGGACTTTATAGGGGTCAGAATTGCTATTGTCACTGCAAAGTAAGCAAAAGTAGGGAAAGTGTCAGATTTTGGAGGAATCAGATTTACTATGCCCCCTCCAATCTGAGTAACAGTAGGGTAAATGTTGGACTTGGACGGGTCAGATTTACTATTGTCAATCTAATTTTAGGAACTTAAGACTTAAGAGCTAAGACTTTGGTTTTATGAATAATATTTAAGCAATGGTGTTTTATTAATGTTTTATGGTGCTTACCTGGCGATTTACATCTCCTTTTAGCACTGTTATTGGTTCTCATTGCAGTCTCATGTGCAAGTTGTCAGTCTGGCCATTATATAGAAGTCAAGAGATATTACACATCTGCTTGACATCTACTAGGTCTATATTGGAGTGTTCAGTCAGTTTTGAGACTTAATGGTAGTCCTAGGAAAAGGAGGTCTTCCAGCCACCCACCAATGTCATGTGCAAGGAAAGAGTAACACAGGGTTGTGGAAGGTTCATAGGGGACCACTGGCCATCCCTTGAGCATGTGGTCCATCAGTCTGGGTGTTGCAGCTATTCTCAGCAAGTACATGCCTCACAAAATCCTCCAAACCAAAGTCTGTAGTCAATGAGTGATGCTGTTGTGGTTGCACTGGAAGAAAACCAGGGTTCAGTAGATTTTCTTTATCTCTGAGATATGCCCATATATAGGTTAGAGGTGTTGCAATCTGAAGTTTGAAAGTTCTGGAAATGGGTATAATAGTGTTAGTTTTGTGATAAAAGAAACTATTCATTCTTAATTAGAATATGAAAAGCTTATGTAAACAATTCTACAAAGAAGGGAGGCCATAACAGTAAATGAGCATGGTGTCTAAAATGCTCATGACTATCATCACCCAGGTATCTTCCAGTAAGTGAAAAAGCAATATTCTTTAGTTACTCCATGTTTTAGACATGTTCAGTCCTAGAACATCTTGGGCCAGAACACGTATTCTTTCTATGACCATTGCAATCCCAATTCAACATGTGAGATTATGACATGTTGATAGCACTCTTCCGGTCCCTATTTCTAAGGTGGAGGAGACTGCACCATTTTAAATTAGTAGTTTAGTAGCAGTGCACCATATTATTCAAGTTTCCCATTTTATCAATGCATAATAACCATAATTGAATTATAAAATGTAACAACTCTAAACCTGCAACTAGTTTGCCCCATGTCAAGTTGAAGATGAATATTCCACCAAGTAGGAGTAGCTCATCTTTCACCTGGGCCAGCCATACAAGGTTATTTTGTCTGCCATCATTGCAACTCAAATGATTGATCCTGACTGACTTGCCAATGTTCCAGTTGTACTTGGGAGAGCAAAAAATAAAATGCTTAAATTAATTTCAGCCACTGGTAATTGCTATGGGCAGCAAAATAGTCTATCACATTTTTTGTCCTACATACCACCTCAGACAGAAACCAGCCATGTTCAAAGCAGCCTTGATCATGCTCCAACAGTAGCACTCAAGCCCAAACGTCCAGGCACAATCTCATGAAATTCTAGAGGTCAAGAGGCCACTGAAGGAGGCACGGGGGTCTGAAGCATACCACAAGGAAGCAGAATACTGCAAAAAATGGTCAGGCAGGATCCAATTAATATTAATTTGAATGTACAGCTTTAAAACATTTGTGCAGGTCCAATGAGGGCTAGGGACATCTGGTAGGCCAAAATAATCCAAGTGTGATTTTGTGTGCTGAGCCCTTTGAAGTGGGTCTTAAGTAAGATTTCAATTTCCTCTGCTGGTGCCTTTTTCACCTTGAGCCCTCCTGGGGGCTGGTGTCTTAGGCCACATCCACCTTCACTGCTCTAGCCCAGGCAATACCAAAACAAGGGCGGTGCTGCCAGGCATTAGACGGGAATAGGGAGAGAATATCTTTGTGCCCTAACCCATAACTCTGGGGCACCCCTTGCCAGAATCTAAGATGCATACCACTACAGAAGATGAAAGTGGCAATGTCACCAAGGATAGGAGTGGGCAGATAATAGTGCCAGGGCCCATGCAACCTGAGGGGACAGGCTATATACCCTTGCACCCTGCGTGTTGGGTGCCCCACACAGGGGCACGGTCAACCATGGATGTGTGGGAGCAGCCGCATGCACACATACTTGTACAGAAAATGTTTAAGAGCACATGTACCTTGTTCTTGTTTAATACAGGTATATAGACTTTCTACGTCCATGGTGACAAACATCAACTCACCATGATCTTATATGAAATCCTCGAGTTTGCAGAGCAAGTCACCACTATCTCTTAGATAAGATGCCACATTTTTTACAATTGGTTTTAGATACGAATCAACATATTCATTAATATGTTCTGTAGGACCACCATTACCAGAGATGATTGGTCTCCCTGGGGGGAATAAACCCCCCTTGTGAGTTTTCGGTAGCATGTAAATACATGGAAATCTGGAATGGTGGGCCTGCAGGTAACGATGTTCCAAGTCAGATAATAAGCATGGCTCCTGCTATTCCCATAAGTGTGAGTTGACCTTCGTTTCAATTTGAGAAGTGGGATTATGATATTGTTTTTCGTAACAAGTGAGGTCGGCAAGTTGTCTATTGATTTCCCTGTGATAATCAATGCGATCCATGATGACAATACTGCCACCTTTGTCCACCTCTCTTATCACAAGGCTGTCGTCATTATTAAATTAATTCAATAAAATCCAATCTTTGTTAGTCATGTTTGTCCGATGTATACATTTATTGGTGCCCCGATGTTGATCCTCTAGCTTGTAAAGATCTGATGTCACTTTGTTGTAAAATTTGTCTATTATCGAATCACAAGACTGTAAAGGCATACATTTCAAACTGGGTCGTAGACCACTGTCATTATTACAGTCTTCATATATGCCCAGCATATTGCTCAACTGAATGATATTCCCAATTTGTTACTCATCACAGAGAGTGGCAATCATAGGTGAATTGTGTATATCTTGAATAGATAATATATTATCACTAGAGCAGGGGTCTCCAACCGGTCGATCGCGAGCTACTAGTAGCTCGCCAACAATATACCAGTAGCTTGTGGTCCGATGCCCACATTTGTACCCTTTCACTGTCATTATGTTATTTTTACGCCTTTTCCACCTCTTGTCTCTGCTTGTCGGTTTTCCTTCCGGTATCACACTGCTGCCATTGGCTATTAAGGTAGCTGGGGCGGGGAGAAGTGGTTGAAGTCGGCATAGCAGAAGCAGGATTAGATTGCCGCCCTAGGGGGACCTACAATGCACATTACAATTTGTACATTGCTGCAGCCTTGGGGCTGGCTGCGTGATTCAATCAAATGGAGACTCACTCAGCCCTGCAGGGGCCTCCTTGATACCACGTGGCCTGTCATAGCATGACCGCATTATTCATGAGAGCAGTGCCTTCATGAATAAGAGGGAGTTGGAGGGTGAATAGGGCACACTGCTGCCCAGATTGTATAGAGATGGTCCTCTCCTGAAAGGCCTGCATGTTGAAAAGGCTGGTAAGCGCACACCTTGTTGTAGTTCTATCTAGGACCCTAAATTCGATAGTCCTGATTTATGCCTTGATGTGGTTATAATAAATAATATCCTTATAAAGGCATAAGAATCATATCCATATTTAGTCATAGCCCATGCTGCCCAAATTAAGCAAGGCTACTTCCCCAGGCTCCTAGAAAGTACAATGAGTTCTGTACACAAACCAAACCTCCAGCAACCTGGGAATTCCCCATTGCTTCTGTTTTGATTTTGTCCTAGAACTCCTGTGAGCACTCTAAGAACGGCCAGTTCTTAGTGACATCTTCATTGACGTCTTATGTCCAACCTTACGTCAAAACCCGGCACCTTTCAGGTATAAATATATCAACGTTGCCTTAAGCAAACACACAGTGGTGGTTTTGGAGCAGAGCGGCTATCTACTTGCCCGAGAGCCCAGCTGATGCGAGAGCCCACGGACGCCGCCCCTCCTCTTTGACGCACTGAGAGAGACGCTGTCTTTTCTCCTGCCGAGAAATCCAGCTCTGGTGTTTCCAGATACCCTCGCGGGTTACTGGGATATCGAGTCCTTAGAGAGAGATACCAGACCTCCTGCTTTCTAATACCCAGGTACGGAGCTGACTAAACCCTTTAAGAAAATTCTTGATTCAGATTCCTTGGCAAAACCAACTTAACTTAAACTGCTACTTACTTACTCCTTCCCACATATTAGGCTTAGGTCAGGTACACCGGGGTAGGCGTATTTAGAAGCACCAGTTGAGTACGTTAGTCAATGTATATTTGTATGTATATATTTTATCTATTTTAAAGAAACATATGTCTAAGAAACCATATAAATGCTTTTACAGTATTATTTCATAATACTCCTTTTACTGTACGCACTTTACTTTATGCTAAGTATTGCAATTGTGGCAATTCATTTCTCTTGTATGAGAAAGAAGACTGCTCAATAAATAACACCTTTTATTGAAAACGCCTGTCTCTCTTTTCTCTACACTCTGGTAAACCTAAGTATGCACACTTGACTGAGTGAAATAGCTGTCTATTGTTTTCACACGACTCTAGAGATACACTCAATTCAATTCAATTCAATTTGTCTTTATTCGGTTAAAAAGATGATAACCATAAAAGTACATTTTAAAAACAATTCATAATAATACATTTGTCAAAATCAATATATAAGTTAGACAGAGAGAAAAATTCTGATAAAACATGAATTAAATTTAAGTACAAATTGATTTACGTAGTCTAAAAACATTGATAAGGAATTCCGAGATGCAGGCAACATTAAAGATAACGTCTAACCTCTGGAGTTCCAGGAAGGCATCCCTACAACGTCTCACCCCCATTTCTCTTAGAGATGGAATAATCAATCTTTTCCTAGGTAAAGTATAGTATTTACAAAAAAAGAAGATATGGATGTCAGACTGTTCCGATTGGTCATCACATGGACATTTAATAAGAATACAGGACCAACAATTCATTACGGGGAAGCTTAGGGCCCTGAAAAGGATGCCTAACCTAAATCGGGTCAAAGTGAACCGCGAAAATTCAGACAATGGGAGGGTTAAGTATGGTTGGATTTTCCCTTGAATTGATATAGGTAGAAGGGCTAGGACAGTTTTCTTCTTATGTTCCACTGTAGTTCTACATTCTTCCAGGTGTTTCATACATTTTATTTTTAAAACTTTTCTCGTAATGTTACACATGGACAGGGGATTGTCATAATAGCCCATACAGCCAATGTTACCAAGGAATTCCCTAATGTATGTAAACCACCTTATCCTCCCAACATAATCCAAACTTAGTCCATCAGTCAAAATAGCACGGTTCAGTACACATCCATCACTAGTCCAGGCTCTATGCCACTGCAGTACCGGTTGAATTCTAATTAAGTCTTCAATATAACATTGGCTCAATTCCGTATGGCAAAGGTAACTAGAGGCACTCTCAGGTACAGCTAAGATGTGTGTCAGGAATTTATTTTCGGCCACTTGAATAGAATTGACTTTTTCATACCCCCATAATCCCGCACCGTAGGCTGCAATAGAAACACAGGAGGCATTGTACATTTTTAAAAGTTCTACTGTGGGTTTTTCCCCATCTTTTTAGCAACATTTTTTAGGGCAGTAATAGATTTACAGAATAGGGCTTTCCTTACTTTTATCGCCTCTGTCCAGTTCCCAGCTTCGTGAAATAAAATACCAAGGTAAGAAAAGGAGGCAGTATAGTCTATAGGGCTTGCATTAATAAACATCCGTCTCCTTCTTCTGCTAGCACCAAGGCCACAACTCATAGAGAATGTCTTGGAGCAGTTGATTTTCAAATCCAGATTAACCATGAATTTATTAAAAGATGTTACAAGACATTGCAGAGCCACCGTGGTGCGAGCCATTAGGACCGCATCATCTGCGTAAAATAACGCAGGAATTGGTCTTTTGGCTACCCTAGGCATATCGCAAGTTGTATCCAGTAGAGCATTCTCTATTCCATTGATATATACCAGGAAAAGAAAAGGAGCTAAAATGCAACCCTGGCGTACCCCGCGCCCAATGTCAAAAGATCTAGTACATTCACCTTTTTTACCATATCGCACTGTTGCGATGGCACCTGAATACAAATCCTTAAGAAAGGCGATTATATTTCCTTCTATACCAAGAGATTCCATGATATCCCATAGTTTGCTGTGTGAAACACAGTCAAACGCTGACGTCAAGTCAATGAAAGTAAAGTAAATGGGTTCACGTCGTGCCTTGGTATATTTCTGCTGTAGAATAAATAAGTTTAGTCCCAGGTCAACTGTCCCCAGTCCCTTTTGGAACCCGTATTGAAGGTTGCTAATTATAGAGTTATCATCCGACCATTCTTGTAGCCTACCCAGTATTACTCCCCCTAATATCTTTACAGTACTGTCCAGTAGGGAGATGGGGCGATAGCAGGTAGGGTTTTGTCTGTCCCCTTTTTTCAAAATTGGAACGATAACAGACATAAACCATGATGGGGGTAAGTTCGTCTTTAGGGATGCATTAAATAATTGTACTAAAAATGGGGCCCATAAAACAACATTATTTTTAAATAGGTCAGGAGGTATGCCATCTGGACCTGGGGCTTTACCGCCCCGTGTTGCATTGAGGCTCCCAATAACTTCGTTTAAAGTTACTTTTAGTTCCGAGCCATTTACTCTCATTTCCCCCTGGTTAGGCATTAATAATTGCAATGGAGAGACCTGCTCATCCATTGGGGTACTATACAGGCTAGAATAATGGCCCACCCAAGAGTCCTCAGTAATGGCGATTTCAATGCGTGCTTTTCCTGAGTCAAAGAAGGGAGCATTTACTGCTTTCCAAAAAGCGCAAACATCCTTACTTAGAGAGGCCTCACAACGCTTTTCCCAGGCTTCTGTTTTAATTGCCAATTTTCTTCTTTTTAGTGCATGTTGGTAAGATTTCCTTGCCTCCCTAACCCTTGGGGGATTGCGGGGGACAGCATGTAAAGCTCTCTTTAGCTCAGAATGGGCCTTTGTGCACATACAATCAAACCATTTTCCCATCTTTTCCTTACTTAATTTAGAAGCAACCCACAAATTGCCCTTAATATGTGTAGCAATAACCTCGAATTGTTTAAGAATCTCCTGACTAGACGCACTTTCATCCAAAATGGACAAGAAACTAGGCAGACACTCGGTTACCAAATTGGATAAAAAGTCACTTGGGACTACCCTGTCCCACTTTAATGCATAGCCATTTTGTTTTGCCATGCTAATGTCAGAAATATTCTGCATAGATCTTCTCTCTATATCCACTGTCTGGAAGGGATTTCTAATCTCCATAATTACCGGGTAATGGTCGCTAAGTGGGGTGTCTAGGGTCCAGCACCTCTTCACCATATGTCTGTGCCTAACAGAAGTTATTATAAAATCTATTGTTGACAAAACACCCCTACCATTAAACGTAGGAGTAAAAGGGAGCTCTGTTTGACCAATTTCATTTGCGTATCCTAGGTCTTCCGAGTGAAGAATCTCGTTTAACAGATCTCCGCAAATGGAGTGTTTAAAATGAGTTAGGTCAATATCCGGATCCAGTGTAAGCCCACATGCTCCTTTCTGGCTTTTATTGCATATGGTACACTCTTATTCTGAGGGAGCAAAGTTGTCATGTTTTATGGTTGTCAGAAGTTAATCCCTTCTTGTCTATCCAGGGAGGTTAAACTCCTCCTCGTTTATTTGAGAAAGTTTCAAGTGACCTCTGAGCTAGCTGGCAAACCTTAAGTCTAATAT
This sequence comes from Lissotriton helveticus, assembly GCF_964261635.1. Taxonomy (NCBI): domain Eukaryota; kingdom Metazoa; phylum Chordata; class Amphibia; order Caudata; family Salamandridae; genus Lissotriton; species Lissotriton helveticus. The sequence goes on along the minus strand of NC_136057.1, from coordinate 480,600,682 downwards.
AGTCAGTAGAGACCTAGTCGACCTCAGTCCTACGTCTACACTGCTGAATATATTGCGCAGAGCCTATTGGGAATATAGGAACTGCACTACATGGCACCCAATGTTTGGTAAGGCGATAAATCGAACGCAAGACGTTAGAGTAACTCAGTCGTGATTTTTCACACAGAACCCTTTTCATCTAAATACTCCAAAAGACGTCTGGAGTGGGTAAAAGGTTAAAATCCGCCGGAACTTAGTAGGAAGAGATTCCTGTGTAAAGTTTTTGGTTTAGTCAACGTTGAAGGATACAGTGTTTCAAAATATTGTGCACCTAATCTTTGTTTCCTTGAAACTTGATCTGCAACAAAAACCTTTCTGTCAGTAAAAATGGTAGAAAGTGAAGACGAAAGGGAGACAGCTAGAATAACAGCTCAACTCCTAGTGGATGACACGAGTCTCCAAGACAATGACCCGAATATTATACTCATTCCGGTCATATTCGTGATAGAGGCCCATGAATATCGGCAGACAGAGGTATTCTATTCATGGATAAACTTTCCAGCAGCAAACGCTGTAACACATGAATTCCACTATTACAAAATAGAGGAACCGCCGGATGTAAACACTCCGTTCGAGGAGATTGAAATCCCACTAAATTACCAAGAGCACCTGCTCTGGTTTAAAGGCGCCCTAAAACATAATAATCACATCACCAGGCTCGGTCCACTACGTAGACCAGGAGCAACGTGGCCGGTTCTAGCCAGCTACACACCACATCCAGACATTGATAAAATGTCAGTACCAGAACTTTTAGCCCAACTAAAACAACTGGTTAAAATACACAGACAATTAGTCCAATATGTAATGCGGACCACAACGGTCCAACCAGCAATTAACATTCCACAGCTGACCCCTCATCAAGGTAACACAAACAAAATAACACCACAGAACATACAACCCTGTCTTGGTAAAACACCTGCAAAACGGGAACAAATTCCATTCTGGTTAGCACAAAAAATCACTCAAATAGAGGAAGTATTTCCAGATACTACACCTACTGAGAAACACAGAATTCTGACTATCTGTCTTCCAATGGGGATCGCACCACATGTGGAGGACTGTGACACTTGGGGCACAGTCTTTGCTTCCATTTACACAAAAACACATGGTGTTCCGTCCATGGCGGTAATACCAGATGTGCTAAGACAGATTCAAAATGAATACGGTCCAGAACCTGCTTTAACTCTGGGTATGAAATTACTGAAAGACTTCAAGCAGGTCTCGGCTATATTATTAGCCAACATAAAAGGAGAAGCAGCATCTGTGGCAATCCACCAGAAATTGAAAGAAACAGATATAGCAGAACAGCCATTTGAACTTGCCAGAATCATAGAAAAATCCTATGAAGAACTAGGTAGAGATAGTTTGGGTGGGAAACCAGTAAAACCCCAACTAACTGAAAATCCTGAAAAAATCTTTATTAAAAATAATCTAAATACTCCAAAAAAGAGTTGGGATGGCAATAAACAATCCACTCCCAAAGAAAAAAGATTCCAGTCCAGAGGAAGGTCTCCTCAACGAAGAGAAAGATGTCCTGACCGAGGAAACAAGTCTCCCCAGAGGGAGCCCTCTGAGAAAAAATACAATCTTAGAAAGAGGGATAATTTGAAAAAACCTGATAGATATCAAGATATTGATACACATCCCTCTCGATCTTTTCAGACTTCCTCGCAGAAATCGGAAAGAAGAGGACGGTCAGAACACAGGGAAGAGCACGTCAAGTCCAAAGACAAGGAACCTGCTCAACAAAGTAAAAAGTTAAAATTTCCAAGAAAGAAGGTAGCCAGTATTAAAATAATTAAACATGCCGAGGATACTGAGGACACAACTGAAAAACGGAGAGTGGGCACAGACAATGCTAGACAGCGCAGCAGAAGTGACCATAGCTCGCAAGATCTTGATGAATCTTCTGGAGACAGTGGACACGAATGAATACATTCAGGTGGAAACTGCAGATACCAGAGTTAGCAAACCTCATAAAATATACGAAATAACACTGCGTATAGAGGGAGATAAGACTAGGAAAGTAAGAGGTCTCTTTTGGGATAATCTTTCGAAAGGCTATGACATCCTTTTAGCTGAGAAAGACTGGCCACCAGAGTTTGTCAGGGAGTGCCCTCATTGCGAAGAAATGATTATGCCTGCCTTCTCAAATCATATTCCAATTCATAGAAAATATACATATGCAAGAAAATGGACAGTAGCCCAAGCTCCTGCATTATACAAAAATCATGTAGGATGGGATGAGGACTCTCCTCCTCACAAAATCCAGTTAAAATGTCAACCCACTGCACAAAGGCAGTACCCAATTAAACAAGAAGCTAAAAAGCAAGTCAGGGAGATCTTAGATCAACTTGAATACCAAGAGGTGATTGAAACATGCACCTCTCAAATGAACAATCCTTTGTTTCCTGTCTCCAAGCCAGACGATTCATATCGTCTAGTTTTGGACTACAGACACCTTAACTCATGTTTTTTTTGTTTGAATTTGTTTATTGGGTTTTTGGTTACAGTCACAAAAACAATACTGCAGTGATCAATCAAGGTGAACAAGCGGTACAAAAAATTAAAGTCATTGAGATACAACTGGAGACTCGATTTTTGTTGGGTAATTCACAGTTCGGGGCCGTTGTCTGTCTATCGTCCCTTTCTGTGTGCACTGGAAGCACATATCACACGGCATCCCATCCTTACATCCACACTTCCCATGGGTGGATCCGTCTCAAACATGTCAGTCTGTTAACTGCACTCATGGGAGGGTGAACTCATATTGTGTCAGGTACCTTGGGGAGGTGTCTCGGGCATCAGCCATGTGGGTGTGTTCCGTCATTATATGTGGCATTGTGATGTCTCTATGTGCTAAATCAAATCGTAAGTGGTACTTACGGGTCACACTCTGTCTAAATCGATCTTGTCGCCATACCCAGGAACAATGGGGGTGAACTGGTTAATTCGGGAGATGGATGGGAATGGGGGAAAGGCGGGAGTGGGGGGTTTCTAGGTCACCGTGTCCAAGCGTAGGTTACATATTCTCAGGTCGTTGGGTGTAAGCCTGTAGCGATCGTCAGTGCGTTGTGTCTGGGTATCGGGGGGGTCGCTGAGTGCGGTCGTCCATAACATGTGCGTAAAATCCGTGATATGTATCATGTAAACATGGGGGTTGGTGTCGTCAGTCGTACCTGGGATTGCGAGGGTGCAGGTGACTCCTGAGGGCGTGTCGCCTGTGTGTAGGTGTGAAGTAGTTGCGCCCACTCCAGGGATATTGGATGTTTGCGATGTCCCCGTACTTCCTCCTCCCGGAGTAACTCTTCCTCCGCCTTACCCCATTTATGCACCGCGCCGATCCATGCTGCCATTGGTGGTCCCGTCGGGGACCTCCAGTGCATGGCAATACTGCGTTTCGCTAGGAGGATTGCTAGTGATAGGAATCGGCATTGCGTTTTCTCAGTTTTCCGTTTGCGGAAAATTCCGAGTGCGCATGCCTCCCATGTGTTCATGGTGGCAATGCCCGTGACCTCTTCCAGCACTCGATGGATCATGTCCCAATACTGGCGGAGAGATGGGCAATCCCAGAACATGTGTCTGAAGTTTGCACCCGGGGTTTGACACCGGGGACATTCAAAGTGGGTATTCGGGAAGAATCGGTGGAGGCGGTTCGGTGTGAGATAGGCCCTGTGTAGGACGTTAAATTGTATGTTACGGAACCTAGCATTCCTGGAAACCTTTTTGGGAAATTCCAGGGCTGATCTCCATTCCCCATCATGGATCACTCTGCCGAAGTCTGTCTCCCACTTCTGGCGTAAAGACTGGAGGGATGGGAGGAGTAGCGATCGTATCGCTCTATAGAGCCATGTCACTAAGTGTCTTCCTACTCCCATGTGCATGATCGCGTGTATCACCGGATGTGTCTCAGGTTCTCCGGTCTCCGAGTTCCAGTGTGCACCGCTGCTATCCAACAATTGCCTATGGAGCAAAAACTGTCCCGGGGGCAGATCATAACGATCCATCATTTGCTCGAATGTCTGCAACTGTCCGTCTTCGAACAGAGATCCGATTTCCGTGACCGACAGTTCCGTCCAGACTCGTAGCGTGCCCGGGGCGTAATATGAATCCCTCCTGGGGAAGCCCACCAATGGCAACAGAGGCGAATATGGTGGCTGTGTTTTGGACATGCGGTGTATCCGCATCATGCATGTGCGGGCAATGGACACCTGCAGTGGGCGAGTCCGCATGGGTTTAGTGCCTGGCAACAGAAGTCTGACGATCGCGGCCTGCGAGATAGGACCAGTAGCTGCGATAGTCTCTCCCGTGTGTCGACTCGCCGTCCAGTAGGACAGCCACTGGAGCTGGGCCGCCAGAAAGTATGCCTCAAAGGCCGGCGCTCCCAGTCCTCCCTCCGTGGTAGGTAGGTAAAGCGTAGTGAGTGCCACTCGCTTTCGACCCCCTCCCCATATCAGGTCTATCAGGAGAGTGTTCAGTTCTCCGAAGAATGAACGAGGTGGGATCACAGGGAGATTCGCGAAACTGTACAGCAGGCGGGGGACCATGATCATTTTTGCCAGTGCCACTCGGCCTATTGGCGCCAGCGGGAGCGTCCTCCAGAAGTTGACCGCTGATCGGAGACCAGCTAGTGTCCTACGGTGATTCCCTGTGTATAAGTCCTCCGGGGTGTGGTACAACCGCACTCCCAGGTATCGGGGGGCGTCGGCATTCCAGGACAGAGATTGGGTACCCATTCTAATTTCGAAGGGGGCCATATGGGGGCTCAGCGGGTATATGGATGATTTCCCCCAATTGACCCTTAGGCCCGACACTGTCGCAAACTCCTCTAGTGTCCTCCAGATGCACGTCAGGTCGCTCGTGGCATCCCTAACATATATCAGGAGGTCATCTGCGTACAGGGACACGCAGTGTCGCGTGTGCGCCAGGGGAATACCCCAGGCTTCACCCTCTTGTCTCAGACGTATCGCCAGGGGTTCGACCGCCAAGGCAAACAAAAGGGGAGACAGCGGGCACCCTTGTCTAGTCCCTCTGTCCACGGTGAATTCCGGGGAGATATAGGTGCCGATCCTGACCCTGGACTTGAGTTGTGTGTACAGGAGCTTGGTATAAGCGATTAGGCGGGGGCCAAAGCTATTCCTGGCGATAACTTCGAACAAATATGACCATAGGAGGGTGTCGAATGCCTTCTCAAGGTCTAATATGAGGCAAGCTGCATTCGGGAACTGGGTTCGAGTTACGTCTTGGACATGGAAGAGCCTACGGAGATTTTGGGAAGTGTTGCGGTTTGGCACAAATCCGTTCTGGTCGGGATGGACCAACTGGGGTACGACCTGGGCGTATCTTGTTGCTAACAGTTTGCCTAGGATTTTACAGTCTGAGTTAAGTAATGTGATCGGCCTGTAGGATGAGGGGAGTCGGGGGTCCCTATGTGGTTTTAGGAACGATACTATGAATGACTCTCTGAGGGAGCGTGGGAGGACTCCCGCCTCGAGTGCGGCCTCGAACATGGTCGTCAGACGTGGGGCAAGGCTAGCTAAGAAGGTCTGGTAATACTCGAGGGGGAAGCCGTCCATGCCCGGGGCCTTGTTTCTGGCAAGCATTCCTATCGCTGCCTTGATCTCGGCCTGTGTTAATCGCTTGTCTAGGTCCTTCCGGAGCGCCGGTGAGACTCGGGGGATAGGCAACGGAAGGAGGAAGTTGAACGCCGCAAGGGTGTCGCCCTGGCTAGGAGTTCGGTATATACGCGAGTAATATGTGTAAAAAACCTGCATGATCGCTATCTGAGATGTTTGGAGGTGGCCGGCTTGGTCTGTGACTTCCGTGATTGGTTTTATGTCGGGGTCCTGTCGAGCTACCCATGCTAAGAGTGTGCCACCCCTGTTGCCCTCCCTGTGCATCCTGCAGGCGTACTTCCTGAAATTGTATTTGCGCAGGTCCCGTAGTGTCTCAACATATTTTGTCTTGACTTCTGCTATTTTCAGCTGGGTCACCTCGCCGCGGTCGTCCGCTCGTAGCATGGTCGCCAGCTTCTGTTCTGTGTCGTGTAATGCGCGTTCTAGCACCTGTCGTACCCCTAGTATTTGCTGGATGCAGTGTCCCCTCGCTACCACTTTGTGTGCATCCCACTCCACTAGACTAGAGGACGCTGAGCCCGCATTGATTCTGAAGTGTTCCTGTAGGTGCTCCCCGTGGTCATGTGTGAATGTCTGGTCCGTGAGGCACTCCCGAGGGAGCTTCCAGGTCGGTACTGGGGGATGTGGCGGTCTCCATCGGAGGGTCAGGGCATGGGCGTCATGATCCGACAGCACTCTGCCTAGGTAGTCTGTATGTGTCGTTTTGGCGTGTATATCAGGTGAGCAGAGGAATCGGTCAAGTCGCACGCGTAGGTCGTGTGGAATGGAGTGAAATGAGTATAGTTTCGTCGTGGGGTTCAACGCTCTCCATGTGTCCGTCAGTGTCCAGTGTCGAACCCACTCATTGAAGAGTTCCGTCTGTCTGTATATCGTTGAACGTGGTGGTGGGGGGCGGGATCGGTCGAGGGTCGTGTCTAAGACACTGTTATAGTCTCCTCCTAGAAGCCAAGGGGTGTGGGTGTATTGTGCCAGCGTGTTTGTGAGGCGAGACCAAAAGACATTCTGTTCTACATTAGGGGCATAGATGCTGCCTATCAGGATAGATTGCCCATCCAATTGTCCTTCCAGTAATACATAACGTCCCTCCTTATCTATCGCCCTGGATTGTTCACGGAAGGGGACTCCCGGTCTGATCCAGATTAGTGTGCCCCTGGCATATGCGGAGTACCCTGTGGCACATATCACACCCCTCCATTTCCTCTGTAACTTGCCGACTTCCGCCGTCGTCAGGTGAGTCTCTTGTAAGAGAGCTATATGTGCCTGTTGTCTCTTCAGATAGGCATAGACTGCATACCGTTTGCTTGCCGTGTGCAACCCCCTGACGTTTAGTGTGATAAAGGTAAAGTCCGTGTTTGGGGGTTTCGTCATGTGAGTGCGTCTGTGGTATCGGGCAGCGCCCCCGCTATATCTTGGCTACAACCAGACTCACCCTCGCATGCAATACCTCCCTCCATACTTGAGTTCACCGTGACCCAGTCATCTTCTCCCGCGTAGGTATCAGGGTTAGAGGGGAAGGGGCTTAACATGGTAACAACATATGGGAAACAGTCCCAACTGAAGGGGCCCATTGCAGGGCACGATGAGCCCAAACTGTACATCTCGTACTGTCTCTAGTTCGTTTGGTGTGAGGGGGTGGTAGGGCGGTGGGGCCCTGATCTCGGGTCAAGGTCACTCGCCGTAATGTGTCTCTGTGTGTATGTATGCTACCACCCATACCTTAGGCGTATCTTCTCGTCGTCCACCGTCGGCCGGATGCTCCGCCATCGCAATCTTACCACTGGGCGTGCCATTCGTCGTCAGATGAGCGTATCCGCCGTCTGTGGGGTCACCAGCAGTGGGGAGGCGGAACCATCTCTGGAAGTGCGGACATCACTCTGACCTTCATCTTCGGACGTAAAGATGTGGGGGCCTCTATCCATCTCCTGTTCGACGTCCCGTTGCCCGACCCTTGCCGCTGCTTGAATTGCTTTCCGTCGGTCTGCTATGAGTTGCTCCAAGTCCGGGACGCGTTTGACGCCTGGCGACGCTGGTCGGTTCATTTGTGAGAGGGTGACCTTTTTAGCACGGAGTCGCCGCCGTCTGCTGGACGCTGTGCTTGACGGTGTGTCCTCGCGGTCTGAACGAGGCTGGCTGCGATGGTCCAACCAGTATCTTGCTTCCGCGGGGTCCGTGAAGAAGTGTGTGGTATCTTCAAAGATGATCTTGAGGCGGGCCGGAAATAGCAGGGCATACGGTATCTTAAGTTGGCGTAAGGCTTGCTTTACTGTTAGGAATGTGGCGCGTTGGCGCTGTACTGCTTGTGAATAGTCCGGGAACACCATCACATTTTTGTCTTCCACCCTGAGGACTTTCGCTTGCCTGGCCGCTCGTAGAATCGCGTCCCTGTCCTGATAATGCAGAAGTTTCAGAAGGAACGGTCTGGGTGGGAGGCCAGCTTGAGGTCGTCCAGTCGGGACCCTGTGTGCCCTTTCTACTGAGAAGAACGGCGTTAGATCTTGGGCCCGGGTGAACGTTTTTATCCACGTTTCGATATAGCGAATAGGGTCTTCTTTCTCCACTCCCTCCGGCAGATTGATTAGACGTATGTTGCTCCGACGGGAGCGTCCCTCCAAATCGTCCGCTTTGCGTTCCAGGAAGTTGACTTTCTCCTGTAGGTCCTTGATGGCTTTTTGATTGAGCTGGACCTGAGGTTTTAGTTCATGGAGCGTGTGGCTCTCCTGCTTCACCCTATCTGCCAACTTCCTGTGGTCGTCGCGTAATAGGGTGATGTCCGATGCCAGTTCCCCGAATTTGGTTTCCATGGAGACTCGTGAGTGTTCAATGGCCGCCAGGACTTTGTCCAGCTTCGTGGACATGTCCAATTCCTGCAGAGGCCCCCCGGTTTTCGTTCCACGTGAGGGGCCCGGGGAGGGTGATCTTCTCTGTGCTGGTGCCGGTGTCACGGGCACCGCTCGTTGTGTTCGCCCCATGGGTGGTGTGGGTGATCTATCTGTGCCAACTGGATCCCCCGGAGTGAGTCGATCCCTAGTATATGGCGGCGCCGTGCAGATCGGGCTTCCGAGGTCCTCCGGCTATCGCGGCTCTTCTGGACAGGTCCCCTGACGCTCGTGGCACGCTCTCGATCTGGAAGGCGGAAGGCTTTCCGTGTGGTCACACCCCGGTTTGTCTGGCCCTCTGTCGTGTCGCCGGGATGGTCGGGGCACTCTCTCACCGCCGCCCGCCACTCCCGGCCCCTCCGCCAAGCGCAGACACAGCTGGTCGGTGCACCCCAGAAGGTCCTGGGCTGGGGGCACGAGAAGGGAAGCGGAGGTCAGCTCGGGGGTACACGTGGTGCAGCTTCCCGGCGCCCCCTGTCGTGTGGTGCTTATGTGTCTCTCTATGATGCAGACGGTTGGGCGCTAGCCGCAAGGGACCCCTGCTGGTCGCTAGAGCCGTTCCGCACCTCTCGGTCCCCGGCTCATTCCGACGGCGCCATCTTGGATTGGGATAGCGCCGGGGTCACCCACTGCCGGTCCCTCTAATCTTCAGTGCCAAGCGGTTGGGGTCTCACCGGCCTCAGCGTTCTCTCGTCGCGTCGGGTCCCCAAGGGTCTCCCCTGCACAAGTCGTCCGCGGTGGTGGGGCGTCGCGCCGTCTTCAGTGCGCCATGATTCCTCGGCAGGGTCAGGTGGCACAGCTCCTCCCCTGATATCGTTGCGCCTGACCCGTGACAGCACTCCTCATAGGCAGTGGATGGTCGGCGAGGTGTGTGGTGCGCCTCGGGTCTCAGCAGTAAGAAAGGGTCGCGCCGGTCACTCGGGACCTTCCCTGTCAGTTCCCGGGCGCCGCCATTTTGGGGGGGAGGTGCGGTCAAGGTCGTCCGGGGCCGCTGCGAGTACGCCTCGGACCTACCGTCTCTCTTCGAGGCTCCCCAGGCGGTCCCTGCAGTTTACTGCGGCAGCTGGTGTGGACTTGGGCATGCGGTGGCAGCTATCATCGTCGGTTTGGTGAGTGACCGACCGGAGCTCTAAGGGAGTCCGCCCGCCATCTTGGCCGGCTTAGCCACGCCCCCCCGACACCTTAACTCATGTTGCTAAACATTTGCAGTACAAAACTCACACAGTGCAGCACTAATGAATAACATCGTGTTCAAAAAATACAAAACGACATTAGACATCTCTAATGGATTCTTTTGTCAAAACATTGCACCTGAAAGCAGGTATTTGACCGCTTTCTCAATAATGGGGTCACAGAAATTTCTGTCGATTCCCACAGGGATTCAAGAACAGCCCAGGATTATTCTCAGCAAGAGTAACAGAGTTACTACAAATATATGATGATGAGGCATTATCCTATGTCGATGACATCTATCTAACAGATGATGACCTGGATACTCACTTGAAAAGAGTGAACACCATAATACTTGGGTTCGCAGCTGAGGGTTACAAATTTAACTTTAAAAAGTCACGAATTGCCCATCTAACTGTTCTGTTTTTAGGATATGAATTATCTAGTGAAAGCAAAAGCCTAGCAGACAACTTCTTAGAGAAGTGCGCTGTACTCCAAGCACCTAAAACGCTGAAGAACTTACAATCAATTCTAGGTTTCCTGAATTTCGGAAGAACATACATTCTAAATTATGCAGAGAGGGTTAAACCTCTCTATGAATTAATAAAACCTGATTTTAAACCAATCAATTGGACTCAAAAACACACAGAAATTTTAAGATCATTGCAAGCAGACATGTTAGCTAAAACAAAATTGCAAACACGCGAAAACATACGCAACCTTGTAATACGAGTCATCCCAGGAAGATGCGGATTCACGTACCTGACCTCTAATGTGGGAAAGAAGGTACCAACAGCTTACAAATCACACTTGTACACACAAGCTGAAAAAACATTCAGTCTTACAGAAAACATTGTAAATGCGGTTCAAACTGCTGTAGCAAAAGAAAAAGCCCAAGCACAAGGCAAAAGGATAACTGTTTTAACAGCAGAATCAGCCTTTGAGGCATTAAGAAGCCCACGCAATATGACTAAGGTGGCATTAGATCCAAAATGGATCGAATTGGAAAATTCTCTTGCTACAGAAAACGTGAAATACTATTTTGACCTGAACATGAAAAAACTAGAAAATCTAGAATATGAAGAAGAATATCCTCTGCCAATCGACATTCTGCCTCTCGAAAAATACAAATGTGTAATCTACATGAACAGATTTTCACAACACTACGATGTAGAGAAAAAATCCTACAAGGCAGCGTGCGCGATTGTTAAAGGTCGCTGGCGCTTGGGTAAATTCAGACTGTTAATTACCAAAACTGAATCACTCAGAAACTGTTCAACTCAGCGAGCTGAAATAAGATCTTTAAAGATGGCGCTTGAAAATGCCGATCGCGAATTCCCCACACTAATAGTGTGCGATTCGCATTACTGCGAAAAATCTTACAATAATGACTTGCAGAACTGGGTTCAAAACGATTACAAAGATGACACAGGTGCCACAATAAAGCATAAAAAGCTTTGGGAACAGGTAGTTCTTTTGCAGAAGGAAAGACAAAAGACTCACATGATACATACACTGAGTCATCAGCGTGATGGCGTTCACGCTGCAGGGAATTCATTGGCTAACACAGCCACAGCGGAAGCAACTAATCCGGCTTCCGTAGCCACAAAAAAGCGTTCAGAAAAATACATAGACGGGGAAACCATGCTGGTGGTAAAATTGTCTTCAAAAGGCGACTGTGCAGCACTGCCCTTGAACTATCCACTCAATTATACATACATAATTGATGCAAACTCCGTTCCTTTTGCTCGAATCCCTGGACTGGGGGATAGAGTGATTCCAAACACGAACAGGAGAATCTTCTTGATTCAAGAAGCACATATGGGATTAGGTCTAAGGCACCAGGGGATCTTGACATCTCTGAAAGAATTACAATCAGAATACTGGTGGCCGGGGATGAGCCTGCATAACTACAAATTTGCAATGGGCTGTCCAAACTGCACATCGCAGTGGCAAACCGGCCGGAGTAATGCCAGGACCCTTCTTTTAGAAAGCATAAGGCTATCTATACGCAGAAAATCCAATAGGAGAAATGCGTCCCATTTATGTTTAAGACTAGATTCACTTAAAATGTAGACACCAGCGCTCGGCTGACGCCAGAACTGTTATAAAAGATTTGCGAGTCTATATCGGCACATACGCAATTGACATGCTACATTCTGACCAGGGTCCTGCTTTTAGCTCTCGAGCTTATAAGGAGGCCATGACCAGCATGGGCATTGCATTGCGGTACTCTTGTCCCTTCCATCCTGAAGGAAATGGGATTGTGGAAAGAAAAAACCGGGACATAAAGCAATCTATAACGGCGAGGGTATTAGGTTCGAGTGATGGGTGGGTCCAACATTTAACAAGTGTCCAACGTAGCCTTAATAATCTGCCAAGAAATTCTCTGAAAGGTTTCAGTCCGTACAAACTATTGTTCGGGACTAGAATGCATATTCAGGACCTCGATAGTCAGACTTCAGTGGTAGAAGAAAAATGCTTTGATATCAAAGATCGTTTGGCTATTTTACAGGACTTAAATGAAACAAGAAAAGGCCTGAGCAACGTAAAGTTAAAACAGCAGCCAACAGCCACTGAAGATAAACCACCTGTCCCAGCAAGGCCTGCCTGGATTCCAAAGATTGGGGATCTGGTCAGAGAGAAGATCGCGGTAAAGAAGGAATTTGGGCCTTCTTACAGAAAAGCAGTACCTGTCTTAGCTGTCAGCGGAACGAGATCAGTTGTACTACCGCCCCTTGCTGGTAAAAAGGAGAACCGAGTTGTATCCATCGACCTGGTAAAACCACAATCATGTGGCCAATAATAAGTAGTAGGCCCAGTGGACTCCCAAGAAATAGCAGAGTACCAAAACTTGCTACAATACAAGAGGTTCAAACTGAGAGACTAATCACATTCGATAAACCTGCAGTGAATAAAAAAGGAGTATGCAACAAAGCCATGGAACTTGTTCCTCTTGAAACCCAAATTGCAACAGTTCGTCAAGAAACACCAGTCTACAACGATGTAACCTCTGACTATGCTAATGAAACAAAAAATGAAAAAGCAACTGAAAATCCTGAAGCAATTCCAACAATTGACAGAACTGCATCTGACTACTTCATCAATTTCGATAACTTTTCTGAAGATCCAAGCGAATCGGAAGAAACGCCAGCAACAAAAACTTTTAAAGACAAAATAACTGAACTTCTACATCAACTCAAAGAAACCTATCTGATTTCTCCATGGATTGAATTTTGGATTGTGTTAGGTGTACTTTTCCTCCTGCTTTGGCTCATCATGGTTCTTTGTTTGGGAAAATTAAGTGAAGGAAAATACAGTACAATGGACACAGCAAGTCAGAACATCAACTTGGTCCTAAAGCCTCACAAGTCATCTCACATCGAGAAAAGAGAACTATCATCAGTGAATGTCACAGCCAATCCAATACCCGGTGGGGTAGCATAGGACAAAACGGATTATGAAATCTATGGCCCGGTTGAGCTCTTGAAATATCCACATCAGTTCAAGATTTCATTAAGTGACTTTGTAAAACCAAGTACATTCTCTCATGATTGGGACTTTGAAAGTATTAATGATATGATGTCAGATTTAGTAATGTCAGCAAAATTTACAGAACATTATTACTTACAGGGTTCATCAAATTATGAAGAAATGTATTGTTATAATCACTTTGCACATCACTATTTGCATAAATCTGCTCAGCCTAGAAATGTTTTTAATTATAATCAATGGGAACATTGTGCAACTCCACCTCAAAGCAGTTCGAAAACATTTTACGAGAAATTCCCATACTTCTCAGGGTTTAACACAAGTGATGCAGAAACGTTTTATTTCAAACTGTTAAATAAGACAGGGGTAAAAACAATGCTGACTAATACTAAATCGATCTATTCGGAAACATTTTATGAAAAAATGATTACATTTGGTTTTGATTTCAGGAAAAATAACATTGAAACAAAAATCATCTGGGGTACCAAAGATTGGCAGGTCCAAGGTCTAGAAGCATTATTTAGAGCCTGCATGATCCCAGAACAAATAATATTCTTGAATGATACCATTCAACAGACAACCTGTCTTGGCCTAGCCAAGATAATAGACTTAAACAAACCGTCTATTCCAAAGCCAACACCTGACAGTAATAGCACTACAGATGTTGAGATAGACGTATCCCATATTTTTAACCAAAACAGAACACATCCTGATTGGAAAAAATGGTTGATCTGGCCCACAGACACAAATAACTGTCAAGATAGATTCCCGAACAAAATACAGGGGTTAAAAATGACCAGGCCAGACCCTAGATACTCCCAGAGACAACATCCAGGGATAGTTACAACATACAGTGTAGGGAAACACTGCCTCGGATGGCTACAGAAATCCACACTGGCTGAAATTAAGCAACACTTGACTTTACTTAAAGACGGTGCTGACTTGCGTGATTTCATAATGGGACCACGCAAACAGCGTCAAAAACGTTTCATAGCGGCCGGTATATACGCTGCGTACAATGAAGCTTGGAAAGTAATGCAAATTGAAACAGCAGAAAAAATACGAGAAATTGATCGTATTAATTTGGAAAAATCACTTTCTGTTGTGGACAATGGGTTAATGACTCTGTCCTCCAGAATATATTCACTGGACAGTATTGTATCATCTGCTATTGATATAATAGAGCAGGACTTACTAATGTTACAACACGGTCAGTCCCAGTTACATTCTATTGAACAGCTTGGCTGGACGTTGCAAAATCTGCGTTCAGGCTACATGCCCTGGCGTTTAATCAACACAACGTCATTATTCTCTATATTTAACCTTACTGATACACAAATCAGTTTGGCACAAAAAGGAGCAGACTATACGATTCTGAGCATTGAAAAACTTGAGAGATTACTATTGACAATGTCAGAAAGACCTGTCATTGAATGGATAATACACGGAATAATTACAATTCCGATAACAACTTTCCAATTTAAATACTGCCAAGAGTATATACCAGCGGGCCAGTATGAAAGGTTGGGTAAAGGGTACATCAAGTCATCATGTTGATTACCTTATACACACACATGTTACAGTGAAAAGAACCAGAATGTATTTCTTAGTGGTAAAAATTGTAAACGATCACTAAGCGTTATACTTCTATAACATGGTATTAACCTGCATGGGGCCTGCGAGGGGACTTCAAATAACCTTTCATGTCACCAGCACGGCACACCTGCAACACAAATAGAGTCATTCTTTAGACGGCTTTCTAACGGGAGCTATATTCTAATAGTGGACCACAGCTGTTGTGGCATGGTGCCAGGGAAAGCCTATCTCATCAGCGTGAGTTCCATGGTCACTTGCTGTATGCAAGTATTGTATCCAAACAGCACTCCAGATACGGAGGCAACAATTTGGCCTTCTTTGAATATCTCTTCTATTCGAATTGATACTTTAAGTAGAATAAAGTCTGTTCTTTTACAGACAACTGTGCCCTTAACGTCATCAAAAGAAACGTATGATCTGCAAGTTGCAAGGACAACGGCAGAGATACATAGCCTTTTATCAACAAATTGCCCCGTGCATTTTGCAGAAAATATGTCAGATACCAGTGGCATCCCACATGTATTTAAGACAATTTTTTCGGGACTGTTAACACCCTTCAAAACAGTTCTGGGCATTTTTTCTAATTTTGTCCATTCTGTCTTTGGCGGCCTACCACTTCTTTTGGGACTCGTAGCAGGAATTTTATTTTTGATCCTTCTGCTCCGATATGGCAAGCCAAGTCGCAGACAAGACTCCGGCAACAATGGAAGAAACAATCCTAGCTATACGCTATCGGGACCGCATAACTAAAGTCCTTGGATTAGCCCGGCTAAGAGATCTGAATATGACCTGGTTTCTTTCATTCAGACCCATCTGGCAGAATTGCATCTTACCTGTGCTTCGATGTATGCTATGCGGAGGAGAATGCAAGTTGGACGTCTGTCTTACACTACCATCAGCAGTACCATTGGATACAGATACTTTGCTAAGTCCTGTAACGGCTCATGCATCGTGTTGTCCCCAGCGGCTACCCATTCTGATGACGGCATTCGTTGAGACTTCACCACTACGATTAGGGGGTAGTGAAGTACGAGGGGAGAGCAGCATCACCCAGGTACGACCTTCTGTGAGCATTGCTGATCCTGACATCGATGATAGCAATCATTCTCACGACTGTACTGTTGCGGCATTTTCAAACTTGGTCGAACTTTCACCTGAAGCCGTAGACCAATTTTTTGAGAGTCTGTCTGAAATGATGTTCTCCCCTGAACAGAAAGAATAACTTTTTAAGCAACGAGCACACAGCGTTCCCTGAACTCTGAATTCGGCCTTCAGCTTTGATAAACAAAAGCTACTGAACATTTTTGGAACTGTTTTCCCCCTGAAAGCGAAATTATTTTTTCTCACTTCCAAAAACATTTACTTTTTTTTGGCACATGTACTCTGCTTAAAGTAGAACTATTCTTAGAGAACACAGCTTCTATTTTAGGAACTCTAGAGACAATATATTACCTCAGCCTCTAGCACATGTACAGCATTTTGTATTAATATGTGAGGGAATGGTCTCGACCTTCTCTTCTGTATTAATAGCCATTTCTTGTGTAATTTTCGCAAATCATTCAGCTGATAATTATATGCAATCCTTTTTTCTTAATGATAACACTGCTTGAAAAGCGTCCAGTACCAATACTCATTTTCGTGTATTACCTTTAACCATTTCAATATGCAAATTTATGTATTTTGGGGTGTGTTGGAAAACACATGCATCATTATATGTTTATATGGTTACTATTGCTTAGTTTTAAGTAATGAGGGACATTAGATCGTGGAGTGGGTGTTGTAGTTCTATCTAGGACCCTAAATTCGATAGTCCTGATTTATGCCCTTATGTGGTTATAATAAATAATATCCTTATAAAGGCATAAGAATCATATCCATATTTAGTCATAGCCCATGCTGCCCAAATTAAGCAAGGCTACTTCCCCAGGCTCCTAGAAAGTACAACGAGTTCTGTAAACAAACCAAACCTCCAGCAACCTGGGAATTCCCCATTGCTTCTGTTTTGATTTTGTCCTAGAACACCTGTGAGCACTCAAAGGACGGCCAGTTCTTAGTGACATCTTCATTGACGTCTTATGTCCAACCTTACATCAAAACCCGGCACCTTTCAGGTATAAATATACCAACGTTGCCTTAAGCAAACACACGGTGGTGGTTTTGGAGCAGAGCGGCTATCTACTTGCCCGAGAGCCCAGCTGATGCGAGAGCCCACGGACACCGCCCCTCCTCTTTGACGCACTGAGAGAGACGCTGTCTTTTCTCCTGCCGAGAAATCCAGCTCCGGTGTTTCCAGACACCCTCGCGGGTTACTGGGATATCGAGTCCTGAGAGAGAGATACCAGACCTCCTGCTTTCTAATACCCAGGTACGGAGCTGACTAAACCCTTTAAGAGAATTCTTGATTCAGATTCCTTGGCAAAACCAACTTAACTTAAACTGCTACTTACTAACTCCTTCCCACGTATTAGGCTTAGGTCAGGTACACCGGGGTAGGCGTATTTAGAAGCACCAGTTGAGTACGTTAGTCAATGTATATTTGTATGTAAATATTTGATCTATTTTAAAGAACATATGGCTAAGAAACCATATCAATGCTTTTACAGTATTATTTCATAATACTCCTTTTACTGTACGCACTTTACTTTATGCTAAGTATTGCAATTGTGGCAATTCATTTCTCTTGTATGAGAAAGAAGACTGCTCAATAAATAACACCTTTTATTGAAAACGCCCGTCTCTCTTTTCTCTACACTCTGGTGAAACTAAGTATGCACACTTGACTGAGTGAAATAGCTGTCTATTGTTTTCACACGACTCTAGAGATACACTCTTATTCTGAGGGAGCAAAGTTGTCATGTTTTATGGTTGTCAGAAGCTAATCCCTCCCTCTTGTCTATTCAGGGAGGTTAAACTTCTCCTCGTTTATTCGAGAAAGTTTCTAGTGACCTCTGAGCTAGCTGGCAAACCTTAAGTCTAATATAGTCAGTAGAGACCTAGTCGACCTCAGTCCTATGTCTACACTGCTGAATATATTATTCCAATGCGCAGAGCCTATTGGGAATATAGGAACTACACTACAACCTGTTGTATAATCAGACCGTTCCCAGCAGCGCTGCACTGTCTTTAAAAGACTGCTGTTGCTGTTAAAAAGACTCCTCTGCACCCACTGTAGACCAGCATTGCATGCAGCAGGCAGTCCGTGACCCCTGCTGAGCCCCAGGCCCAGTCAGGAAAGAATGCAATGCATTTTTGCCTAGCATGACGCCAGCAGCAGACTGAGGCCACAGAGGTACAAATGATGCCTGAAGCCAGCAGTGTCCTTGACATGATGCCACTCGACCTGCAGGACAATGCCCCCTTCAGAGAGAGCGCCTCTACCCCTGTTGTACGTCTGATGCCAGCAGATTAAACAACAAGAGAGTAAAGTATACATCTCAACCTTAATTTATCCTATATTAAAAAAAAAGAAAATAAACAGTGACGCCTTCTACTAATGTTCACAAGACCGTGACTTTTGTGCTGTTAGTTTTGAAGTCTATGACCAAACTACTTTATTTTGACACTAAATAAAAAATATGCTTTCCTCTTTAAAGGGAGAGCATATAAGTGAAGTTATTTGAAATGCAGGTTGGGTAATATTTATTTTTTATTTTTAGAGACCTGCTCTGTTTTAAGGTCAGACACTGTGGTTCCTGACCTTCCATTTTAGAAGTAAGTTTTACATCAGTTTCAGAACTGTTCATGCCTCAGACATGGGCAATTAGTGATATTTATTTGTTTCCATTGATATGATGCCTAAATGTCATACGTAAGCAACCTGAAAACGTGGCAGCTGTGAAGTTGTTCCTGGCCCCAAACCTGACCCAGGAACATCATTTTACATTTATTTTCATTAAAATGTAATGAAATGATGAGAGAAATGTATAATAACTTCCTGGGTCCGGTTTGTGCCTACGGACAATTAGCAAGAGGCACCTTATTTATTTTTTAAATCCCTGAGAAACGCTGCTTTAATTTAATGAAAAAATGGGAGAAATTTAAAATCAAGTGTTAATTGTATGGCACAATGAGCATAAGGCTCAACACCTCACTTTAAATGTATCCCATTTGAAAAAAGTACCTAACTCCTGTAGTGGCTATATTTTTCTGAGGCCAATGAACAGGAAAAGCTGAAACATGAATCAAGCTTAGGTGTATGGCCCCATCCTTGCAGGAGCACAGGTTTGAAAATATTTCAAATGATGAAACAAAAGTCACACAAAAATGGTACCTGTTAGACCTGGCATCATTGGCATGATCAGTGCCACGGTGCAAGTGCTCCCTATGTGAAATTGCTGTATTGATTGAGTTCCATGTTTGGCTCATTTGGTTTACTGTCAGTCCCTAGTAGAGTGCACCAGGAGTGCCAGGGATTGTAAATACAAATGCTGCTAGTGGGCCTGCAGCACGTGTTGTGCCACCCACAAGAGCGGCCTAGTAAAAGTATGTCTGAAGGTCTACCATTGCTAGACCACGTGCAGTCTGGTACTGTCACTCAGACTGCGCAAGTACACCTACTTGCCAGTCCCTAAACCTTCCCTTAACTTCATGTTAGTCACCCCTATGGTAGGCCCAAGGGCAGGGTGCATTGTAAGCATAAGGTAGGACAACCCTGACAGGGTTGGCATGTCCTATTAGTGAATTACAGCCATATTCGTTTTTCACTATTGTAAGGTAACCTGCTCTCCATCAGTTAGAATGGGCTGCCAGGATTATTAATGCTATAATCCTAGCGGGCTCGGGGAGCATGGTGCAATGTCGAGTTTGGTATCCCTGAACTCAGGGTTTAATAACGCATCCTTTTGTGTGGATGGTTTTTGGACTCTGTGTTTGAAAATAGCACTTTTAGAAAGTAGCTATTTTCTTGTCTAACTGTCTACCGGTCTCTGCTGGTTCTGGTGTGCGTGTGACAGGAGCTGGGTGGCTCCAGAGGTCTGAATGAGTCAGTGTGGGGTGAGTGGGGCATTTACATTGAGAGTAGGGGAAGAGTAGCTCCTGATAGCCTGCCCTGCCTGATACAATGCTGGCTCCGCCCCCCTGCCAGGCGACTGATGACTCTGTGCCTGCCTGGGACTTTCCTGGCCCACCTCCTGCCGGGCAACTGATGGCCCTGCCCCTGCCAGTGACAATGCTGGCTCCGCTCCTGCTGGGCGGCTGAACACTCTGCCCTGCACAGTGAATAGGCCAGGTGCTTCGGCCTGGCAATACCCACAACAAACCCAAGATGGGGGAAATTCCCCTGCATGGACAAAGGGATCAAAGCCAAAAAGGGGTATAAGAGAAGGACCCCTGAACCAAGAATTTAGATCACTTCTGACAAGGAAACCTGAACCAAGGACAAGAAGCCTGCTGATCTAAGGACTGCCTACCCCTTCTGCCAGAGTGCTGTTTGTTGGGGGAATCCTGCAGTTGCTTCTTTATTTTTGCCAAGGAACCAGGAGAGAGGAACTGAGTGTGTACTCTCAAACTTGCTAAAGAAAATCTCCAAGGGTTGGAAGAGTGCCAGCCTCCTGTTGAAGTCACAGGGCCAAAGGACTTCATCTATTTGCTAAAAGTGCTAGTTGCTGGAACCTGAAATCCAGCACCTCTGAAGAATCCTGCAATCTCGACGCCGACGGACGCCGCCGAATCCAGCTCGACATCGTGAGTAACGGCTCCAGTGTCCCGCACCTTCGACGCCGGCCGCCGGGCCCGATCGACGCCAGTAGCGACGCCTGTGAGTAGCGAGTTCGGCTCCAGCTCCAAGTGACCCTGTGTCGACGCCGCCGCTGATCGCATCGACGCCGAGCCCTCTCGACACCGTGAGCGCTGCTCACTCTTGCAACATCATCATCGACGACGACGCCGTATCCTGCTTCACCTCGTGAGCGCTGCTCCTGCCTGACTTCGGTCGACGCCGCTGCAGATCGCCCCGACTCCGAGGCCCGATCGACGCCGAAGACGCAACGCCGGACATCTCGACGCCGCTGATCATCGAGTGCTTCACTTTTCCAAGGTACTGTGTTGTTGGGGTCTGTGCAACTCCGGGCTCGACGTAGCGCTCCTCGCGGTCGACGCCGAACCTTTGGATTAACTTTGCCTCGACGTCGTGTGACTCCCGTGTGGGTTACATTGTTTCCAAGAACTATGTTTTAAAGAAGAAGAGTTGCTTTTGATACTAAAGACTTTGTGCTAAGAAGAAACTACGCTTGAACTATTATTTTTCCTTCCAAGAGTATTTATTAAGATTGTGGTATATTTTTTGTCGTTATTTGGTCTTGTGCTAAGCCTTATATAAAAATCCTTATTTTTATAATACTACTGTGTCGTGTCCATTTGTAGTGTATTCACTTTATTACTGTATGTGGTCATAAATGCTTAACGCACTGCCTCTGAGATAAGCCTGTCTGCTTTGCCAAGCTACCAAGGGGGTGAGCAGGGGTTATCTAAGTGTGTGATCCCCTTGCCCTGACTAGAAAAGGTGTGTCCCTATTTGTCAGAAGTGTATACCTCTGCCAACTAGAGACAACCGCTTCTAACATTGGTGGGTCAGCGGTGAGGATTTGAACTTTGCATTTATGACCCATGTGCAGTGATTAGTGTGCGCTACATAGTGAAAGCAGACCATAGCGCAGCCACAATCTACTTGGTTGGATATTGTATTTTTGTTCTCCGCTTTCCTGGAACCTGATTTTTGAAACTGCCAGTTTTGACCATGAGTGATGCCGGAGTCACTGCCCCTGTTGTTGTGGAGGAGTTTGATAGGAGTACGATAAAAGATTACAAAGTACAGCAGCTGAAATCCTTTTGCAAGCAATTTAAAGTTCCTACAACAGGCCTCAAAGTTAAGGAAGATTATCTTAAAGCATTGCAGGCCCGGTTAGAGGCCAGAGATTCCTCTGATCCGGTGGTGGTACCGACAGGGGAAGGGGAAGAGGAGGTTCCAGTTATTGGGCCTCCATCCCCTCCTGGCAGCAGTATTTCCTCCAAAGGTCTTTCTCCTGAAGAAAGAGAAGAAAGGGCGAAGGAGCGAGCTTACAACATGGAAATGGCAAAACTTAAGATAGATGGGCAGTTGGAGATAGAGAATGCAAGAGGCAGGAGAGAAGCTGATATGGAGATCAAAAGGTTAAAGTTTAAAAGAGAGAAGTTAGCTTTTGAGCGTGATACCAGGTTGAGGGAGTTGGAGCTCAAAGCTAAAGAGTTAGAATTGAATCCCTCTGGTGGCAGCATCCCATCTGTGCCTGCAGAAAGTAGGTTTTATTTTCCTAAAGATGTGATCAAAGATTTTCAGAAGAATGAGGATATTGGTCAATGGTTTAAAGCATATGAGTTAGCATTGTTGGCCCACCGGGTCCCTGAAAAGGATTGGGGAGTGGGGTTGTGGGGTCGCTTTGTGAATGAGGGAAGAGATACCCTGTTAGACATGCCTGTTGAGGATAGGATGTCTTATACTGATATGAAAGATGCTTTAATGTTAAGGTATGGCCTAACCCCAGAAAAGTACAGACAGGCCTTTAGAGAATGTAAGAAGTTGCCTGGTACTACGTGGGTGGAATATGTGTCATTTTTTTGCAGAGCCATGGATGGTTGGGTAAAGGGCAGCAAAGTGGAAAGTTATGATGCTCTTTATGATTTGTTTGCTTGGGAGCACTTGTCTAATAACTGTTTTCCAGAGCTGCGCCAGCACCTTATTGATAGCAAGATATCTAACCCTAGAAAACTTGCTGAGGAGGCGGACCGCTGGGTCAGTACCAGGGTCCACAAGGGTCCAGTGGGAGACTCAGCCAAAGGTGGGCAGGGTCCCCAGCAGAAGAGTGGGGGGGACAAGGGTAAACAGAGGGAGTTCCAGAAAGGGCCCCAAAGTAATCCCCAAGGGAACCAAGGGAAGGGTTCCCAGCCTCCCCCAGAGAAGAAATCAGAGGCCCCGACAGGTAGACCTGTTCGTAGGGGCCCAATGACCTGCTTCGCTTGTAAGCAGGTGGGACACCGGTTTTATGATCCCCAGTGTCCCTTGAAGAACTCTAGTGTACCACCACGTGCCGCCCCCCGTCAGTTGGCGAGTGTAGCCCTGGGAGGGGAGGAGATGGTTGCCCATGGTGGGGAGGGTCCCGCAGAGATGTCCCTGGTCTCTCTAGGAGACATGGAATTGGTCCCTCCACCCCCGCTGCCTAGTAACACTAAGAAATATAGGCAGTGGGTGACCATTAATGGCCATAGAGTGGAAGCTCTCAGAGACACCGGAGCGAGTGTGACAGCTGTCAAGTGTCACTTGGTGTCCAGAGAGCAGGTTGTTCCCCACGCATTCTACCCTGTGATAGCTGCTGACAACTCCCAGAGAGAGTGTGAGGTAGCTCAAGTTTGCTTTGAATGGGGGGGAGTTTCAGGTACTCTTCAAGTTGCTGTAAGGCCCGCCATGCCTGTTGATTGTCTCCTGGGCAATGATTTGGAAGACTCCCCTTGGGCTAAGGTGGAGAGGGAGACACATTTGAAAATGTTAGGTGTGCCAGAGTGGGTGTGTGCAACCACTCGATCCATGACAGCTAGTAAGGGTGTTGATGGGGTTCTGGAGCCTGAAAGTATGGCCCAGGACCCAGCTGTGAAGAGAAGAGGCAGGGGGCGCGGGAAACCGTCCCCCGTAGTTCCCGTGGTCCAGGAGGAGGCAGGCCTTGAGGGGCAAGCCCTGGAACCCACAGGTGAACAAGTTGCTGAACTGGGAGACCTGCCCAAGCTGACCCATTGGCAGCAGGATGGTGGTCCCTCCAGGGAGGAATTCTGTGCCGAACAGAAAGTGTGCCCTTCTCTTGTGGGTATGAGGCAGC
Source organism: Lissotriton helveticus (assembly GCF_964261635.1). Classification (NCBI taxonomy): domain Eukaryota; kingdom Metazoa; phylum Chordata; class Amphibia; order Caudata; family Salamandridae; genus Lissotriton; species Lissotriton helveticus. The sequence continues at coordinate 480,577,033 of NC_136057.1, read as the reverse complement.
AGGCCTCAGCCCAAACCTCAGGTGATCAGTCAGGGTCACATTTTGATTACTGGGAGAACGACCTCCTGTATAGCGAGCCTAAGGCTGCTGAGCCTGGGTCAGCCCGTGTGCTGGTGGTACCCCAGCGCTTCAGAGCCTTCCTACTGGGTTTGGCTAATGACGTTCCTTTAGCTGGACATCTGGGGCAGGACAAGACCTATGACAGGCTTGTCACCCATTTTTAATGGCCTCAGATGAGAAGGGATACAGATATCCATTGCAAGACCTGTCAAACTTGCCAGGCAAGTGGGAAAAGCGGGCGGAAGCAGAAGGCTCCCCTCCAACCTTTTCCCGTGGTCAGTACCCCCTTTGACCGGGTGGGGATTGACATTGTTGGGCCCCTGGACCCCAAGACAGCCCTGGGCAACAGGTTCATCCTGGTCTTGGTGGACCATGCCAGACGGTACCCGGAAGCCATCCCTCTCAGAACGGTGACGGCCCCCGTGGTGGGACGGGCACTGATGGGTGTTTTCTCCCGAATGGGGTTCCCCAGAGAGGTGGTGTCGGACCGGGGCACCAACTTCATTTCCAACTATATGAAGTCTCTGTGGAAGGAGTGTGGGGTAACCTACAAGTTCACCACTCCTTACCACCCTCAAGGTAATGGGTTGGTTGAGAGATTCAACCGTACCCTCAAAGGCATGATTATGGGTCTTGAAGAACCAATGAGGCGTAAATGGGACGTCCTCTTGCCATGCCTGCTGTTTGCTTACCGTGAGGTGCCACAGAAGTCTCTAGGGTTCAGCCCCTTTGAGCTTTTGTATGGACACCCGGTAAGAGGACCTTTGAGTCTGGTCAAAGAAGGCTGGGAGCAATCTCCCAGGAAACCTCCGCAGGATGTATACAGTTACATGCTGGCCTTCAGGAACCAGACTAGGCGCTTCAGAGATCTTGCTCAGGCAAATCTGGAGGCCAGCCAGGAAGAGATGAAGCGGTGGTACGACCGGAATGCCACTCTGGTCGAACTTCAGCCTGGTCAAGAAGTTTGGGTCATGTCCCCTGTGGAACCTTGTGCGCTCAAGGACAGGTGGACTGGACCGTTTAAGGTTGTGGAGAAGAAGAGCGATGTCACCTACTTGGTGGACTTGAAATCTCCCAGGAACCCCTTGAGGGTCCTGCATGTCAACCAGTTAAAGCCCCACTTAGAAAGGTCCGAAGTGGGCATGCTCCTAGCTACAGATGCTGGAATGGAGGAGGAGAGTGAGCCTCTTCCTGACCTCCTGTATGCAAAAGAGCAAGATGGGTCAGTGGATGGTGTTGTCCTCTCTGACACACTGACCCTTGAACAGCAACAGGATTGCCGCCAACTGTTGGGACAATTCCCTGATCTGTTTTCCTTGATTCCTGGTGTCACTCAGTGGTGTGTCCATGATGTGGACACTGGGGACAGCACTCCTGTGAAGCACAAGGCTTACAGAGTGACAGACAAGGTCAGAGCATACATCAAGGAGGAGGTCTCCAAAATGTTTGCCTTAGGGGTGGTTGAGTCCTCTAGCAGTCCTTGGGCCAGCCCAGTGGTCTTGGTCCCAAAGGCTGCAGCGCCTGGTGCTTCACCGGAACTTCGGTTCTGTGTGGATTACCGAGGACTCCATTCAGTCACCAAGACTGACGCGCACCCCATCCCCAGAGCTGATGAGCTCATAGATCGGTTAGGGGCTGCCCGGTACCTTAGTACGTTTGACCTAACGTCTGGGTACTAGCAGATCGCCTTGACTGATGGGGCAAAAGAGAGGTCAGCATTCTCCACACCAGATGGGCACTACCAGTTCCGGGTTATGCCCTTTGGGATGAAGAATGCCCCTGCCACCTTCCAGAGGTTGGTCAACCAGGTCTTGGCTGGACTGGAGGATTTCAGTGCCGCCTACCTGGACGACATCGCAGTGTTCAGCGCCAGCTGGGAGGAACACTTGCGCCACCTCCAGGAAGTGTTGTTGGCCCTGCGCAGAGCAGGCCTCACAATCAAAGCCAGTAAGTGCCAGATTGGGCAGGGTTCAGTGGTGTACTTGGGGCACCAAGTAGGGAGCGGCAAGGTGGCCCCCCTGCAACCCAAGATTGATACCATCCTGGTGTGGGCACCGCCCAAAACCCAGACTCAGGTGAGAGCTTTCTTGGGTCTCACGGGTTACTACAGGAGGTTTGTCAAGGATTATGGTAACATTGTGCACCCCTTGACCTTGCTGACTTCCAGGAAGCAGCCACGACTTGTGATCTGGACTGACGCCTGTCAGACGGCCTTTGACACCCTGAAAACTGCAATGTGCACAGCACCCATACTCCAGGCACCCGACTTTTCTAAAGAATTTGTTGTCCAGACGGATGCTTCAGAGCATGGCGTGGGGGCTGTTCTAGCTCAGGTGAATGAAGAGGGCCGAGACTTACCTGTAGCCTTCATCAGTAGGAGGTTACTTCCCAGGGAACAGAGGTGGAGTGCGATAGAGAGAGAAGCATTTGCTGTGGTCTGGGCGCTGAAGAAGCTAAGACCCTACCTGTTTGGGACTCACTTCCGGGTTCAGACAGACCACAGGCCCCTCAGATGGTTGATGCAGATGAGGGGTGAGAATCCAAAGCTGTTGAGGTGGTCCATTTCCCTACAGGGGATGGACTTCACGGTGGAACACCGCCCTGGCACAGATCACGCCAATGCTGATGGTCTGTCCAGATTTTTCCGCCTTAGTGATGAGGACTCTCTAGGGTAAGGGTAGTTCTCCCCACATTTCAGCTGGAGGGGACACGTGTTAGACCTGGCATCATTGGCATGAGTCTCTCCTCCATTTTTTTCTGTTTGCCTCCTCTGTTTACGATGTTTTTGCTGGTAAATGATTTGGGCACTGTGCCACTGCTGATGAGTGCCACGGTGCAAGTGCTCCCTATGTGAAATTGCTGTATTGATTGAGTTCCATGTTTGGCTTATTTGGTTTACTGTCAGTCCCTAGTAGAGTGAACCAGGAGTGCCAGGGCTTGTAAATACAAATGCTGCTAGTGGGCCTGCAGCACGTGTTGTGCCACCCACAAGAGGGGCCTAGTAAAAGTATGTCTGAAGGTCTACCATTGCTAGACCACATGCAGTCTGGTACTGTCACGCAGACTGCGCAAGTACACCTACTTGCCAGTCCCTAAACCTTCCCTTAACTTCATGTTAGTCACCCCTATGGTAGGCCCAAGGGCAGGGTGCATTGTAAGCATAAGGTAGGACAAGCCTAACAAGGTTGGCATGTCCTAATAGTGAATTACAGCCATATTCATTTTTCACTATTGTAAGGTAACCTGCTCTCCATCAGTTAGAATGGGCTGCCAGGATTATTAATGCTATAATCCTAGCGGGCTCGGGGAGCATGGTGCAATGTCGAGTTTGGTATCCCTGAACTCAGGGTTTAATAACGCATCCTTTTGTGTGGATGGTTTTTGGACTATGTGTTTGAAAATAGCACTTTTAGAAAGTAGCTATTTTCTTGTCTAAATGTCTACCGGTCTCTGCTGGTTCTGGTGTGCGTGTGACAGGAGCTGGGTGGCTCCAGAGGTCTGAATGAGTCAGTGTGGGGTGAGTGGGGCATTTACATTGAGAGTAGGGGAAGAGTAGCTCCTGATAGCCTGCCCTGCCTGATACAATGCTGGCTCCGCCCCCCTGCCAGGCGACCGATGACTCTGTGCCTGCCTGGGACTTTCCTGGCCCACCTCCTGCCGGGCAACTGATGGCCCTGCCCCTGCCAGTGACAATGCTGGCTCCGCTCCTGCTGGGCGGCTGAAGACTCTGCCCTGCACAGTGAATAGGCCAGGTGCTTCGGCCTGGCAACACCCACAACAAACCCAAGATGGGGGGAAATTCCCCTGCATGGACAAAGGGATCAAAGCCAAAAAGGGGTATAAGAGAAGGACCCCTGAACCAAGAATTTAGATCACTTCTGACAAGGAAACCTGAACCAAGGACAAGAAGCCTGCTGATCTAAGGACTGCCTACCCCTTCTGCCAGAGTGCTGTTTGTTGGGGGAATCCTGCAGTTGCTTCTTTATTTTTGCCAAGGAACCAGGAGAGAGGAACTGAGTGTGTACTCTCAAACTTGCTAAAGAAAATCTCCAAGGGTTGGAAGAGTGCCAGCCTCCTGTTGAAGTCACAGGGCCAAAGGACTTCATCTATTTGCTAAAAGGGCTTGTTGCTGGAACCTGAAATCCAGCACCTCTGAAGAATCCTGCAATCTCGACGCTGACGGACACCGCCGAATCCAGCTCGACATCGTGAGTAACGGCTCCAGTGTCCCGCACCTTCGACGCCGGCCGCCGGGCCCGATCGACGCCAGTAGCGACGCCTGTGAGTCGCGAGTTCGGCTCCAGCTCCAAGTGACCCTGTGTCGACGCCGCCGCTGATCGCATCGACGCCGAGCCCTCTCGACACCGTGAGCGCTGCTCACTCTTGCAACATCATCATCGACGACGACGCCGTATCCTGCTTCACCTCGTGAGCGCTGCTCCTGCCTGACTTCGGTCGACGCCGCTGCAGATCGCCCCGACTCCGAGGCCCGATCGACACCGAAGACGCAACGCCGGACATCTCGACGCCGCTGATCATCGAGTGCTTCACTTTTCCAAGGTACTGTGTTGTTGGGGTCTGTGCGACTCCGGGCTCGACGTAGCGCTCCTCGCGGTCGACGCCGAACCTTTGGATTAACTTTGCCTCGACGTCGTGTGACTCCCGTGTGGGTTACATTGTTGCCAAGAACTATGTTTTAAAGAAGAAGAGTTGCTTTTGATACTAAAGACTGAAGAAAGAGAAAAAAGGGCGAAGGAGCGAGCATACAACATGGAAATGGCAAAACTTAAGATAGATGGGCAGTTGGAGATAGAGAATGCAAGAGGCAGGAGAGAAGCTGATATGGAGATCAAAAGGTTAAAGTTTAAAAGAGAGATGTTAGCTTTTGAGCGTGATACCAGGTTGAGGGAGTTGGAGCTCAAAGCTAAAGAGTTAGAATTGAATCCCTCTGGTGGCAGCATCCCATCTGTGCCTGCAGAAAGTAGGTTTTATTTTCCTAAAGATGTGATCAAAGATTTTCAGAAGAATGAGGATATTGGTCAATGGTTTAAAGCATATGAGTTAGCATTGTTGGCCCACCGGGTCCCTGAGAAGGATTGGGGAGCGGGGTTGTGGGGTCGCTTTGTGAATGAGGGAAGATATACCCTGTTAGACATGCCTGTTGAGGATAGGATGTCTTATACTCATATGAAAGATGCTTTAATGTTAAGGTATGGCCTAACCCCAGAAAAGTACAGACAGGCCTTTAGAGAATGTAAGAAGTTGCCTGGTACTACGTGGGTGGAATATGTGTCATTTTTTTGCAGAGCCATGGATGGTTGGGTAAAGGGCAGCAAAGTGGAAAGTTATGATGCTCTTTATGATTTGTTTGCTTGGGAGCACTTGTCTAATAACTGTTTTCCAGAGCTGCGCCAGCACCTTATTGATAGCAAGATATCTAACCCTAGAAAACTTGCTGAGGAGGCGGACCGCTGGGTCAGTACCAGGGTCCACAAGGGTCCAGTGGGAGACTCAGCCAAAGGTGGGCAGGGTCCCCAGCAGAAGAGTGGGGGGGACAAGGGTAAACAGAGGGAGTTCCAGAAAGGGCCCCAAAGTAATCCCCAAGGGAACCAAGGGAAGGGTTCCCAGCCTCCCCCAGAGAAGAAATCAGAGGCCCCGACAGGTAGACCTGTTCGTAGGGGCCCAATGACCTGCTTCGCTTGTAAGCAGGTGGGACACCGGTTTTATGATCCCCAGTGTCCCTTGAAGAACTCTAGTGCACCACCACGTGCCGCCCCCCGTCAGTTGGCGAGTGTAGCCCTGGGAGGGGAGGAGATGGTTGCCCATGGTGGGGAGGGTCCCGCAGAGATGTCCCTGGTCTCTCTAGGAGACATGAAATTGATCCCTCCACCCCCGCTGCCTAGTAACACTAAGAAATATAGGCAGTGGGTGACCATTAATGGCCATAGAGTGGAAGCTCTCAGAGACACCGGAGCGAGTGTGACAGCTGTCAAGTGTCACTTGGTGTCCAGAGAGCAGGTTGTTCCCCACGCATTCTACCCTGTGATAGCTGCTGACAACTCCCAGAGAGAGTGTGAGGTAGCTCAAGTTTCCTTTGAATGGGGGGGAGTTTCAGGTACTCTTCAAGTTGCTGTAAGGCCCGCCATGCCTGTTGATTGTCTCCTGGGCAATGATTTGGAAGACTCCCCTTGGGCTAAGGTGGAGAGGGAGACACATTTGAAAATGTTGGGTGTGCCAGAGTGGGTGTGTGCAACCACTCGATCCATGACAGCTAGTAAGGGTGTTGATGGGGTTCTGGAGCCTGAAAGTATGGCCCAGGACCCAGCTGTGAAGAGAAGAGGCAGGGGGCGCGGGAAACCGTCCCCCGTAGTTCCCGTGGTCCAGGAGGAGGCAGGCCTTGAGGGGCATGCCCTGGAACCCACAGGTGAACAAGTTGCTGAACTGGGAGACCTGCCCGAGCTGACCCATTGGCAGCAGGATGGTGGTCCCTCCAGGGAGGAATTCTGTGCCGATCAGAAAGTGTGCCCTTCTCTTGTGGGTATGAGGCAGCAGGCCTCAGCCCAAACCTCAGGTGATCAGTCAGGGTCACATTTTGATTACTGGGAGAACGACCTCCTGTATAGCGAGACTAAGGCTGCTGAGCCTGGGTCAGCCCGTGTGCTGGTGGTACCCCAGCGCTTCAGAGCCTTCCTACTGGGTTTGGCTAATGACGTTCCTTTAGCTGGACATCTGGGGCAGGACAAGACCTATGACAGGCTTGTCACCCATTTTTAATGGCCTCAGATGAGAAGGGATACAGATATCCATTGCAAGACCTGTCAAACTTGCCAGGCAAGTGGGAAAAGCGGGCGGAAGCAGAAGGCTCCCCTCCAACCTTTTCCCGTGGTCAGTACCCCCTTTGACCGGGTGGGGATTGACATTGTTGGGCCCCTGGACCCCAAGACAGCCCTGGGCAACAGGTTCATCCTGGTCTTGGTGGACCATGCCACACGGTACCCGGAAGCCATCCCTCTCAGAACGGTGTCGGCCCCCGTGGTGGGACGGGCACTGATGGGTGTTTTCTCCCGAATGGGGTTCCCCAGAGAGGTGGTGTCAGACCGGGGCACCAACTTCATTTCCAACTATATGAAGTCTCTGTGGAAGGAGTGTGGGGTAACCTACAAGTTCACCACTCCTTACCACCCTCAAGGTAATGGGTTGGTTGAGAGATTCAACCGTACCCTCAAAGGCATGATTATGGGTCTTGAAGAACCAATGAGGCGTAAATGGGACGTCCTCTTGCCATGCCTGCTGTTTGCTTACCGTGAGGTGCCACAGAAGTCTCTAGGGTTCAGCCCCTTTGAGCTTTTGTATGGACACCCGATAAGAGGACCTTTGAGTCTGGTCAAAGAAGGCTGGGAGCAATCTCCCAGGAAACCTCCCCAGGATGTATACAGTTACATGCTGGCCTTCAGGAACCAGACTAGGCGCTTCAGAGATCTTGCTCAGGCAAATCTGGAGGCCAGCCAGGAAGAGATGAAGCGGTGGTACGACCGGAATGCCACTCTGGTCGAACTTCAGCCTGGTCAAGAAGTTTGGGTCATGTCCCCTGTGGAACCTTGTGCGCTCAAGGACAGGTGGACTGGACCGTTTAAGGTTGTGGAGAAGAAGAGCGATGTCACCTACTTGGTGGACTTGAAATCTCCCAGGAACCCCTTGAGGGTCCTGCATGTCAACCGGTTAAAGCCCCACTTAGAAAGGTCCGAAGTGGGCATGCTCCTAGCTACAGATGCTGGAATGGAGGAGGAGAGTGAGCCTCTTCCTGACCTCCTGTATGCAAAAGAGCAAGATGGGTCAGTGGATGGTGTTGTCCTCTCTGACACACTGACCCCTGAACAGCAACAGGATTGCCGCCAACTGTTGGGACAATTCCCTGATCTGTTTTCCTTGATTCCTGGTGTCACTCAGTGGTGTGTCCATGATGTGGACACTGGGGACAGCACTCCTGTGAAGCACAAGGCTTACAGAGTGACAGACAAGGTCAGAGCATACATCAAGGAGGAGGTCTCCAAAATGTTTGCCTTAGGGGTGGTTGAGTCCTCTAGCAGTCCTTGGGCCAGCCCAGTGGTCTTGGTCCCAAAGGCTGCAGCGCCTGGTGCTTCACCGGAACTTCGGTTCTGTGTGGATTACCGAGGACTCAATTCAGTCACCAAGACTGACGCGCACCCCATCCCCAGAGCTGATGAGCTCATAGATCGGTTAGGGGCTGCCCGGTACCTTAGTACGTTTGACCTAACGTCTGGGTACTGGCAGATCGCCTTGACTGATGGGGCAAAAGAGAGGTCAGCATTCTCCACACCAGATGGGCACTACCAGTTCCGGGTTATGCCCTTTGGGATGAAGAATGCCCCTGCCACCTTCCAGAGGTTGGTCAACCAGGTCTTGGCTGGACTGGAGGATTTCAGTGCCGCCTACCTGGACGACATCGCAGTGTTCAGCGCCAGCTGGGAGGAACACTTGCGCCACCTCTAGGAAGTGTTGTTGGCCCTGCGCAGAGCAGGCCTCACAATCAAAGCCAGTAAGTGCCAGATTGGGCAGGGTTCACTGGTGTACTTGGGGCACCAAGTAGGGAGCGGCAAGGTGGCCCCCCTGCAACCCAAGATTGATACCATCCTGGCGTGGGCACCGCCCAAAACCCAGACTCAGGTGAGAGCTTTCTTGGGTCTCACGGATTACTACAGGAGGTTTGTCAAGGATTATGGTAACATTGTGCACCCCTTGACTTCGCTGACTTCCAGGAAGCAGCCACGACTTGTGATCTGGACTGACGCCTGTCAGACGGCCTTTGACACCCTGAAAACTGCAATGTGCACAGCACCCATACTCCAGGCACCCGACTTTTCTAAAGAATTTGTTGTCCAGACGGATGCTTCAGAGCATGGCGTGGGGGCTGTTCTAGCTCAGGTGAATGAAGAGGGCCGAGACTTACCTGTAGCCTTCATCAGTAGGAGGTTACTTCCCAGGGAACAGAGGTGGAGTGCGATAGAGAGAGAAGCATTTGCTGTGGTCTGGGCGCTGAAGAAGCTAAGACCCTACCTGTTTGGGACTCACTTCCGGGTTCAGACAGACCACAGGCCCCTCAGATGGTTGATGCAGATGAGGGGTGAGAATCCAAAGCTGTTGAGGTGGTCCATTTCCCTACAGGGGATGGACTTCACGATGGAACACCGCCCTGGCACAGATCACGCCAATGCTGATGGTCTGTCCAGATTTTTCCGCCTTAGTGATGAGGACTCTCTAGGGTAAGGGTAGTTCTCCCCACATTTCAGCTGGAGGGGACACGTGTTAGACCTGGCATCATTGGCATGAGTCTCTCCTCCATTTTTTTCTGTTTGTCTCCTCTGTTTACGATGTTTTTGCTGGTAAATGCTTTGGGCACTGTGCCACTGCTGATGAGTGCCACGGTGCAAGTGCTCCCTATGTGAAATTGCTGTATTGATTGAGTTCCATGTTTGGCTTATTTGGTTTACTGTCAGTCCCTAGTAGAGTGCACCAGGAGTGCCAGGGCTTGTAAATACAAATGCTGCTAGTGGGCCTGCAGCACGTGTCTTGCCACCCACAAGAGCGGCCTAGTAAAAGTATGTCTGAAGGTCTACCATTGCTAGACCACGTGCAGTCTGGTACTGTCACGCAGACTGCGCAAGTACACCTACTTGCCAGTCCCTAAACCTTCCCTTAACTTCATGTTAGTCACCCCATGGTAGGCCCAAGGGCAGGGTGCATTGTAAGCATAAGGTAGGACAAGCCTGACAAGGTTGGCATGTCCTAATAGTGAATTACAGCCATATTCGTTTTTCACTATTGTAAGGTAACCTGCTCTCCATCAGTTAGAATGGGCTGCCAGGATTATTAATGCTATAATCCTAGCGGGCTCGGGGAGCATGGTGCAATGTCGAGTTTGGTATCCCTGAACTCAGGGTTTAATAACGCATCCTTTTGTGTGGATGGTTTTTGGACTCTGTGTTTGAAAATAGCACTTTTAGAAAGTAGCTATTTTCTTGTCTAACTGTCTACTGGTCTCTGCTGGTTCTGGTGTGCGTGTGACAGGAGCTGGGTGGCTCCAGAGGTCTGAATGAGTCAGTGTGGGGTGAGTGGGGCATTTACATTGAGAGTAGGGGAAGAGTAGCTCCTGATAGCCTGCCCTGCCTGATACAATGCTGGCTCCGCCCCCCTGCCAGGCGACTGATGACTCTGTGCCTGCCTGGGACTTTCCTGGCCCACCTCCTGCCGGGCAACTGATGGCCCTGCCCCTGCCAGTGACAATGCTGGCTCCGCTCCTGCTGGGCGGCTGAAGACTCTGCCCTGCACAGTGAATAGGCCAGGTGCTTCGGCCTGGCAACACCCACAACAAACCCAAGATGGGGGGAAATTCCCCTGCATGGACAAAGGGATCAAAGCCAAAAAGGGGTATAAGAGAAGGACCCCTGAACCAAGAATTTAGGAACCAGGAGAGAGGAACTGAGTGTGTACTCTCAAACTTGCTAAAGAAAATCTCCAAGGGTTGGAAGAGTGCCAGCCTCCTGTTGAAGTCACAGGGCCAAAGGACTTCATCTATTTGCTAAAAGGGCTTGTTGCTGGAACCTGAAATCCAGCACCTCTGAAGAATCCTGCAATCTCGACGCCGACGGACGCCGCCGAATCCAGCTCCTGAATGAACTAAAGACTTTGTGCTAAGAAGAAACTACGCTTGAACTATTATTTTTCCTTCCAAGAGTATTTATTAAGATTGTGGTATATTTTTGTCGTTATTTGGTCTTGTGCTAAGCCTTATATAAAAATCCTTATTTTTATAATACTACTGTGTCGTGTCCATTTGTAGTGTATTCACTTTATTACTGTATGTGGTCATAAATGCTTAACGCACTGCCTCTGAGATAAGCCTGTCTGCTTTGCCAAGCTACCAAGGGGGTGAGCAGGGGTTATCTAAGTGTGTGATCCCCTTGCCCTGACTAGAAAAGGTGTGTCCCTATTTGTCAGAAGTGTATACCTCTGCCAACTAGAGACAACCGCTTCTAACAGTACCCTTTAAAAAATGATGTTCTTTTCTTTCTCCAACGTGGAAAAGCATTTCGACGGAGCATCAAATTACACCACTGCATTAGGAGGCATTTTTAAAAGTGATAGTTTGTAAACATGAAACAGACATGGAATGCCACCGTCCCTTAGGTTATGACAATGCTATATTAATGTACTAAGAGGCAAGTCATCTGTAACAGCTTTTTATTCTATTGGGGGAGATTTGTGCACAGTGCACACCCTGAACTCAAGCATTTCAAGTTACAGTTATCTGTCATAATAAAGAAAAAGAAGGCACAATGTAATAAAATAGTTGTATTGCAGCATTTATATTTAGAGCCCCTTTTGTGGGCACTGACGTACTTATATACATGACCAGAAAGCTAGGCCATGTATAGTGTGTGATTGGTATGGTGTCATTGTCTTGTGATCCTGTGTGGTAGTGTTTCCGTGTCATACGTGATGACCACCGAGGTGCCTTTACTGTGTTATGGGACGGAGCAGTGTAGTGGATGACCAGGAATGAGAGACAGACAATCAGTTTATGGTTTTCAGCATACTCGTGTTAAAATCTGGATTGTGGCGTAAACATTATCGGCGCCATCTTGTCCTTTTCAGATCCATACGTGCGCGTAAGCAGCGACCATTTTGATTGCCATGGCCTCTCTGCCCACTCCCGATAGCCAGCGTCTCTCTCTCTCCCTCACTCCCCAGCCTCGCAAGCATCCCCGACAACCCCCGGTCTCTCCTGCTTGGGTCATGAACGCACCTCCAGCGCGACCCTGCCTCCGAGCCACATCCCGTGCTGAACCCCCTCACTCTTTCATCTCATTCATAGAACAGGCCCTTTTGATAACCTCTTCCTCCCTGCCCGATTGTCCGGCCTGACCCCAGGCCATCACTTAGCTCAGCAGATGCAGTTTATTGCCCCCTACAGTAGGACCTCGCCCCACATCAAAGGAGCGGGGATTAATCAATGCCTTCACCCCCCCTAGATCCGACCGATCGCCCACATTCCTGTTCCCAGCCATCATGCTGTGATTTGGGTGGGGACCTCTACTCTAGATATGTGTGAGAACGGGCCTGAACCGGGGATTCCAAAGATGCCTTTGTGAACTTCAAAGCAATACCACGGATGTCATAAATGTAATAAAGCCATAAACCTGTGTATAAGAGGCCAGGCCTCAGAGTTGCGGTTAGAGCACCTCGAGAAGATACCCTGTTGTCTGATTTGACGTGTTCTGCTCCGTCGGAATAAAACTTCTGTTTCCTGCCTTCCAGTCTCCAGCGCCTGCCTCTTTATTTGGTAACCGAGAGTTGGGTGAGAGGCGGCTAACGCCGGGCAAACCTTGAGAAGGGGTAATCGACCTGATCTGCCTGACCCTTTTTCCTCAATTGGCGTCCCAAACGTGGGGCCCATCAGCGACACGTGGATCCAGTGGGAGAGGTCCTGACGACGGAGTGAACGACTGCAACGATCGGGAAGTGCACCTGCCCGATAGACCCAAGTCTGGCAGCCGATCATCCGAACTTCACTGGTTCCGAGCAGACCTCTCTCGAGTGATCTACGGTCCTGACTGGGAACCATCAGGAGTGCCACGACAAAAGATAGAGGACGATCGGGCGCTGGAATTGGAAGACAGGAAACTGTCCATACGGTCCGGGTAAGGTCGTGTAACACGACAAACTGTGAAATATTTGATTGATTGATTGGAAAATACTAGTATTACTCTCCGAATTGTTGGTTCTCTTGGAGATTCTCTGTCTGCAAACGGAGAGAAATAAAAGTATTCTCTCTTCCTTTGCAGGTAGTGAAGGGTAGGTAACGCAGGCTTTTGCCCCCGTTGTAATCCGTCGTGCCTATCTTTCTCCCCCACTGATTGATTGTTTGCCCGAACATTGTGTGTTCGAGGATTGTTTTCTCGAGAATTCTCTGTCTACAAACGGGGAAGGATAAAAGTATTTTGTCCTCCTTTGCAGATAGTGAAGAATAGGTAACGCAGGCCTTTGCCCCCGTTGTAACCCGTCGTGCCTATTTCTTTCTCGCCACTGATTGTTTGATTGAACGGACATTAATTGTTCGACATTTGGTTCTTTGGAGGTATTCTCTGCTAACAAATAACGTGGAATAGAGATATTCCGTCTAGTCTTTGTAAGCAGTGAAAGGATAGGTAGTGCAGACTTTTGTCCCCATTGTAACCCGTCATGCCTATCTTCTCCCCATTGTCCAGTAGTTGGTTCAGCCCGGACCGCTTATTAAAGGTGGATCATCCAGCTCCTCTGGAGGGCACCCCTAATAAGGATATGTTTTTAAAGTATGGACTAGTCGCCGTAGCTTATAGTAAGTTATGGCATAAATATACTAAAAAGGATCAGGAAAGTCAGTGACCACTGATAGGATCCTTCGATGACGCAAAAATAAGCGTGCTGGAAACAGCCCTTTGTAACAATAAAACAACGCCCACTATGCTTGATAGTTTCGGCATGTGGCGCAAGGAAACGGAACAACGAAAGAAAAGAAACGAAGTCAGACTAGAGAAAGAATTGCGGAAAGCAGCTCATTTAGCTGCGAGCAAGTTGAAAGAAGAGATAAAGGAAAGAGAGGGAGCTAGACTGAAGCAAGAATCTGAGACATCGAGCCAATGTCCCGTCAGAACACCCTCTACGCTTTACCCTGAGCTACCTTCGAAGCAGCGGACGAACGATTATCTACTGCTTGGTCCCCCAATCATTTACATGCCCCCTCCATACGCCCCTTCCCAACCTCTAGTGCAACACACGCAACCCCCTAACACAGGTGATAGCAGTGCCAGAGCCTCGGTCCTCACGGCCTCCGCGCCGGCTGAGCCCCTTGTACTCAGCGCAGCGCAAGCAGCAACATTAGATGAGCCCGAAACTAAGAAGAAAGACTCTGCTAGGCTCCATCGATTGAATAAGGATGAACGAGCAGGGATTGATAAAATCGCAAAGACGCTAGTAGAACGGAAAGAAAGCGAAGATTACGTGACAGATATATGCAATACATATGCTGATAACCACAAACGACACTTTGTTGCACGTTTCTGTTACCACACCCTTAACGCCTATGAAGACCGGTATCGTAACAAAGGTCCTGAAAGCCTAACGACTCTGTATAGAAAAGTCGACATTGGAGAACAGGGCGAGGGTGATGTGACGGACCTCTTCTCGCGCACGCTTGAAGTCTTCCGCCACCTCACTAAACAGAGATTAGAGGCCGACACCACGACCCCTGCAGCAACTGAGCCTCAAACCGAGAGAACTGACACCATGATGCCAATAAGAGAAGCGGCACCTTATTGGGTCCCCTCATGAGGACAGGGAACACACGACGATATTAACCACCACGATGCGAAAGGGAGGGTAGTGTACAAGTGGGTCTACCAACCCTGGGATCGGCAAGACATCCTGACTTTCCGAAAGTCCTTGCCTGATCTACGAAAGAACCCCACTGCCTTCTACACAGAATTAGGTACCGCCTTGGGTTCGACGATTATGACCCTAGCGGACATCGACTTGTTTTTCGGGCTATGTCTGCCAGCTGATGTGTGGAAGCAAATCCGGAAAGTCGACCACCTTGAGCTGTTCGGACATACCTGGTCACAACTCGATGGCATAGACAAACAGCGAGAGCCCGGACAGAAACCCTTGAAATCGATTCTAGACCTGCCAGACAAAATAGTACTAAAACTGAAAACCATAGTACCAGAAAAGAAGGTGGACTGGTCGGTAGTAACGGCCTGCTGCCAGAAACCACAGGAAGACGCCTCAGAATATTTCTCTCGGTTCGAAACGGTGTTCTCCGATTACAGTGGCCAGGACATGACCTCTGCGACCGGACATCACTTGTTCGTCCAGAACTTTGTAAAAGGCCTGACACCAGAAGTCTCGCAAAAACTGCAGACTAGTGAAAGTAGTTGGGCTGCCTCCAAACCCGCGGCTATCCTTCAGATGGCTCAATACTACGAACGGCAAAAGAACGAGAACGATAGGGCGACTGAGAAAAAGAAAAAGGATTTGAAAGAACGAGTGATGATTGCTCAATTGCAAGGAGTGACGACAGGAAGGGAACAGTATAGAGGAAACTACCAGTCGAACGCTCATAGAAATCCACCCCCTAGAGACCGCACACCCGCACCCGGCGCTCCACGAACAGACCTCGATGAGAACCAGTGTGCGTTTTGCAAAGGATATGGGCATTGGAAGTCCCAGTGCCCGGTCCTGCTAGAAATGTACAAAAATAGGGACGCAAAAGACGTAGCGGGTGGGCCGAAAAATAAAGGACAGGGACGAGGGCACACAAACGACGCCAGAAATGACAGATCAGGCAGACCGAACACTTTTGACCACCCCCGACAGAACCAATGCCAGCAGACTGACTGTGACGATGCCCGCGACTTTGCATAGGACTGCCTAGGGCAAGGGAGGGATCCAGTCGAGCTCTATGTTGACCAGCAAGGTCCTTATGTCACCGCTAAGGTCCTATGTACGAAATCTCCATTTCTGGTAGACACTGGCGCGACACGTAGTGCGTTATCTAAACGATTGATTCCAAGGGCACCCTTGTCTGGCTCACGCATAACATCAATAGGATTTGATGGAACGCCCTCCACTAACCCCTTATCCGCACCGGTCTCCTTCGACTTGGACAGTAACCCCACTGACACGACATTTCTGCTTTCCTCCAACACCCCCGATGCCATTATGGGACTTGACTTACTGAAGCATTTCCGAGCTACCATCAGGTGTTCACAGGACGGAGTTCGAGTCATTCTGTACGATAACCCGACTTTGCTCAGACCTCATCCCGCACGACACATGTTCTCCATCTCTGACGCTGACGCATCCTTACTTGACTCTCTGCCTCTGTATCTGTGGGCTAAAACTGACGCTGATGTAGGACGAATGATGATCGACCCCGTGCACATAACTGTTCGCCAAGATGCGATACTCCTGAAATTCCACAGTATCGGATATCGCCCGAAGGTGAGAAGGCATTGGTAATGATAATCCAGTCCCTGGTAGAGGCAGGAGTGGTAGAGGAAGTAGTCAGCAATATTTGCAACAGCCCTATCCTACCCATTGTGAAGAAGCAGGGCGAGGGAGATGAGAAAGCGTACCGCTTCATCATCGACCTTCGAGAGGTCAACAAGGTAGTTGTACCTCAGTACCCCGTAGTCTCAGATATCGCCACCATTCTGACCCTGATTCCTTCCACCGCCACCACCTTCACTGTAATAGACCTCAAGAACGCTTTCTTCTCCATCCCCATCCACCCAGACAGCCGCTACCTTTTCGGCTTCACGTTAAAATCCCGCTCATATAGATTTTGTAGAGCTCCCCAAGGTTACACAGAAAGTCCCAGCATCTATAGCCAGGCCCTCAAGAGACAGCTGGACGCCGTTCAGCTACCGGAGGGAGTGGTGTTGATACAGTACGTCGATGACATCCTTTTGGCGGCCGACACCACTCCACTTGCAGTCACAGCCACCATCCAACTCTTGCACTTCCTTGCGGAAAATGGCCACAAGGTCTCCAAGAAGAAGTTGCAATTCTGCCAACCCCAGGTCACCTACCTAGGCCACCTCTTGTCCAAAGACGGGAGAAAACTCACACCCGATCGAATTCAGGCCATTCTAGAAACCCCTGTCCCAAAGACCCAGAAACAAGTCCGCTCCCTGGTAGGCCTCACCTCTTTCTGCCGACAGTGGTTGCCAAATTTCAGCCTCATTGTAAAGCCACTACTTTCCCTACTAGCCAAAGATGTCCCCTTCCCACTCCCTTGGACCCCCGAGTGCCAATCTTCCTTCAAAGAACTTCGAGACGCCCTTTGTTCTGCACCAGTCCTAGGAACCCCCTATTACACCAAGCCCTTCTCTCTCTACACTCACGAAAGGGAGGGGTGCGCTTTGTCTGTCCTGACTCAAACTATTGGCCCCAAGCAACGACCATGTGCCTATTTCTCCGCCACCCTTGACCCCGTAGCGAGAGCCTCTCCTGCCTGCCTTCGAGCCGTAGCTGCCGCTGCTGTCTCTATCCGACAAAGTGAGGGGATCGTACTATCGAATTCCCTCATGGTATTAGTGCCCCATGCTGTTGACACCCTCCTGAACCAGACTAAGACGCAACACCTGACTAGCGCCCGACTGACTGGATACGAACTGACTCTGCTTGCACCCCACATCACGCTGAAAAGATGCACCACACTGAACCCAGCCACCTTGTTGCCTCTGCCCGAACACGACCCAAATGTCCCCCCTATACATGACTGTGTGACCCTCACAGACGAACAGACTAGGAGTAGAGTTGACCTCCGAGACACCGCTTTCACAGACTCTGACGGAGAGCTATGGGTAGACGGCTCTTGCATCAAACTCTCCGACGGCACCACCTCAGCTGCCTATGCAGTAACGACAGCCCGAACAGTAATTGAGACAGCCCGCATCACACAACGATCCGCACAGGCGGCAGAACTGATTGCCCTCACACGAGCATGTATTATAGCGACAGGGACCATGGCAAACATTTACACGGACAGTCAGTACGCCTTCGGAGTGGTTCACCATTTTGGACTCTTGTGGAGAGAAAGGGGATTCCTGACGTCCCACGGCACGCCCATCCTCCACGGAGATCTAGTCTCCGCCCTGATTTAAGCAGTTCTCCTCCCCAAACGATTAGCCGTAATCAAATGCCAAGCACACAGAAAGGTGACGGACATCATAGGACAGGGAAACGCACTAGCCGACATCACTGCCCGAACCACAGCTGAGAATAGGACGACGACCCGCATGTATGTGACCAGGTCACAAGCAGAAAAATGGACCGACGCTAGGGAAACGATTAAGGACATCCAGATGGCCAGCTCACCACCCGAATTAACTGAATGGGCACGGGTGGGATTGAAAGACGATGAAGGCTGCTGGCGGACAAAAGACACAAACAAATGGTTGCTGCCTGACTCGTACCTGATCCCCATACTGACTATGGCACACTCCCCGGCACACATAGGATCTGCCCCTCACGATCGAACTCATCTCCAGGGTCTGGCACAACGACAAAATTCCCGTCTCAGCCAGACGCCTGGTCCAGCAATGCCTTATCTGCCTGCAACACAACCCTGGGAAAGGAACTGTGGTACCCCGGGGAGGGTTTGGGGTCCACGACCATCCCTTTGAGGTCCTCCAGATGGACTACATCCAACTAGAAAGATGCCAAAGCCTGAAGTATGTATTAGTCATTGTGTGTGCCTTCAGCAAATGGGTAGAAGCCTATCCAACCCGTGATAACACTGCCATGACCACTGCCAAAGTACTACTGAAAGAGTTTTTCCCTCGCTACGGCCTTTGTCAAATTCTATGGAGCGACAACGGCCCCCACTTCATAGCTGAAGTTATCCAACTAATCTTGAAAGGGTTGGGTGTAAAACAAAGGTTTCATGCAGTCGTTCACCCCCAATCTGCTGGCTTAGTTGAGCGACACAACGCCACACTGAAACTAAAACTGTCGAAGATAGTGGCCACCACAGGACTTAAATGGCCAGATGCCCTCCCACTGGCATTACTATCGATGGGCTCCACTCCCACTAAGCACCATTTGACCCCTTACGAGGTTGTATTTGGGCGACCGATGAACCTCTGGACTGCCCCTAAACCGACCTCCATTCACGACGTCCCGGATGTCCTACTGTCTGATTACTTGTGCAAATTGACTAAAACGTTGTCTGTCATTCATCAGCAGGTGCAGCAGGCCATCCCCGATGCTTCCAGGGGTCCGGGTCACGATATCCAACCGGGGGATTATGTGCTGATCCGAAATTTCCAACGGGCAAAGAGTCTGGAACCCCGGTGGACGGGCCCCTGGCAAGTACTGATCACCACCCGGACGGCTCTTCGAGTGGAGGGGAAACGACACTGGCTGCACGCACACCATTGTAAAAAGGTCTCCTCGACCCTGGCCACGACAGAAAACGTCAGCACCCAAGAAGAGCTCCTGAACAAAGACCGGCCATCACTGAACTGTTATCCTGATACCGAGGCACTCGAACTTGCAAAATTCTCAGATCCCACTGTGCCATCCAGGGAAGGGTATTTCCTGTGTCGAAAGGAGGGAGCTTCGGCTAAGTAGACCACAGACTAAGTTGAATCTCTGAACGGTAGCCTAAACACAACCAAGGGTTACCCGGAGAGAAGCTAAACGAAGTCTGCGGTTCTGCCCACTACCGAGCACCTCGAAGATGATGGAAGAGCCAGATAAGAAGATGATGGAAGCGCCAGATAAGAAAATGACGGGAGCAACCGGAAATACCCACTATAGGAACCCAAAGACTGACAGTATGCACAAATCAAAGACAATTGCCCTTTTCATTTTCCTCCTCTTTTGCCTCCTCCTAGTGACTTCCTTCTGGATCGTGGAAGAGAGTGCACCCGCTCATCAGATATTGCTGACAACTGCACAGCCAACCACTATGAAAGAACATCACCTGATCTCCCTTTCGCCTCAGCTCCGAGAAAGGTGTAAGGAGTTCTGGAACAATTCCTTCGTGCAACTGTTGCACCAACACAACCTTGCCGCCAACGCCACAAACTGCTGGATCTGCGGGTTACTCCCGCATGCCACCGGACACTCCATCCCTTTCATCCCCTCCCCTTTCTCAGTTTATGGCTCCTGCCTTGCCTGGTTGATCCTCTTGCAAGAGAGCTACAAGGACAACGCCACTTCTGGTCAAACAGTGTCACACTTCTACCATGGGTTCTGGCTGAACAAAACCGGGAGGACATCTGCTCCCTTTTGTCCTTTGACCTCTGGTTCCTCTTTCATATGGACATCCCTGCCAAGGAACGAGTTGAAATGCAGGTGTTCCATAATCCAGCCAGACCCACCTTCTCCTACCTACGGAAACGAACTGCTGCCACTCTGACTTTGGCTCTGTCTGTCATCAATGTCACGGGCCTCGTGTGCCTCGAAGGCCTGGGAACGCAGCTGGTGGGTCGCAGTTCCTGCCACATCACCAGAACATTGGACTCAATTGATCCCCCCTCCTTTGTTGCTTCTCCGAATATGTACTTTGTTTGTGGCACCAAAGCTTACACTTGGCTTCCAAAAAGTTGGGGGGGTACTTGCTACATCGCCTTCGTTCTCCCTCCAACATACGTGGCCCCAGCAAACCATCACCGGCAGAAGCGCGCAAGAGACATTGAACAAGCCGACTCCACCGGAGCACAGTTCCTGGATGCAGTGAAGGGACTTGTTCCTCTGTGGGGCCCAATGGCAAACAGCCTCGCCATCCGACACCTGACCCAGGCAGTAGAAACGACCATGAACATCACGGCTGGCATCCTCACTAACAATACGGCCGAGCTTCAGGCAGTCCGCCTGGTGGCTCTTCAGAACCGCCTTGTTCTAGATGTGGTTCTAGCTGACCGTGGAGGAGCATGCCGCATCCTCGGATCCAGCTGTTGCACCTACGTGCCAGATAACTCGCCCTCAGTCTACAAAGCTATCGAGCACCTCCACAGACTTTCCTCAGAGGTTCACCAGGAGCAAGAAGGATGGTCGCTTGGGAGCTGGTTTTGGGGCACTTTGAAGGACTGGGGATGGAGGTTGTTTACATTTATATTGATACCGGTCGTGGTACTGTGTGGGTGTTGCCTAGGTATTCAATGCTTGCCACCTTTGTGCTCACTCATCGCTAACTGCATGTGCCCTAAGACTCCGAATTTCGACACTGAACATATGAACGCTTTGTATGATATCGAAATACGTAATCTAATGGGGATAGACATAAATTGACAAGCTGGCTAGATATGTTGAAAAGGGAGGACTGTTAAAATCTGGATTGTGGTGTAAACATTATCGGCGCCATCTTGTCCTTTTCAGATCCATACGTGCGCGTAAGCAGCGACCATTTTGATTGCCATGGCCTCTCTGCCCACTCCCGATAGCCAGCGTCTCTCTCTCTCCCTCACTCCCCAGCCTCGCAAGCATCCCCGACAACCCCCGGTCTCTCCTGCTTGGGTCATGAACGCACCTCCAGCGCGACCCTGCCTCCGAGCCACATCCTGTGCTGAACCCCCTCACTCTTTCATCTCATTCATAGAACAGGCCCTTTTGATAACCTCTTCCTCCCTGCCCGATTGTCCGGCCTGACCCCAGGCCATCACTTAGCTCAGCAGATGCAGTTTATTGCCCCCTACAGTAGGACCTCGCCCCACATCAAAGGAGCGGGGATTAATCAATGCCTTCACCCCCCCTAGATCCGACCGATCACCCACATTCCTGTTCCCAGCGGAATGTCCAGCTGCGCGATAGCCATCATGCTGTGATTTGGGTGGGGACCTCTACTGTAGATATGTGTGAGAACGGGCCTGAACCGGGGATTCTAAAGATGCCTTTGTGAACTTCAAAGCAATACCACGGATGTCATAAATGTAATAAAGCCATACACATGTGTATAAGAGGCCAGGCCTCAGAGATGCGGTTAGAGCACCTCGAGAAGATACCCTGTTGTCTGATTTGACGTGTTCTGCTCCGTCGGAATAAAACTTCTGTTTCCTGCCTTCCAGTCTCCAGCGCCTGCCTCTTTATTTGGTAACCGAGAGTTGGGTGAGAGGCGGCTAACGCCGGGCAAACCTTGAGAAGGGGTAATCGACCTGATCTGCCTGACCCTTTTTCCTCACTCGTAGCTTTACATAGCTCTGCAAGTCCCTATATTTTATGATTGTAGTGTGCTTCGCTGGTGACTGCAGAGGCCAGGATCACACAATCTGTTGAAGAGGGAAGCTGGAATAGGTTTTTTGGTTTCATGTTGTACCTTGCATATACTAAATGGGTAGCTCTTTTTCTATTGTAACCCTATAGTCAATGAAGCTGTGTGTGGGGGGACTCTGGGACCAATTCGCGAGTTGCTCGGCCTTTAGTAGCTCACAACGATTTTCACTGATCAGAAGTAGCTCTCACTACAGAAAAGGTTGGAGACCCCTGCACTAGTCAGGTACAGAAGCACATGGTACAGTAGGATATTGTTCAAAATGTTTTTTTCTTTTCAACTTATGTATAAACTTAAACAAATCAAGATGGACATTGTCATAATTACATTTACTTGTTGGACAATAGCCTAGACCTTTGCGTGGTACTACTGTCTCACATTCATCAATTAGCCTAGAGGATAAATTGATGATACTCAATTCATTAGTCGTTGTTCAGTGGTCAGGTTCCCGATCAGTGCTCTCAGGCGGGTGTACTATCTCTTCATAGTTGCCCCCTGCTTCCTGACTTTGTTCCTGATTTGGTGTTTTTGGCCACCCCGCCTTGTTCTTCTTCTCTGGGTTTTTGCGATTGCCAAGACGATACCTCGGGAACTCTTGTTAAAAAGCCAGCGGTGTATTATCAGCAGTGCTGTTACTGGTACCTTCACCCGGATAACTCTCCAATAAAGAGAGAGAGGTACTGCTCGATGAAATACTAGTATTGTTTCTAGTATCAGTTACCACCTCTACCTTGTTAACTGCATCATCATATTTTCTGGTGAATGTAAATATTCGCCCTCTCCTGTAATTACCTTCATCTCTAATGATTTTCTTCTGTTTTTTGTATTTTAGGTATAATTGGTAGCTGTTTAGTTCCTTTTTAAGGATGTCATTGTTATTTTTAATTACATGCTTAAGATTAGATTCATTATCTCCCTTTCAAGAGTAGCTATATCCTCCCTGATTTTCTTCACCTTCATCTCAGAATTGGGTATCAATGTTGTCATCATTCTATATGATGCAGAGTATAGGCCTTCCTCCCATTCAGCTAGAAGATCCTGATCTAGGTATTCAAAGCTCAGGAAAATTAGTATTTGAAGACCTCTGGGAATACGTTTATTTTCAATACATTTCTTCAAAGTGGCTCCATCCCACCATTTGGCCAGCTTAGCTTTATTTAGTTTCTCTAAAAGTGTAAATTTGCTTTTTAAGCCTTCATTTTTACCCACTGTAATATCCTGTATAATCGGCCTGCCCTCAGTTTTATCATTAAAAAGGTCATAAAATATTTGTTCCCGATTATCATTGAAATCCATTGTCCCTCTATCACGTGTAGCTAAGTCGGGTGATAGTGCAGTATGCCCACAATAAACATGAGAAAACGCACAGAGAGGGTTGAGGCAATAAACCCACACCTAACACTACAAATGACTAAAGAGTTTGGTGATGGTGCTTAGAAACCAGAACATGTACCCCTCTAAGATTCCAACTGGGAAAAATCCCAAGAACAGGAAAAAGAAAATGGAATCAGCACACATCAAGTTGAATTATCTTTCTTCGTCCAGATGAAATCAAATTATCCATAATAATTAGAAGAGAAATAGCAGGTCCAGATTGTTCTTAATAGTTAGAATTTTCTTTATTGAAGAATGGGTACAATCGTTAAAATCCAATGTTCACAAAATCCATCATGCCATTTAGCCAACGTGTTTCGTGTCTGAAGAGACTTCTTCAGGGCTAAAGGAAAACATACATCAATATAATTTAAAATACAGCAAAATTCCATGTGAATAAATCACAGATATTATTTGATAATTACAATCATATAACGTTTAAATTTCAGGAGCTGGCCACTAAACTATTTGTTCTAAATATGTGACAGTACATACCAATAAAATTATATCAATTTTGTTTAAAACAGTACAGTAATTATATAAAGTGTATTCAAGACAATACAGGTAGTCAGGGAGAGAGCAGTATTCAATTTGTGATACTTGTATCAGTGCACTTGCATAATTCAAAAAACAGAAAGGTTGCCAACAAAGCATTTGTCACCCTAGTATCTATATTTAGGCATTTAGGCCTAATCAAAATAACCATCATATGTGGCTTTTAGTAACATTATTGATTGATAGGTACCAAATCATTAACAAAGAAAACTAATGTGAAAAGTATACGGTAAGTATAAGCATCTCAAACATGTGTATACGGGGCACCAGTGTAAAATAAACCTGGACCATGGAACCATATTGCTATAAATAAATGACCTATTGAAAATTTGGCCACATGGTACACCTTGTGCAACATTATAAAAATTTGCGCGAACCATGAAAGCCTATTGTTATAAACAAATAACCTATTGTAAAGGGCGCAACAAATTCTATCTTTAACATTCTGGATTTAATGCAAATCATGGAAGCATATTGTTGTGAAAAATTGCCTATTATTAAAAACGCTGGGGCATATTATCAGGGACTAGTGTTAAAATGATCGCAGTTTTATAGGCAGGAAACTGCAGATTAAACGGAGATATTGGGCTTGATAATACGCCCTTGTTAATTCCCATAGAAGCCCATGTTAACATCAGAACATGGGCTTCTATGGGAATTAACAAGGGCGTATTATCAAGCCCATTATTGCCGTTTTATCGGCAGTTTCCTGCTAATAAAACAGCGATAATTTTAACACTGGTCCTTGATAATTTGCCCCGCAATTTTTTTTAATCTTTAACATACCTCTTTTCCTTCTGGCTTTCATTGCATGTATTCCTGGTCTCAACCCCCTGGCACTCCTGGTCATGATTATGCTATTCTTGTTTTCCATTATAATTGTCCTTCTCATGATTATGTGCCAATAGACCCGTATGTTTCTTGGACCTGTCCTTATAGTTCGGCTTCTCCTGGGCTTAGTTTATATAGGGCTGGATCACCAACCATCCTAGCTTTGGTCTCCTGGTCCTCGCCCCTCAGTCCTTCGTATCAGAATTCTTGTCCTTTGGCCATCCTGGCCATTTTTGGTTTCCCCCAGTCTTAGCCCATCTGGCTCTGTTCCTTTCTGGTCCTGTTGGCCCTCATCATCTTGTCCTGGTTCTTCTCACCCTATACCTCCTAACCCTGGGACTATAAGGACTAGCCCATATGGCCTCTCATGTCAAGACCCTCTTAAGGCCTGATTACGAGTACTGCGGTCCACAGTACCACTGTACTCTCGTGGAGGTGCGGTGGATGTCGGGGACCGCCTCACCTGCGGTCCGACTGCCAAATTACCTGTTTTGGTGGTCGGACCACCATGAGACTACTTCATTCGCCTATGCGTGGTGGTCAGGGGAAGCAATATGCTTGACGGTGCTGCTGCAGCACCTCAAAAAAAAATTCCCCTCCACCAGCCTTTTCATGGCACTGAGCCCGCCTTGAAAAGTTTGGCGGTGGGGAAAGAAAGAGGACCCTACAGGGCCTCCTGGTATGCTTGTGCATGGGGATGCATGCAGGGGGCACATGTGTGCCACCCCCCTGAATGCATGCACCCCCCAGTTCCTGTAAGGTATGGACTGCACAGAGCGGTGGCTCTCCCATTGTAGTGCTTTTGAAAGGCACTGCTATGGTACTGCAGCACCAACCACCCACCAGACTACAAAACAACTCCTAATCTGGTGGGTGGCTGGCGGTCAACTTTGGCAGTCTGGGAGTGGGGTGCTGGCATGGTAGCCTGCTTCCAGACCACCAAAGTCGTAATCAGGCCTATATTCTTTGTCTTCCTGGTTTGGGTTGTCTTGGTCCTCCTGGATTTGTTTCTTATCATCTTAGTTATTTTGGTGCTGCAGCCATTCATCCTGGCCCTCTTGACCCAACCTCTTCATGTTTGGGTCCTCCTGAGCCTGTTCACTTTGGTCCTGGTCCTCCTGGCTACCACAATCCCACATGGTAATCTGAGCCCTGGTCCCATAGGTCCTGATCTTAACAGCCCTCTTAGAGATGTTTCCAGTCAACCTGGGTATAATCCTAGTTCACCTAGTCCTCCATGCTCTGGTCTTCTAGGTGCCTTTGGTACTGGTCCCCTTGGTCTTCCTAGTACCTGCCCTACTTATCCTGGTTTCCAGAACTACTGGCATTTACCCTCCAGGTTCTGATCTTCCGAGTCCTCTTCAATCTGGTCCTGATGCTTGTGGCCTCCTCCAGCTTTTTACCCTCATGGTTCTGCAATAACTTGTCCTGGCCCACTACAGATGCCTGAACCCCCTCTGTTGGGTAAATAGCATGAAAAAGCGTGTTTATTGACAGGCAGCAGAGGGAACTCATTTGAATTACCCAGATGCATTACTCACCTGTCTCCTGCTTTTACTTCCTCATTCCACAGAATCCCCATTTTTGTGTCTCACTCAGTTTGCCTCAACCAAGTGTCCCTAAGCGCTATGTCCCAATCACCAACTGCCTACGATACGTGTCTCTTCTTCTAGGGCCAAGATACTGCCCATTTGTCTGCATTCCCTGTTTGCTTCTACTTGACCACTGCTGCAGTGTTGCAAGATTTGAAATTCTAAGCAGGCACAGGCCCCCTTAAAAAGTAGCCTAAAGCTAGCAGAAGGGCTTTAATAGGAATCCAAAAAGAGCACAGCCCTCAAAAATCATCAAATGGAGGACAATGAACATTAATAAAACACTGTGTTCTCATGAATGAATAAAACATGTATGTAACATGTTTTAAAAGTGTACTCATTCTTTGCAGACAGCCAAATACTCTTAGATTACAGCACTAAAAATATATGTGCCATATCCTGAAGCTCCTGAAATAGAAGTTTGATTGTTATTTAAAATTGATGATACTGTTTTTTTTTTTAATCTGTAAACAACGGGGGCGTGGCTAGCAGCCTACGATGGCGGCAGCAGATCAGTGAGGCTCCCGAGCAGTGGTGGCTTCCCGCATGAATCCGTTGTAATTATCCTGTACTCTAAGGTGGCTGAAGGAGCGGATTGGAACCGGAGTCTTTGCAGCATCCAGCGCTGCAATTTAGTGACGGACGCGACAAACCTGCGGACCCAGAGAGCTTGACGACGCCTGGGACGAGGTGGGGCCTGACACCAGCCTGCAAGCAGTGGAGCCACAGTCCCCTTGATGGCCGACCGGAAGTGCACCCTCGGCGGCCGTGAATGACCGGAAGTGTCAGCCCACCGCAAATATTGCCCGGACATCCGCGACCTTCCCCACGGGAGCCCAGGAGCACGGGCGGAACTCCATGATCTCTAGCGGCGGCCGAGGGCGCCGTGGAAACAGACTAAAAGGGGCACCATACGCCGCAGGTCGTGCAAGTAGAGCCGCCATTTTCGGCGCTGGACGCGCTCTGTCCTCCTGAAGCGACGGTCTCTGTTTGGTGGTGGTTGGATCGGGGCCCCGAGTGTGCACAGGGGACTCCACGCACTGGACTGCCTCACCCTCGACGTCGGACGGCCAGTGGCGGCCGCGAACGGCGGGGGCTGGGCGACCCCCCACCCTTTTCCTTTCCTACTACGATCCGGTCTGGGGTGGAGAGACCATTAACGATACCTACGCCGGGGGAGCGCCTCATGACAGTGGCACACGGGGACGCGCCCGGGACCCTACTCGGACCCACAACGCCCCGCCAAAGATAGGACCTATGATCAGCGTGAATTGCACTGCGGTAGGGCAAGGAACCGCACCACTTCCTTTTCGTGTGCGTAGCGCCCTGCATTAACCAGTGTGGCGAGTGGGGACGAATCCAGCAACCACAGGCGCAGGTGGAGTCATTATCTTCCCTCGCAGCAGACCTTGCACGCCGGTGGGCGTCCGACCTGCCCTGACCTGAGCACGCACTGAATCATGGCGCACAGAGGCCACCGACAGAATGCCACCCAGGCCAAGCTGGACAAATTCGCCTATGAAAGGCACTCTCCACCCCAGGAGCAACGCAAACCGGCGGGGAAGACGACGGAACCGGAGGGGAGCAAAAAGGCCACCATCGGAGACGTCTTGGCAGCATTGGCGCAGGTGCAAGCGACAGTGGGAGCTACGGCGACAGAGGTCACCTTGATCCGGGCGGACCTCCACAAAATGTCCGACAAGGTCAAGCAGATGGAGGTTGTCACCAAATCTTTGGTCGAAGATGTATCCGAACTGCAGACGGCTATGGAAAGATTGCAGACGGACAACAAACTGCTTCGTGACAAACTGGATGACCAGGACGGACGCTCTCGGCGCAACAATGTCCGAATTTTGGGGGTGCCTGAATCGGAAGATACGGGGGCGATGGACCTCTATGTGGAGGACATGATCAAAACCAGGCTTCAGCCCAAGGGACTGTTGAATTTCTTCTCGGTGGAGCGGGCCCACAGGGTGCCGGGGGGGAAGCCCAAGACAGGAGGACCACCTCAGCCAATACTGGCAAGGCTATTCAATTTCAGGGACCGCGACGCCATCTTACAAGCTGCACGAGTGGCACCGGCCATCCAGATCCAAAACTCAAAAATAGCGTTCTTCCCGGACTACACGGCGGAGGTCTCCAGGCGAAGGAGGACGTTTTTGGAAGTTAAGAAAACCCTGCGGGAAAAGGAACTACAATACTCGATGCAATTTCCGGCCCGCCTGCGAGTTGTAGCGGATAAAAAGGTGTGGTTTTTCGACACCCCGGACGCTGCCCGGGACTGGTTGGAGGGATGGCGTACCGTAGACCGGCAGCGGAAACCACCCAGACAGAATCACGACCGCGGAGGGAACGGCGGGACAGGCTCACAATCATCCGGTCGAGGAGGAGCGGAGGGCTCGTCCTCACATGGGCCTGGGGGAGCTGGCGGAGAAGAATGACCCCTACTCGGATAATGGCTTCGGTGAAGACTGTGGATCGTCGACGCATCCTTTAGAAGCTGCTTTTGGACTCTGGTGACCCTACTCCGGAAGTACGCGGGGATGCCGCCTGCTCAGGGAGCTACTCTCCCCCATACACGCAAGTACTCTGGTTGTGGGATGGGTAAAGCGCTCTGCTCAGTTGGGGAGGCGGGCAGTTGGAGGTCCGTTAGGCAGGGATGCAGGGAGGAGGGGCTGGGGGGGGGATGGTTCAGTTAAAGTTAGGAATGCACTTACACGGTCAAAGAATGAATCTAGATT
Source organism: Lissotriton helveticus (assembly GCF_964261635.1). Classification (NCBI taxonomy): domain Eukaryota; kingdom Metazoa; phylum Chordata; class Amphibia; order Caudata; family Salamandridae; genus Lissotriton; species Lissotriton helveticus. Next base: position 480,548,042 of record NC_136057.1, on the reverse strand, counting down.
TCCAAATGACTCAAGAAAAGGTGAGAGTAGCGAGCGGGGATGTACCGCTCCCAGCGGAACCTTTGACACTTGCATAACCGACGGGGCGCCTGGCGTAGATGCCGCACTTGCCCGTGGTTGCACTATGTACCCCATGAGAGCTAATGGCTGGCGTTCCAATTCCGGATGGGAGTGGAGGGGGTGTTGAGACGAGGTGTCCCTCATTGCGCCTCATGACCTGGAACGTGAGAGGGCTGGGAGACAAGGTGAAACGGGGGCTGGTACTAACCGCGCTTACGAGACTAAAACCCTTGATAGCGCTATTGCAAGAAACTCACTTAACGGGGGGTGCCACCAAGGCCATGGATAGACGAGGCTACAAGATGATAGTCCACTCGGGCTTCACGTCGGGCTCCAGAGGGACCGGCATCCTGATACGCAAAAACACACAATTCATCCCCCTACTCACTAAAACCGACGATCAAAGCTGTTTCGCAGCCCTGCAGGGGCGGTGGGAGGGGAACCTCATCAACTTAGTTTCGGTATACATCCCACCGGCACTACACTCGGTACACCTCCCAAAACTGGGTGACTTCCTTCTGGCTCTTCCCGAGGGGGAGGTTATTATTGGGGGGGATTTTAATGCTATCTTAGATGAACACCTAGACCGGTTTCCTACGCCGATACCCGCGGGGGGGACTCCCCTCCTCCAACGATTCCTGACGGCCATAGGCCTGGTTGACATCTGGAGACACCTCCACCCCAGGGCGAAACAATACACCTTCCATTCGGCGGTCCATGGGAGTCTATCGAGGATAGACCACTTCCTGACTCTGGGGGAGGGTCTTCGACACGTAGATACTATGGCGATCCACCCTCGAGGGATTTCGGACCATTCTCCACTCACCCTTACACTCTCTTCCCAGAAACGTACACACACTCGCATATATCCCATACAAGCTACTTACCTCAGGATACCCCAGGTCCGCAAGGCTCTTAAGCAGGCAACAACGCAGTATTTCACTGAAAATATCCACTCCGTGCGCTCCTCGGAGGTACTCTGGGAAGCGTTTAAAACAGTATTGCGGGGGCAGGCCATAAACACCATTACAGGATACAAACGGGCACGTTCTCAGGAACTAGCTGATCTGGAATTAACTCTACAGAAGGTGGCGACGGAACACGAACACCACCCCACCCGATCCACCCTACATGTGCTGACGTTACAACAACAGCTATATACTGACTACTTGCGCATACACGTAAAAGGGCAACTGACAGACACTCAAAATAGGATCTATGAGGTGGGCGACAAGGCGGGGAGACTCCTGGCATGGCTTGACAAACAGGAGGGGAACTCGAGGGGAATCCAAGGTTTGAGGGACGAAAGTGGAGAGCTACATACTAGCCCGGAACGAATTGTTGGGCTGCTTGCGTCCCACTTTGAAAGGGTTTACACCCCGGAGAAGGTGATCACTCCTGAAATGGCCAGGGAGGTACTGGCGCCGATAGAGGTGCGGACGCTGACAACGGAGGTGTCATCTGAACTAGACGCAGACATCACCACTGAAGAAATACAACTAGCTATTCATGCCTTGCACCCAGGAAAGGCTACGGGGCCTAATGGGATACCGGTGGAATGGTACCAAACAATGCCTGAAACCCTCAGTACACATTTGCTGGAGATGTTTAAAGAATGTCTGGAGAAGGGATCCCTCCCGCCGGACCAGAGAGCAGCGACTATAGTGGCTATCTCCAAACCAGGCAAACCTCCTGACGAATGCTCCTCATATCGCCCCATCTCGCTGCTAAACGCGGAAGCTAAAATATTGGCCAAGCTCTTAGCGATGAGACTATTGCCCCATTTGTCCTCTCTCATTCACCCGGACCAGTCCGGGTTCATGCCACACAGGAATACGGCGTTAAATCTGCGCAGATTGCACGGAGTACTGGCTAAGGCAGACTCGGTCACATCACAGGCAGTGCTTTTAGCCCTCGATGACAAAATGGCTTTTGACCTTGTGGAATGGTCTTATTTACTTGAGGCACTATCCCGCATGGGCTTTGGTCCCCGCTTTGTTGCCTGGGTCAAGCTGTTGTACACTGACCCGGTTTCCCGGGTGGTGGCGAATGGCCATATCTCACGAGAGTTCGCGCTGAGGCGTGGAACGAGACAGGGTTGTCCCCTTTCACCGCTGTTGTTCGCAATCTCCCTGGAACCCCTTGCCACACTTATTAGAGCCTCGCCCCTTTTGAGAGGCATCTGCTGGAAAGAAGGGTGGGAGGACCGGGTGTCCCTATATGCGGACGACATGCTGATCTACTTAACTGACCCTGACACCGGGGTGCCAGCCCTGCTACATCTCTGTGATGCTCACGGCTTGGTCTCCGGCTATACGATTAATTGGAACAAATCGGAAATGTATGTATTGAAAGGACGGGCACCAGCCCTTGACGCGGGCTGTCCCCTGAGGATAGCGGGCTCGTCGTTTAAATATTTGGGCATACACGTCTCTAGAGACCCCATAGAATTCGTAGATAAAAACTTGAAACCCCATTTGGAGAGACTCAAGCGAGACGTTAAATTCTGGTCAGGACTCCCGCTGACGCTCTTGGGGCGAGCTGCACTTTACAAAATGATGGCCTTGCCAAGATTTTTGTATGTCCTAGAAAACACACCTTACCCGATAACACCTCAATTCTTTCATACGGTCGCCACATTGGTCTCTAACCTTTTATGGGGTGCCCTCCCCGCTCGCATCGCACAATCCAAGCTGCATAGGGGCTGGTTTGACGGTGGTATTGCCCTACCCAACCTCCAACTGTATTATTGGGCGGCGCACCTTAAACCCATCAACCAATGGCTTCACGCCTCTCAGGCGGAACCGGCGTTCCAGGCAGACAGGGGGCAGCTGGGCAATGACAGCTTGTTGGCTCCATTGCATGTAAAATTCGCGCCTTAATAGGACCCACCAAATTAACAGTAACACTCTGGCATAAAGCGACGGCTGCTCTGGGCTGGCAAGGGAGAATCACCAAAATTAACTCCACTGTGGGACTCCCGAGTCCTTGGTCACTTGAGGAATAGCAAAGGGTTTTCACACTGGGACACTATAGGAATTTCTACGGTGGGCGATCTGTGGGACAGGGGGGAGGTGCTGCCCTTCAGTAGACTGCGAGAACTGTATGAACTCAGCGAGAGGGAACTCTACAGATATATCCAGATACGGCACGCATTACTAGCAGCTCTGCCCACAGATACAGACTTGCCCGAATCTTCCCCGCTGGAGGATCGCCTCCTTACTAAATTTATGACGGAACGTGCAACCTCTCTTGTGTACCGCAAGTTGCTCAACAACATGCCAGACCCAACACTGACCCTGAAGGCAAAATGGGAGGGAGACACTGCTGACATGGATGAACACGAATGGAATGGGGCGCTGGCGTCACCTAGGGAGGTAGGCATCTCCGCTAGACTACGACTAGTACAACTTAAAATACTACACAGGGTATATTACACGAGGACAATGCTACACCGTATTAACAGGATAGAACACCCTTACTGCCTATGAGGTTGCGGGGAGGAGGGCTCCTTCTTTCATACCATATGGGATTGCCCCCGAATCCAGGAATACTGGAAACGGGTACTGCGAACAATCTCGCAGACACTAGAAACTACACTATTACCTGAACCAAAGAGGTGCCTGCTAAATGTATGGGAACCTACAGACCTTTCAAGGTATGGGCAACTCTGGGTAACAATAGGAATGATGGTGGCAAAGCGAGATATCGCGCAGCGCTGGGGGGTGCCGGAGGTGCCAACCAACTCACTGTGGTGTTTGAACATGGATAGGGTAATGCTGACAGAGAGGGCGGTATACTCTAGCCGTGCCTGCCCGAGAAATTGGAATAAGATTTGGAACAAATGGAATGACTATAGAGGGGGGATTTGCGACCCCTTACCGGAGGATGTCCAGAATGAGTCGGATGACGAAGAGCTAGAGGGTTAACGGGAGGGGCGCTTTGGGATGGGGGCAGGATCAGGGGATGGGATTGGGACCCTTGTATGCAAAGTTAGGCAAACTGAGGGGGCAGGGACTATGAGGGATGCCAAGTCGAGGGTTTCCATTCTGGCATTTGTACACGGCCCTCGGGATGGGTACCGAGGCTGGGGGCGACTCTACCGTGAGAAATCTGGAGAAGGTGTCTAGACTCTATAAGTAATGCTATACTAATGACCACATGATTGTTCCTATCAGTGCTTCTGTTTTGTTTTTGTTATAAACACTAAAAAACCAAAGACCGTTACCTACTGAGAAACTACCGCGGGTGCCACACCTGATTGTTGTTGAACCGTTTTACCATGTATAATGTTGACAATTTCCTCAAAGATTTACGATGCGATGTCGTGCATGATCATATGATATAGCGGCCGGCCTGTTAGGTTGTTGGCATTACGCTGTGTAACCAATCGACGAAATAAAGGTCTTTGTTTAAAAAAATAAAAAAATTAAAAAAAATCTGTAAACAACTTTGATTAATTAATGCGCGTACCTTGGTACAAACGATTGTACATTTGTGAATGCACTTACTTTCAAATGCCTTACTCGTATTGCATCCACCATTCAAAGATAGCCAACACCCCCTATGGTCCTATTCTCTTCATGACTGAGTAATTAAAGATCTCCTTCACACTATTTATCCATGTGCCAGTCAAACTGTACATCACCTCTACTATTTAGCCGTGGCCAGCTAATCAGTCCATTTTGCTGGCCTCTCGGTAATAGCACAGATTATGTACTATCTGGACAGTGGTCCGGTACATAGACATTTCCTATTATGATATGAAGTTGAATAAATGACCGATCGTCTACGAGGATCAGAATCTGGAGATTTATATAGTAGTCATTTCTGAACACTATGCCAGAGGTGGCAGAGAGCTCCACCTGAAAAATAGAGCAAGTGTTTGTACAGTAAAGGGCAAGGACACGTTTGGATGCATAGGCAATAGTTTTTCTTAGGACAGTGATCTCATACATTTTTTCCTCATAGGAGAGAACATGCTATTTTAAATTGTGTCAGTTTTTATTAAAACAGCATGGTATTCTCTGAGAAAATACCTTGGTTATTTGATTGTGTGCCTAAAACACCCTACTGTGAAGGGCCTATTCATTGTAAATGCCAACAATTTAAAAATACTGTGATTGAGTACATTTGGACCTCAAATCTATTTTTGGACAGAAAGATAGTATACCTCAATGATGAAAAGATGTCCTGGCCTTGGAGATAACATCTAAGACATTGTCAAAAATGTGTCCTTTTTCAAAACAATGTGTGTACTAAACCACATTTTTATTTGCTAGAAATATAAATTCTCATCAGTCCCTTTTGAAATGCTAATGCATGCTTAGGAAACTGTGACGCCAGAAAAAAGCTCTTATGAAGATGCAGCCCAGGACTTGGCACTCAGAGTCCAATGGTGGACAGACAACTGGACAGTTTTCCATTAATTGGTCATTCCAATAGAGTAATAACAAGAGGAGGTACCCCTGATCTACGTCACAGGGAAGGGGGTAGTTACATATGAAAAAAAGGTGCTGGGTCCCTGTTTAATACCTAGTAGATTCGGTTCACTACGGTTATCAATCCTAGAGGTATAGCTTGCATTAAAGTCAAACTTTTCTACCAAACTGAAATGGAAACATTTTAAAGGCAAAGTGGACACTTGAACTAAACACTCAATAAGGATCTATGTATAGATATACCAAACAACCAAATTTTATACAAAAGATCACTGAATTTATTTGTACCTCCCAACTGGGTTACAATCTAAAACACAATAGATAGTAGAAATACACAAATTAAAACAACCACCATGGGTGGTAATGCAATGAATATCTTAAACAGTCAAAGTTAAAAACAGTCGACGCGGCGTTTCGGTGCTTTGTAATACTGGACACCTTCTTCAGGACATTAAAACATTTGACTCCATATCTAGAAACCAAAAAGATTTGTTGTTTCAGTGTTTTTGTTCAAAATTTGATTAGTCAGTCACATTTGCCTTACTAATGTTATACTTGCTATGAATACTAAGCGTGTCAATCTCAACTCTTAACTCTGCTAATGACATTTATCCACATTAACCTGAGTTTAGACAGTATCTAAATTAGGACATCATCATCGGATTATTCTTTTGAGACAGTTAAAAAAAAAATATTTTTGAAGTGTATCACTTCAGATCTCATTATTTTCCTTTATAGTGCATTTTAATCATTAGGTCTTGACATAGGACACATACCTGTAAATATGACAGGACTTTGTATAAAAACGTTTTAATTGTTTCCTTGATGGGTTAAAATTTCACTGGAATTTCAGATTTCCACTAGTCTATATAAACAGAAAGTTTGAGAACGCTCAGAGTTAAAAAAAATTCGCCATAGGGCTTCTCTGTGGTTAATGATAATAAACAAAGGTTACCTCTAGTCACAGAGCTAGATATTTCTGTGTGCACGGAGGGGCCACCGATAGTTGTAAATTTCTTTGGACCTGAGTAAAAAGTAATGTTTATATTATTTTACTCTTGTGCAAATATCCCATTGTTTGAAAATGTCCTCATATCTACAATAATATACTAACCTGGGTTTGTTATAAAATGAGTCTTTTTTTATAATAGTCTGCACTTCACAGGCACGAGGTCAAATTTTGGTAATTCCTCAGATTCTCTTCTCATCAATTAGAAGAAATCTGTAAATACATAATATATGATCTAAGAAGAGTGTTGGCGTATAGACTATTGCAGGATTCAGAGAACTTGGAAATGGGCCACAGAAATTATGGAAACTAGAAACCTTTTTAATCTAGGCTGTTCTTTTGTTGTTCTGTTTATTAACATGAACCTCGTGTTATAAATGGAGGTAAAAAACCAGAAATGGCTCGTTAAGCATTGATGCATATAAGGGCCAGAATATCATCTGCCCGAATTTTATAATCTAAGTATAAAAAAGCCCTGCAATGTTAAAGGCAAAAGTTGCTAAGTATATAATAATACACAAGTAAGTCAGCAACCGAGAGGGGGTTCTAGATATTGTCTATCTTCCCTTGTGTGGAGTATTGCTCACCTCGCTTAAGAACTGCGGCCTCCCTGCTCCTCCGTGGCGGCGTCTTCATGTGGATACGAAGAGTGACGCGTATCCTGTAAGCGTCTGTTTTTATGCTAGCGATTCCCACATTGACCTGGAAGTAGATACATCCGAGTTTGGGATCGCGTATTTTGGAATGTACCCGAAGGCCAATAAATAAAGAATTCTCTTGTCACTGCGTTAACTAGAATTTTCTGTGGTTTATGTTACAGCCATTATTTTAGAATTTCTATACTTTATCGTCGGAACCGTATTCATATATTACACATCTTTACCCGGAAGTTGTTCGTCGATTTCCATGAGCGAAAACGATAGTTATTTATAATTATATTACTATCGATCACATCGTTAATGATACATTTTTTAGGAAATATAAAATGACACTCGAGCTGCCTCTACGTGCTGAGTCTCCATGGTTATAACGATGAAGACGCCGAGATGTGTTTACCTCGGCCATTTTGGAACGGGTAAAGACGGCATTAAGCATACTGACATCCATGTCTACTCATGCAACTAACTCCGGGTGTTTAGCTGCTTCTTTGGCCAATCTATTGACGGTCATTATAATAGTGTGTGGTTTGTAGATCTTCCTACCACATTTCGTTCTGCATATTGTATACACAGACTATACATTATATGGCTATGTGTATCCTATTCCCAAAATAAGGACGTAGGTTGTCAACACAAAGACATCGAATACTTTACAATAACACACATAGTTTAACTGTTGCGTATTTAGGTACTCATATACACTATTAACAGTCATATCTTGTAGATCATAGATTTAGTCCATGTGGCTATGTTTACACATCATCCAATATTTAATACAAATACATAACATCATCTAATCAACATCACACAATAAAGATAGGTATCTAAACGATGTTACTAGTCAGAGTTGCTGTTTTTTCTCTATTTATCTAAAAGATATATCTGAGTTTACATGAGCGTAACAAAAGAGAGCCTATACATGTAGTTTATTACTCTGCTAGTGAATTATCTAGACATTCTCCACCAAATTGTCACTGTTTGTTTGTATTTCAAAATTACAGGATTAATCTCTCCCACTCTTCTCTGTTATTTAATCCAGTACGAAAAGTGTTAAATAAGGACATATAAAACTGTTCTCTCTTCTTTCTCTTATTGTCCATATTCCCACCTCTGGTGTTGTATGACATCGCTTCAATTACACACCATTTTAGATCATCTATCTTATGGTTGTGTGTCAGCCAGTGTTCTACTAGTGGGGCAGATCTTTTTTTCGTTCTGATGGCAGATTTGTGTTCCGTTATCCTGGTTTTAATTTCCCTAGCTGTTCCGCCAATATAGGCTTTGTTGCACGGACACTTAATCATGTATACCACATTCTTTGTTCTGCAATTAACAAAGTTTTTTAACTTGTGTTGCACTCCATTGTACGATATTAGGCTACCTTTGATCACTGAAGTGCAATTTAAGCACATATTACAAGTAAAATTTCCAACTGGTAAGGGAGTATTATTGATGGTACTTTGAGTGACATGTTTATTTTCTTTAAAGGTATGTACCAAACAGTTTTTAATAGTTCTGTTCCTACGGAAAATGATCATTGGTTTGGGGATCTTTTCTCCTGGTTTGTCATTCAATAATGACCAGTTCAGATTTATTAAATTTTTGATTTTATTGCTTGCTACACTGAAATTGGTGACAAAGATTAACCTGTCTTTGGTCTTATCTTCTTTATTGGTGATATTATCCATGTCCTTATTTTTGTCAAACAAAGCATCTCTATTATAGTATTTAGCGCGTTTGTACGCATGTTTGATTAGACTCTTGGGATACCCTCTATTCCTGAGTTTAGCAGATAAGACATCAGCATGTTTATTGTAGTCTTGTATATTGGTACAGTTAGGTCTTATGCGTAAGTATTGTCCAAACGGTATGTTGTTCTTTTGGCTGTTGGGGTGATTACTTTTATAATGTAATAGGGTATTTCGGTCAGTTGGTTTGGTATAGAGATCAACACCGAGAACCGCATTATCATCTCTGATTCTGATGTCCAGAAATTCTATTGTGTCTTTATTGAAATTGGACGTGAATTTTTAATTTTTATAGCCCAGGTTTAGCCAGTCGATGAATTATTTAAGTGAATCCAGGGTTCCGGTCCAAATAAAGAAAATATCGTCGATGTACCTCGACCAACAGCTGATATTTTCACTGAAAGGTGCTAAATCGTTAAAAATATGTTTTTCTTCAAATGCCGCTACATATAGGCATGCCAGATTAGGGGCACAGGTAGCCCCCATGCTGGTCCCCTTAGTCTGTTTAAAAAAATCATTTTTGAAAAGAAAGATATTGTTTTTCAAAATGATTTCTGCACATTCCAAGATGAACATAGCATGTTGGTCTAAGTCTTCCGTTTCATTTTTAAGGAGGCCCTCTAGCATCTTGATGGTATCGTCCTGTGGGATGTTTGTATAGAGGGCCTCTATGTCCAGGGTTACCAGCCATTGTGTATTACAATTGTATGGTAAACCTTCAATTTTTTCTATCATGAATGTTGTATCCTTTACATATGCTTTTTGCTGGGTAACTATGGGTTGGAGGAATCTGTCTATATATTTACTTAGGGGTTCTGTGATGGAATTGATAGATGACACGATGGGTCTCATTGGTGGGTCAGCTATGCTTTTGTGGACTTTCGGAAGTCCGTACAGGGCAGGGATAATGGGTGCCTCGTTCCTCAAAAATTTATATTCATCTAGGCAAATTACCTCATCTTCTTTGGCAAAATTCAGAAGTGTGTTAACTTTTTGAATCAGGGCATTCCATTCAGATCTATTGGAGGAACAATAGTGTTCAGAGTTATTAAGAAGAGTCATTATTCTTTTTTCATAGTCTTCGGTATTCATTACCACTATGCTCCCTCCCTTGTCACCGGGTTTAATTGTTAACAGATCATTATTTTCCAGATTATTTAACGCCTCTCTTTCTTCAGGGCTAAGGTTGTTTATGCCTTTTAATGGATGAGACAGTAGGTCTGAGATGTTACTTTCCACCACTTTCTCAAATAGATCTACTTGTTTACTGACCATCCCAAGATTGGGTGTCCATGTAGATCTAGGTTTAAGACCTGATTTGTTAGTGGGGCCTTCTTTGGCGGCTTTATCTTTGAAAAAATCCTGCAACCTAATCTTTCTGAAAAAACTTTGGCAGTCTCTTTCTAAGCTGTATTTGTTGACATGAGAACTTATAGCAAAACCTAAGCCTTTTTCCAGGACTTGTTTCTCTATTTTGGTTAGAATGACATTAGAGAGATTTATAATTGGTGCTTTTTGATTTAATCCCATTTGGGTTGGCTCCTCGTATAATATCTCCTCTGTTGTTGAGGTTGAGGGAAAGCCTTCCCTCTCCCATTGCCTCTTGGGTGATTGTGGTGGTTCTGATGGTTCCCCCGACCTCGTTGTCCTAAAAAAGATAACGACTCTCTATTTGGAGTTGAAGTGGACTCCCCTGTTCTGTTTTTGTCTGTTGTTTTTTCTTGTTCAGAGTCGGTACTTGTATATGACGAGTCTGAAAAGGCTACACGTTTTTTAGGGTATGCTTTCCAAGGTTGTTGCCATTGATTTCTGTTGGCAAAATTGTCTCTAGGGCGATCAAAAAAGTCTTTTTGGGTATAAGGATAGACCGTCTCGATGTTGTAATTGGAGACATCTTTAATAAATTTGTTTGTTTTTTTACTAAATAAGTAATCCCTATAGCCTGAGACATCTTTTTGAATATCCTCGAGTTTTTTCAACAAATTTATTAAAGATGTCTCCAATTACAACATCGAGACGGTCTATCCTTATACCCAAAAAGACTTTTTTGATCGCCCTAGAGACAATTTTGCCAACAGAAATCAATGGCAACAACCTTGGAAAGCATACCCTAAAAAACGTGTAGCCTTTTCAGACTCGTCATATACAAGTACCGACTCTGAACAAGAAAAAACAACAGACAAAAACAGAACAGGGGAGTCCACTTCAACTCCAAATAGAGAGTCGTTATCTTTTTTAGGACAACGAGGTCGGGGGAACCATCAGAACCACCACAATCACCCAAGAGGCAATGGGAGAGGGAAGGCTTTCCCTCAACCTCAACAACAGAGGAGATATTATACGAGGAGCCAACCCAAATGGGATTAAATCAAAAAGCACCAATTATAAATCTCTCTAATGTCATTCTAACCAAAATTTATTTTTTATTTATTTAAAATTTATAGTGCGCAACAGCTACCCGCAATGGGTTTCCCGGCGCAAGGGACAGACTGAAGAAGAAAAAACTGACATCAATCACCGCTACAAAAAGTAATTTTTAAAAAAAAAAGTAAAGTTTTCAGTTTTTTTCGAAAACTGAGCATGTTGGTCTCAGTCTTCATGGCAATGGGCAGTGTATTCCATAGTTTGGGGCCAAGATGGGAGAAAGATTTTCCACCCATCTTCACTAGTTTAAATCTAGGGATGACATAGTCGCAGTTAGCCGACGATCTCAAAGTGCGACAGGGCCTGTAGGGTTGAACCAAGTTTTGAAGGTATAGTGGGGCAGAACCCTGCTTAATTTTGAACATATAGCATAAAGCTTTAAATTGAATTCGACTTGAGATCTTGAGCCAGTGAAGATCTCGAAGAGCCTGCGCAGCTGAAGACCTCCTCGGGATATTACAGAGGAGACGGGCTGATGAATTTTGTATGACCTGTAGTTTCCTTACAGTTGCAGCATCTGCACCAAGATAAAGAACATTTCCGTAGTCCAGGCGAGATGTTACTAAAGCCTGGACTACTGTTCTTCTCGTGGCAAGGGGCAATATCCAAAGAATTTTTTGGAGCCATCTTAAGATAGTAAAACAGATGGCCGCCACCTTAGAGGCTTGTTGTCTCATAGACAGTTTGTCATCAATAAGGAAACCCAGGTTACGTACTACCTGGACTGGAAGAGGAGTAGGACCCATGGTGCTAGGCCAATGTTGAGGGCCCCAAAGATCCTTCTGCCTCCCCAAGATGATGATCTCGGTTTTGTCACCGTTAAGTTTGAGGAGATGCCTCTGCATCCACTCAGCCATAAGTGACAAACCAGTTTTTAGACCCGACACGTTGCCATCTTCTACACTGGAGAGGGAAAAGACGATCTGCGTATCATCGGCGTATGAGAAAATAGTCAGCCCGGCTTCCTCTGCGATGGTAGCAAGAGGTTTGATGTAAATATTGAAAAGCAACGGGCTGAGAATAGACCCCTGAGGGACACCATACGCCGAAGAGCAGATCGTAGATGCAGCTTTCTGAGAAAAAACTTGGAATGTACGCTCACTTAAATAGGAGGCAAACCAAGCAAGTGCGGGGCCAGCTATTCCAAGGGAGCGGAGAGAATTTAGTAAGATGGAGTGGGACACGGTATCGAACGCTGCGCTCAAATCCAAAAGGATGAGAGCAGAAGTTTCACCGCGATCGATGCCGTGCCGAAGTCTCTCCGTCACCCCTAGTAATGCAGTCTCAGTTGAATAGTGGGCCCGAAAGCCGGACTGGGATGGATGTAAGAAGCCCTGGTTTTCAATAAACAGAGTAAGCTGCGTGTTGACATGCCTCTCCAGGATCTTAGAGAGGATAGGCAATAGGGAGATAGGTCTAAAATTGGAGAGGTTAGAAGTATCTGCACCAGCCTTCTTCAGGAGTGGGATCACCATCGCATGCTTCCATTCTTGTGGCACATGGGACTCACTTAAAGAAGTGTTAAGGAGTCTCATGAAAGGGCGCCGGCACTCAAGATCGAGCAGCTTTAAAATTTTAGCAGGCACCGGATCACGCGGTGAGCCAGATCTCACACTGTTCAAGCAGGCGAAAAACGAGTCATCGTCAAACAGAGGCCAATTAGTTATCAACGGCATCACGGACGAAGGGGCGGTCGTAGTCACACACCCGAGTTGAGACTTAGTTGCTGTATTAGAGGCACTCATGGAATTGTTAATGCGCTCAACTTTAGCTATAAAAAATTCGGCAATGGAATTACATTGGGCTTCTTCCAGGATTGGGGGGGTCGGTAGTGTGTCGGCACCTGTCAGTTTTTTGACAACTGCAAAAAGAGTGCGAGGGCAATTCTGAGCTTGCGACACTATGTTTGTCGTGTAGATGGCTCTTGCCTCTTTGCACTTAGAGTGGTATCCTTTCAAAGCTTCTTTGTAGACGATTTTCCGAGAAGCAGAGTAGGTGCGCCTCCATCTCCTTTCCAAGGCCTTGCAATGAGTCCTCAGAACCTTTAAATCAGGCGTGAACCATGGGGTCGGACAGCGATGGGGTTTGGATAGTCTCGGAGTAGGGGGAAGCACAATATTCACAGCATTCGTGAGCCATGATGTAACTGCCGAGTTCAAATCTTTGAGAGGGGCTTCGTCATTCAGGGGGCGAGTATCAAAAAGATACTGATTGAATTTTGAAGTATCTAATTTACCCCATCTGTGGACTAATTCACCTTTACCCTGTCCATTCAAGATAGGCAGTTTGATGTCAGATAGGGCGAAGTGGACTGCATAGTGATCAGTCCAGTCCAAAGGACGAGCACTCTGTGAGCAGTCAAAGGGAAGAGTGGAAAGGATTGGATCCAATTGATGCCCCGCAGAGTGAGTGGGGCCCGAGTTGCGCAACATCAAACTCAACACCTCGAGGTCATTTAAGAAGCTCTTACTAATAGCGCAAGAAGTATCATCGAGATGTAAGTTTAAATCCCCAAGAATGGTAAAATTTGCAGCTTTAAGGAGTAGAGGGGCTATGGAATCACTGAGCGCAGATATCCAGGTTTGAGCATTCCCGGGAGGGCGGTATATTAAAAGACCGGACAGAGTAAGTTGAGGGTTAATAGCAAGTTTAAAAGGGGCCGCCTCACATCCTGGAAGAGGGAAAGTTTCAAGTTTGCAGACGTAGCAAGATTTAAAAATTATTGCAATACCCCCTCCTTTGCCAGAGTTTCGGTCCTGTCTCAGAATGACATAATTATTAGGGACAGCACACGCAATATCGGGTCCAGAGCTACCATGTAGCCAAGTTTCCGTTAGGAACAAGGCGTCGGGTTGCTCAGTGACCAAAAAATCAAAAATATTTGATTTATGTTTGGGTAGGGACCGGCAATTAATATTCCAAAACTGGAGAACAGAGTGTTTAACCTTAGTACCTTAGTCCTTCTTCGACCACGCGAATGGACCGGTTTCAAGGCCCTGCAAGTGGACATTTTGCCAGTGCGGAATTTACAACCTCCACAGATGAAATTGTGGTTCGGTAAGACGCAACATGAGCATAAGTCAGAGAGGGGAGGGCGTAGAGATCGCATAAACTCACCTGTATAGGATCTTGTAGGTGCAGCCTGAAGTGCAAAGGTGGACATGACTATAAACCAAGTCCCTATGCCCAGTCAAGCCCAGTCTGGCGCGGACGGGCGCAGACGGGCAGGACTCTGGCACGACTCAGGCTAAGCGAGAGTAATAATAAATAATAATAAATAAAAAATAGAGAAACAAGTCCTGGAAAAAGGCTTAGGTTTTGCTATAAGTTCTCATGTCAACAAATACAGCTTAGAAAGAGACTGCCAAAGTTTTTTCAGAAAGATTAGGTTGCAGGATTTTTTCAAAGATAAAGCCGCCAAAGAAGGCCCCACTAACAAATCAGGTCTTAAACCTAGATCTACATGGACACCCAATCTTGGGATGGTCAGTAAACAAGTAGATCTATTTGAGAAAGTGGTGGAAAGTAACATCTCAGACCTACTGTCTCATCCATTAAAAGGCATAAACAACCTTAGCCCTGAAGAAAGAGAGGCGTTAAATAATCTGGAAAATAATGATCTGTTAACAATTAAACCCGGTGACAAGGGGGGGAGCATAGTGGTAATGAATACCGAAGACTATGAAAAAAGAATAATGACTCTTCTTAATAACTCTGAACACTATTGTTCCTCCAATAGATCTGAATGGAATGCCCTGATTCAAAAAGTTAACACACTTCTGAATTTTGCCAAAGAAGATGAGGTAATTTGCCTAGATTAATATAAATTTTTGAGGAACGAGGCACCCATTATCCCTGCCCTGTACGGACTTCCGAAAGTCCACAAAAGCATAGCTGACCCACCAATGAGACCCATCGTGTCATCTATCAATTCCATCACAGAACCCCTAAGTAAATATATAGACAGATTCCTCCAACCCATAGTTACCCAGGAAAAAGCATATGTAAAGGATACAACATTCATGATAGAAAAAATTGAAGGTTTACCATACAATTGTAATACACAATGGCTGGTAACCCTGGACATAGAGGCCCTCTATACAAACATCCCACAGGACGATACCATCAAGATGCTAGAGGGCCTCCTTAAAAATGAAACGGAAGACTTAGACCAACATGCTATGTTCATCTTGGAATGTGCAGAAATCATTTTGAAAAACAATATCTTTCTTTTCAAAAATGATTTTTTTAAACAGACTAAGGGGACCAGCATGGGGGCTACCTGTGCCCCTAGTCTGGCATGCCTATATGTAGCGGCATTTGAAGAAAAACATATTTTTAACGATGTAGCACCTTTCAGTGAAAATATCAGCTGTTGGTCGAGGTACATCGACGATATTTTCTTTATTTGGACCGGAACCCTGGATTCACTTAAAGAATTCATCGACTGGCTAAACCTGGGCGATAAAAATTTAAAATTCACGTCCAATTTCAATAAAGACACAATAGAATTTCTGGACATCAGAATCAGAGTTGATAATGCGGTTCTCGGTGTTGATCTCTATACCAAACCAACTGACCGAAATACCCTATTACATTATAAAAGTAATCACCCCAACAGCCAAAAGAACAACATACCGTTTGGACAATACTTACGCATAAGACGTAACTGTACCAATATACAAGACTACAATAAACATGCTGATGTCTTATCTGCTAAACTCAGGAATAGAGGGTATCCCAAGAGTCTAATCAAACATGCGTACAAACGCGCTAAATACTATAATAGAGATGCTTTGTTTGACAAAAATAAGCACATGGATAATATCACCAATAAAGAAGATAAAACCAAAGACAGGTTAATCTTTGTCACCAATTTCAGTGTAGCAAGCAATAAAATCAAAAATATAATAAATCGGAACTGGTCATTATTGAATGACAAACCAGGAGAAAAGATCCCCAAACCAATGTTCAGTTTCCGTAGGAACAGAACTATTAAAAACTGTTTGGTACATACCTTTAAAGAAAATAAACATGTCACTCAAAGTACCATCAATAATACTCCCTTACCAGTTGGAAATTTTACTTGTAATATGTGCTTAAATTGCACTTCAGTGATCAAAGGTAGCCTAATATCGTACAATGGAGTGCAACACAAGTTAAAAAACTTTGTTAATTGCAGAACAAAGAATGTGGTATACATGATTAAGTGTCCGTGCAACAAAGCCTATATTGGCGAAACAGCTAGGGAAATTAAAACCAGGATAACGGAACACAAATCTGCCATCAGAACGAAAAAAAGATCTGCCCCACTAGTAGAACACTGGCTGACACACAACCATAAGATAGATGATCTAAAATGGTGTGTAATTGAAGCGATGTCATACAACACCAGAGGTGGGAATATGGACAATAAGAGAAAGAAGAGAGAACAGTTTTATATGTCCTTATTTAACACTTTTCGTACTGGATTAAATAACAAAGAAAAGTGGGAGAGATTAATCCTGTAATTTTGAAATAGAAACAAACAGTGACAATTTGGTGGAGAATGTCTAGATAATTCACTAGCAGAGTAATAAACTACATGTATAGGCTCTCTTTTGTTACGCTCATGTAAACTCAGATATATCTTTTAGATAAATAGAGAAAAAACAGCAACTCTGACTAGTAACATCGTTTAGATACCTATCTTTATTGTGTGATGTTGATTAGATGATGTTATGTATTTGTATTAAATATTGGATGATGTGTAAACATAGCCACATGGACTAAATCTATGATCTACAAGATATGACTGTTAATAGTGTATATGAGTACCTAAATACGCAACAGTTAAACTATGTGTGTTATTGTAAAGTATTCGATGTCTTTGTGTTGACAACCTACGTCCTTATTTTGGGAATAGGATACACATAGCCATATAATGTGTAGTCTGTGTATACAATATGCAGAACGAAATGTGGTAGGAAGATCTACAAACCACACACTATTATAATGACCGTCAATAGATTGGCCAAAGAAGCAGCTAAACACCTGGAGTTAGTTGCATGAGTAGACATGGATGTCAGTATGCTTAATGCCGTCTTTACCCATTCCAAAATGGCCGAGGTAAACACATCTCGGCGTCTTCATCGTTATAACCATGGAGACTCAGCACGTAGAGGCAGCTCGAGTGTCATTTTATATTTCCTAAAAAATGTATCATTAACGATGTGATCGATAGTAATATAATTATAAATAACTATTGTTTTCACTCATGGAAATCGACGAACAACTTCCGGGTAAAGATGTGTAATATATCAATACGGTTCCGACGATAAAGTATAGAAATTCTAAAATAATGGCTGTAACATAAACCACAGAAAATTCTAGTTAACGTAGTGACAAGAGAATTCTTTATTTATTGGCCTTCGGGTACATTCCAAAATACGCGATCCCAAACTCGGATGTATCTACTTCCGGGTCAATGTGGCAATCGCTAGCATAAAAACAGACGCTTACAGGATACGCGTCACTCTTCGTATCCACATGAAGACGCCGCCACGGAGGAGCAGGGAGGCCGCAGTTCTTAAGCGAGGTGAGCAATACTCCACACAAGGGAAGATAGACAATATCTAGAACCCCCTCTCGGTTGCTGACTTACTTGTGTATTATTATATACTTAGCAACTTTTGCCTTTAACATTGCAGGGCTTTTTTATACTTAGATTATAAAATTCGGGCAGATGATATTCTGGCCCTTATATGCATCAATGCTTAACGAGCCATTTCTGGTTTTTTACCTCCATTTATAACACGAGGTTCATGTTAATAAACAGAACGACAAAAGAACAGCCTAGATTAAAAAGGTTTCTAGTTTCCATAATTTCTGTGGCCCATTTCCAAGTTCTCTGAATCCTGCAATAGTCTATACGCCAACACTCTTCTTAGATCATATATTATGTATTTACAGATTTCTTCTAATTGATGAGAAGAGAATCTGAGGAATTACCAAAATTTGACCTCGTGCCTGTGAAGTGCAGACTATTATAAAAAAAGACTCATTTTATAACAAACCCAGGTTAGTATATTATTGTAGATATGAGGAAATTTTCAAACAATGGGATATTTGCACAAGAGTAAAATAATATAAACATTACTTTTTACTCAGGTCCAAAGAAATTTACAACTATCGGTGGCCCCTCCGTGCACACAGAAATATCTAGCTCTGTGACTAGAGGTAACCTTTGTTTATTATCATTAACCACAGAGAAGCCCTATGGCGAATTTTTTTTAACTCTGAGCGTTCTCAAACTTTCTGTTTATATAGACTAGTGGAAATCTGAAATTCCAGTGAAATTTTAACCCATCAAGGAAACAATTGAAACGTTTTTATACAAAGTCCTGTCATATTTACAGGTATGTGTCCTATGTCAAGACCTAATGATTAAAATGCACTATAAAGGAAAATAATGAGATCTGAAGTGATACACTTCAAAAATATATTTTTTTTTAACTGTCTCAAAAGAATAACCTGATGATGATGTCCTAATTTAGATACTGTCTAAACTCAGGTTAATGTGGATAAATGTCATTAGCAGAGTTAAGAGTTGAGATTGACACGCTTAGTATTCATAGCAAGTATAACATTAGTAAGGCAAATGTGACTGACTAATCAAATTTTGAACAAAAACACTGAAACAACAAATATTTTTGGTTTCTAGATATGGAGTCAAATGTTTTAATGTCCTGAAGAAGGTGTCCAGTATTACAAAGCACCGAAACGCTGCGTCGACTGTTTTTAACTTTGACTGTTTAAGATATTCATTGCATTACCACCCATGGTGGTTGTTTTAATTTGTGTATTTCTACTATCTATTGTGTTTTAGATTGTAACCCAGTTGGGAGGTACAAATAAATTCAGTGATCTTTTGTATAAAATTTGGTTGTTTGGTATATCTATACATAGATCCTTATTGAGTGTTTAGTTCAAGTGTCCACTTTGCCTTTAAAATGTTTCCATTTCAGTTTGGTAAAAAAGTTTGACTTTAATGCAAGCTATACCTCTAGGATTGATAACCCTAGTGAACTGAATCTACTAGTTATTAAACAGGGACCCAGCACCTTTTTTTCATATGTAACTACCCCCTTCCCTGTGACGTAGATCAGGGGTACCTCCTCTTGTTATTACTCTAACTGCACAGCTTGTAAGCTGGGAGGCGTTTCTTGTCTCAAACGAACTGATTATCAGGGCATTGACCCATCAGGTGTTCAAAAGATTAAAAATGGACACTCTGAAAACCAAGGGTTTTTCAGAAGAAGAATTTAATAAAATTGTCAATGGCACATCCAAAAATTATACCTCCAATACAAATTGTAATAATGATGAAGAGAAATGGCGTGAATTGTGGAACAACAAAAAGAAACTAGTCCGAACAGAACTACACGCTGATTTCTTAATCGATTACCTTAAGAAGGGTATAATTCCCAGTGGCCTCCAGGTCAAAAATGAACCAGGGGTTTTCATCCGCCATGAAGGGTTTATAGAAAATTGGACCCTGATTGCTAATAGATGTAGCAGGGATTGGATGTTGCTGATAATTGAAACAGCTAATTCCATATTAATAATTGAAAGAAAAGAGATAGCCGAGCTAGAAGCTAAGTTAGACACATCGATACTAGAAGATGCGAAGAAAAAACTGGAGGATATTCAAAAAGATGTCTCAGGCTATAGGGATTACTTATTTAGTAAAAAAACAAACAAATTTATTAAAGATGTCTCCAATTACAACATCGAGACGGTCTATCCTTATACCCAAAAAGACTTTTTTGATCGCCCTAGAGACAATTTTGCCAACAGAAATCAATGGCAACAACCTTGGAAAGCATACCCTAAAAAACGTGTAGCCTTTTCAGACTCGTCATATACAAGTACCGACTCTGAACAAGAAAAAACAACAGACAAAAACAGAACAGGGGAGTCCACTTCAACTCCAAATAGAGAGTCGTTATCTTTTTTAGGACAACGAGGTCGGGGGAACCATCAGAACCACCACAATCACCCAAGAGGCAATGGGAGAGGGAAGGCTTTCCCTCAACCTCAACAACAGAGGAGATATTATACGAGGAGCCAACCCAAATGGGATTAAATCAAAAAGCACCAATTATAAATCTCTCTAATGTCATTCTAACCAAAATAGAGAAACAAGTCCTGGAAAAAGGCTTAGGTTTTGCTATAAGTTCTCATGTCAACAAATACAGCTTAGAAAGAGACTGCCAAAGTTTTTTCAGAAAGATTAGGTTGCAGGATTTTTTCAAAGATAAAGCCGCCAAAGAAGGCCCCACTAACAAATCAGGTCTTAAACCTAGATCTACATGGACACCCAATCTTGGGATGGTCAGTAAACAAGTAGATCTATTTGAGAAAGTGGTGGAAAGTAACATCTCAGACCTACTGTCTCATCCATTAAAAGGCATAAACAACCTTAGCCCTGAAGAAAGAGAGGCGTTAAATAATCTGGAAAATAATGATCTGTTAACAATTAAACCCGGTGACAAGGGAGGGAGCATAGTGGTAATGAATACCGAAGACTATGAAAAAAGAATAATGACTCTTCTTAATAACTCTGAACACTATTGTTCCTCCAATAGATCTGAATGGAATGCCCTGATTCAAAAAGTTAACACACTTCTGAATTTTGCCAAAGAAGATGAGGTAATTTGCCTAGATGAATATAAATTTTTGAGGAACAAGGCACCCATTATCCCTGCCCTGTACGGACTTCCGAAAGTCCACAAAAGCATAGCTGACCCACCAATGAGACCCATCGTGTCATCTATCAATTCCATCACAGAACCCCTAAGTAAATATATAGACAGATTCCTCCAACCCATAGTTACCCAGCAAAAAGCATATGTAAAGGATACAACATTCATGATAGAAAAAATTGAAGGTTTACCATACAATTGTAATACACAATGGCTGGTAACCCTGGACATAGAGGCCCTCTATACAAACATCCCACAGGACGATACCATCAAGATGCTAGAGGGCCTCCTTAAAAATGAAATGGAAGACTTAGACCAACATGCTATGTTCATCTTGGAATGTGCAGAAATCATTTTGAAAAACAATATCTTTCTTTTCAAAAATGATTTTTTTAAACAGACTAAGGGGACCAGCATGGGGGCTACCTGTGCCCCTAATCTGGCATGCCTATATGTAGCGGCATTTGAAGAAAAACATATTTTTAACGATTTAGCACCTTTCAGTGAAAATATCAGCTGTTGGTCGAGGTACATCGACGATATTTTCTTTATTTGGACCGGAACCCTGGATTCACTTAAATAATTCATCGACTGGCTAAACCTGGGCTATAAAAATTAAAAATTCACGTCCAATTTCAATAAAGACACAATAGAATTTCTGGACATCAGAATCAGAGATGATAATGCGGTTCTCGGTGTTGATCTCTATACCAAACCAACTGACCGAAATACCCTATTACATTATAAAAGTAATCACCCCAACAGCCAAAAGAACAACATACCGTTTGGACAATACTTACGCATAAGACGTAACTGTACCAATATACAAGACTACAATAAACATGCTGATGTCTTATCTGCTAAACTCAGGAATAGAGGGTATCCCAAGAGTCTAATCAAACATGCGTACAAACGCGCTAAATACTATAATAGAGATGCTTTGTTTGACAAAAATAAGGACATGGATAATATCACCAATAAAGAAGATAAGACCAAAGACAGGTTAATCTTTGTCACCAATTTCAGTGTAGCAAGCAATAAAATAAAAAATATAATAAATCGGAACTGGTCATTATTGAATGACAAACCAGGAGAAAAGATCCCCAAACCAATGTTCAGTTTCCGTAGGAACAGAACTATTAAAAACTGTTTGGTACATACCTTTAAAGAAAATAAACATGTCACTCAAAGTACCATCAATAATACTCCCTTACCAGTTGGAAATTTTACTTGTAATATGTGCCTAAATTGCACTTCAGTGATCAAAGGTAGCCTAATATCGTACAATGGAGTGCAACACAAGTTAAAAAACGTTGTTAATTGCAGAACAAAGAATGTGGTATACATGATTAAGTGTCCGTGCAACAAAGCCTATATTGGCGAAACAGCTAGGGAAATTAAAACCAGGATAACGGAACACAAATCTGCCATCAGAACGAAAAAAAGATCTGCCCCACTAGTAGAACACTGGCTGACACACAACCATAAGATAGATGATCTAAAATGGTGTGTAATTGAAGCGATGTCATACAACACCAGAGGTGGGAATATGGACAATAAGAGAAAGAAGAGAGAACAGTTTTATATGTCCTTATTTAACACTTTTCATACTGGATTAAATAACAGAGAAGAGTGGGAGAGATTAATCCTGTAATTTTGAAATAGAAACAAACAGTGACAATTTGGTGGAGAATGTCTAGATAATTCACTAGCAGAGTAATAAACTACATGTATAGGCTCTCTTTTGTTACGCTCATGTAAACTCAGATATATCTTTTAGATAAATAGAGAAAAAACAGCAACTCTGACTAGTAACATCGTTTAGATACCTATCTTTATTGTGTGATGTTGATTAGATGATGTTATGTATTTGTATTAAATATTGGAGGATGTGTAAACATAGCCACATGGACTAAATCTATGATCTACAAGATATGACTGTTAATAGTGTATATGAGTACCTAAATACGCAACAGTTAAACTATGTGTGTTATTGTAAAGTATTCGATGTCTTTGTGTTGACAACCTACGTCCTTATTTTGGGAATAGGATACACATAGCCATATAATGTATAGTCTGTGTATACAATATGCAGAACGAAATGTGGTAGGAAGATCTACAAACCACACACTATTATAATGACCGTCAATAGATTGGCCAAAGAAGCAGCTAAACACCCGGAGTTAGTTGCATGAGTAGACATGGATGTCAGTATGCTTAATGCCGTCTTTACCCGTTCCAAAATGGCCGAGGTAAACACATCTCGGCGTCTTCATCGTTATAACCATGGAGACTCAGCACGTAGAGGCAGCTCGAGTGTCATTTTATATTTCCTAAAAAATGTATCATTAACGATTTCACTCATGGAAATCGACGAACAACTTCCGGGTCAAGATGTGTAATATATGAATACGGTTCCGACGATAAAGTATAGAAATTCTAAAATAATGGCTGTAACATAAACCACAGAAAATTCTAGTTAACGTAGTGACAAGAGAATTCTTTATTTATTGGCCTTCGGGTACATTCCAAAATACGCGATCCCAAACTCGGATGTATCTACTTCCGGGTCAATGTGGGAATCGCTAGCATAAAAACAGACGCTTACAGGATACGCGTCACTCTTCGTATCCACATGAAGACGCCGCCACGGAGGAGCAGGGAGGCCGCAGTTCTTAAGCGAGGTGAGCAATACTCCACACAAGGGAAGATAGACAATATCTAGAACCCCCTCTCGGTTGCTGACTTACTTGTGTATTATTATATACTTAGCAACTTTTGCCTTTAACATTTCAGGGCTTTTTTATACTTAGATTATAAAATTCGGGCAGATGATATTCTGGCCCTTATATGCATCAATGCTTAACAAGCCATTTCTGGTTTTTTACCTCCATTTATAACACGAGGTTCATGTTAATAAACAGAACGACAAAAGAACAGCCTAGATTAAAAAGGTTTCTAGTTTCCATAATTTCTGTGGCCCATTTCCAAGTTCTCTGAATCCTGCAATAGTCTATACGCCAACACTCTTCTTAGATCATATATTATGTATTTACAGATTTCTTCTAATTGATGAGAAGAGAATCTGAGGAATTACCAAAATTTGACCTCGTGCCTGTGAAGTGCAGACTATTATAAAAAAAAGACTCATTTTATAACAAACCCAGGTTAGTATATTATTGTAGATATGAGGAAATTTTCAAACAATGGGATATTTGCACAAGAGTAAAATAATATAAACATTACTTTTTACTCAGGTCCAAAGAAATTTACAACTATCGGTGGCCCCTCCGTGCACACAGAAATATCTAGCTCTGTGACTAGAGGTAACCTTTGTTTATTATCATTAACCACAGAGAAGCCCTATGGCGTTTTTTTTTTTAACTCTGAGCGTTCTCAAACTTTCTGTTTATATAGACTAGTGGAAATCTGAAATTCCAGTGAAATTTTAACCCATCAAGGAAACAATTGAAACGTTTTTATACAAAGTCCTGTCATATTTACAGGTATGTGTCCTATGTCAAGACCTAATGATTAAAATGCACTATAAAGGAAAATAATGAGATCTGAAGTGATACACTTCAAAAATATATTTTTTTTAACTGTCTCAAAAGAATAATCCGATGATGATGTCCTAATTTAGATACTGTCTAAACTCAGGTTAATGTGGATAAATGTCATTAGCAGAGTTAAGAGTTGAGATTGACACGCTTAGTATTCATAGCAAGTATAACATTAGTAAGGCAAATGTGACTGACTAATCAAATTTTGAACAAAAACACTGAAACAACAAATCTTTTTGGTTTCTAGATATGGAGTCAAATGTTTTAATGTCCTGAAGAAGGTGTCCAGTATTACAAAGCACCAAAACGCCGCGTCGACTGTTTTTAACTTTGACTGTTTAAGATATTCATTGCATTACCACCCATGGTGGTTGTTTTAATTTGTGTATTTCTACTATCTATTGTGTTTTAGATTGTAACCCAGTTGGGAGGTACAAATAAATTCAGTGATCTTTTGTATAAAATTTGGTTGTTTGGTATATATATACATAGATCCTTATTGAGTGTTTAGTTCAAGTGTCCACTTTGCCTTTAAAATGTTTCCATTTCAGTTTGGTAGAAAAGTTTGACTTTAATGCAAGCTATACCTCTAGGATTGATAACCGTAGTGAACCGAATCTACTAAGTATTAAACAGGGACCCAGCACCTTTTTTTCATATTATTCCAATAGAGAGCATTTGCAAAATCCTGCACAAGTTCTGTACCTCATGGGACTTAATTGCGATATAATTTTCTTTGGAGAAATCACAAGCTGTGATGGATGCACAGCTTGCCTACACATGTCTCGCATGTGTTAATCAATGTATTTTTGAAGACGCAGGCAGTGACTGTGTTAATCGGACTGTCAGTATTAATTAAGGACATATTTGCTTAGAGTTCAAGTTCCGGTTCCCAGTGGTTAATTTGTAAAAACAATAGGTGCCTGGGCTCTCATCAGGAGGCACCTTGCACCAGCCATTTCTCCTGTTAGCGTTGCCTACAACAGAGCCAACTACTAACTATCAAAGTGGGGAAAGTATGAAGCATAATGGTCAGAGCTTCCTAATTTAGAGCTGGGAAACCAGGTTTGAGTCTCGGTATCGGCTCAACATTCTTTAATTCGGGGCAAATCACTTAATGTCCCTGTGGCTATCATAAATGTAATGTGTCCTTACCTGGTGCTCATGAAAAGTGACAGTGTCGATGATTAAGCGTCCGTTCTGAGCACCGGAAACCACCAGCTCAAATGAAGCACTGACGGTTACATATCTACATACGATATTATATCAGGTTTTGAGCATGAAATAGATTATGAGGGTTATGGTCGATGTGACATGGGATATTTAACCACAACCAGGGTTTATTACGGGAGAAGATAATAAGAATATTTTAAGCCTTACATGATGCATTTGTAAAATTAAACTGATGTTCTTATACAGGTCTCTGTAGAGTTCCTTGACAAATCTGATTTCACACTACTCAACCAAGCTGACCCACATGTCCATGTGAAATAATATTTTGATTGCTGTTCTACAGTGGCCTTTTTTATATTATATCCTATTCCTGGTCTTGTGGCAGTCTTGTGGCAGACCTTTGTAAACGTGGATAAAGAGTCTTCTTTTAATTGAAGATCTGTTTTATTTTCTATTGTATTTTCAAAAAATTAACTATCTTACATGGTTTCCTGGTATGGTAGAACAATGTTCTTTTTTAAAGCAAGTGCAACTATCCTACATCCAACATATAGGGCCTGATTAAAGAACTGTATTTTATAGTATGTAAACTAGTGCTCCAGAAGTACTATTTACTACACATTTCATTTCACAAATCTATGGGTAGAAATCTTCACTTCTGCATCACCTAGCTTTTTTGTGTGGTGATCTCTGTCCTGGGGACGAAGATCTTTGCTATTTTATAGCATAGGTGTGAGGGACTGGGAAGGAATTTGGGATTGTAATTCACAAAATACACTTTTAAAGTTACTATAGATCTAATTGTGTCAAGAAAGACTTAAATATACTCTAGCCTAGCCTTGGAGAATGTAAAGCGCCACACATGGCCAACCACTGGTAATGCAACCAATCTCATAGAAACCAATGAAGGGAGGGAATTAAACTAATTTACACACACCCACACACATATATGCATATATATCCATATTCACCAGTTAAAGGCAACTGAATTAACTATAACTCACGCCCTGAATTAACTATAACTTGTACCATCGCCATGTGCAGTGTTTTCATAAATGATGTCATGTCAGATGTCATCAGTGATGTAATCAATTCTGTCATTGAAAATGCCATGAACTATATTTTATGTGAGGATATACGCTGTACATGGTGAGGGCATGTGTTACTTCAGGGTACGATTTATAGTTAATTCAGTTAACTATAACTGGAAAATCTCAATTTTTTTAGTTTCAAATCTTATGTTCTAACTGACATTACCATCTAACTATAACATCACTTTAACCTTTGGCTGTTTAAGTGAATTTCTATATTTCTTTTTTTAATGTAAGTCACTGTTCATATATAAAAAGCAGGCCTATTGGTTTTGTCAAGTGGTGACTGCATCAATGTACAAGACAATCCCATTGGCTTTGACAAGTATTCAAGACAACATTCTTCAAGCCACATAATAGAGCCATAAGACCAACCACAAGGGGTCCCTGAATTCCAGAGCTAAAGAGAAAAAGCTCCAGCGATCAGAACGCTTGAAATTTTGTGAACATTTCATGGGGTCATGTTCTAAAGATTCCAGAAAACATAGGGTTAATTGTTCTAAAAATAAATCTGGGGTCTGCTGCACTACCTGCAGTCAACCAAAACATGTTGTTTTATATATTGGTGGTGCCCTGCTCAGATTGGAGCACCACAGAGCAAACATGTTATGGCAAAAAAGCACACAGACTGCATTATGGAACGCTTCTTTGCTAGATTAGTGAGTAATAAATGAGCAGATTCAGCTACTTATTTATTATTCATTTTGTTGACCTGATGCAGATTTTTTTGGAGGGAGGTATCCTGGTCCGATCTGCAACACTCACAGCTTCTTTGCTCATTGAAGACATGGAGGTGCCCGACAGCCCCATTCTATGGAGCCACACAGGAGGCGACCACATATTATTTTTACATTTAATGTTAGGAAGTGGGTGGCCCAGTTTTACCCGGGAGGTCCATGGCCCCCACGGCTCTGACAGCACCCTGGCCAGTAACCATCTCTGCGCCAGCAGAAAAAAACATTTGTACCACCACGAGGCACAAGCCCTTCTGCTCTTGCTAGGTGAAAGCATTGAAGTTTTCCCTGTCCAAGCTCTCATGGACAAGGAATAGTATGCTTGGAGATGGGGTCCCCAGGACACCAACAGTGAGCTGGCCCCAGGGGATTGGGTCCCTGGTGATGTACGATGGCTCATGTGAGGGGGCCCCACTGACCTAAAAATTTCAATGTAGGACATAGGTTATGGGATCCCCCAGGTTGTATAATGGCTCAGGGAGGGGGCCACATGTTCTTCATACCAAACATTATTGTTGCGCTGATCTGCCAGGCCTTGGCCCACCTCACAGTACCGTTAAGAAAATATGGTGCTTTAGGCCTGGGGGAGAGTCTCTGTAAAAACCCTCCCACTAGGCCTAGAGTGTCAGGGTATTCCTACATTGCCCCACCATGCTTTTTTAAATATTTTTTCAGGACTGGAGGATGAGTCCAGAGTCCTAAAACGGCTGCTGCAACATCTTGCAGCCAATCAGATCGAACCATGGATGTGTGGGAGCAGCCGCATGCATGGGCGCCTCTATATTTACAGTCGCAGCTATGTTGCCTGAAAGGGAAAAAAAGAAGAAAAGTAAATCTTTTGTCTCTCTTTCTGGTGTTCATTTGGCTAGGCAGCCAGGGATTGCTCCCAAAATATAGTATGGAGCAGGTTTCCAGGGAACCTTTATAAACAAAAAGCTGCAGCTGCCAGAAGCAAAGCCATGGGTCTCCCCTCAAGGTTTGTTGTTATAATGATTCTATGCATCCTATAACTAAGGCTGCCAGCTTGTACTTGCCATTGTGAAATGTGATTGTCAAACCAAATAATGTATTTTTAAGCCACCTGACAAAGCCAATAGACTTAACTTTTGCATTGAAGAAAGCCATACGTCTTGCAAAAGGCCTATGTGGGGGCATAGCTGTTTTTTGGGGTTTGAGCCTGCTGTGGTGCTGTCACATACTGTCTTGCAGATAATGGAAACAATCTAGATTTATAAGGTTAGTTGCCCACCTGTGATACATTTTTTAGGGTAGATATTTTTAACAATGTTTATTCTACATAATTGGTAATTCCACCTGAAATGTTATAAATATTGGAACCTGTGTGCATAGAAATTGGGTTACAGGTTGAGGGGGTGAAACCCTACCCAAGCAGCAACCACAACGCCTGTCAGGGTGAAATGCAAGCAAACCCCAAATTAACCTGTTTGCAATCATCTGGTAGCTTAGCACAAAAACAGTCAGGTCTAACTTGGAGGCAAAGTGTAAAGTATTTATGCAGTACACAAACAGTTATAAAGTGAAAATGCATCACAAGGACAATCCCACACCTATTTGGAAAAATAAAGTAAAATGTAACAAATTATTTGACACCAAAGCAACAACAAATCTAATTAGTAGAACTGGGGACATACAATTTTAAACGTTTTGTGAAAATTAAGCCCTAAGAAGCAAAAAGCGCCAACCTTGGTGATTTGGTTGCAGAAAACCGTGTTCAAGTCACTAATTCAGGCTGATCGTGATGGCACACAGGCCAGATGCAAGACTAAGTTCACTTCTCTGACAAAGTACCTTGTGACCTGGGTGTTGAGATGCAAAGTCCTTACATTGAGATGCGCAACCCAGCATCGAGGAACCGTAGACAAGGAACAGCGATGCAAGGTCTGACATCGAGATGCATTGCTCAGCAGCAAAGTCAATGACCGTTAAATGTAAATGTAAATCTCAAGGTATTTGTAGAGCGCACTGCCACCAAGCGGTTTCCTGGCGCTATTACTCATACCGCTGTGGAACCCTTCCTGGCTTTCCCTGTGAAGTGTCCACTCCTGGGCACCCCAGGGTGAAGCCAGGCATCATAGCGCTGTTGGGGCCAGTGTGGAGGTTAAGCAAGCTATTGCCCAGAGTTGCAGCGTGGGGCCCATGATTAGAATAGGCACCGAGGCGAGAATTATCAGGTCCGAGGAAATTGAGCCCAAGACCCACCGAGGCGGGAATTGAACCCTGGTCGCAGGCCAGAACTCTGCATCAGGGTCTGCCGCTCTAACCATTGAGCCACACTCCTCCGTTGACCAAGAGCTGCAAAGAGAGGTCCTTCGTCATCGTCAGTTAAGATCACAGAGACTTGTTCAGTAATATGTTGTGCAGAGGACAAGGTATGGGCCGGTGTCAATGTTGGGTTTCATTGTGTTAAAGAAACTTCCAGTGCTTGCGAATACTTGCTCTGAGATACGTTGGCTTCAAGGATGTGCTGCAATGTACCTGGGCAGAGTCGATTGCAGGCTGAGTAACACTGCGTTGAGATGTGTGGAGATGAGTTGATGTTGAACAATTCTGGGGCCAGCCAACGGAACCATGGATATTTCCTGGAATTCCGGGTCCATAGATGCAGGCTGGATTTAGCAGGAATGCTCACAGCAGCAGAAGAGTCCAGGTGCAGCAACAGCAGGCCTTAGCAGCAAAGCAGTCCTAGGTCAACTGGCAGGTAAGCAGGGAAGAATTCACAGCTGGGACGTCCCTATTCCTGGCAGAGTTTACAGGTCCAGAAGTGACTTGAAGATTTGGGTTTAAGGGTCCAATATTTATACCTGGTGCCCCCAGGGCTCTCCCCCTACAGAGGTGTCTGGAATTTTCTGCCTACATGTCCTGGCCTAAGCTTGTCTGGGGGCACAAAAGACTTGTGTCAAACCCTTTGTGAGTGTGCTGAGGAATTGTCTTTGTGATGTGTAAGGGTAGTGGATGGCAGCTCTACCCCCTGTCAAGTGAGAGATTGTCCACACAGCCAGCACATAGCCCCCTTTGTCTCACTGTCTGGGAGTAATACAGAAAGACAAACTGGCAGCTACACGTTGTCATGTGACCCTGGATGCAGGTTGCAAGCACGAAATGGTTGGCAGAAGAAAATACCAATTGGGGTGGCATAAAGAGCAGAAGAACAATGGATTCAACCAAGATCTTATGACTGGGGGTGAGTGGTTGAAATGTTTCAGCACTCCATCTATCATCTTGTTTTTGCAACTTTCAAAAAGTTGCATTTTTAGAATTGTGACTTAAAATCCAACGTTACCATTAAAGATGGTGTTAAATTACAATCCTTAGGAGACCGAACTAGACATTCCTAACCTGCTTCCATTCAAAAGTTATCACTTATTATATTTAATAAGTTATCCCACTGTTATCCTATGGGAGAAGTAGCCCTTGCAATCTTGAAAAAAGAATGCAGGACTTTTTCACTACCACGACAAGTAAACCTTAAAAATGCATGACCAAGTTTTTAAATACAATTCACCCTGCCATAAGGGCTGTTTAGGGCTTATCCTAGGCGTGACTTATACGCACTAAAAAATTTAAGATTTAGGCCTGGCAGTTTTAAACTATGCAGGCAGGCTGCAATGACAAGCCTGAAACATGATTTAAAAGCCTACTTAAGTGGATGGTACAATAAGTGCTGCAGGCCCACAAGTAGCATTTATTTTGCAGGCCAAGGGTAAATGTATTACCACTTCACTAGGGACTTATACGTAAATTAAATGTGCCAATTGGGTGTAAGCAATTTTAGGAGACAGTGCAAACACTTTAGCACTGGTTAGCAGTAGTAAAGTGCACAGAAACCTAAAATCCAACAATAAAGGATTGAGAAACAGGAGAATGAAGTCAAAGAGTTTGGGGATGACCCCGCAGGGAAGGCCAAGTCCAAAAGCAATGACATACTTTGCTTTTTTTATTGGTACTCAACAACAATACACTCGCCAAAATGCCCCAAGATCCAATCTCTTCCCTTTTGATCCCCTGCTTCCCTGTTTCCCTAAGGATGAGCAGGATTCTCGCCACAAAAACAAGTTATCCTGCTTCGTCCTACATTTCCTAGAACAGTGTTTCCTAAGCTGTTTTTGGGTGGGTCAGGAAAGTCAGAGCAATAATCCTTTAAATTCTGTGTGTAACTTGTTAGATTTGCTGATGATTCAAAGACAAAGGTCAAATGTCAGGCTGCTTTATTCTTTTAACATAGATATTTGTGTTTACATTGTTTTTCTGACTGCAAAGTGAGAATTAAGTGACAATGTAGGATTTTATTTTTTGCAATATGCAATACAATTGAAATACCTGTAAAGTAACTGTATGCATCCTGCAGTTTGGAAAGCAAATATTGGAGCACTTTTATTTGTAATTTATAGTGTGCTGGAAATAGAGGTTTTAATAGGGTCAAAACAAATCAAGACACTTACTTGGTGATGCGCAAATGATAAATATTCACAAAAACCTGATTTCCACACATCATCATTTATGTGTTGTGCAGTTTTATCTAAAAACTGTGGGCCTGATTCACGAAGGTAAACTACGACGAAAGTCAAACTATATGACTTTTGGTATTCAAAAAGGGCATTTGCGAGTAGTAAAGTTAGACTTTTGTCTCAGTTAAACTTAAGTTTTGGTTTTAAATTTAATTTAAACCAAATTGTTCAACTTAAGACCGAAACATAAGTTTTACTATGACAAAAGTCTAATTTTACTACTCGTAAATGCCCTTTGTGAATATCTAAACTACTCATAAATGCCCTTTGTGAATAACGAAAGTTGTAACGCTAGACATTCGTCTCAATTTACCTTTGTGAATCGGGTCCAAAATGTCTGTGTAAACTTACTGTTCATTTTAGGGCCTGATTAGGATCTTGCTCGGAAGAGCACCGAACGCGATCCGGCCGGAAAAAGTACGAGCCGTACGTGTGTTTTCCGTCTGACTCGTACAGCTGTACGAGCGAGCAAGTACGATGCGAGCAATGCGAAATTCCCTGACCAAATCTTTTCCGCTCCGAACCGCTCCATATGTCTCCTCCGTAAGCAAACCATGCCGTGCAATGGATGCGATTTACGATCAAGCCAGTACGATGCACGTGCCGAACAGCCGGTTCGAGCCAAAGTTTCCGGCTCGCAAATCGTCCAGGATGTTGCCTTTGGGGGTCCGCGTCGGACCCCCTGTCACACACAGCCTTACAACTTGGACACAACACAGGCTTGTATGGCACCGACAGGTACGCACTGTAGGGGGTGCCTTTGTGTGAGATGTACCCATTCAGTTAATGGGAACCCATGTACGGGTCGTACGACTGGCTCCGATTGACTTCTATGGGAGTCCGACCGAACCGAGTCCGGCAGCATGCGGCTACATCATACTCGTTCAGTCGGACTGCAGGAGTCCAGCTCGGTCGGAAAACACTCCAGATCCAGCTCTGTCAGAGAGCTTTCCGACCCAGATTGAAATGGGGCCCTTAGTGGAAAATTTGCTGTCAGTAAATTACAATGCACTATCACAAGATGCTTTAGTTGCATTCCTTAATTACCCACCTAATGTCCATTAAAGGTAGGTGGGTTGCGGACATTTGTGGTTTTAAGAAGTGAGTCATGGTTCTACAAAGTTTAGGAACTACTTTCCTAGAATATTCAATACCTGCAAGTGGCGGGGGCACGTCAGTTCTCAATAGTTTGGTTTTTTGCCCAATTGTTAATTACTAGCTATTTTTGAAAAGTTTTTTCCTTTCTTTTAGACAGTTTGCATTGCTAGAACCCATCATACCTTTTGAAGCCAAATGTCACCTGTAGGAATTAGCTATGTGCCCTATACATCAGCAGTGTTTGTTTTGCTGCCAGGAATGGGTGAGAATGTTTTTTCCTTTCCTTTTGTGCAGAGGGTAACTTGATTTTGTCAGTGTGCGAAGTAGGAGCACCTATGGGGATCGATGTGTAGCAGACCCATTGATGTCCTATATAGCTTGCAAGATGTCCCACTAATAGTGTTAGATCTGGTAGCATACTCAAAGAGTGTTGTCTATCAAAGTGCCTATTCCTCCACAGCCCCTCCTTCAGAATTTTGATCTGGTTGTGTCTATTTTGTGTAATTTGTAGGGAATGTAATGCCACTATCATGGAATTTTAAGCAGTGTCTCCATGTCACTTGCATTTGTCATGAAATTGCTTGCTCTCATTATGACTTCTTCCCACTAATGGGCCTTGCAAGGGCAGTTTCTTCCCTCTATCCCATCTGTAGTGTTTAGCACAAGGCCCAGTGCCTCACTTGTTGGTAGGTGGCTGTTTATTTTCTCCCAAGTCTTTGTTTGTTTGTAGGAATGACTTCACTGTCCCTCTTTAAAACCTGTCTCTAATCATGAGGCACTCACTCTCTTTCCAGGCTAAAAAGCTGTAGATAATTCAGGTTTGCCCATAATGCGGCAAATGGGGATTAGAATAATTTCAAGTCTTTTTTAATCCTTGTTAGTCACAGGTACAGATTGTGGTCTTTGTGACTGGAGATATATACAGTTTGACATCTCAATATTTTTTTCTGCATCCATGGCACTTCTTATCACTCACTGTTGAATAGGAAGAGGCTGATCTTGCACCAGGTTCTTCAGCCATTATATCACAGTCTAAGCTGTGCTGTGTGATAGTTGCATTGTAGAGCTATGCCTTCAAGGTGCAACCCCTCCAGGCCTCTAATTGCTTTGTCTGCAGCATATTCTCGCATTTGTTCTCTTTCATGTCTGCTCTAGACATAAGAACTACGGTTTCTGTAGCTTAGCTTACCTTATGCACAGCTGTGAGGTCTGAAAGATGTATAGATCTTTCGGAGGATCATCATTCTGAATGCTTGGATGTGCCCTACTCAAGAGAAAGCAGTATGTCCTAGCTCCCTATTAGAACTGGGGATTCTGGTTAGCAGAGGTATGCACCTCATCTAAACAGGAACCACTGCTCTAGGCAGAGTAAGCTAGATACACGAAAGGAGATAACATGTGGTCACCCTTTGGTAGCTTTACAGAGAGCAGTCAGGATCATGTGAAGAGGCAATATGTCAAGTATTTGTGCAACACATACAGTAGCATAATGAAAACACCACAAAATATGCCTCACAGGTTTAGAACAATAATTTTTAAAGATTAAACCAAATGTAGTGCTTAGAAGCAAATAGCGCTTAAGGGTTACTTGAGGTCGCCCCGGACCGGGGCAAATATAAATTTCACTCCAATCACGATGGATGGTAGGCCAGCTTAATGACTCATGCAGGTCCCGCAAAAAAAGTACCTTGGCTGGAGCAAGCATCGACGTCGAAGACTCAATCCTTTAGTTCAAAGCCACGCACATGATGAAGGCTTCATCAATGACCCTTCTTTGATGCTTTACATGCATCGTGGTCAAGCCGCACTGTCCCTCGTCTTCAGGCCTTACAGTCTGTCGAAGCAATGTCGTCGATTGGCTCCTGCGCCTGCCTCGAGGGGCAATGCTCCAGTTGAGATCGGCATAAAGTCTTCACTGCATTGATTGTAATACTTCTGCACAGAGTCAACAACTGGATTGACACCAATTTGCAGGGCAGGACTCACAGATGGCAGAGTCTAGGTGCTGTTGCCAAGTTGTCAGAAGTCTTTGATGGCCGTGAGACTTCAGAATAGGGGCCAAGCCAGCAAGCCTTTGGAGTCACTCTGGGTTAAAGTGAGATGGGTCCAGGCCTTGTCCTCAGCAGGGCAGAGATCAGCAGGCAGCAGGAAAGCACAGCAAAGCACAAAAGCAGTTCTTCCAGAGCAGCAGTCAAGCAGAGTGGCAATCCCTGACGCAGAGCAGTCTCTACTCCTGGCAGAGTTTTTTACAGGCCCAGTAGTGTACTATCTTGCTAGGGTCAGTGTCCCAGTAGTTAAACCCAGGGTCTTTCTTCCTTGCCCTGGCTCCAGACTGTTAGTAGGGGGTAATCAGTCCTTTGCTTGGGAAACAGGACACTGCAGAATCAGACTTCAAAGAAGAGTCTATCTTCCTTGCCCTGGCTCCAGACAATCATTAGGGGATAATCAGCCCTTTGCATGGGAAACAGGACACTGCCTAATAAGGTGTAAGTGTCAGCTCCCGTGCCTCTTACTGCAGAGGAAGAGCTATCAGAATGCAGATGAATGAAGATCAGTTCTCTGTCACAGCCACTCTTCCTGTGTTTCGGCTGTCCAGAGGGAATGCACAAAATGTAGCTGTCATCCAACCTAAGCACTGATATTGAAGGCAGGCTACGAGGCACACAGAGCATAGATGATGTCCACTTTCGAAAAGTGGCATTTCTAAAACAGTAAGGTTGAATCCACCTTTACCAGTAAAGAGGAGTTATCATTACCATTTCAAGGCTATGAAACATGATGCAGATACTCCTTTCTGATCAGAAACTACAGCTTAAAAGTGTTTTAAGGAATTCCCAATATTAGCCTATGATAAGAGTAGGTCTCACAGAAGTGAAAATTTAGTATGGGTGTGTTTGTCACTACCAGGACATGCAAAACTTAACAGTATATGCCCTACCTTTTACTCACACAATAACCTGTCCTTAGAGCTACCTTGGCTGATGTATGTTTAATAAAAAAAAATTGAAGGCTTGGTAAGTTGGTTTAAATGCCTAGTCAAAGTGCCAGTAAACTGCAAACATAGGCACTGCATTGGAAGGCTTGAGACATGTTTGAAAGGCTATTTGTGTGGATGGCACAATCAGTGATGCAAACCCACTAGTAGCATTTAGATTACACACCCTGGGCATATAATATACCACTTTACAAGGAACATACAGTAAACTAAATATGCCAATTGTCTATATGCCAATCTTACCATGTTTAGAGGAGAAGCACATGCACTTAATCACTGGTCAGCAGTGGTAAAGTGCTCAGAGTCCTAAGGCCAACAAAAAGAAAGTCAGAAAATAGTAGGAGGAAGGCAAAAAGGTTGAGGCAACCCTTCAGAGAGTGCCCTTTTCCAACACTCCTATGTCCACCTTGACTATTTCAGGAGCTCTGCCATGTTTGTCTTGGACTGTACTTGTCAAGCATATACCCAGGTATCTAAGCGCAGCCACAGACAACCTGTAAGGGGTTATCTTCGTCAGAGTTTGCATTTCTGCTGCAGTTCTGAAATGTTGAGGACCCCAGACTTAGCAATATTGATTTTGAACCCTGACACTCATGGTCCTGCATATTTCCTGGCACTGAGACCAGGGTATCATTATAGAAAATTGTAAATTTAAATTCATCTGAGCTTTATGCCTCCATTCACTCCTATTGATGTACACAGATTTCAAAGGAGATAGCAAAGAGCAAAGAAGCAAGGGGATTCCCGTTGCAGTGGCTCTCTCTACAGCTGTATTTTATTAGCAAATCTTCCACTGATATGTATTCAGGCCTTGGGATACTATAAACTAAAGTATACAAGATAGCCCAATAAGTTCCATTTGAGGAGCCTTTCCCAAGACCCATATTTTTTAGTGAGTCCTAAAGAATGGCCCAGTCCTGAGTCAAAGTATTTTTCTGCATTCAGTGACAGGAGGGCAGTCCCTCAATTGCCTTTACTTGCATTGTCTCTGAGTAGGGTCTTGTTAAATCTCTATTGTCCCCCCCATCTTTCTTGCCCCCATTCTCCCTCCATGTCAGGGAGCTTCTTGCTGGTTCATGGTGGGCCAGAGAGAGGGGTTTCTTTTTGTGCTCCACTAACCGTAATTATATGCTTGTCTTTGAAGATGTAGTCTAAGCTAGTGTAATTTAGGTGTGCTGTTGTCAAGAATTGTGAGAATTGCCTCTACAGTGGGTGTCTGTGTCTCCATGTTTCACTAGTCCAATATCATCCACCAGTCTCTAGGCCCATCTCAGAAAGCTACTGTCATCCTGTTACACTTGTTGCATTTGCGTATCATGAATTTGCTTCGTCCACGATGAACCCAACTTAGTCTACAATATTATTTTTTCTAGGTTCCTTTTGGCTTGAACGATGCAACTGACAAATGTAAAACGTACTAATACCCTATGAATGCTGTTTCTCCCTTTTCTTCTAATGATTTTTGGTCTCTTTTTCTGTACAAAGAGTATGCTGATGGGGTACCTGAATTCTTTTCCCCACTCCCATCCACTCCATCTTACAGGGCTCCATTTGTTCTGGTGTATTATGCCTTTAGGGAAGTCATTCTCTCTCTTTGATTGCATCTGTTCAATCTAGTGCATTGATTCAGATCAGGGGACCCCCGTTTCCTGCTTCATCCAAACACTCTGCCTCTGTGCTGAATCTTTGGAATTGCTCGTGGTTAGTTATTTTTTCTAAGAAGATTTGCCACCTTTGTTCTTGAATTGATACGTCAGCCTTCTATTGTGTGGACCTTTTGGGTCTTTTTTGTTTAATAGAAATTCTTTATTTATATTTTCTATGAGAGACATTTGCATTTGCCAGCATTAAGCCGTGTAAATGAAGACAGGTACAGTACAAAGTAACCATCATAATAAGCCATCCGAGAAGCATGACAAGACTGCGAACAATAAACTAGCAATAAGTTGAGCACAAAGCATAATTGCAGTAGTGCGTTCTGAAAGCCGTCCGGACTTGCGACCATAGTAGCGGGCGGGAAAGAGGTATGGGGTTGGTTGATGGAGAGGACAGGCTCTAGACAATGACCCCAAGTGGCCTATGGTACAACATGTCATGCGCCAATGTTATAATGAAGCTTGGACACCGGTGGTTGTCTATTGCCCCCAAAGAGTGATTACCCCTTTGGGGCCCTCAGGGAGTTCAACTGCACTGATCCAATGAGCAGTGCCTGTGACTCTCAATCCTATGGGCAGTGGGAATCAGGGGGCGGGTTTAACCACAGTAAGTGAAGGGTGAGAAGGTTTATGTGGACCATTGCTATAAACTGGGTTTCTGGTTGACTGGGGTGTGAACCCTGGTCTAACCACATTCCTAGTAAGAGTTAGGCACCCGCAAACCCCAAATTAATGTGTGCCCACCCTCTGATAGATTGGCACAACACAGTCAGGCTTAACTTTAAGACAATGTGTAAAGTATTTGTGATTGTGAAACAGTCGAAACAGGGAAAACACCCCACAAAAAGATCCCACACCAGGTGTAGAAAAATAGAGTATATTTTAATGAATAAAACAAGACCAAAATGCCAAATATCAAATCAGGGAAATTGGAGATCTTAAAATTCAAAGTTTAAAGGCAAAATAGTTCTTTAAAGCACAAAGTGCCAACAATGGATAGCTAGTCGCATCTTTCAGGCCACTCGTGATATAGCACGGGCACCAGTGTTGCATTGATCTGAGGCAGGAAAGTATCACACACTGGTTCCAAGATGCGGCAAGGCTGCTTTGCGAGCTCCTGTTGGTCATCGCCAACAATCCCATTGATGGGGCTTGTGATGTGAACTCCGTATGCCGAGGACGAGGGATGCAGCTGGTGATGTGCCAGTTCTGTGGAGCTGCGAAGGTGCGATGCAGAGGCTGGCGTCATTGTCATTGAGCTACAGTTGACAAGGGATGTGAGAGCCTGGGTTGGAGATGTGCCGCACCATCAGCGTTGTGTCACTTCTGAAGATGGGAATGTGATGCAGAACTTCTGCTCCGGGTCCCAATCCACGCAGCAGCGGCGATGAATTGGTTTACTGCTCAGTCAAGGGGATGCATCAGTTCGGCTACAGTATGTGCCGCTCAACAGAGAAGATGTGTCGGTTCTCTTGCTTAGCACTTTCGGTTTATTTCCAAGGGACCAGGACTAGGGTGGCACCGTGGCACCACTTGGCAGGATAGACTCACAAATGGCAGAATCGAGGTGGAGAATCCAGGTCGTTGGAAGCCTGTTATGTCCCTGAGGCTTCAGATAAGGATGCCAGTCAACTAGCCCTCGGAGTCAATCTGGGTTCTGGGTTCTGGGTTCATGAAATGCAAGTCTAGTCCTTCTCGCCCAGGCAAGAGAGCATCTGGCAGCAGGTCAGCACAGCAAACAGGAGGCCAGCAGAGTAGCAGTCCAGCAGAGTGGCAGTCCTATCAGCAGCACAGAAATCTTTCTTCCTGGCAGAGATCCACAGGTCCAGAAGTCTACTGAAGTGGTAGTGTCTGAGGTCCAGTACTTATACTCAGTAGTGTCTTTGAAGTGGGAGAGACCTCAAAGAGATGTCTTTAAAGTGCACAGATGCACAGATGTCCTCCCTTTCTGCACTGGCTCCAGACTCACAACAAGGGGTATGCAGCCCCTTGTGTGGTGAAAGGATACCGCCCATTAAGATGTAAGTGAGGCTGTGCCCAGCTCCTCTCTCCCACCCTGTCAGGGTGGCTCATCAAGTCACACCAAAGCTCCCATTTAGTGTGGCTGTCTAGGTAGTATAAACAAAGCCCAACTGTCAACTACACCCAGAAATCTGATCAGAGACAGGCTGCCGGCACCAAAAAGCGCTAAGGCAAGAAAATGCTCACTTTCTAATAGTAAAATCCGAAAGAGAGATACAATGCACACCAATTTCATCTTTCCTTTTAATACTGGTCACATTTGTATGTTTTGAGCAGCTTGCGTGCAGCCTGGGCAAACGTGATCCACCCTGGTTTCACGTGTTCGTAGATACAACTGTAGGGGAGCGCGGTTACACTCCTTTCCAAGCGCACAGCCTTTTCCAAAATTCTCACGAGAAAAAGTTGTCCATTTATCACTTTTAAAGTCATTCAAACTACTCGAAAAAATTTGTATTCACTTGTTTATTGTTCTTTAACATGACACACGTAGAATAAAATGTTTTCATTACTGCTTCTCATGCGCCAGATATGCCCATCCAGGCCTTTTTCTGGGCACGCTTGAATCCATTAAAACATCCTCAGCCTTGAAAGATCTAATACCAGCCGCGGGCCGTGGAGGGAGTTACGGTGGGGCAGGGAGGCGGGGAGGGGCAGGGTGGAGAGGGCTAAAAACCGGCAAATGGATAATTACAGGTAAGTAAACAATTTAAATAATAAAAACGAATTTCGTAGCGCGCACTGCATCACATTTTGCGATGCAGTACGCGCTACGAAATTCGTTTTATTATTTAAATTGATTACTTACCTGTAATTATCCATTTGCCGGTTTTTAGCCCGCTCCACCCTGCCCCTCCCCCTCCCCGCCTCCCTGCCCCACCGTAACTCCCTCCACGGCCCGCGGCTGTCTAATACCCAATGCATTTCAAGCCATTTGTGGCCCTTTGTCAGGGGTTTGCTACAAATAAAAGAACGGTGCCATTAGGTTGTGTAAATTAAAACATCCCCACATCTTGACAAAATTGCAATTCATGCTGAAAAACATTCAAGGTTACACAGGTGACCCTGCCCAGCGTTTTCCCTCTAAAAATGTAATTATGCACTCCTAACACTGCAGACTAAGCGAACCCCTACCACCCTCCTTCTCCCCTCCTCTATTACCTTTCCAATAACCAATGTAGAAAACACGCTTAGCCCCTTCATACGCCTATTGCCGCTAAGTTCTTAATGCACAATGAATGCTATGTTGAAAAACCACTGGAACTAGCTTTCATACTGTTAAGGATGAAGACCTCTTGAACAGGTAGGTTCAAGAGGTCTTTATTCAATTTCTGGTTACAGCAGTTAAACCTTGTACATCCTGCCCCAGCAACCACTAATATGAGAATGCAGAATATAGAACTAAGAATACTGAATGCAGTCACCAGCACTCCAAGTGTCACCACCCAGAACACTCACGACTTCACTCAGAGTAAGCACAACATACAACATATCTCCTTTCCTTATAATTAAACAAACAATAAAACAACAACAATATTATAAACGCTATATTGACTCTATACATCATGCTATATTGACTCTACAGAAATGAAAACTAATACATAATAAAATCACTAAATTTCTTCGGGACGAGAGATTTTCGAGAAGAACCCTCTCGCCTAGAGACATTTTGTGTAGACCCTCGTGGAATCCCTTTCTCCAACCCCATATCCACTGCTTCCTGAACATGGGTACCTTTAGAATATAATGCAATTCTACGAAAATTCCAACATTGTCCATTCTCCAACTCAACATGCCACCTATGAACCTCTCTAACCTTAATAGGTTCAGAAAATGTATTCATACCATGTTCCCTTCGACCTAACTTGATCTTAACAAAATCACCAACTTCAACCCTTCCAGTTCTAACTGAAGCAGCCGCATTGCTCAAAGAACCACTATTCTCCAACAACCAATGTGGAAGCAATTTAGTTTTTGGAACTCTACCACGCATACGCTCAAAAGGAACAGCATTGGTGACGCTATGAACTGTAGTGTTGTAGGACCACACTAACTCTTCTACAGCTCTGCGCACATCACGTTGGCCCTGAACTGACATCTGTATCGTACCCTTGACTAAACTATTCATCCTTTCCACAATGCCATTACCCTGTGGGTTGTACAAAGAAGTACACATATGCTTCATCCCATGGTTTGCCAAAAAAGTACGCATAGCCAACGAAGTCAATTGAGTACCGTTGTCAGTCAGTAAGATCCGTGGAAAACTTTCCTTCAATAGATAGATCTGAGTTTCTTAATCACTAACTCCGTAGTAATATTTCTCATAAACTCCACACACATCCAACGTGAACACACATCCACTAAGACCATGGCAAAACGACAATCACTAGAAAGAGATTCCATTGGGCCAATAAAGTCCAAGCTCACCTTGTCCCAGGGTAAATCACTCGCACCAACAATTGAACCTTGAGTAGGAGTGACAATTCTCAACCTCTTCTTACTCTCCTCACACAAAGAACATTGTTCTGCCCACCTTCGAACATCATCATCTATACCAGGCCACCAAAAACTCTCTTTCAGACGTTTAAGAGTCATACTTTGCCCCAGATGACCCTCACGGGCAAGCAGGAAAAGTTTTCTTCTAAGAGAACTTGGTGGAACAAATCTTTCACCACGTAGAACTAGATCACTCGAAGAACCAAGACTAAGCTCCTCTTGCAACTTGACAAAAGAACGTAAAGAAGGTTTCACATCACCCTCACGTTTCCAACCCAAACGTATGGCATCAACAAGTTCAATAAAATCTGGATCCTCAACAACTGCTTGATGCCACTCCTCCTTGGAAATAGAACAATACTCACCAGAACAAGCATCCTTGAAACTAGCAATCACACACACTTTCATCATCAAAATAAGAGGCTTATGATCAGTCCTCAAGAAAAAAGTGCATACCCCATAAGTAAATTTGAAAATGTGAAACACCCTATACAGCAGTCAAAGCCTCTCGCTCAATCACGGCATAATTGCGTTCAGAAGAACTAAGGCAGTGCGAAGCAAAAGCTACCATTTTTTCAACACCACATCTCTTTTGGGAAAGCACCGCACCAATACCATACGCACTGGCATCAACAGTGACATATGTGTCCTTGCCTGGTTCAAAAGTAGTAAGGATCCCAGCATTAATAATTTCATTTTCAATCTTTTCAAAAGCTTCAGATTGCTGAGCTTCCCAAGTAAAATGTACTCCCTTTCTAAGTAACAAAAGTAATGGCTCTGTTTTATGAGCAAAATTCGACACAAATTTGGAGTAATACTCCACAAGCCCTAAAAAGGATTTTAATTGATCTTTGTTAGACGGAATAGGAGCACATTTGATAGCTTTTAGTAAATCCTCTTTAGGTTTCACACCAGATTGAGAAATGGTGTACCCCAAATAATCAATTTCAGTCAAAAGGAATTGACATTTATCCCTCCTCAAAGTAAGTCCTGCATTCGATAACATTTGAAGAACCTTAGATAAATTGCAATTATGCTCAAATTCCACCCCAGTAATCAATATATCATCCTGAAAGAAGTGGACGTGTCTTAAATCTTTAAATAAAGAATGCATCATTCGTTGGAATACACTAGCCGCAGAGGCCAGGCCGAAAGGCAACCTTTTAAATTGAAACACACCCTCAATGGTCACAAATGCAGTTAGTTTCCTAGAATTTGGATACAATATTACTTGATGGTAAGCAGATATTAAATCCAGTTTACTAAAAAAACTTTACCTTATCCATCAAGAGTACCATCTCCGAAATGTTGGGTAAAGGAAACTTATCTACAATAATATTTTGGTTCAAAGACCGAAGGTCAACACAAAAACAAAGTTTGCCATCCTTCTTTTGCGTGACTACCACTGGCGAAAGCCACTCAGAGGCCTCCACCGGCTCAATTATGTCTTGATTCTGCATGTCATCAAGCATTTCCTTGACCTCCCTTCGCACAGCAATCGGAATCCTCCTAAGAGAATGCCTAACTGGAGTAGCATCCTTCTTAAGTTTAATCTCATGGACATAACCCTCCAATTTACCTAAACTGGAGCGGAAAACATTACTAAATTTGGACAAAACGGTGTCAACATTGTTAAAATCATCAATAACCAACACCTTATCATCTGATCTTGGATCAAGAATAACATGCAGATCATATTGTTGTATCCTACCCAAGATAGCTGGACCATCATCAGAGATGTAAACCTTCCCAACTGCAGACCTCCCTTTGAACTCAAAAGTTGCATCCATGACTCCTTTCAAGTTAATACCTTCTCCATCGTATCCTTTAGGCGTTATATCACTATGCAAGAGGGAAGCATGCGGCCAACATTCTTTGAATAAACTGTAGGGAACAATCGTAAACATGGAGCCCGGATCAACCAAAAGTGTTACTGAAACTCCATTTAAAACAAAAATTGCTTTAGGTCTTTGCAAAATAATATGGAATCATCATCAACACACAAAGACATATCCAGAGGAATAATATCATCTTCTACAAAGTTCACCCTATTGAAAGAAGGCTTTGCTAATATGTCCTCTTTTGCTACACTT
This sequence comes from Lissotriton helveticus, assembly GCF_964261635.1. Lineage (NCBI taxonomy): Eukaryota > Metazoa > Chordata > Amphibia > Caudata > Salamandridae > Lissotriton > Lissotriton helveticus. Next base: position 480,503,512 of record NC_136057.1, on the reverse strand, counting down.
GCGACAAGTTATATCACGAGCAAAGCATCCCTGAAAATCAGCAGCATGAGATATACTCCCACAACGGACAATCAGTTGGTCTCAAATAAGTTGGTCAGCCATAGCACCAAAGTCACATTTCAAAGAAAGTTCTCTCAAACTGTAGTGTAGTTCCTATCTTCCCAATAGGCTCTGCGCATTGGAATAATACCTACAGCAGTAAAGGCCTAGGCCAGACGTTAACTAGGTCTACTACTGTCGATACTAGACTTAAGTTTTGGGTTTGCCAGCGTAGCTCAGAGTTCGCTAGAAACTTCCTCGAATGTTCAAGGAAGAATTATATTATTTATTGATCAGTCTCTTTTCTCATACAAGAGAAATGGATCGATATTATTGCAATACTTATAGTTAAGTAAAGTGCATACATTAAAAGCAATAGTATAAAGTAATACTGTAAAAACATTGATATGGTTTCTAAGCCATATGATGTTTAAAATGAATAAAATATATTTACATACACATATACATTTGACTAAACGTACTCAACTGGTGTTTCTAGATACGCCTACCCCGTGTACCTGACCTAAGCCTAATACGTGGGCGGGAATAGAAAGTTACAGTTTAAGTTAAGTTTGTTTTTGCCAAGTGAATAACTAAAGAATTCTCTGTGAGGGGTTATTCAGTTCTGTACTTGGAAGTTAGGATGAATGAGGAATGGTATCTCTCTCTCTGGTCTCGATATTCCAGGCTGCCTGCGAGGGCTACCCGGAAACGCCGGTGCTGGATTCTCGGCAGGAGAAAGCAGCTTCTCTCAGCGCGTCAGGAAGGCGGGGCTGCTGCCAGCGGGGTCTGCTCTGCTCTCGGCTTCGGCAAGTATGGCTGCTCCGTCTCGTCACCACGCGTGTGTTTGCATATGGCAAGATCGGTAATATTTATACCTTTAAGGTGCCGAGATTGACGTAAGGATGGACATAGATACGTCAATAAAGATGTCATACGACTTGCTCGCTAGCACATTCTTTTACTAAAGTTCTCGGTGAAATCAAAACAATGGCCGCAGGGTTTTGCCAGGTTGTCATAGGTTTGATTTGTTATGAGAACTCCGTATGCCTTATCAGGGGCTGGAGGAATATCGCTTGTCTAATTAGATCGCAAGCGTTATGACCTAATCAGATAACACGTTCCTGTGCCGTAGTGTGACTGCGTCAGATAACGGTATCTGCATCATGGGGAGTTTCTGCCTCATGGGCTGACTGCTAGTTAACTTGTTAGTTTGTTTAACTAGAATAGGGTCAGGAATAGGGGGATCGATTCAGAACCGATAGGAATACATGACACCCACTCCACGCTAACTATGGACATATTTACTAATCTAGGCATAGTATAACATAGTACAACATACTATAGAGTAGTGTGTATACCTTACCACCCCAAAATACATAAATGCATTTTGAAATTCTTCAAATATACTGAAAAATTGCAGACATATATATTGTATGCACTCAAGCTGTAGAAAAATGCCAAAGTAGTCGCATTTGTATACATTATTGCTCATTTGGTATATGAGAATTACACATGAAATGATTTCTGACAGAAAAAAGTTTCGAGACCATTCCATCACAGAATAAAATATCTTTATGAACATGCCAGCGGGCAGCTAATGTCTATAAGCTATCTAAAAAAAATTTTTTATATTAGAAACTTTAGTTCTTTAAGAATAGTTCTTACTTTAAGCAGAAGATAGTGTCCCGAAAAATATGCAAAAATATTTTGGGGCTGCTGGAAAAACTGCTGTCCGTGAACTGGAGCGAAAATGTTCATGTGACTTTATTTTTAAAGTTGAAGGCCGAATTCAGGGAACGCCGTGTGCGAGCTTGCTCAAAAGTCTCTATTTCTGCTCGGGTGAGAACATCATATCATTTAGGCTTTCGAAAAAACTGTCAACAGCTTCCTGGGAAAGTTCCACTAACTCGGAAATAGGTGTAATCATGCATTCTTGTTCATGATTGTCTCCATTGACATTCTGATTTGCATTACTGACAGAAGGTCGTACCTGTTCGATGCTGCTTTCATCTTGAACTTCACTACCCATCAATCGTAGTGGTGAAGCTTCCACGAATGCCGTCATCAGGATTGGTAGCCTTTGAGGGCAGCACAAAGCATGAACCTTGATCGGGCTCAACAATGTTTCTGCATCCATCGGCGCATCCGATTGTAGCGTCAGACAGGTGTCTAACACGCATTCTTCTCCGCATAGCAGACACCTCAATACAGGTAAAACACATCTTTGCCACATTGGTCGAAATGATAGAAACCAAGTCATGTTCAGGTCTCTAAGCCGGGAGAGTCCCAGGATTTTTGATATCCGGTCCCGGTATCCAATGGCTAGGATTGTTTCTTCCCTTGTCGCAAGAATTTTGTCTGTGACATGGGTTGCCATAACGAAAAATAAGGACTAAGAATAGGATTCCTGCAATTAGTCCCAGGATCAGGGGAAGTCCGCCAAAAATCGAATGGACGAAATCTGGAAAAATACCCAGTATGGCTTTGAATGGTGTTAATGCCATCGAAAATACTGTCTTAAATACCTTTGAGACCCCATTGGTATCAGAAATATTTAAGATTTCATTCAGGATTTCCGCGAAATGTACGGGGGAATTAGTTGATAATAATGTATGTATCTCTGCAGTCGTCCTTGCGACTTGTAGATCATACGTTTCTTTTGATGACGAGAGCCTGGTAGGCGTCTGAAGAAGGACTGTTTTCATTCTGCTTAAAGTATCTATTCGAATAGAAGTAATTTTCAAATCGGGCCATGCCCTTGCCTCCCTGTCTGGGAAGGAGCTGGGGAACAATGTGCGTCCACAGCACTTGACCTTCGCAGTAGTAGTTACTAGATAAGGAGTCCCGGGCATAAGACTACAACATCTGCGGTCTACAATAAGAATGTAACTCCCATTATAGAGTCTTTGAAAGAATGGTTCTATTTCTGTTGCAGGTGCGCCTTGCTGGTGACATGAAAGGTTGTATGAATTCCCTTCACAGGCTCCATGCAAACTAATTCCGTTACACAGAAGTGTGCCGCTTAGTGACATCTCACAATTGTTGCCACTAAGAAACACTTTCTGTCCTTTATTACTGACACATGCATGTGAATAGGGCAGGTTCCAAGTTGTTTTAAGGTACCCCTTTCCCAATTTCTCGTACATGCCAGCCTGTATATATTTTTGGCAGTATTGAAACCTGAAGGTTGAGATAGGAATATTTATGATTCCGTGTATTATCCATTCACTGACAGGTCGTTCTGACATTGTCATTGGTAATCTTTCTAGTTTTTCAATGCTCAAGATTGTATAATCAGCACCCTTTTGCGCCATACCGATTTGTCTATCAGTAAGGTTAAAGATTTGGAATAGTGACGTTGTGTTGATTAAACGCCAAGGCACATAGCCTGAACGCAGATTTTGTAACGTCCAGCCAAGCTGTACAATAGAACGCAATTGTGACTGACCATGTTGTAATAACAGTAAGTCTTGCGATAATATATCGATTGCTGACGACACAATGCTGTCCAATGAAAAAATTCTGGAGGACAGAGTCATTAACCCATTGTCCACTACAGAAAGTGATTTTTCCAAATTAATACGGTCAATTTCCCGTATTCTCTCTGCTGTTTCAATTTGATTAACCTTCCAGGCCTCATTGTATGCTGCATATACAGAGGCTGCTATGAAACGCTTTTGACGCTGTTTGCGTGGTCCCAAAGTGAAATCACGCAAGTCAGCACCATCAGTAAGTAAAGTTAGGTGTTGCTTAATTTCAGCCAGTGTGGAAGTTTGTAGCCATTGAAGGCATAATTTGCCCACACTGTAGGTGGTAATTATCCCTGGGTGATGTCTTTGGGGATATCTAGGGTCTGGCCTGGTCATTTTGAACCCCTGCGTTTTGTTCAGGAATCTGTCTTGACAGTTATTAGTATCTGTGGGCCAGATCAACCACTGTTTCCAATCAGGATGTGTTCTGTTTTGGTTTAATATATGGTTTACGTCTATCTCTTCATCTGTATCAGAGTTATTGCTAAACATTGTTGGCTTTGGAATAGACGGTTTATTTAAGTCTTTGATTTTGGCTAAGCCAAGACAGGTGGTCTGTTGAACAGTGTCATTTGAAAATATCATTTGTTCTGGGATCATGCAGGCTCTAAACAAAGCTTCTATACCCTGTACTTGCCAATCTTTTGTACCCCAAACGCTTTTCAATTCAACATTTTTGTCCCAATAATCAAATCCAAAAGTATTCATTTTTTCAAAGAATGAGTCTGAATATAACAATTTTGTGTTGGTTATCATGGTCTTGGTTCCTGTCTTGTTTGATAATTTAAAATAAAATGCTTCAGCATTACTTGTGTTAAAACCTGAAAAATATGAATATTTGTCGTAAACGGTTCTTAAGCTCCCTTTTGGAGGTGTTGCACAATGTTCCCATTGATTATAATTTAAAACATTTCTAGGTTGTGCAGATCTATGTAAAAAGTGGTTACCATAGTGGTTATAGCAATACATACTGTCATAATTTGTAGAACCCTGCAAAAAATCATGTTTGGTAAATTTAGCAGACATTACTAAGTCAGACATCATGTTATTAATGCTTTCGAAGTCCCAATCATCAGCAAATGAGTTTGGTTTTGCAAAGTCACTCAATGAGATCTTAATTTGGTGTGGATATTTCAGGATCTCGACCGGACCATAAATTTCATAGTCAGTGTTGTCCCAGGCTACCCCACCAGGTATTGGATTGGCTGTGAAGTTGGCTGAAGAAAGTTCTCTTTTCTCGACGTGTGAAGATGTGTGTGGTTTGAGGATCAAGTTGATTTTCTGACTTGCTGTGTCCATTTTAGCATATTTTCCCTCAATGAAGCGTCCCAAAGTAAGTACCATGATGAGCCAAAGTATGAGGATAAATGCACCAAAACCCACCCAAAATTCAATCCATGGAGAAATCAGATATGTTTCTTTCAGTTGTTTCAAAAGTTCCTTAGCTTTGTCTTTAAAGGATTTTGATGATGGCTGTGTCTTTGATTCACTGAAGCCTTCAGAGGAATCATCGAAGTTTATGAAGTAGCCGGATGCAGTTCTGTCAATTGTTCCAATTGGTTCAGGATTTTTGTTTCTTGCATTGTCACTTGGTACTTCATTATAGAGTGGTGTGTCTCTGCTAAATGTTTTTATTTGGGTTTTCAGAGGTCTTAGTTCTATTGCATTATTGCATAGTCCTTGTTGTTCTTCTGTAGGCGTTTCGAATGTGATGAGCCTCTTTGTTAGGACCTCTGTACTGGTAGCAAACCTTGGTGTTCTGCTACTTATTGGGAGTCCACTTGGCCTACTGTTTGTTATCGGCCACATGTTGTGGTTTTACCAGGTCGATGGATACAACTCGGTTCTCCTTTTTACTAGCAAGTGGCGGTAGTACAACTGATCTTGTCCCGTTGACAGACAAGACAGGAACTGCTTTTCTGTAAGAAGGCCCAAATTCCTTCTTTACCGCGATCTTTTCCCTGACTAGATCCCCGACTTTTGGAATCCAGGCAGGTCTTGCTGGGACAGGTGGTGGTTCTTCAGTGGTTGTTGGCTGTTGTTTCAACTTTATGTTGCTCAGGTCTTTTCTTGTTTTGTTTAAGTCCTGCAAAATAGCCAAACGGTCTTTGATATCAAAGGTTTTTTCTTTCACCACTGAAGTCTGACTATCAATGTCAGAGATCATCATCCTAGTTCCAAATAATAATTCGTACGCACTGAATCCCTTCAGAGAATTTCTTGGCAAGTTATTGAGACTACGTTGGACACTTATTAAATGTTTGGCCCACCCAGCTCCCGAACCTAATACCTTTGCCGTTATAGATTGCTTTATGTCACGGTTTTTTCTTTCAACAATTCCGTTCCCCTCAGGGTGAAATGGACAAGAGTACCGCAATTGCACGCCCATGCTGACCATGGCCTCCTTATAAGCCCGAGAGCTAAAAGCAGGACCATTGTCCGAATGCAGCATGCCAATTGCGTATGTGCCGATAAAGACTCGCAAATCTTTTATAACAGTTCTGGCGTCAGCCGTTCGCTGGGGCCACATCCATATGAATCTCGTGCATGAATCCACTGCGACCAAGATATATTTATAGTTACCATCCCTTTGTAAGGGACCGCAGTGGTCTAGATAAACACAGGCTAATGGTTTATCCGAGATTAGAAGGGGAGTCTGCGCTGGACGTCTCACCGTTGATACTTTCATTTTTTGACATATTTCACATTCTAGAACATAGTTCCATGTTTGTCGTCTCATTTGTGGCCACCAGTATCTCTGCTTTAATAATGATACTGTGGCTGAGACGCCAGCATGAATAGAAGCAAGCCCTTCATGTGCCGCTATTATTAGTCCTAACCTATGTTCCATGTTTGGAATTGCCCTATCCCCCACTCCAGGGATTCGAGCAAAAGGAACATTGTTTGCATCAGTTATGTATGAGTATTTTACTGGAAAGCCTTTAGGGAGTGGTTCTATCGAATCCTTTTCTGAAGCGCTGACAGCTTGTAATATTTCGCTGTCTATTTTTGTTTTTGACCGGGTGACGGCAGCTACGGAAGCCGTTTGCACAGCTGCCTTCGCGGCCTCATCAGCCAATGAATTCCCTGCAACGTGAACGCCATCACGTTGATGACTCAGTGAGTGTGTCACGTGAGTCTTTGGTAGTTCTTTTTGTAAAAGAGCTATTTGTTCCCAGAGCAGTGTCTGCTTTATTGGTGCATCTGTGTCATCTTTGTAACCGTTTTGAATCCATGTCTGCAAATCCTTGTTATATGATTTGACGCAGTAATATGATTCGGACACTATAAGTGTCGGGAATTCGCGATCCGCATTATCTAGCGCCATTTTTAATGCTATTATTTCAGTTTGTTGTTCTGAATTAGTTTCTACTGAGTGTGATTTTGTTAATAGAGGTTTTAGTTTACCTCCGCGCCACACTTCTTTTGTAATCTCACATGTGGGGTTGTATGCCTGTTCTCCCCAAACGGAGGGTTGAGCATGTCCGTCTGTATAGATTACACAGGCGTAATGTCGTAGAGGCAGAATGTCGATTGGCAGAGGATATGTTTCTTCATATTCTAGATTTTTTAATTCTTCTAGTTCTTAAAATATTGTCAACCAGGCTATACTTGATAACTCATATCCTTCGTATAGGACTTTCAGATGGGCAATTCTGGATTTTTTAAAGTTGAATTTGTAACCTTCTGCAGCGAACCCAAGTATTATGGTGTTCACTCTTTTCAAGTGAGTATCCAAGTCATCATCTGTTAAGTAAATGTCATCGACATAAGATAATGCTTCATCATCATATAGTTGTAGTAATTCTGTTACTCTCGCTGAGAATACCCCCGGGCTGTTCTTGTACCCCTGGGCTAACCGACAGAATTGTTTTTGAGTGCCATTTACTGAGAATGCAGTTAAATATCTGCTCTCTGGTGCTATGTTTTGACAAAAGAATCCATTGGAGATGTCCAAGGTTGTTTTGTATTTTTTGCGCACTATGTTATTCATTAGTGCAGCACTGTGTGAGTTTTGCACTGCAAAAGTTTTGCAACATGTGTTAAGGTGTCGGTAATCCAAAACTAGACGATATGAATTGTCTGGTGTGGAGACCGGAAACAAAGGGTTGTTCATTTGTGAGGTGCAAGTTTCAATCACCCCCTGGTATTCTAGCTGATCTAGTATTTCATTTACCTGTTTTTTAGCTTCTTGCTTAATTGGGTACTGCCTTTGTGCAGTAGGTTGTGATTTTAACTGGATTTTGTGAGGAGGGGAGTCCTCATCCCATCCTACATGATTTTTATATAAAGCAGGTGCTAGAGCCACTGCCCACTTTCTAGCAAGTGTGTATTTTTTATGAATTGGGATATGATTCGAGAAGGCAGGCATAATTACTTCTTCGCCATGAGGGCACTCCCTGACAAACTCTGGTGGCCAGTCTTTTTCAGCTAGAAGGATATCATAGCCCTTGGAGAGATTATCCCAAAATAGTCCCCTTATTTTCCTAGTCTTATATCCCTCTATACGCAATGTTATCTCATATATCTTGTGAGGTTTGCTAACTCTGGTGTCCGCAGTTTCCACTTGAAGATATTCATTCGTGTCCACTGTCTCCAGATGATTCATAAGGACTTTGCGAGCTATGCTCACTTCTGCTGCGCTGTCTAGCATTGTCTGAGCCCACTCTCCGTTTTTCAGTTGTGTCCTCAGTATTCTCGGCATTGTTAACTACCTTGATACTGGCTACCTTCTTTTTTGGAAATTGTAATTTCTTTTTTAGTTGAGCAGGTTCCTTGTCTTTGGACTTGGCGTGCTCTTCTCTTTGTTCTGATCGTCCTCTTCTTTCCGATTTCTGCGAGGAAGTCTGAAAAGATTGAGAGGGACGCGTATCAATGTCTTGATATCTATCAGGCTTTTTTATATTATCCCTATTTCTAAGGTTATATCTTTTCCCAGAGGGGTCACTCTGGGGTGACCTGTGTCTCTGGTTCGGAGATTTCTCCCTTCGCCTAGGAGACCTTCCTCTGGACTGGAATTTCTTTTCTTTAGGATTGGATTGTTTGTTTCCATCCCAGTTCTTTTTTGGTGAATTATTATTAAAAAATATTTTTTCAGGACTTTCAGTCAGTTGCGGTTTTACTGGTATTCCACCTAAACTGTCTCTACCTAGTTCCTCATAGGATTTTTCTATGATTCTGGCAATTTCAGCTGGTTGGTCTGCTATATCTGTCTCCTTTAACCTCTGGCGGATCGCCACGTTTGCTGCTTCACCTTTTATGTTGGCTAATAATATAGCCGAGACCTGCTTGAAGTCTTTCAGTAATTTCATACCAAGAGTTAAAGCGGGCTCTGGACCGTATTCGTCTTGAATTTGTTTTAGCACTTCTGGTATTACCGAAATGGATGGAACACCGTGCGTTTTTGTGTAGATGGAAGCAAAGACTGTACCCCAAGTGTCACAGTCCTCAATGTGTGGTGCGATTCCCATTGGGAGACAGATAGTCAGAATCCTGTGTTTTTCTAATGGGGTGGTGTCAGGAAACACCGCCTCTATTTGGGTAATTTTCTGTGCCAACCAGAATGGTATTTGTTCCCGTTTAGCCGGTACTTTACCTAGGCAAGACTGGATGTTCTGTGGTGTAATTTTATTTGTGTTCCCCTGGTGAGGGGTCAGCTGTGGAAGTTTAATTGCTGGCTGAATTGTTGAAGTCCGCATCACATACTGAACTAATTGTCTATGAATTTTTATTAATTGTTTTAGCTGTGTTAAAAGGTTTGGTGCAGACATCCCATCGATGTCTGGATGTGGTGTGTATCCGGCTAGGACCGGCCACGTTGCTCCTGGTCTACCTAAAGGACCGAGCCTGGTGATGTGATTATTATGTTTTAGGGCGCCATCAAATAAGAGCAAATGCTCTTGGAATTTGAGTGGTACTTCCACCTCCTCAAAAGGAGTGTACTCATTAGGAGGTTCCTCTATTTTGTAATAGTGGAAGTACTTTGTTACAGCATTAGCTGCTGGAAAATGTATCCATGAATAATATACCTCTGTCTGCCGATATTCGTGTGCCTCAATTACGAATATGACTGTGCCACCTCTAGGTGTCAGTCCATTTTCTATAAGTTTTAGAGTTATAGATCTCCTTTTGATGACCGGAATGAGTATTATATCCGCGTCTGCTGCTTGCATGGTAGCATCAGCATCTGCGAGTTCAGTTGCTAATCTAACTGCCTCTCTTTCTTCTTCATTTTCTGACATTTTACTGTCCTGAAGGTTATTTTGTTTGTTTGCAGATCAGGTTTCTTATGGAAACAGAGATTAGATGCACAATATTTTGGAACTGTTTATCCTTCAACGTTGACTATACCAAGAACCATACATAGGAGTTCCCTCCTGCGAGGTTTTGGAGGATATTACCTTTCACCCACTCCAGACGTCTTTGGAGTATTGTGGGAAAAGGGGTCTGAGTGAGAAAGCACGACTGAGTTACTCTAAATGTCTTACGTTAGTTTTATCGCCCTTTCCAAACGCGTTGGGCGCCATGTAGTGTAGTTCCTATCTTCCCAATAGGCTCTGCGCATTGGAATAATACCTACAGCAGTAAAGGCCTAGGCCAGACGTTAACTAGGTCTACTACTGTCGATACTAGACTTAAGTTTTGGGTTTGCCAGCGTAGCTCAGAGTTCGCTAGAAACTTTCTCAAATGTTCAAGGAGGAATTAACTTCCCTGATTAGACAAGAAGGGATTTAGTTTCTGACAACCATAGAACATGACAACTTTGCTCTCCCCTAATCAAGAGTCAATCTCGAGAGTCGTGTGAACAAAAGGCAAATTATTTTACTCAGTCAGTACGTGCATTCTTAGTCTCATCAGAATGTAGAGAAAAGGAAGAGACGGGCGTTTTCAATAAAAAGGTGTTATTTATTGATCAGTCTCTTTTCTCATACAAGAGAAATGGATCGATATTATTGCAATACTTATAGTTAAGTAAAGTGCATACATTAAAAGCAATAGTATAAAGTAATACTGTAAAAACATTGATATGGTTTCTAAGCCATATGATGTTTAAAATGAATAAAATATATTTACATACACATATACATTTGACTAAACGTACTCAACTGGTGTTTCTAGATACGCCTACCCCGTGTACCTGACCTAAGCCTAATACGTGGGCGGGAATAGAAAGTTACAGTTTAAGTTAAGTTTGTTTTTGCCAAGTGAATAACTAAAGAATTCTCTGTGAGGGGTTATTCAGTTCTGTACCTGGAAGTTAGGATGAATGAGGAATGGTATCTCTCTCTCTGGTCTCGATATTCCAGGCTGCCTGCGAGGGCTACCCGGAAACGCCGGTGCTGGATTCTCGGCAGGAGAAAGCAGCTTCTCTCAGCGCGTCAGGAAGGCGGGGCTGCTGCCAGCGGGGTCTGCTCTGCTCTCGGCTTCGGCAAGTATGGCTGCTCCGTCTCGTCACCACGCGTGTGTTTGCATATGGCAAGATCGGTAATATTTATACCTTTAAGGTGCCGAGATTGACGTAAGGATGGACATAGATACGTCAATAAAGATGTCATACGACTTGCTCGTTAGCACATTCTTTTACTAAAGTTCTCGGTGAAATCAAAACAATGGCCGCAGGGTTTTGCCCAGGTTGTCATAGGTTTGATTTGTTATGAGAACTCCGTATGCCTTATCAGGGGCTGGAGGAATATCGCTTGTCTAATTAGATCGCAAGCGTTATGACCTAATCAGATAACACGTTCCTGTGCCGTAGTGTGACTGCGTCAGATAACGGTATCTGCATCATGGGGAATTTCTGCCTCATGGGCTGACTGCTAGTTAACTTGTTAGTTTGTTTAACTAGAATAGGATCAGGAATAGGGGGATCGATTCAGAACCGATAGGAATACATGACAAAACGAGCAACCATTTGGTCTCCAGTTTCCTTTTCCTTTTGAGGCACTGTGTAGAACTTCTGTCTTTGCATCACTATGTTCACTTGTTTACCAAAATATTTTTCAAACCTCAATTTCGCTTCATTATATGGATTGTCCACAGGTTGGCCATCAGCTCCAAGAAGTTCTGGTAAAAATGTAAAAATATGTTGGCCTGCTTTACCCAACGAATTTAAAAGAATAGCTTTCTTCCTTGAAGCAGGAAATCTTAGAACGTCAATGGCTTCTAAATAATTTTCAAGAAACCCTAACCACTCCTCCCATTCAATATTAGGGATCTCTCCTTCGATGAGAAATGCAGGTGGAGGAGAGATGGTGTGATTAGCAGTAGTTGCCATCAATATTAATTAATAATTTAATCAGTGTAATTATTAAAGTCTTGCGGGACTAGGCTGAGGCAGGAATAAAGAGATTAAGTGAGAAAATACTAAAAATGCGCTCTGTTGTTGGTCTTTGGTACAAATGCGCTTTGTTATTGAAGTTTAGTTCAAATACAAATATATTGTGTTGGTTATAAATACATGGTTGGCAGCAGGCACTTCAATACAATATCAGCAACGTCGTTGGTAAAAGCTGTATAGCTTAACATAAGCAGCGCTTATGTTGATGCTGACAAAATGCAGTCAATTACACTGTTCGTAACGGTGAAGGAAAACGTGGCTGGCAACTCTGTAACTTGGCTAGGATTGTTGGTTGGCAAAAAAAACCACGAAAATGGCCGCCGGACGTCGTGCGTGATGACGCAGGCCACGTTATCAGTCAATGAAAGAAGACGCGTCTTACTGCCTGCGCGCGCACCTAGTGTGTCTCGCGACTTAGGGGAAGCGCGTTAAGGAAATAATAATAAAGTACCTTAGGTAAATAATGAAAACAGGTTTGCTACGATTTGCAAACATGACGAAGAAGGAAGTCCTCTGAAGCGCCGTCACTCCCAGAGTCGAGTTGTAAAACACCGCTGATGGGATGCACCAAATTCGTGATGAAAATGAAGAGGTGGACGCGTAGAAGGATTCTGAAACCGGATCGTTGCCAAAATGTTAAGGATGAAGACCTCCAGAGAACAACAGGTAGGTTCAAGAGGTCTTTATTCAATTTCTGGTTACATCAGTTAAGCCTTGAACATCCTGCCCCAGCAACTGCTAATATGAGAATGCAGAATATAGAACTAAGAATACTGAATGCAGTCACCAGCACTCCAAGTGTCACCACCCAGAACACTCACGACTTCACTCAGAGTAAGCACAACATACAACACATACCTTATTGGTTGCTTCTTAATTCCTCAATATTCCATCTTTTTTTTTTTTTTTTTTTTTAATTATTCCTCATATACCAATTATTTGGGTGCTCTAGACGGAGATCCTCTCCCCCCCCCTGGCATCGCGATGTTACGACCACAGAGTTCGATGCCAGAGAAGGCCGGAAAGAGATACTCCCCTCTAGTGTTTACTGTTTGCTTTATCCACCTCAACCTCTGTGACTTGGCGACCCTCGGATTGGTTGAGGACTAAGCACCGACAGTACCCAGGTGAAATCATCGGAATACTCTCATCTGTTCCGCCATGCCACAAGGAGCTCCCAGATCTTAGACTCTGAGGAATTATCACATGCTATATCAGACTCACTAGTATATATAATATACCTTAAACAATCAGAGAAAGTGGGAGCATCTTCAGATTTCCATACTTTACATATTTCTCGTCTTGCCAATAACATCACATAGAAAATAAATTTAGTCTGCTGATTCGCGAGATGGTAGTCCGTCTCCATACCGAACAGAATCATTACCGGTGAGACCACAATCCGTGTTCCTAGCACATCCATCAAAAAACCCTCCATTTTTTTCCAAAACAGGTTAAGGCTAGGACATTCTACAAACATATGCAAATCATCTGCCTCTAAAGATTTGCACCTTGGGCAGCTATATTGTAGGTTTGTGATCCTTGACAGTCTTTTTGGGGAGAAATACACCCTGTACAATGTGAACAGATGGTTTCGTTTGAGAGGAGCTGATTTTACTATTCCGTTCACCAGACTAAAAGAATCCCCCCACAAGTCTAGCAGTTTGTTACTATCCAGCCCCACAACATTTCCCCAGAGATTCTGAAGTTCCACATCAGTGACTCCCTCTTTTTCCATTAATGTCTCATACCAAAAAGCGAGCTCTTTATCCCAACGCCCCTTTCTATTTACAAAATCAAATTTCGGGTTAGATGTACAATCCCAAATTTCCGTAGACCACCAGCTTGAAAGCTGGTAATATTTAAATCTTGTAAGGGTTCCTCCCGTCAACATAAAGAGGGAATCCCACCCCAACAGCTGTTGATCATTTTGTAAATCTCTCCACAGCATTAACCCTGCTAATTTGAGAGGGGTTGACAGTTGGTCTCTAAGACATTCTGGGGTCCCTGGAGAGTCCCAAATTGGGGCCTGAGAGGCATAGTATGGGATTTGTAATTTTTTCCTGAAGAAAACCCAATTCTTCAGAGCCGTGACTAAAACCTTTAGCCTGACCTTTTTATAAAATCTGGGGTCTCCAAACTTGAATAAGAAGTATTCGTGGCCTTGGGGGATACCATGCAGTATTGCCTGAAACAAACGTCCCAAAAAGGATGTATCTGCCTTACCTGCCATGACTCTGAAATTTTTAAAGTGGAAGGAATGGGCATAATGCAAGATGTCAGGTAGCGCCAGACCTCCCATTTTTAACTGTCTTCTTAACTTTTTAGCAGAAATTCTGGGCATTTTGGAGTTCCAGATAAATGAACCTATTTTTCCTTGTAATTTACCCACCGCCTTTGTGTCAAAAGATAGGGGTATTGAGTTAAACAGGAAAGTTACCTTTGGTAGTATAATCATCTTTATAAGATTAACCCTCCCGAAGATGTTTAATGGGAGCCCGGACCAACGCTGTAATTGTCCACAGATTTCCTTATACACCTTGTCCAGATTAACTTTCGATATCTGAGTAATGTCCTGGACTAACTGGATCCCAAGGTACCTCATCCTTAATTTTGCTTCAGGCAACACTACCTCCTGATTCCATTGCATGATTTCCGTTTTATCCTTATTTATTCTATATCCAGAGGTCTTTCCAAAAGCTTCTGCATGTTCAAAAAGTCTAGGTATTGCTACCTCAGGATTGGAAGTGAACATTAAAAGGTCATCTGCATATAGGGCGAATTTTAGATCCAGATCGGTTATGGAAAAGGGTTTTATTAAATGATCTGCCCTTAATTTATTCACTAATGGCTCGTTATATAAATTGAACAATAGGGGGGAAGGGGGCACCCCTGCCTAGTGCCCCTTGATATTTGAACCCAATCTGTGAGCGTCCCTGTAGGAAAGTAATGGATGGCACGAAGAAGGTTGAATTCAGAGACGGAGTTTATTAGATGCTCACGCCTTCAAGTTACAGCTTGTAATGCCACATCAACAGATGCAGCACAACCGATAACATTCTGCATGTTCAAACAATAACACATGGTAACAGCAATGCGAGCTTGTCACGAGCAGCCAGACATGCCTGAACGCTCGTGACAGCTCGAGTGAACAAAACTACGTTCCCAACACACCTTCCCCCCTTAAAAGAAAACAATAAAAAACACAAAAAAAAACAAAGATCAATTCATCACAAAATCATTAAACCTAACAGGTAAACGATGAGAGCGTATAGCTCTAGTATTGTCAGAATCACACACAGCTTTAGGGCATTCGCCACTATCACCCATTCTTCCAACATCATAAAAAACACTGCTGTCCGATTCATCCACCAATTGACAAGGCCCATTAAACAAAGAAACCCTGCTCAAGTTCCAGACAGAACCACCATCAACCCTGACCGCATTTCTAAAAACTTCAATGACCTTCTTAGGGTTTGACCAAACAGGAAAACCCTTACTCACACCCTCTTTCTTTTTGATGCGAACAAGATCACCCACTTTGATAGAACGACTAGACGTAGAACCAATCCTTTTGACCATATCGCGTTTCATCCTTTCCTTATATGACTGAACTCTGTGTAGAACAGCTTCAAAATCAACCTTAGAACAATTTTCAAACCCTGCAAAATTTTTTTTTAGCCACCAAGGAACTAACTTGGTGCTGGGCTTCCGCCCTCTGAGAAGCTCAAAAGGAGTGACCAAAGTCACAGAATTAGGAGAAGTTCTATAAGCCAATAACATGGATTGCAAAGCATTCCTCCAATTCAGATTACCCTTAATAGAAAGCTGTATGGCCTCTTTGATCACACGGTTGAAGCGTTCAACCTGACCGTTCGCTTCAGGATGGAACACTGCAATCTTCCTATGGACAATACCACATTTAGCAAAGAAAAGTTCCATCTCCTTACTTACAAACTGTGGACCGTTGTCAGTCACAATTTCCTGGGGAATCCCTTCTCTGCAAAAAGTCTCATCTAAAAATTCTATAACTTGACTCGAAGTAACTTCCCTAACCATTTTGACCTCAGGCCATTTAGAAAAATAATCTATGAGTACAATGCCGAAAGCCTCCTGCTTGGGTAAACAACTGAAAGGCCCAATGATGTCTAACCCCAGTTTTCGCCAAGGACCTAAAGGTAAATCAATGGGGCATGGCTCTGGACGTAAAGCAACAGCTGATTTATCACTGTTAGAACACTGGGCACACAGTCGCACAAAATGGTCTACACAAGAGTCAATACCTGGCCACCAGAAAAATTCCTTCAAACGTCTTCTGGTAAAAGAAATCCCCAAATGTCCCTCATGCGCAATTTCAAGGAGGGAATTCCTGACTTGAAAAGGTGGAACAATTTTATCGCCACGAAGAATCAAACCATTTTCCACAGCAAGTTCCTCTTGAACCTTAAAAAAACCCATCATGTTCCCTGACAACTTCCTCTGTTCAGGCCAACCCTGTACAAGGTACTTCTTAACGCTGCACAACTCCAAATCTTTACTCATCTCATCCATCCAGACATCCTCTTGCAAAGAAAATCGTTCGCCACACACAGAATTGACATCTTTAAAAGTAAAAGCAACCTCACACTCCTCTTCATGCACAACTCCTGAAACATCAGATTCAGAAATCAATCTGGACATGCAATCCGCATGAACATTCGCCTTCCCTTGAACATATTCAATTGTATACTGAAAAGACTGCAACCTAGAAGCTAACCTTGCTAGGCGTGCCGACATAGTTCTTCCTCCACCTGGAGCCATAAGATACACCAAAGGTTTATGATCGGTTTTTATCAAAAATTTTGTACCCCACAAAAAAGGTCTGAAATGTTCAGCACCCCAAACACATGCTAGTAGCTCCCTTTCTATTACGGAGTAATTCTTTTCAGCATCACGTAAGGCCCTAGATGCGTAGGCCACAACCCATTCTTTCTCGCAATCTTTCTGCAAAAGTACTCCACCTAAACCAGAGGAACTGGCGTCCACCATGATAATGCATTTCACGCCAATGACAAAAGGTTTTAAGCAAGGAGCATTCACAATAAACACTTTTAAAGATTGGAAAGCTTGTGTCATTTCATCAGTCCAAACAAACTTTGCGTTTTTATTCAGAAGACATCTGAACGGATCAACTTTTACTGAAAAGTTTGGGATGAACTTAGCGTAAAACTCGATGAGACCTAAAAAGGCCACGAGTTGCTCTTTTGATGTAGGCACAGGAGCATCCACGATGCTCTTAACATGGTTCTTCTTTGGCTTGATTCCCATTCCACTAATAGTATGCCCAAGATATTCCACCTCCTTTTGTCTAAATTTGTATTTGTCAAGGCGAAGTGTAAGACCCTTCTGCGCTAACGCAGCGATCACACACCTTAGATTGTTGTCATGCTCATAGTCATCCTTCCCATGCACTAAAATGTCATCCTGGAATGCTATGGCACCACTCAAACCTTCCAAGGTATCTCTCATTAGCCTCTGGAACACGGAGGCTGCACTTGCCAGTCCAAAGGGCATACGACAAAACCTATATAAACCTTCAGGTGTGATAAATGCAGTAATATTTTTGGACTCCTCAGCAAGTACAACTTGGTGGTAGGCACTGGCTAGGTCGACACAGGAGAAAACTTGTGCACCAGCCAATGTCGACACCATCTCATGGAGGTTTGGTAAAGGGTGCGAATCAACCCAAATAGCGTTATTGACACTGCGGAGGTCAATGCATAACCTAAGTTCGCCATTGGATTTAACCGAAATAACAATCGGAGAAACCCAAGGTGACGACTCAACAGGTTCAATAATGTTTTTCTCACACAAATCTTTTAGCATATCCTTGAGTTTAACTCTATAGGATAAGGGAACATTCCTTACTCTGTGTCTTACAGGAATGGCATTTTCACTTAATTTGATGACATGTTCAAAATCCTTATACCGACCCAAGGTACCGCTGAATACGGTGGGAAAGGATTGGCGTAAATTCTCAATCAGTAGTGAACTGTCCCCAGTGACACTAGATACACTCAAAGGTTGTACCACATACACAGGAGGATCAGCCCTGGGGTCAATTCTCATCCCCAATTGATATTGGTGTGGCCAACTTAAAAGTGACAGACCAGATCTTGACACATAAATTTTCCCTGATATGTGTCGCTCAGAGAATTGTATGTTTGCTATAAAGTAACCAATTAGGTCAATTTTGTGACCCGTATAACCACCAGGGGAAACATCAGAATCGAGTAAACTCTTATTCGGAAATTTATCTTTAAAAACATTTAGGGAAATTATGGTGTACCAAGCACAAGAGTCTACAAAAATTTCCAAACTCACATTATCAATGGTTACAATACAAGATGGAAATTTTGTGCAATCTCCATCTTCACATACATTGATCACGGTGTTAACTTGAAACGTTTCTTCATCATCTGATTGAAACTCTTCACAGCACTCATGTACACAATTCATCTTCCCTGGTGTTGATCTACAACACTTTGTAAAGTGACCCTTTTTGTAGCACTTTGAACAAGTCTTGCCTAATGCAGGACAATTCTTATAATCTGCTAAATGTCCATCACTTCCACACCTAAAGCACAAAAGTTTAGAAGTTCTCTTGTCATATTTCTGATTCTTATATTTGTTATCGTTCTTAGAGAAAGACTCATTTCTCTGCGAAAAACTCTTCTTGAACTTATCCCTGTCTTTAGATACACTAAAAACATCACTCTTATCATTACCCCTGATCTCCTTCACAAACTTCTCTGAGTGTTCTATGGACTTCGCAATGTCTATAGCATTATTGAGAGACATATCAGAGGTTGTCCAAAGACGTTCTTGCACTTTTTTGTTGTTAGTCCTCATCAAAATCTGGTCCCTCAATACTTGCTCATAGGAAATGTGTTCGAAGTCACATGTTACAGCCAACGATCTCAAAGCTGATACAAAATCCTCAACAGGCTCATCAGCACGTTGTTTACGAGAGTAAAATATAAACCTCTCCATGACAACGTTCTTTTTTTTTCCATATCTTAAACATAGCTGTTGTGAAGCATATTCATACACATTAATGTTTCCTGGATTCACTAGAACAGGTAATGTTTTAAATTCTTTCAATGCAATACCGCCTAAACAATGTTTTAGCAATGACAGCTTCCTTTCTGGTTCACACTCCCCTTCTTCCAATACATCAACATAAGCTAAGAAGACAGGTTCCCAGATCTCCCAAGCCATGGGTGGCTCACCAGGTGCTGACAAAAATGAGGGAGGTGGTACAATGCCAGACATGTTAACTTAATTATTTACAAGCTATGAGGAAGTTGATATACACGTATTACTATTATTGAAATATGTATAAGCACTTAAAACAAAATAAATGTACTCTAAAGTTATAGATATTTGGTGTGCACAATACGAATCAGATAGTGGCTAAAACCTTCTAACACACCTAAAAGGAATAAAAAAATTGATTATAATTAACTTGGTTGAATTCCCCTGTTGTCCGATAACTGAGGGTAGCAAGGATCTCCACAGTATTTTAGAAAAAAAACGATCAATTGAGTACAATCCGTAGTGGTTCCTGTGTTGCGCGATGAAAAACCGGCAAATTGGTCGCCTAGCAACGTTGCGTGATGACCTTCATGCGCGATGATCCAAGACGTCACGTTGGTTTGAAGTCGCGCGATGGTAAAGACGTAGCGTAGGATTGTGCAGTTCAGAATGTATGCGCGAACTCATCCGTTCCAAGGATGCCGCTACGGTAAACAAGTAAGAAAAACCAAGTTTTTGAGTTCTTTAAACGAACGACGATCTTTCTACTTCCCTTTAAACAGCATTAATCCAACGCTGTTCTTGGGAACGAAGATCTGATAGCGCTGGAAAAAATTTTTTTTGTAAATCCAGGATAAAAGCAAAAAAAATTGATTAAAAATTAAATAATCCAAGGGTCTTTAGACGCAGGTAATGTAGATCCCGCTCGTCGCCAGTGTAGGAAAGTAATGGATGGCACGAAGAAGGTTGAATTCAGAGACGGAGTTTATTAGATGCTCACGCCTTCAAGTTACAGCTTGTAATGCCACATCAACAGATGCAGCACAACCGATAACATTCTGCATGTTCAAACAATAACACATGGTAACAGCAATGCGAGCTTGTCACGAGCAGCCAGACATGCCTGAACGCTCGTGACAGCTCGAGTGAACAAAACTACGTTCCCAACAGTCCCATTCACAAAAATCCTTGCCTTTGGGTTCAGGTACAATGCTTTTATAGAGGTGATAAAGTTAATAGGTAAGCCGAATGCGGACAGTACATCCCAGAGATAATCCCAATTTACCTGATCGAATGCCTTTGCGGCATCTATTGCTACAATAGTCAACGGAAGTTTCTTATCAGTAGCATAGTCTATTGCTGTGATGGCCTGAAAAGTCAGCTCGTTAATCTGCCTACCTGGCATGAAACCCCTCTGATCCTCATGTACAATGGTTTTAATCACTTTGGCCAGCCTCGCCGCTAAAACCTCTGCAAAAATTTTGTAGTCAGTGTTCAGCAGGGAGATCGGCCTATATGATTCAATAGTCAGGGGGTCCTTATTCCGCTTCAGGATTAAAGCAACTGAGGCCTCCGACCAGGTCTTTGGAATAGGTTCACCAGCCAGATATATTTTGTTAAACAAAGAAGTGAGAACTGGGACAATTATCTCCGCACCAATTTGATATACCTCCACAGGGAGTCCGTCCGGGCCTGCAGCTTTTCCTTTTGCCATCTTCTTCATCTGACTTTGGACTTCCCCCTCTTTTATCTCAGATCTTACCAAGTCAAAATCGTCCTCCTGACACTGCGGAAGTCTGACCCCCTCCAACCATCCATCTACAACCAGATTAGATTTATCCTTGGTTTCAGAATATAGGGTCTGCATGTATCTTCTTGCCTCTTCCGATATTACCTCATTAGCATAAGAGACAAAAATTGAGTATGGATCAAGAGAGAATTCTGTTTATGCTGATTTTATTGGCAAGGAGGGAGATATGCATAAAGTGGGTAAAAAGTGTACCACCAACACATAACGAGTGGCTAGTCTCTATTAAAAAGTACATACAAACTCGACACAGGCAGACAAATGAGAAATAGAAATGCATATTGGGATATCTGGGAAAATTTTAATTGAACAAATACTGCTTGGTTGATTGAGCAATGCAGTAACGTCTCAAGTGGAAACTTGAATGAGTAGTCAAAATAACTAACCCAACCCAGCACCGAATGTATCAGAAGTGGACATAAGGGGGTTAAAGCTTAGAGGTAACCCAGAAACTCTCCACACACATGGTGCGCCCACCCAAGAGAAACCTCAAAATTCCCAGAAGGTCAGATCGAAAGGGAAAGAGGACCCCTCCAATTCCAATATAATGCTGTATGAGGACTAATGGGGCCTGCCACACAGTGCAGTGATTTACAGGGGCACCATAGGTGTCCCTTCACTCACAACCGGAGGCCGAAGGGAGAAGGGGGCCCTGCTAGGGGCCCCCACAGGCACTTTCTGATAGGTTTTCCATGTCGGAAAGCCCGACATGGAAAGCCTGTCGGAAACCGGCATCATAATCGCGACGGCAGAAATGCTGTCCGCACAGGATTATGTTTCGTTTCCGACTGGCCGAAGGGCACCATGAGCCTGTTGAAAGTCAGCCAGAATGACCAGCCGGCTTGAATTCCGACCGCTATAATTGGGCAATTGGAATTCAAACCAAGGTTGTCGATCAGAAAACGGTTGACCTGTGGCCGGTGTCAAGTGAGGCTTTGCAACCGACATCCTAATCAATCAATCAATCAATCATGCCATTTGTATAGCGCACTACTCACCCGGGAGGGTCTCAAGGCGCTTGGGGGGAGGGGTATGCTACTGCTCGAACAGCCAGGTCTTGAGTTGTTTCCTGAAGGCGAGATGGTCCTGGGTCAGCCGAAGGTGGATGGGGAGGGAGTTCCAAGTCTTGGCAGCCAGGTAAGAGAAGGATCTTCCTCCGGCGGTGGCTCTTCGGATGCGTGGTACGGCTGCGAGGGCGAGGCTGGTGGACCGTAGCTGGCGGGTGGGCGTGTAGAAGGTCAGGCGGTCGTTGAGGTACTTGGGGCCCAGGTCGTGGAGAGACTTGTGTGCGTGGGTGAGGAGCCGGAACGTGATCCTCTTGTCGACGGGGAGCCAGTGCAGGTTCCTCAGGTGGCTGGAGATGTGGCTGCGTCGGGGGACATCCAGGATGAGTCGGGCGGAGGCGTTCTGGATGCGCTGGAGTCTTTTCTGTAGCTTGAATGTGGTTCCGGCATAGAGGGCGTTTCCGTAGTCCAGTCGGCTGGTGACGAGTGCCTGGGTGACAGTCTTCCTGGTCTCGGTCGGGATCCAGCGGAAGATCTTGCGAAGCATACGCAGGGTGTTGAAGCACGATGAGGAGACGGCGTTGACTTGTCTGGTCATCGAGAGGGAGGGGTCCAGGATGAAGCCCAGGTTGCGTGCGTGGTCGGTTGGCTTGGGTGCGGTGCCCAGGGCTGGGGGCCACCAGGAGTCGTCCCAGGCGGAGGGCGAAGATCCCAGGATGAGGACTTCCGTCTTGTCCGAGTTCAGTTTCAGGCGGCTGTCCTTCATCCACTCGGCGACGTCTTTCATCCCTTCGTGTAGGCAGGTTCTGGCGGTGTCGGGGTCTCTGGTGAGGGAGAGGATCAGCTGGGTGTCGTCGGCGTAAGAGATGATGTTGAGGTTGTGCTGGCGTGCGATGGCTGCGAGAGGTTTCATGTAGATGTTGAAGAGGGTGGGGCTGAGTGAAGATCCTTGCGGGACGCCGCAGATGACTTCGGTGGCCTCGGAGCGAAACGGGGGGAGGCGACTCTTTGTGTTCTTCCGGCGAGGAACGAGATGATCCATTTCAGTGCCTTCTCTTGGATACCGATGTTGCTGAGGCGCTGGACTAGGGTGCGGTGGCAGACCGTGTCGAACGCAGCGGAGAGGTCCAGGAGGATGAGGGCCACTGTTTCCCCCTTGTCGAGCAGGGTCCAGATGTCGTCGGTGGCTGCGATGAGGGCGGTCTCGGTGCTGTCGTTGGCTCTGAAGCCGGACTGCGAGGGGTCGAGGGATCTGTTCGTCTCGAGGAAGGCGGTCAGCTGTCTGTTGACGATCTTCTCGATGACTTTAGCAGGAAAAGGGAGGAGCGAGATGGGGCGGAAGTTTTTGAGATCGGTGGGGTCCGCTGTAGGTTTCTAATGAGGGCCAAAGTAGCCCAAAAGTTTTTGCCGTAAAACAAACCAATCAATAAAAATCAAAACATAATTAACTCAACACAAAACTTCACTAACTTTTTCAAAGGGAACAACAGCAAGAACACAACACTCTCTTGAACAGAACAAACAAAATACAGAAGAAAATAACAAAACACATTAACAAGTATGTTTAGTAATTAAATGAAGTACAATATAATCTAATTTAATTTTAAAATGCTAATCTCTAAAAATGCATTACAAAACTATCTCTTTTCTTATTTATATTAAGCTTTAGATACTGAAGAAGCACTTAAAAAACAAAGCCCTTCATACAAAAAAACTCCAACTCTTCACTTGTAAACCTGGACAAAGGCACTTTCAACGTAAGTAAAACAAGCACAGTTCTAAAATCAAAAACTACCCCTATACCTATAACTTAAACTTAAAACTAATACCTAACCACCTACCAAAAAGAAAAAAACCTATATTTTTACCAGGCACCTGAAACAAATATTTTTTCACCCTCAGGAAAGGAAAGACCATCAAACCCAAATCTCAACAATATCAAACAGAAATGGAAGATAATCAAGTGCAACTTAAAGCAACATCACATATGTAAAATGTAATACATGTAAAAGCATGTTTAAGTTTCAAGTTTATTTAAATTTGATATATACCTCAACTGAGGTCAACAAATACACAGACATAGTTTTAGAACATTAATCATGATACCCTTAATATCAGCTTTAAGCATTTATAATTTTACAACATTATCATAATAGACTTTAAAACAGCTTTAAAAAACTCTCTAAGAATTTATACAATTGATAAAAGGCAAATTCATTCGGTGGTGATTTACAGAGCTTAATTAGTCCTTGTGTAGAAGAGATGTTGTATCAGTAGCAGCTAGTGGTGGGAGTGCTGTGGGGCGGTGGAGTGGGGTGGGGGAGGGGCTAGGTGGGGGTAGTAAACTCCAGCATCCGGCCGACCGGAGGTAAGTATATAAATAAATAAATAAAAACTAATTACATTGTGCGCGCTGCAACGCCAAAGGGGATTTATAGTCTATATTTTTTTGCATATTGTATATAGTGTTTTAATTGAAAACAGTGGTCTACATCCAGGTCAAAGCTTAATCGTGGTGTAAGGTTCTTTAAAAAGATCTTCAAGTGTGCCGGTGTCCAAGTCTGTAAAAGTGCTACTGTGCAGTCAGACAGGTTAAAAGCTATATTAATATTCTTGTTAAAAGTGTATCGCGACGACTCAGAGCTGCGAAATGGCCGCCTAACTCGCGAGCTCCGCCGGCTGCTGTACTAATCCTGCACATATCCTAGCTGTTTCGGGCGCCACAAGCCCGATTGCAACTCCGACTGACTCCGCGAGACCTGAGGCCTGATAGCCCCGAGTTGCATGACCGGAGCACGTACAACGCAGAAGTTATAACCTCCAGCAGGCTGGACCGGGACGGAGTCACGGCTGAGCCCGGCGGCGCTGGAGGTCACATCCGGTCTCCTGATCTTACCCGAGGCCGGGGATTCGTGGGCCGAGCTGACCGCGAGGTGGAGCAACGGGACGCGGTGATGAGTTGGCGCGCAGGACGGTGGGGTAAGGTCGCAGCTTCTGCCGTAGGCTCTCCTGCTGCAGTGATCCGTCGAGCGGAGTGTCCCCATCCCCCCCTCTCTCTGGATGCACGGCTGGCCGGGTGGATGTGACGGGGTGGCGGGCCGCCATCTTGCATCGGACTGATTTGCCCAGGCCACGGAGAAGTGTGCGTCGACCCTGAGTTCTCCGCTGCATGTGGCAAGATCCTGCGACTGACGGGGCTACAGCCAAGTGCCCACGACCCGCACAGAGGTTTAGCGATACACCAAAGGTAGGCCTTGTGGGGATTGTACAAACATTCGTAGCGAGCCTCCAGCTCGCCATCGCGGATGGCGCTAGTCGCTCTGAGAGCATCTCCCTGAGCGAAATGAGCCCCTTTCCACGGGCCTACCCTGCCGCCCACTTTGCAGTATAGCTTGCGGGGTCCGCGACTCTGAGGCCACCTTGGTGCTGTGCATCCTTTGACACACGTGTGTGAGCCGCCGGGGCACCGTAGGGGGGCCTGCCTAGAGGTGCCCACTCCGAATCAAGCTCCTTCCAAGTCCCTGGACCGGTGGTCACCGTCAGATTCGATCTGCAGAGGTCGGGAAAGGTGTGGGATATCTTGGCCTCCCTGCTACATAATGGGTAAGGGTGACCCCCGTCAGCCGAGGCTCACATTCAAGCAAAAAAGACAGTCCAAACCAGCTGACCAAGAACACATGGCCGCAGGGGGATCATCACAGGAGACTCCTCCGGATATAGATGTCGCTGCACTTCTAATCGAGGTACGCTCAAGCCTCAAGAGCATAGACACCAAACTTGATGCTATGGCGGCCCAACTGGACTCTGTGCGTTCTCAAGTTGCCACGCATGAAACCCGGCTAGACGGTCTTGAGAACCGTTACACGGAGTGCGTTGAATTCCAGCAAGAGACCAATCACACGTTTCTACCATGGAGAAGAAAATAGAAACTTTATGTGCAAAAGTTGATGATTTGGAAGCGCGCTCCCGTAGATGTAATGTCCGCGTCACTGGAATCCCGGAGACTACAGCGATGGGGAAAATGGAGGCCTTCATCACTGAGCTACTGCAGGAGCTCTTCGACCCCAGCCTATCTCCGGTGTTCACTGTGGAACGAGCCCACAGAACACTGGGGAAAAAACCCCGGTAGGCGCCCCACCACGACCAATTCTAGTGAAACTGCTCAACTACCAGGATAGGGACTTAATTTTGCGTTTGGCGAGAGAGAAAGGGAAAATAACGCACAAAAGCAATAACATCTCTTTCTATCCGGATTTCACACCACTGGTGCAGGCGGCCCGCAAGGAGTTTCTACCAGCCAAAAAAATACTGCTGCAGGCCGAGATTCAGTACTCCCTTTTGTACCCAGCTAAGTTGAGAGTTATGCACGAGGGCACGGCACACCACTTCCTAGATGCCAAATGCTCTCAAATTTGCAAAACACATATGTAGGCCCAGGTCCAAGAGAGGGTCCCCCGCCGGGGTACTTGAGGATCACGCAATGAGTGACAATGACTGAAGTCAGACTGTCCTGAAGTACTGCCTAATCTGGGTAAAGCCCTTCTCTCATTGCTGTGGTACAACGACACCCACTGTCTATTCTGCTCCACCTACACGACTATCTACTGTATTGTTGATGTTATCGTTTTTTGAACTTGTTGATTTTCTATATTTCTGCCTTTTTATACCTGGGTGTGTAGATGGCCCTGGTCCTCGCGGGCCAGTACTAACCTAGATCCTTATCGTGATCTTACAGCTATACACAGTGCAGCCACCCTGTGAAAACAGGGGTGTTTACTCGAGACGCTGCGCCTCCGAGGGGTGTCTCCCACAATTCAATATTTCCATTGTTCGAGCACCCTAGGCGCGTTAGGGGGGGTCAAGACACAACCTGATTGGGGGGTTGATGTGGGTGGCGGGTGGTTAGGGGTACGGGGTAAGTTGGCGAGTTGTTGGTACGACATGGTCAGAAGGTTCTATTTGCAAATGTGGCAATATACTATGGTACAATCACTGTCTGCACACACCGCGCTCAGAGTAATGCAATGGGGGTGACGAAGGTATTGACATGGAACATTAGAGGTCTGAACGAGAACAGGAAATCCAGATTGATGCACAGTTATCTATTGAGACACGACATTGACATTTGTTTCTTACAAGAACCACACATTAATTCCACTACCTCGCCTAGATTACGACACTCCAGGTGGGGCTATACATACTCAGCTATATTTTCTAACTATGCTAGGGGCGTGGCTATACTGGTTCGTAAAGGTATTGACTGGAGAGAGCACAAGGTGATCAATGATGCAGATGGCAGATATGTGTTGTTTCAGGGTACCCTACTGGGCAAAAACGTGATATTAGCAGCTGTTTACGGGCAAAATGTAGATGACCCGAAATTCTTCAGGGAGATGTGGGAGCAAATAACGATTTTAGACTGTCGAACAGTAATCTGGGGGGGGACTTCAATGTAGTCCTAGATGACTCCATGGACAGAAAAGGTACATCAAGACTATTACACTCACACTCTAGCCAGGCGTTAAGAGACATACTTCATGAAGGAACTCAGATAGATATTTGGAGAACTCGCAACGCTAACACCAGGTTAGGCACATGTGTATCTGCCCACCATGCTGCATGATCTAGATTGGATTTTTGGTTAGTGTCCCCAGATGTGGCCACCTGGACTGTTGATGTTGCTATCCTTGCCCGCTCCCTCTCAGATCATGCTCCTTGCCTTTTAAAACTCGATATTCCTGGGGCCCCCACGAAGGCCTTCACCTGGCGCCTCCCACCGCATGCGCTACAAGATACTGCCTTTACTGAAGAGATACGGCAAGACATAAATGACTACATTACCAATAACACAGGGTCCGTCTCCACTGAAGCAACACTGTGGGACGCCTTCAAGGTGGTCATATGGGGTCAGTGCATTGCACGCAAGGCGGGGGTCCTAAAGGCTATATGACGTACCATAGCTGAGATAGAAGAGGAACTCCGTACGCTGGAACTATTATTCTGTACTGACCCCACACCTGACACGGCTTCCAAGATTAAGGCTAAGCTTTTGGACTTTGCGGAGGAGGCCCAGCGTGAGCTGAAGTTCCTCGGCAAGCAGGCTGAGGCAAGACGATATGGGGAAGGAGACAGGTCGAGTCGCACATTGGCTAGGATGATAAATTTCCCCACACCACCCACGACTGTACACACCATTCTAGACAGTGATGGCAGTGCAACCACGGGGCAGGGTGAAATACTTCAGGCATTTGCTTCATATTACTCCAAATTATACCGTTCCTCGCACACTGCGCCACAAGACACGTTAGCGGCCTATTTAGAGTCCATAGCGCTTGTGTGGTTCAACAACGCCCATAGACAATATATGGATCTCCCGGTCACGGTCCAGGACATCGCCAAAACTATCAAAGCACTACCACTCAACAAAGCCCCGGGGCCAGATGGCCTCACGGCGGCGTTCTACAAGACCTATGTTGAGGAGCTAGCCCCGCGACTGCATGACGTCTTTGCTGAGGCTCTAGAGGAGGGTTCACTGCCAGACTCTATGCGGGAAGCTTTGATCATCACACTGCTCAAACCAGACAAAGATGACAAATATCTTGACTCATACAGACCTTTGTCCTTGATTAATATTGACGTGAAAATTTACGCGAAAATAATAGCAGACCGATTACAGCCTTTGCTCCCCATGGTGGCGCTCCCGGATCAGTCGGGTTTCATACCTGGCCGTGCAACCACGCATAACTTGAGAACTGTCTTCTCGGTGTTGCACTACTTGCACCCTGATGTACAAGCTGCGGTCATAATCCTTGATGCCACAAAGGCATTTGACTCTCTTGAATGGCCTTATCTCCTTACTATACTAGAGCGCATGGGCTTCAGCCCACTATTCATTAATCAGATGTGCCTCCTTTATACTGCTCCCAGGGCCAGGGTGAGAGTGAACGGAATGTTGTCAGACCCATTCACTATTTCCAGGGGTACCAGACAGGGGTGCCCTTTATCCCCCCTTCTATTTC